>NC_059424.1:12590000-13215000 GCF_905220565.1 Melitaea cinxia | reverse complement strand
ATATTTTTCTGTTAATATTTTTTTTATGTTTTTATTTTATATCTTTTTTATCTTTTTATTCGATACTTTTTCTTTTAGGAGGCATGGATGGCTATGTGATTCCAACTAACAAAAAATTGTTACGAATAATGAAATAAAAACTAAATTAATTTTATTTTTAACCAACTTGAAAAAAGGAGGTTTCTAATTTGACTGTTTTTTTCTTCTTTTTTATATGCGTAGAATTTTTACTGGGTGGACGGATTTTGATGATTTTTTACCTGATATCGTCTTATAAATCAATGAACACCGGCTGCACGCACGATATCTTGTCACGTTCTGTCTGAGCCTGAGCGTGCAAGCGAGAGCGCGGAACAAGTGATAGAGAGGCACGATCGGCCCAAGCGTTGGCTTGTGACACATTTGTCTCCGCTCGCGTGACGTCAGAGCCAACAGTACGAAATGATTCAGTGATAATAATTCAATTAAATTCATAAAAGTACGCAACTTTTCATCAATATTTCTTTATGACGTTATCACGTAAAACTATCGTGCGTAAACCGACTTTACATACAACCAATTTTTATTTTTATTTTATCAAAAGATGGTTCTTGTCATGTGCATCTGACAAGTACTTTTTGAGTTATATATTACTTGACTATTTTTTCGTCTGTCTAGTTTGTACGATTTTGATGATTCTTGTGTGTGTTATTTTGTATTCCTAGCGATGCGAAAGTACAAAAAAAATGGTTTAAGATGTTGAGAAAGGATAAAAGTAACTCTAAGATCGTGTTTATATTATTTTGAAAATCATTTTTAATATAAATTACAAAAAAAATCTTAATAACAGAAAAACTACAAACGCCGGCCTTATCGCATAAAGCAATATCTTCCAGGAAACCTTTGAATGGAATTTGAATCGATGGACACTGAAAAAAAAACTTATTAGGTGTACTGAGACAAAACAAAGGCATCTTCAATATGAGTATATAAAACAAAGTCGGGTTTGTTTGAACACGTATGACTCGAGAACGCCTGTACCGATTTTTATGGTTTTTGATTTGTTTTATTTGTCTCCGTCCCGAATAGCAGAATAAACAATTAGAAATATTGGGAAATTAACAAAACAATAAAATAAAGGAAAAACATTCAAATACAAAATGTTCATGGGTTTCGTAACTGTCAAGCATTTAATGTTTATCCCGGTAAACTCTCCCCTCAAATTAAAGATCGTATTTAAATAAAGGTTTCGAATCGACAAGATATACCTACAATATTCGGATAAAGGCGTATTTTAGATTTTAAGAATTTAAATTAATGTCAGCAATGAAAAAGAATTGACATATATATTGGTTGTCAAATATGCGTGCGTTTAGAAATTTATTTCGTATAAAAAGCTTTCTGCCATATATTAATGATGCATCTTTAACAGCGAAAAAGATACATAAAGATATGACATTACGTCTTATCATCATATATTGCTATTTTGGTTATTCAATATGAATTTATGAATCTACACTAATATTATAACTAGAAGCAAAATCAAAAATCAAAATCAAAAACAGCTTTATTCAAATAGGCTCCAAAAGCATTTTCGAATCGTCATTTTACAAATTAAAACTTTAAAAATCAATTATTATATTAATTTGTAGAAGTAAAGCTACCACCAATTCGGAATGTAGATTCTGCAGAGAAGAATGGGCAAAAAACTCCGCAGTTACTCTTTTGAAAAATAATATATAAACTGTGTTTTAGTACAAAAATAGTAACATGTTGCATAAAACACAGCGTCACTAAGCCCACACATCTTTATCAACTATGTAATCATGCACCGAGTAATAAGCTTTATCTATTATTTTTTTTTTAATAAAAACTTTGAATTTATGTTGAGACAATTCCAAAATCGTTTGTGGGATTTTATTATGCACGCGAATACCATGAACCAGAAAAGAAACGTTTACTTTGCGCAGTCGGAAACTTGGAGTTACAATTTTGTTATTCCTTCTCGTGTTTACAGTCCAATTATTACTATTTATTTCAAAACAAAAAATCATTCGGTGAATATACATAATATTGTTATAAATATATTGCGACGCAATTGTTAATATGTCTGTCTACCTTTTGGAAAACATCCCATAGGGAGACTCGAGCTCCAAGATCGTAAATGCCGCGAATAGACCTTTTTTGCAAGATAAATATAGTTTCAATATCTGCAGCATTACCCCACAGTAACAGGCCGTAAGACATAACACTATGGAAATAGCTAAAATATATTAAGCGTGCAGTTGCAACGTCGGTCAGTTGTCGTACTTTTCTAACTGCGAATGCTGCGGCGCTGACTCTACCATTCAAGGGTGACAAATGGGAATTCCACTGAAGTTTTGAGTCCAAATGCATCCCTAAGAAAACTGTAGTATCGTTGACAATAAGCCTCTCGTTATTTATTATAAAATTATAATTTGGATGCTTAACATTAGGTAACGAAAACACAACACACTTGGTTTTTTTGGCGTTCAAAACCAAGTTGTTTATTTTAAACCAATCTTGAATTCACGACAAAGAAGTGTTGACGTCATCATAATTTACTTTTTTCCTATCAACTTTAAATATTAGAGAAGTGTCATCTGCAAATAGCACTATATCACAAATATATTTAACATAAAATGGCAGATCATTTATTTATATTAGAAAAGTGTGTTCAATAAAATATCAAGAACTACTGTTTCGAATTGAAAAAAATCTATCTATTAGAAGCTATATATATAACATCATGGTACGATCAATAAGAGCTGATTATTAATAAGAAATGTTACAAAAACGTGAAAATATATTCTTTTTGAGAGCTTCCATTGCGGACGCTGCTTAAACGGTGAAACCTTCACAAAATTTACTTACGTATGACGGATTTGATCGCCATTAAAATCATTTAGGAGGACAACTTACAAAACGTACACTAATACAGATTTTACAAAAATGGTTACAATAATTTGCTGAGTGTTGTTTTATGTACAAGTTGCCACACAATTTACAAAGAGATAGAAAAAAAAAATACAATTTATCCATAAACAATAACAACTTAACGTTAGTTATACATTTTTTTTAAAAGATAGATTATATACAAAATATAAAATGTACACTCATACATCTCATGAAAAACATACAGAACATGATCGATATTGAAGGACATAGTAATGCATTTAATGTCAAGGCAGAAGAGAAGCAAAGCTTGCAATACTTTTACTTTGGAAGGCTGTCTAAAAAGATATCCACATCAATTTTGTTGTTTTTTGTTATTCGGTTGTATTGTTCAAATAATCTATTCATGGTGGCATTATGACCTAATTTTGTTTTTGAACGTTGAATAGAAAATGGAACGAATTTACTTGTACGGAGAAATCTAGTGGGCGCATTTATGTATATTTTTCTACAAGATTGGGACTGTCCAACATACCGTTAACCAATCGATACAGCAAAATTTGATCTAATAACTGTCTCCGATCAGACAAACTATTAAGTATAAAATGTTGTAAATGATTTGAAAATATTAATGCTGTCGGGAATATGCATAAGATTAAATTTGTATCAAATATTTTTGTCTAGATTATTTATTATCGTGACATTATAATTTATAATAACAATAATAATATTAATAATAACTTTATTTGTAAAACACACTGTTCCTAAGACACACAATATATGCATATACGTATAACCTCCGAGGCAGGCATTACAATCAAAGTCTTAAGTCTAATACAATATGTGAGTAATAAAAAACAAAATAAAAAATAGACGATAAAAGAAGATAGTAGCGCGGCAACAGTGTGTCTCACAAAAAGGTGAGACCTCAGCTATTCTCAGGACTAAAGGCCCTGACACTGGTTTTCAGGACCACCATTCGTTTTCCCATTTTGGCGGCAATAGTAAAAAGGATAATTAAATAATAATGCGAAATTGATTTATTTTTTGATTTTAAACAAATATTAATTAGTAATAATTTAAAGGTATTTTTTATTTAGTTATTACAACCACAAAATATGTTATATAAAAAGTGAAAAAAAAATGTAGCGAAGTAAGTCGTAAAAAGGCGTCACTGTTGGTTGAAAGAACCGTGACGTCCTGAACTGACACGACACTGGATTTATCGGCGTCTTCAAAAAAATAATCATCGAAATCGATACAAGGGTCAATCAAGTATTACGTAAGCAGAATTTTAGTAATTTGTAACTCATTTTTGAGGTAATACACAGTAAAAACAA
Source organism: Melitaea cinxia (assembly GCF_905220565.1). NCBI lineage: Eukaryota > Metazoa > Arthropoda > Insecta > Lepidoptera > Nymphalidae > Melitaea > Melitaea cinxia. Next base: position 13,210,765 of record NC_059424.1, on the reverse strand, counting down.
AAACAGTTCTGTTGATAACCTCCTCCTTTTTTTGAAATCAACAAAAATATACATTTAAGGATGATATAAAAAAGGTACAGTTATTGTTTGTTTAAGCTGTCAAGAAACTGTCAGTGTATCTAATTTTTTAGATTAGTTAAATATGAACAATAATCGTAAAAATATAAAATCGAAACCTGATATGAAGAACATTATAACTAATGAAACAATGTTTTCTAACTATACCATCAAAATACTGAGGGGAAGAAAGGTTTCTTTCAATCTGGGAACCGTATTTGTACCACCACTAGAACGATTTTTAAATGATAAAAAAATTCATTGTAATTCAAGATAATCCAGATTTCTGCAAAAAAAACATTGTAATTTCGGTTACGAAAATTAAAGTATATAATAATAGCGATAATATTAGTCTTCTTTGAACAAAGTAACATTGTAATAATAAATACCATTTTCTTAACTATATATAATATTTCTTGTAAAACGCTCTCCTGAAAACTTAAAAAAATAAGATACAATGTTCTTCATATCAGGTGTTGAAATATAATTTTTTTTTTACAAATTAACGATAAATTTAACAGTTATACCAGGGGCCGCCAAAATAGACCCGACACATGCTCTCGCCAACGATGTGCTTGGACACTAAACAAAATGGCGGTATAGCTAGACTAGCGTGGGGAATAGAAATAAAGAAGACCATGCTTGTGTGTAAAAGCTTTCGTCAAAACGTATTAAATTGTCAAAGCTAAATGACAAATTTGAAGAAAGTGGTGGAAAATTTATAAATTAAGGTAGAGATAAAAAGGTATGAAATTTTTTCACTTAGAAATGTTAAACTGTGTAAACTATATATATTTAATTATATATTTGTAATACGTATTAATCACTATTAATCACATTAATTACTATTTGTTTAAAGAAAGGCAAACATTGCGGCGTAATCGTGTGCTTGGTCAACTTGTCACGGAATAGCTAACTTTCTTATTTCATTAGGGAACAAATATTTTTCTTTTATATTTTCAACGGTTTACTAAAACATCAAATTAAAAAAGTTACAATTGTTAGCATTTAAATTTGTAATTCTAACAATTATTAAAATATTGTATTTTATATTAATATTACTCTTATTGTTTATTCGTTTAATACCGAAACAGTCCAAAGATATCGACACCATCTTTCGAATGGTTGGTTAATTTACAATTAGTCAGTCGCCATCTTTATAATCTGTTTTGAAGAGTTGCTACTCAATACATCACACATACTGATTTACTAAATTAATTGTCTTACAAATCTGGGAATAAAGTATGGCTTCTTAGTTTAGGACCTTTTTTTCTTTTGGTGCTATAATATTATTATTAGCAATGCGTTTATTCACTACAACTTGTACAAAGTTTCATTTGCCAGACTAAACTATGATTATTTTTATAATGGTAAACGAGAATCAATTCAAAGTTAATTGTCAACTTAATCAAAAGTTTAATACAGATGTTGGTACGTTGTTTTATTATAAAAATCAGAATAGCTCATATTTATATAAATCATGAAATCAATGTCATTAATCTAATATATAAAATTCTCGTGTTGCGGTGTTTGTAGTTAAACTCCTCCGAAACGGCTTGACCATATATAAAATTCTCGTGTTGCGATGTTTATAGTTAAACTCCTCCGAAACGGCTTGACCGATTCTCAAGAAATTTTGTGTACATATTGGGTAGGTCTGAGAATCTAACAACATCTATTTTTCATCCCATTGAATGTTAAGGGTAGTCCACGCCAAAAATTTTTTTTTTAATTTTTAGATATATCATTTATTTTTTATTTTATTGTGATTTGGCGTTGAAAAATACATACAACTCTAAATTTTCACCCTTCTATCACTAACCCCTTTTTTTAAATAGCGCTTAGCGGCAAGACAATGTTTGCCGAGTCAGCTAGTCTTATATATAAAATTCTCGTGTCACAATGTTAGTTAAAATACTCCTCCGAAACGGCTGGACCGATTTTAATAAAAAAAATTGTGCATATCGGGTAGGTCTGAGAATCGGATAATATCTATTTTCATACCCTTAAGCTATAAGGGGGACGGGGATTTGAGGGGTTAATAACATATATAGAAAAACGTCGTTTGTGGTACATTGCACAGCTAGTAATAGTATAAATTAATGAAAAAGATTAATCTTAACAATTATATGTAAAATTACAACAGGAGTAATAGTTTTTTTTTTGTAAATGCATACCAGATATGCGTGAAGTTTTCCAACCCAGACACGATTTCCGGTGGTACAAATGCGGCCTGTAGTCGCCAAAGCGGCAGCGCAAACTATTACTGTGTTGATTGATGCCACAGTTTTATCACCGATTTCCATAAAAAGGATGAGGTTCTCAATTCGATTGTATTTTTTTTTTCTGTAATATATATTACCTCAGAACTTTTGACTAGATAGACCGATTTCGATAATTTTTTTTTTAATCGAAAAGAGGTGCGTCTCATGTGGTCTCATTTAAATTTCATTGAGATCTGACTAGTAATTTTTGAGTTATATCTAATAATGCGTATTTACTTGACTATTTTTTCGTCGCCCTACGTTGTATTATACCGTATTACTTTTCAGTGGGTGTACCGATTTTGATGATTCTTGTTTTAATCTTAAGTTCTTGCTTGTCATGTAGTCCTATTTAAATTTGAGTAATCTTTGATAACGCCTATATACTTGACGTATTTTTTCGTGTAACAACGTTGTATGATTTGTCGTAACTGAATTCGGTTTTTTTTTTCGTTTGCCAGCAATCACAATTGTAGAATACTACAATCCCGTACTTACCGTAACAGCAGAAAAGTAACTTAGGCATTTATGTCATAGTTTTAACTTATTCGTACATAATTCGTGTCATGTTTGTTGTGCAGGATAACATTAATGACAGTGTAAAATCTTAGGGTCAATCTAACTATCATAAAATGTATTTCTTTGCTCTGGCCTGGAAGGTCAGATAGCCTAAAAGTCTAGGTCATTTACAGACATGCGTATATTAATAAATTGATGTAATTTCTGTTATTACTATTTAAATTATATTATCGTAATAGTTATGACTACTTTTACTTGTTTGTTTTATATTTTAATTTACTAACATGACATAAATTAGTACTAAGCAATTACAGAAGTACAGGGAAAAAAGTAAATATGGACAACTTCTTTCGTAGTCTTGACTATGGCTATGACGACGATTGATTAAAGTAACAAATAATCGGTACTTATTTATTATGGTAAAGCTTCTGTCAAAAAATTGTATTACTAGACCTAAAATATCGAAGATACTTCTTCCCACAGTACTTTAAAAGGGGAGTTACGTAGCAGTAGAATCTATATAACAATAAAAATATATTCATTTCACAAACTTAGTACTATATTACAATGATAATGTGGCTATACTTTAGAGAGTAAATACAACGCCAAAACACACTGCGCGTGTGACCTTTATTCATATATTAATTTTTCAATTTTGCAAAGTAATTTTATGGCGAAGACTATTTTTTTTTTCATGAAATCTTTGGAAGTGCTCAACTGCTTTTAGTGCTCTATTACAATAATTGAAGTTTTTAAATGTTCGAAACAAATTTTTCGCTAAGAATAAAAGTGACCCTTGTTATATAATTATGTTGTTAAAGTAATTAATTTACACCTTTAAATGAATGCTATTTTTACTAATAAAGCTTTACTAAATATACTAATAAGTTCGGGTAAGTCTAAAGTACAGGTAAGTGTAAGTTTTATTTGAAATCTTTTTACGTAAAAACCATATATGCTAAATTTCGGAATTAAATCAAGCCTTGGGAATAGACTGATACATATCCAAAATATCTACTTATTTTCTGCTCTTTTAGTTAACCGGCATTAAAAAATAAAACTACTTTTTAAGGCTTTGAACATATTTGTGCAAAAGGACCGACCAAGTCTGTTTGTTTTATCTCTTATAGGTATCATCTTTAGAACTGCAAGAGACTGACTCTTATAATTTAGACAGACGTTTAGACAGTTTTTAGATCGATCCTAAAAATTCAGAACTACTTAGTTTTTGTTTGTTTCTATTTCCCTTCTTTCACACCGTCGTTAAAATGTTAGTTTCTAATGCGTTAGTAAGTGATTGTTATTGATTACTTCCGTTCAATTTTAGAAATGGTAACACCACTCGCCTAGTAGGTATGATTTAAAGCTAATACTATAATTGTTGATTCAGTTCTATTGCTACTCAAGCTACCGACTTTACACAACTCATTGCAAACCTTTACACCACCAAGACCTTAACGTATGTTCATTGAACTGTACGCATAACATTTTTATTCGTCAGCTAGGTTGGTTTGGAGAGATAATATTCCATGCGGCACTTAGAACCTTTTGTACGTTAGGCATGATGTATCAACACAAACTCGTTTAACGTCGTGGTGCGGTGACTAACTCTGTGGTAGAGCTGTGCCCAACAGCGTTTCCGAGTAATACATTGTAATAAATGTTCAGACAAAAGAAAAAAGTTAACGAAAACATTAGATCCATTATTTTTCACATTTACCGCATATTTATATTGAATCGTAATTGAAAACAATTACTACATTTTTAGTTGTAGTGTATTTTTATTATTTAGTAATTATAATATGTTGAAATAAAAAGTGTTTTCTCTTTATGATCTGTACGTGTTAATGATCTGATATTTACTATACAGTGATGATGATACTATTAAATCTGATTAAATATATATATATTTGTATTTATGACGAACAAATTTCAACCAGCGTTGACTTCGGAAATGTAACCAATTATCCTATTGTAACACAAAAACGTGTAATATAATTGTATGTTTTAAGCTGTACTAACTAACTTATTTTAATCCGTACAAAGTACAGTTCAGTGTACAAATCTTATATATAAAATTCTCGTGTCACAATGGTAGTTAAAATACTCCTCCGAAGGGGGTCAACAGATTTTTATGAAATTTTGTATGCATATCTGGTAGGTCTAAGAATCGGCCAACATTTATTTTTCATACTCCTAAGTTATAGGGGGGGGGGGATTAAGGGGATTAATAACATATATGGCTAAACAAAATTTGCGGGATCAGCTAATAATATATAAAAATTAGCACAGCAGACAGTTAAAAATACTCGTGGAAAGCGTCTAAATGAAACTAATTTTATACAAAAGTATAGGTTACGCTAGATTTGTAATATACAATAAGATAACCAATTAAGCCCAAAACTCCTCGAACCTGGGCCGATTAGGGGCAAGTGATTTCACCCAGGTTGACACCGGCCTCGAGCCCGCTAGAACATGCTGTAAAAGTATTGCTTGAATTACTGGCCATAGTAAAATCTAATCGAGTAGTCAACTAAGCCACCTGCAAAAAGATCCTGCAGTGATCTCCGGATCTGGTAGAGCGAGCCAGCGAGTTAGCGAAATGCTACTTATAATGCTGCTTGATGAGGCCTAGGTTGACATATACAATAATGATACGTCTCAGATTTGCAAAGGCCTTATTTCAGGAAAATATAGCGGCATAGAAGCATATAGCGGCACCAACGGTTTTTAGCCACGGTTGAGGCTACTGGGCGAGAAGACACTTTAATGAAATTTTCAACACCTGTGAGCAACCCGGTTTTGGTGATTGTCAAGGGCACAATAGTAATACTGAATGATAGGATGCTCCAGAGGGAAAAACCTATTTTAGGAGATCTTGATGTCCACGCGGGCCTTGTGGGCTAGCAGTTGTTAAAACTGATTCGGATAAAAGGGGTACTTGGGTGCGCAAAAAATTCAAAGAGAACGTAGAAATAATAGTTACCATGGCGGTTAAAGCTACCTAAGATCTTAAAGAGAAACAAGTCCGCCGCTTTGGTGACAATGCCAGGTCTAGGGTTCGCACTATGGACTCCATTTTAGTAAATAGGTTTAAAGAAGGCACGCAAATAAAGTTTTTTTCATCTGATATGTCAACCAATTGTTTTATATTTATAGAGAAAATCAGTTCGAACCATAGCGTGGCTGTAACCTCACCTAACTTGTGACGTCAAATAGTTAAAGAATGCATAGTGGTATTATAAATATGTAATTACTAGTATTCGCTCCTGGCTTCACTCGGGTAGTAATCGATAATATTTACGGATAGCTAAAGTAGGGTATATTCGTTAAATTACAACAATTCGTACCCTCATTGTACCATACTTATGGCTCACCTTTCGTACGTTCGAACTACCAGACTGCTCACAAAGCTCGTTCTCAATCACGCTTCATGGAACTAGTGCGAGAAACATTCCTCCCTTAGGTCTCTCAAGCCACTATTTAGGTAATTTCAGTAATACGAACTAATCTCCTATTTTACCATACAGAATTTCCATAAACCCTTATTATGATGGGACACTTATTTATGTTTATTGTTATATGCAATTAAAAACCTAAAAATAATATTTCATGTTACTAAAGTTCCTACTTCCAATATGACAGGAAAACGTTAAAGATATGTTTAGGCGTAAAAATTACATTAAGACTTTAAAAAAATGACATTTGATATTTTTATTCATTTATTTTTATTCATTTATTATTATACCTAACCGAGTCCAAAAATAAAGATAAAATAATATTTATAACTTCAAAAGCAGTCCAGAAATAAAGGTTCAACAAACATCTTGACTTTGACAGCAATGTGACTGTAAGGTTTATTGTCTTCGGCAGACGGCAACGTTTATAGGGTTTCGAAACGTCACATAAAATGTAATTGCTTTTTGAACACTTCGTTTTTAAATGCATGATATTGTAGGTTATAGAAACAATTCTTAAACTGGCGATGAAAGCGTGTTTATGAACATCGTTAAAAAAGAATTCATTGTGTAGATAAGGACACTAAGATTGAGGTTAAACCAAAATCAAATTCATTGACACAGTCCAGTTAGGTCAATTTAATCACGTAAATAAAATTAAAAGATGTTATTTGTCATTGTAAAATTAAACGTTTTATAAAACCTAATTCTTTATTTTTTAACCGACTTCAAAAAAAGAGGTGGTTACTCAATTCAAGATATATATGTATGTTCGGGGATAACTTCGTCGTTTATGAACCGATTTTGATAATTCTTTTTTTTTGTTGAAAAGGAGATATTCTTGGTGTAGTATCATGATAAGGAAACCAGGATCTGATGATGGGATCCAAGAGAACTCGAGGGAAACTCGAAGATCCGCATACTTATTACTGGGTGTACCGATTTTGATGATTTTAATTTAAGCGAAAGCCGATGTTTATCATGTGGTCACATTTTGATTTCATAGGGATCTGAATACAACTTTTGGAGTGATTTTTGATAATGCGTATTAACTTGACTATTTTTTCGTCTACCTACGTTTTATTACTTGTCGATATAATTGAAGTCGGTTTTTTTTTTTCGTTTGCCTGCAAAAACAATTATTTATGAAATATACGTAATAGTTATTAGTTTTTTTGTTGTTTTATTTTTAAACTCTTTTCTTAGAACTTTTTAATAATAGCAATATACAATTGTAGTATCAAGTATGTGTTGAAAAACAGATTTTACATTTATACTTTTGTTACACTCTTTATTGCATCAGCTAGCAGTGTGTTGTCTATTGCAGACCACTTACAGGCATATACCTCATACCTCGATAAAATAAAAAATAGTGATAGTAGTAAAGTTAAAATCTAGCTTTTTTCTGTTTTATATGTTGTTGAAAATTTGTAGAGCGTAAAATTTTCTACGAATTTCTTTGCAAATATTATTTATACGTTACATCGTTTTAAGATAAAAACGCAAAGAATACGAATCACTTAGCCATATCCGCCCCTCTAAATTGGCTTAATATTATGTTATATTTTATATATTATAGTTTTTAGGGTGCATGTTCTCTAAATTAGTTGGGTTTCTCTTTGGTTTTTTTTCTTTTGTCATCTCATTGTTATTATTTATTAAGTGTATTCATTGTTATATTTTATAAGTGTTCATTTTTATTTATGTGTAAATAAACAGTATTATCACTTCACATTCGCATAGTAATTTTCGTTTTAAAAATCTTAAGTTATTAAATTATATCAAAACTGAATTATAATAACAATTTTTGTGAAAACAATTTATTGTTTACAACACGTACTTAAGGTTATATATATATATATATATATATATATATATATATATATATATATATATATATATATATATAAACATTTTTTTACAATAAGCTTATAAATGTAAAAAATGTACGTTATACGCTTAACGTTAACGTTACGTTTAACGCTATATACAGCTCAAGTCCGATCGTGCATGGAATATTGCAGTCACTTGTGGGATGGCTCAGCTAAATATCAACACGCCACACTGGACTCAGTGGAACGCAGAGTCAAGCGGCTAATCGGTAACACCAGATTGGTGGAGTATCTTCACACTGGCTCACCGAAGAAAAGTTGCCAGTCTAACGGTCTTTTACAGATTGTACTTTGGGGAGTGTGCCCTACAGCTGAACGAGCTTATACCCCCATCTCCTTTCTTCCATCGGACTTCCAGACGTACTGCAGGTTTTCATCCCTACCTGATTGATATACCCCTCTTACGTACAAAGCGCTTCGAATCATCTTTTTTAATGCGCACGGCCAAGGAGTGGAATTCCCTGCCGGCGTCTGTATTTTCGAGTTCATACAACCCGATCATGTTTAAAGCGCGAGTGAACAGGCTTTTTCTGGACGAGCTCGCTCCATCTTCGACTTCGTCTTTGCTCTAGAGCTAGACTGGGGTCTAGAGTAAGCCCATTATTTAATATATAAAAAAAAAACCTTATGAAAACAGACTTCATGATTGGGTTTGTCTGCATAAAGAAATTTCGGTTAATTAGTATTGCGGTAATTTTGTTATTATATATAATATCATAAGTTCATACATAAACATTAAATCATTACTCAAAATCAATTAAAGAAAACATAATGAACATATTTCTATTCTATTGTTTTCTAAATTTTTTGTTTAAAAGATTGAACTCTGTCTTATTTCCTCTACTGGTGACGAGATGGTTAGTGCATTTTTTGCAAGAGAAAGGCTCACCTTATTATGGAATCAAATTGTTATTTATTAAATATTCGCATTACATAAATAGTAAAATAGATAAAAATAACATTTGAAGTAAATTTAATTTTTATTTTTTGTATGTTTTATCTGTCATTAAAATGTTTTAGTTTATAGTTAGTTTTGTACTACTAGGGGAAAGGCATACAAAATGACACACTACTTACTAAAACAGTCATAGTATCTTTATTTATTAATCATTTTCAAAGTCTTATACATAGCTAGATTTAGGAAAATCAGTCAACAATATGAAAATAAAATAATTATTATTTTTAGCATTTCTAAAAACTTAAAGTAAAACCGTATTGTCCACTCTAGGCGGGTAAAATGATATACGTGTCACATATAGATTCACACATAAACATTTTATCTTTTCAGGAATATCTGGATTCGATGTACGAGTCCATGTTTTATAATTCCAGCACTTAAACTAAACTTAGAAACTTATTCTTTACCCGAACGAATTTACACGCAAAAAAACTAAAATAATTGTAAATAATCATATTGTCATTGAAGAAATTAAAACTAATCTTCATGAATTATTACAGATATCGGATCCCAATTTAACTGCTGAAACGTTAGTAAATAGAATATCTATTGCCATAAATAACAATAAATCCATAAGTATTATTCCAAACCGTAAACGTTTTATACAGCCGTGGATAACTCCTGATGTGCTGCGTTGCATCCGAAACCGAGATAAGCTTCATATTAAAGTAAAAAACCACCTTCTCAACTATATTTTAAAAATTACCTACGCTCTTTACAGAAATTTCAGTCAAAAACTTATTCGTTCACTTAAAATCAATTACGAAAGAAATAAATTAGACATTGCTAAACACGACGCTAAAAAATTATGGAAAAGCATTAAACATATGTGTCACATTGATAAATTGAAAATTAATGTAAATCATATTCTTGTATCTATTATGACCTTTCCGTTTGAATCGGCAAATTACATTATATACCCATTTTTCGACAGTTGGTAAAAAACTTGCAGAAAACATCGATTTGTCTTTCCATACCCCAGTTACCTTTCCCTTACTTGGAACTCCTTCATCAAATTCCTTCGTACTGTTAAACACAGATCCTTCTGAATTAAATGTTATAATCTACTATCTTTCTAATGATTCTCCCCCCGGCTTAGACAACATTTCAACATACTTTATAAAAAAAGCTAAACATATTCTTATCCCTGTCTTGTGTCACATATATACCCTTTGTTTTGAAAAGGTATTGGAGTTAACGACAAAGTTGTTGATTTCTTAAGTTTAATGATCCTTGTAGTTTTGGGGCTTTTTATTTAATTATCTGATAATGAAAAACATATTGGGTCAAACGGCATAATTGTCATTTTGTTCGAACAAGCAGTGTGCCATTTTGTCCACTATGTAACTTACAACAATATAAACCAATTACTAAAAATATAAAAAGAGTTTAACAATTAAATTGATCAACCAAACTATTTAATAATATTGTTAGCTCCGTACATGTAAAATTGGCGTTTTGTCGTACTGGCCACTTCGATCTCAAATATTTCTTCTTTGGTTAAGAATTCCAAATTCAAATTTTTAAAGCTATTTACTTATGCATTTACGTTTCGGAAACCGTAATTCATTTGTTTTTCCTCTTTTGTTTTTCATCTCTGCGTCATTCAGTCACAAAATGGAAAATTTGAAATATCGAGCTACTTACGAGTAAGGATTCCACCGTGGCACCAGTGCTGCAGAAACTGCTCGAAGAGTTAATGACGTGTATGGCTGCGGTTTTGCAAAAGAAAACACAGTGCGTTTTTTTTCCGACGATTTTGTTCCGAAAATTTTGATCTGCACAACAAGCTCCGTGGACGGCCGGAGACCAAAGCTAGCTGCAGGCTGCGGCGTTAGTGATAAAACTGCTTAAATCCACTTGAAGGCATATTGGGAAGGCAAAAAAAGCTTGAAAGGTAGGAGCTCATGAATTGAGTTAAGCAAACCAACAAACGCGCTTAGACTGCTGCGTTACATTACTCAACCGGCACAATAAGAAATTTTAAATCGAATCATTACATGTGATGAAAAGTGGATCATGATAATCGAAAGCGCTTATTGCAATGGCTGAACCCTGGCGAGCCAGCCAAATCTTGCCTCAAGCGAAAATTGACTCAAAACAAATCAAGTTTCTGCATCACACACCCTAAGTGCACGCTCATACACTAGGACAATCGTGCGACAGCGCAATGTCAGTCTCGCCGTGAGCGCTGAGGTGCACGAATTTAACATGGATACGTTCGATGTTGATGTATTCACTGACAAGATGAACAACACGGCCGTTTCTTTCGAATACTATACTAATAATAATCGCATACTGCACGACGTCTGTCGTAGTGAGTAGTCGCCAACGCAAGCGACAGCTCCGCTTCTAGTCGGCGCGTCAAGACCCCAAATGGAAACGACAACGTCACGTCCTGTCGCGGCGACACGTCGCTTAATTTGCGATTACCCTAACGGATGCGACTGGCATTGACACAGGTCGTGAGTTGCTACTAGCCAAACCTCTACAGGATATTATAATATTTACTATATATGTCTGTAGTTTTACAGAAAACATAATGTGTCATTTTTAACAAACTTCAAAAAAGGAGGAGGTTACTCAATACTACAGTATACTCGTATATATAATAGTTCTTTACATATGAAATTTCCGTGTTGGATGAAATAAGTTAACGCACTTTTTTCCTATATTTTTTATTTTTATTATGACGGAGACCTTCCAACCCCAGCACTTGTAGTTAGTTACAAGACGTTGGAGACCGTCTGCTATGCAGTATGAGGTCGCGCGTTGTCGTGCAGGAGCAGCGGAGCCGAGCTGACCAAAGCTGGTTGGAGATGTGCGAGCTTCCCCATTATGGTGTTTAGTTCACATCTGCAGTAATGCTCATGCTGTTTGGTAAGAAGCTGTGATGAATTACACCGGCGCTAGACCACCAAACAGCTACCACCACTTTCTTGGGGGTCATTTTTCGTTTAGGGCATTGTTTAGGTACTAAAACAGGATCGAAACAACTAGCTGAGCGCTTGCGATTGTCGAATAGAATCCATTTTTCGTCACAAGTAACAATGCGAATCAATATGCCTTCGTTTGTGTGTCTGTTGAGCAGTGCAAGGCACGTCTCGACGCGTATTTCGCGCTGGCGTTCATTCAATTCGGCACCCATTTGTCGAGCTTTTGTTCATTGCCAATTTGACGCAAATGGACCAATATTATTTTAGTGCTTACTTCGAAAGCTGGTCCTAATTCAGCTGTAGTTACAGTGTAGTCGACTAAGATTTTCGGCCGACCACGTGATTCATTTCCTCGGTCAAAATTTCCGGAACGAATGCGAGCAAACCAATAACTTACGATCGTTAGTAGTATTCGCACCGTAAACGTCGTTGATGTTGGGTCCCGCTTCTTGCACTTTGCTACCACGACGGGACTCATAACAAACAAAATATAGAGCAGACCGACTGGGGTAGTACTTCGACCTTACAGAAGACCACAGTTAAATAATACTGCTTTCTTGCAGTATTTTGTTTCTGTGGTGAGTAAGGTAACCAGATCTCCTGGGGAGGACTTAAACAAATTACTAATTATAAAAAAAGAATCCTATATGTTTAAAATAAAAATAATTTGAAATTCGGGTTCTTAGCGATTTTTTTTTTAGTTTTGAAATAGCCAGTACGACGAAACGGCAATTTTATAGGTTCAAGACCTAATATCTACATAAATATATATTTGTATGTTCGGGAATAACTTCGTTGTTTATGAACCGATTTTGATAATTCTTTTTTTGTTGGAAAGGAGATATTCCAGGGGTGGTACCATGAAAAGGAAACCAGGATCTGATGATGGAATCTTAGAGAAATCGAGGGGAACCCTCGAAAATCGTAGTGACGACTAGTGCGTTTGTTAATTTTTTTCGTCAACTTACGTTGTATTACTTGTCTATGCAATTGAAGACGGTTTTTTTTTCGTTTGCGAGCAAACAATATTATACCCGCCTATATAATTTTGTACGTATTTTCCCTATATGCTAGCTTCCAAAAAAGGAGGAGGTTATCAATTCGACTTTATTTTTATGTATGTTTTTTTATTTATTTTTTAATCGAAAGGTGGTGAGTTAGTTAGTGGTGGGTTTGGTCCCATTTAAATTTAATTCAAATCTGACAAGTACTTTTCGAGTTATATCTAATAAATACCGATTTTTATGAGTTTTGTTTTAATCGAAAGCTGATGCTTGTCTTGTAGTTCAATTTAAATTTTATCGAGATCTGACGACTATTTTTTGAGTAATGTTTGATAACGCGTATATACTTAACTATTTTTTCTACCTACGTTGCGGTTACTTGTCGATGTAATTGAAGTCGGTCTTTTTTTCATTTGCGAGCAAACATAATTATTAATTTGTAAAATATAATCTTTAATCTTATATTTTGCTGTGTCGTTACGGCCGTAATGAATATAGCCACTCCCTCTCTTCTCGTGGGTGTCGTAAGAGGCGACTATGGGATAACACAGTTCCACTACCACCTTGAAACTGTTAAACCCCACCGATGACGGGATAACCATCCAACTGTTGGCTTCCAAATCAATTTAACCTATCGCAGTCTACTGCTGGACATAGGCCTCCACAAGTTTGCGCCAAAAATGGCGTTAACTCGTGTGTTTTACCCATAGTCACCATGCTGGGCAGGCGGGTTGGTGACCGCAAGGCTGGCTTTGTCGCACCGAAGACGCAGCTACCCGTCTTCGGCATGTGTATTTCAAAGCCAACTGTTGGAGGGCTATCCCGCCATCGGTCGGCTTTCTAAGTTCCAAGGTGGTAGTGGAACTGTTATCCCTTAGTCGCCTCTTACGGCAACCCCTGGAAGAAAAGGGGTGGCTATATCCTTTAATGCCGTAACCACACAACTAGTGTGGCTACAGCTAGGCTTCCAAATACACAGGCCAAAGTCAGGCAGCAGCGTCTTTGGTGCGACAAAGCCAGCACTACGCTCACAAACCGCCATTTTTGGCGATTTTACTGATTTTACAGAAGTGATCAAAAGTGTAATAGTTTCATATTTTTAAACTCCAGCGAATTAAAAAGTAAACAACTATGTTTTTTTATTACAATAAATAGAATGGAACAGGTATATTAAAAACCTTTTAAAACAAATATTTAAAAAAAAATATTGCTAAGCACTAGCTTTTATGTCGCTCTTTAAACGATATGTGTGAAATAATTGTTTCCTACTATATACTAACGTATTATCTAAATTAAAAATTATTAATTGGGTGCATAATTTTAGCTGAGAGTTTGATATAACACATTTTTTTTTATGTCACTAGGTCGGCAAACAAGCGTACGGCTCACCTGATGGTAAGCGATTACCGTAGCTTATAGACGCCTGCAACACCAGAAGCATCGCAAGCGCGTTACCGACCCAATCCCAAATCCCCCCAGGAGCTCTGGTCGCCTTACTCACCAACAGGAACACAATACTGCTTGAAAACAGTATTATTTTGCTGTGATCTTCTGTAAGGTCGAGGTACTACCCCAGTCGGGCTGCTCCATATTTTGAGCAGGAAATTCCTGCTGTGTCCTACCTCAGTTAAGCACATGCGATTAAATGACAAATTTGAGTTAATATGATCTTTTTTTTTATTATACATAACAGCAATTCTTTTAAAAAATGTAATACAAATATTTTTTAAATTAAAGTTGTAGGTATTTGTTGAGATGAAAACATATTTTGTTAATATTAATTTACAAAAATGACTTCATTTTAACTAAACTTTGTAACTATTATGTGAGTGTTCTTCACAATAAACAGACAAGAACATTTCTCACACTGTTCTAGAACAACACGCATAATTAACGTGCAATGTGCATACCTTCCCCTGAAGAAAATTTGGCTACACTGCGTTACCTATGTGTACGAATAGATTATACTCGTACTAACTGCCTGTTTTATCAATTATTGATAAATTTATCTGACATATAACGATAAACAATAGTTTCTAATATAGTATTCTTTTCTAGTTATAGTCTATTAGTTTAGGTGTAACATGTCCAAAAAGTCTTTTTACTGATAAAAAAACATATCACATCCATATCACAACCTTTTGGGCCAGATAAATTTCATCAATGTTCATTCAAACAGGCCCACACCAAACTAAAGTACTAGTAATCATTTTAGAACAATTTTTATTCTTCTTTTATAGATACTAAACAATTTTAAATGAAATAATAAATACAACTTAAAATGAAATACAATTGTAGGCTGTACCTGATTCCAATCTCAAGTTTCATAAAGCGCTGCAAGTACAATGTAATTATCTGAATCTACTTACTGATGAATGAACGCAGACAAATTGAATTGGTTTGACATCTATGCAAGTGGCCTTAACAACCAGTACAGACCACGTGCACGTACCGTATACGACCTGCGTTAGAATGTTTGCATAGAAATATGTTTTCCCTGCGTACTGTTCGCACGATACTTGTTATTTTTATGTAGCCTTACTATAAATTAGCGTAGGTTGTGCTAATATTACATACAGATAAAGAGTAGAAGGGTTTGTTTCATTTCTAAAAGAATATCTTATTATGAAGTATAGTAGTTTCAGTTATAACATTGTAACAACTATACACTTCAACGCCGATACATGATAAGAAAAAGAAAAATTATATAAAAATAATTTGATTATCCCATGTTATTTTAATTAGCTTAAACCTTTGAAAATGTAGAAAACACATCATACATAAACATGTTCTTGTCTTTTTTTAAAATATTTTTGCACTAATTTATTTTTCATCTTATTTATTTAAACACATATCCCTTCACAAACTACCGTATCCGACTCACAGTCTATACTAATATTATAAAGCTATAATTTTGTTTGTTTGTTTCAACGCGCTAATTGCAGGATCTACTGGTTTGGATTGAAAAATTATTTTTCTGTTGGATAACTTATTTACTGAGGAGGTTATTGGCTATATTTTTCTTCAAATTAACGCGTTTGAAACCGCGGGGCACATTTACTTAAAAATATTAATGTAGTCTCAAAATTTCACACTACCAGCTCTTGAGTTATGTTATGGAAAGTTATCCTACTTTCATAACCATATTGGTTGTATTCATTTAGTATTATTTTATTGTTTGTAAATTTGAGAATACATTTGTCGCTTCATTTTTATGTAAGAGTCATTTAAATAGTATATTGACAATATAACCTGTTATAATTTTTTTAAGGTACCTACTCATTTTTGCGGTTTCGTTGTACAACCAGGAACTCTTATAATAACGTTATATCCGCCTGTCTGCCAATGTTCCATCTGTTACTTTCACTGTGTAAATAAAAGTGTGCTCTTAATTGTAATCTGAATTATTTGAAATTATTATAATCATATTTAAAGTTGCTGAAGTTACACGTAGAAGATGAAATTACTAAAGAACAGTAAAAAAATGTTTTATTATTATTTAGCAAAATAAACTACTATTTATTTTGTTTTGTCTAGATTTGATGGCTCAAAAAGAAGATATTAGTTTTTAGTATACCTACGCTATAAAATCTACCGAAACCTAATTGAGAAACGTTACCAAATGCTTCAAAAGTGTATTTACAATATATAATACATGGCCACGTTTTCCCCATCAAAACCATCAAAATGATTACATATATAAAATTTATGTTGTGATATCACTCAAACTAAAAAGCTGTCAAAACTATTCTCACAGTTGATCCAAGAGCTCGCTATGGGAAATATAATTTAAACTCCACTGCTACTATTCAGTTGACATTGCTTTGTTATTAATAAGCATGTAATGTATGAGATGTTAATAAATATGTATAAATTAAGGACTAACCGAAAAAAACGTTAGGTATGATTGATTGCCGAGTGAACATACAGTAAAAATAAAATAACAATACGAATAACCTTATACCTAACGCTCTGGTAAACTTTTATGAAGCTAAATGTTTTAAAATTTGGTTGCTATGATGCATTCGTTTTCGTTAATGCACCTTGGATTGATTAGAATTATATAGTAAAAATATTTCTAAGGGAAATTGAACCAAATTTCACGATCATTCTTATAAAGTGAGGCTCAAAAATGTCTCAAAATAGATTTTTTAAGTAATTATTGTTGTAAAAAATATTTAATTATGGTTAATTAACATTAATAAACTATTGTGTTTCCATCATAAAATCAATTTTTAACATTATATATATATATCAATCGCTCAAATAAATCCCTAAGTATTCCTTTTACATCTTAACAGGGCTTTTTTGCAAATAATTTGGTTTAGAAAATATAAGCCGGAAACTTCAGCGCTACCTAAGCGTGTATGCCTATATGTATTATCATGAGATGTAATATTACAATATATTATACTTTTACAATATGCTTATATACTCGTAGAAGCAACAAGCTCATGTATGTTGCATATTTCGTATTATTCGATTCGTTTCAGACCCCTTCTGCATTACGTCAATGGATTAATACCCCGGTTCAACGACAACGAGTACTTTAACTGTAATAAGGTGGTTGATACCAGTGTATCATCACACAATAGCATTCTATATTACAATTGATAAAAAATATTATGAGCACATATGTACTAATAGATAGGACCCGTGAACTTTGTAAGAAAGAAACTTAGAAGTTTTAATACATATCTTATTCATATGTCTAAATTTGGCCAGTCTAGAATTGACCGCATTATTTTTTTATTTTTTTTTATTTTTTTGTACAGAACTAGGTCGGCAAACGCCGTACGCTTGTACTGCTCACCTGATGGTAAACGATTACCATAGCTTAGAGACGTCTGCAAAACTAGAAGCATCGCCAGCAAGTTGCTGTCCCTATCCCTAATACCCCTCGGGAGCTCTGGTCACCTTACCCACACAGGAACACAACACTGCTTAAAAGCAGTCCGGTCTGATCTTCAGTAAGGTCGAGGTACTTTCCCTTTGGTCTGATCCAGAGTTTGAGCAGGATATTTTCTGCTGTGGCCTATCCCGTTAAGAGTTTCTATATTTATATTTATAGCTAAGATATTAAATTTTAAAATAGGGTCGTCTAAAGAAAAAATCTTTATGTGCATAGATTGTTTAAGGTAAGATATTTATTTAGACAGATTAATATAGAATCCTTCAAATTACGTAATATGTAGTTTGTAAATTTTAAAATGAGTAGTAGTGTATTACGGCATTTTAAATAAAAATAAAGTGTTTCGTTACGTTCATACTGGTACAGACTTTTCTGTAGATCAGTTAAAAGAAATAATCAGCCATATAATATTTTGTACCTTTTTATTTGAAACTAGCTGACCCGGCGAACTTCGTATCGCCTAACAGTCGATTCTTTATTTTTATTTTATTTTTTTTAGAATTTTTCTCTCCGTAAGAACCATCCTCGTACTTCAAGGAATATTTTAAAAAAAGAATTAGCGAAATCGGTCCAACCGTTCTCGAGTTTTGCGCTTAGCAACACATTCAGCGACTCATTTTTATATTATAGAAGAAGATGTAATCTTCCCGTCATTTGATGCTAACCGACATCCATCATTGTATTTCAATTTTATATATTAAAAAAAATGTATTATAATTCAAAAACAATTACAAATTTAAACTAAAAATCTTAAATGTTATATATTGCGATAAACAATTCCCTTGGAACTCTAATGGAACTTGTTAATTTTATCATACCACACTTTATATTTTGTGGTAGCTGTAATTACATCCGAACATTATTGAAACGCTTTGTCGGGCATGACGCTATTTGTCGTTTAATTAAATATAGTGCATGTGAGGTTGAAAACATCTACTGTACATAATTGTTACATTACATATTCAACATAAAAGCTTTAGGGCCAGGGATAAGTTTATATATGTGTCTGTATGTAATATTTTTTATTTTCATATGAGAAAAACATTATTAGCTACTTGTGAGCTGTTTTAATTTTTTTAAACGAATACAGTGTTGTTTTTTTACGTGTTTTATTGTAAGATTCAACATTAAAATACTTATTTTTTTGTATTTGATAAGTTGTAATGTGTTGTGTGTGTTGTTGTGGATTAAGCTCTAATCCTTCTGCTACTTGGAGAAAGAGTTCTAGCTCAGCAGCCGAATATTATGTTACGTTGTTTTATTGTTTACGTTACGTTAAAATTAACTGCAAACAAAAAATCAAAAACGTTTTAGACGCCTATATTTTGTCTACAAATTGAAAACATCTGTAATACATTTTTAAAATGAGAAATACATAGAAAGTTCGCTGCTTTCAATCACTTGTATTCCACTAATATTTCCTCCGATTCATATTATTTTCATTAGTAACGCTCTGCTAGTAATTGTTTTTCCTACTTGAAAAATGTATTTCAAGCACGCTTCGAAAATGTTTTTTTTTTCTTAATGTATATGTTTTATGTTGTCTATCTTTTGAGAAAAATGTCGAAAATTTAAATTGTCATCTACCGGGTGGCGCAAAACTACCGTTAGAGTTTGATTGTTTAATAACTTTTTAAATTAATTTATATTTTTATTTTACAATTTTGTAAAGAAAACTTGGGAAATTTGAAATGGAACAAACACACAACAGGACAGCGATCAAAATTTGTTGAATTTTATTTTTAAAATCAACGGTCAATTGTTTTTACGCGGCGTGCTTATCGTCGTTTTTTTAATGTGCGTACTGGCCCTTCAGCACCAACAATAAGCCGCCTGGTTGAAAAATTTTGACAACGTGGTACAGTAAGACACCTACCATGTAGCGGTAGACCACGTAAAGTCCACATGAAAGAAAATGTCCAACGTGTTGTGGGTAGTGTGCATGACAGTCTAGAAACATCAACAAGAAGACGTTCGGCACAACTGGGGCTATCGCGTAGGTCCGTGCAGAGGATTTTAGCCGCATTACACATGTTACCGTATAAGGTTCAGCTTGTGCAAGAATTTAAGCCGTTAGACTACCAACAACGGCTCTATTATGCCATTTCATTCCGACAAAAAGCAGAAGAATGATGAAGCCCATTTCCATTTCAATGGTTTTTTAAACAAGCAAAATTCCAGGATATGGCCTACGGAAAATCCAAGAACAGCTCATCAGCAACAATTCGCTTCAGCCTTTAATATCCCACTACTAGGCATAGGCCTCTTTCCCCATGTAGGAGAAGGATCACAGCTTAATCCACCACGCTGCTCCAATGCGAGTTGGCGAATATATTCCTTACTATGAGTAACGATCGCTATCAGGTGTACATGATAACAACCGGGACCGACAGCTTAACGTGCTCTCCGAGGCACGGTGAGGAGACACACAAGGACTGCACAAACACCCAGACCACGGCAAATACCTGTATGGCCAAAACAAATGTTTGTCAAGTGCGGTGATCGAATCCGCAACCGCCAGCGCAACTGGCACAATCCATAGCTGTGACCATAATCCATAGTTGTGACAGCAACAATTACACCCCCTTTAAAGTACTGTTTGGCGCGGTGTATCGTCTGAAAGGATCAGTCAGTCAGTCAGCTCAGCCTATTGTAGTCCACTGCTGGACATAGGCCTCCCCAAGTTTGCGCCAGACCGGCCGGTTTTCCGCAATCTCATCCAGCCTACACCGGTAATCTTACGTATGTAGATCGTCGGTCCAACGGGCCGGAGGACGTCCCACACTGCGTTTTCCAAGACGCGGTCTCCACTCCAGGACCCGCCTGCTCCAACGGCCATCGGTCCTGCGACAAAGATGACCAGCCCACTGCCACTTTAACTTGCTAATTCTGTGGGCTATGTTGGTTACTTTTATTCTCCCTTTCTTTTCCCATTTTTAATCCTATCTTTAAGAGAAACCCCAAGCATAGCCCGTTCCATTGCAAATTCTAAAAGAATCTTTGGCCCATATTTATTTTAAAGTGCACATGGCGCCTCAGTTACGGTTAATGGTGCTGCTTGCTGTAGAAAACCATCCATAATTGTAGTTCCAACAAGATGGAGCCATAGCTCACACTGCGAGATTTCAATGGCTCTGTTACGGGTCCTCTTTGGCGAACGCATCATTTCGTGCAGAAGCGATTTCAATTGGCCTTCACGTTTACCGGATTTAACAGCGCGAGACTATTTTCTTGGGGGTTATTTGAAAGAAAGAGTATATGAAAATAAGCCAGCGACCATAACACAGCTAAAACAAAACATTCGCAATGAAATTTAAGCCTAAACACCGGGAATTTAACGAAATTTTATGCAAAATGTACTGGAAAGAGCACGAATGTGCGAGGCCGAAAATGATCACCACTTGCGGGACATAATTTTTAATACTTAAGCCAAAAATATTCCTCTTTAATATACTTTATAATGAAATAATAATAAGAATAATAATTAACCATTAAATAAAAAGTTATTAAAAATTTAAACCCTAACGGTAGTTTTGCGCCATCGGTATATATTAATACGTGAAGCAAAAACTTCGTACCCCTTTTTACAAAAATTGCGCGGACGGAAGAGTATGAAATTTCGTATATTTAAAGTTTAAATAGAGGAGTGCAAAATGCTAATACTTTTTTTTAATTACGCATAAAAATACATGAGAAGATAATTAAAAAAAAACATTACACACACTACCATGTATTTGATACACACTCATATATATACTCTTTTATAGAAGTTATAGTCTTTGACAACAGAACCTTAATAATGTTCAAACTTATAATTTAAATTAATTATGGTCGAATTTCGACCACTGGGCGAACGCTATTTTAAAATGTTAAAAATAATGTTCTAAAAGTAATCAATATTTTCGCTCTAGTGAATTTATGTTTAAACTAAAATAGTTAACAGCCATGATTAAACACTTATCAGCAGGTTTAAAATTATTATTCAAATATATTTGAGTTTGACTAATAAATATCTTATCACGTTTATCGACCAGTTCCGATAATTCTAGACCGTCGTCGTGCATAATGATAAAAAAATGATGCATGTGCAAATTATTCGTTTAATACTCAACATCTTAGAAAAAATTAAAGGTAATTACGTCATTGATTTTTTAAACTTGGAATTAGCTTGTAGTGTTTCTTATTATTACGAGTTATCTACGATCACACCATTTCGAAAATTGATTACTACATTGTACATGGTATGGTACCTACTTAAATACCTACTTTGTACCTCGAAAGTTATTTTTATGTTTGCAATATTTAAAATAGTGATGAGTCATCGTGGCTATGAACAAGTAATTAAATGGACAGGCAACGGTTGCATATAATGAGGTTATAAAATCGGAAGTCAGTTTCAAATTCAGGTCAACTGCTATGAACAATGCTACGTGAGATATATTTTAATCATTCAAAATTAAATTGCAATTTTATCTCATCATTTGTCGCATGTGTCTCATGTACATTTTTGTGTGTATTCTCCACAAATAAATTCAGTCGATATCTACACTAAAAGCAGATAACGTGTTTCGTTTACTTGACTGATCCACTGTGGGATCTTAATGTGTGTTCCCATATCGCCTGACGTATGGCAACAATAACAAAGTTTACTAGAAATTGCTTTAATAAAATAAATTGTGTTAAATTTTTATAAAAATTATTTCACATTTTAGAATTTATGTATTATTTAACATTTTAAATGAAGGATCAGAGCTTAATCCACCATGCTGCTCCAATGCGGGTTGGCGGATATATTCCCTACTATGAGTAACATTCCGCTGTGTGATTAAGTGGTTGTGGTCCGCTCTTCCTGTAGGTGTCGTAAGAGGCGACTAAGGGATAACACAGTTCCACTACCACCTTGGAACTTAAAAAGCCGACCGATGGCAGGATAACTATCCAACTGCTGGCTTTGAAATACACAGGCCGAAGACGGGCAGCAACGTCGTCGGTGCGACAAAGCCAGCCCTGCGGTCACCCACCCGCCTGCCCAGCGTGGTGACTGTGTGCAAAATACATGAGTTCACGCCATTTTTGGCACGAATTTGTGGAGGCCTATGTCCGGCAGTGTACTGCGATAGGCTTAAATGGTGATTATGATGAGTAACAATCGCTATCATGTCTATTTATTTATACATGATAACAACCGGGACCGATGGCTTAACGTGCTCGTCGAGGCACGGTGGGGAGACCACGGCAAAGTGTGCATGGCAAATACAAATGTTTATCATGTGCGGGGATCGAACCTTCGAACGTCAGAGCAACAGCCACAAAGCAGTGCAGTGACCGTTGTGCTAACGCATCAATATTATTGATTTATAATTATAATATTATTCGTGCGATAAACATAATTAAATTATTGATGTGTAACTCTTGACTTTATTTTATTAGTTACAAGTATGTTTAATTAAATCTTATAAAATGGCAGTACTGCAGAACTGTTTCTATTAGTAATTACGGATGCGCAAGCCCGTTACACTGCTAGCTCCTTTCTGTTGGGTAGTCTGTAAGAGATCGCTATTTAGTGATGCGGTCTCGCCCATTGCACGATATGTATTTATTATTAATATTAAATACATATTATAGTGCAACTTTATATTAATTACCTGTGCATTAGCTGTGTTCACGACTTCGCCCTCGTGGAATATTACCTTTGTACAGCATTTTTTGGATATATCTTTTTATTTATTTTGGACTAGCTGTGCCCGCGAGTTCGTCCGCGTGGAATTTAACAAAAAAGTTATTGTTCAGTTCGCTGACTTATAAAATAAATAAATTTCAAAAACAAAACTAGAATAAGTTACCCCTAATTACATCAGCTATCTGCCAGTGAATGAAGAAAATGTTATTTTTGGTCTATGTACCGTGTATATACACCCAATGCATTTAGTAAAAAGCTGTTATTTCAATATTACAAACAAACACTCCAATTTTATTTATCTGTATAAATTATAAACACCGTCGTTTGGTTTTTACATGTTCAACGTGATTCTATAAATTTGCATAACTGTTTCAAAACCAAACTAGTACCAATGAAATATCTGATAGCCAAATGAAAAAAAAAATACATATGATTCGTTTCACGTTTATCTAAATAAAATAAATAAGGATTATTTATAGGTCGCTTTGCTATACTCAAACGTCGCCAAAAGGCTGATGCATTTGTTTTGTTTTGCAGGAGACATCACACAAAAAGGATATGAGAAGAAGCGCACGCGACTTCTCGCCCCTTATGTCGCACAACATCAGCCTCAAGGTAAGAATATTGAAGTTCAATGATGCAAGTAATCGCTTCTAACACTGTTGCCTGAACTAATTGAAGAGGTATGTTATTCTTGACCCGCGAGTACTGGCTTCACTTCTAAATTCTAATTACATGAACCTAATTGATGACGTCACACGTTAATCGAAATATCTCCAGTACTTACGAGTCCAAGGTCGCGACAGAAGCGTTGTCGGGGTCAAGTGTCAATTGGTCGTCGTCGATGAATGCTGGACACTCGCAAAACTATCGGGACCTTAGCGCAAGTCTTATTTCACCAACGAGGGTCAAACGAATAGGCCATCTTGAATCTGTTCTTCGATTATTCGAATTTAGAACACGCGTTCGTTGAACCTTTATTTAAAACTATATTTAACAAGATATCACCACTATTTGTTATTGATTTGAGTTTATATTTATGTGTTCGCCAAATTATAGTATTTTTATATCTGTGGCAATTTCGTTAACGTTTATTGTCATTGTTATATTAACGCTTTAATGATTCGGTAGTAGAAATCATTAAAATAATAAGGTCGACCTTCGCTCTCGCGCGTTGTAAAAAATTAACTAGTTGAAATCTGAACAATTACAAACGAGGTCCAGCGTTCGTCGATTACCATGTTATTTTTATTATATACATGTATGTACTCTACTTATTTTGATTTTACATAATGGTTTGGATAGGTGACCCGTCACGCACGTCAACCACACTTTATCACCACGATACTGTATCATCTTAATGGCACGTAATTCTACATTAGATGCCTGGCACTCATTAATGGTTCAGCTTTGTGCTTGCAGTGCAACTCGCGTATCAATACAAACCGTAATTGTTAAAGCCTTGGCCCGAGGTGAAACGTGATGAGGTGCGTATACAATTATTCTGACTGTTAGCGTATGATTGTATGCGATATTTTCACATTCCAAAACTATTCAATTTTTAATATAATACAGCAATAAACGTGTTTGAATATACAGTGTATGTAACGTGAAGTGAATAATTAATAATAATATTATCTGACACAGAGCCTTTAGTTTTTCAGATTATATAATTTTCAATCGTAAAAAAATCTGACCATAACTTCACCAGTTCAACAGCGAATTATTTTAATTAATATACAGATTAGCGATTATTTAGGTTTCAATGCAATTGGTTATTTGGTTTCCATACAATATTACAACTTCAAAAAATATGTTCTAACATTTGAAGAACATTTTTTTAAATACAAAGTTTAAAAAATGTTTGTACGTTTTCTAATAGCATTTAATGTTTAATATTTATTACAATAAATTATTAATGTTTAATATATATATCTTTGTCCTGTCGAAAATAGTATAGAGCTAATTCATTTCTCATTGTTAGACTTGAGTCATAGCAGTGTCATTGTTTGAGTTGTCTGCCTATTTAAAGTTATTCAGTGCATTATTGTAGTCGCCATTTTGTCTGACATTCGAGACTTGTTATTTATTATTGTACAAATTGATGTATATATAAGTTACTTTATGTACAAGTCAAATAATAAAATGTTGATTATTTACAAAAATATATTTCACAGGATACAATACTTTTTTTTTCATTTTAATTCAAGTAGATGAACGAGACAAGCTATTGTACAACGCGCGTATTGATCGCCCACCTCTCAAAATGCCAGGCTTTGGGTCGAGCATTTTCGGGCCTGCATTGCGCCACCTGATAACGTCCTCACCTCGACCCTTATCAGACGTCGAGGTCAACGAACTTTTTGATAATCTGTTGCGCAACAATTACGAACCAAGTTTTACTACATTACAATTGAAGAGAAAATAGTTGCGGTGTACCCGTTAAAAAATAAATACTTGACAAGAAATTACAATATTCTCAGACTTTTTTGTAAATTCCACTGACTATTCTACATTCAGGATAGAAAATTCGCATTAATAAACGTATTAAGAACTATTATCATTATTTTATATTTTTAACACATTATACGAGTGACATTTGACCCATCAACTAAGTATTCAAAAGATGTAGTTTCAAGGTTGTTCAACGTAGAAAATTGTTCGAAAGGTTCTCTAAATGATGTTCAGGCGTTATTATATATTATACAGCAGTCAATCAGCCGCCGCGTGGACCGCGTGGTGACGGCGGCAGCAGCCGACAGCATACAAGAAACCGACGGACGCATCGACGAGTCACTCACAATGAGAAGAGATACCATTCAGGTATCTAGGGGAATTAATAGTTTGGTAGTTGCCACGAACACTAAAAACATCACTAAAATTAAAAACAAAATAATCGATAAAAATATTATTTCCAATTACTACTAATTCAATACGCAAAAACAAAATTTTAAAATATTTTCATATTAATTAATTAAGAAAAAAAACTGATAGTAGATATTAAACAAGTTAGCAATGACCGAAATTAACACGGTTCGGGTTTGCCAT
The DNA here is from genome assembly GCF_905220565.1 of Melitaea cinxia. NCBI lineage: Eukaryota > Metazoa > Arthropoda > Insecta > Lepidoptera > Nymphalidae > Melitaea > Melitaea cinxia. Next base: position 13,184,037 of record NC_059424.1, on the reverse strand, counting down.
TGAGAGATCGGTAGATTCATCCTTCGGTATACTCACGGTGAATCGGACACCGACAGTAACTAACTGTCCTGGGTAGGTCGCGACGTCCTTAGACACACCAAATCAACATTACTTACTTTCACGAGAGTTGTCTATTCAACTTCACAGTACTTATAACAATGCACAGTAAACTTACACATGTAAATTCTTTTGTTCCTACCTGTGACCATTAATGAAATGTCGTTGGCATTTTCATATTACATATTAAATTAAATTTATTGTCGTCACATAAAAATCTCTTTGGATATACAAATATACGTATACAACAACAGTAAACCGTATTCGAATGCTTCCGCTTTGAAGAACACATAGAGTAATGCTTCTGTTGATGACATTGTAATTTTCCTAGTTAAAATAACCCGATAACATTATATGTCACCGTATAATTATCTGAACTGTTAAACCATTGAACTGAAAAATAATAGCAGATTCGTACAATGTAATTTTTTAAGTTAATAATTTAAATAAAAATGAGAATGTAAGTACAGTACCTAATCTATCATTAAGTGTTTAAAGATGTACTCGGTGATATTTGATTTATCCTAGTTATCCTGAGTGGTGTTATTGAATCCTATTCAGTGGCGTGCGCTGACCTCTTGCAGTCACTTAACTGCTTTGTTAAACTGAACCGAGACCTAGCTGGTTTTATCGGTTTTCTCGAACAATGAAATAGCACCTTCAAATGGCTTGAATGGCGAATCTTCGTTTGCCATTTTATACTTTCGATTTTAATCACGATGGATTTTTTTAAATCTAAATTTATAATTATTTGTTTTTATTATTAATAGGTATAATAATTATTTTTTTAAATAATGAAAACAAGAATAAAACAAGCGAATGTGGTAAATTTATGATGACACGAAAAACTAATGTAACCTTAATTACATATAACATATCAATTTATGAGATAATAAAATTTAATAATAAACGTCTCTCGTGGTTTCCGCTTGTTGTGTATAGGTATATTGCTTCATACTCGTATATCGTTGGTATTATGTCATACTCAACTCAAATACAGAAAAATCGTTCTCATTATAAAAGTGAATAACTAACAGGTTATATTTTTGATTAAAATTAACTAATTACAAGCTTTTACTTAATAGTAACACAACATCTGAATCTTCATCACTTAATTCTTTAAATAAGGGTTCCAACCATAGTGAAAATTAAATTGCTTCATTAATTATTACCTAGCACACAGACCATTCGGGTTATTGATTTCGTTTTATATTTAGAATCTGTTAAAATTATTTTGATTCAATACCGCAAACGCCCTTTGAAAACTTTTTTTTCATCAATTCCTGTCGCGTTCAAACCTAATTTATAAAGCCTCATTAAATCAACATAAAAAAAATAAATTATTATAATTACAATAATATTTCCAGTCGAAAATTGTATTCCGTAATCTTCTTAATATATATAAATTATACATCACGTTGTTTTTCCGCGATTGACTCCTAAACAACTTAACCGATTTTAATCAAATTTGCACACCATTTTCAGTTTGATCCAATTTGAAAGATAGGCTATATTTAATATCGATATATATTATTATTATATTTAAGAAAAATAAGGCAGTACGAAGTTCGCCAGGCCAGCTAGTAACATAATAAAACAAGGCGGAAGTTATTTGCTATTTAACGTTATTTTTTTATTGTTTAATGTATCACACAAAGTGTAATCACTAAAATCGGTTCATAACCGATATAGTATCTAGGAATATGATTATCTAGAAAAAAATGTATGATACTGCAAAATTTAGTAGTTCTGCAATATTTAATATCGCCAGTTGTCTTTTAAAGTTCAGTAATCCAAATAAATCTAATACCAATGAATCTGTAATTCATCTTACCTTTAGAAAGCGTAGTAACTAATAAAAAGACGTATTTATATGAATAAGCTATAACGGTCGATTGCTCTGATAAAATATAATTGACGCTGGCTAATGGTCAAGACAAATAAACACGACGCGGTCAACCGCATCCATGCTCATGTTACGAATCTGTTCGACTTGTGTTTTTGTGTGATGTTTTGTATGTTAGTAGAATAAAGTGGAACACACTTGCCGGCATTTATAGACTTAAAACAAAAAAAAAAAAACTAACCTCAATATACTTCACTCTTTCAATTTAAGACAAGTTACACATTTGACCAAAAGCGTGTATTTAAGTGGTTACGTGACATCATAATATATTGTTTTATCCGTTGTAATTGCTTAGGTTTAAGGAAATCATAATTACGCATAGCTATGAGTTTTTGCTCGAAGCTACAAACTTAAACGTTTCAATTCGAGTTATGTTCGAATTACGGTAAAGTAGTGCTCGTATTAACACTCTTCTCACCTGTGTAGTTACTACATCATATCACAACAAATAGTAATGTATGATGTTCAGTATATTGTATTAGGCTAACCGCGTATGAAAAAATAACGCGTCTATTGCTCTCTCGCTTTGACACAGCTTCTGTTATTACAAGAATGAATTAATGTTCTCGCTACATTAGCAATATGCACGAGAGAAGCGAAAGTCAATTTATCGTACAGAATTGATAAGTATCAAATTAACAGCTTAATATTATTACGGGCTCATCGAGGCAGTTTTCCATCGGTGAGGAGTTTATTGGAATAGAACTTAAATGTCACGGGGGTTGGATAAACACAAACGTAGACTTGCTGCATGACCGAACTAACCTCGGTAATTTTTATTTTGGTAAATCTTTTATCTTATAAATTTTGGGACCGCTCGATTTCCCACCTGAGCTACATAGTATACCTTGGTGACTTTCTTATTCTAATTATATTGTAGCATTTGTAATAGCCCAAAACACGGATAAAACGCCATTCTAATAATTAATCCTAGCTAGTTCGATTTATCGCCCCCGAAACCACCTGCATACAAAATTTTATGAAAATCGTTGGAGCCGTTTCCGAGATTCAAATTATATTGTATATACTAGCGACCCGCCCCGGCTTCGCACGAGCGTAAAAACTATCAGTGTTCCTCTACTATATTATGCATGTATTATACATAAAAATAAATAAATAAATAAAAACCTTCCTCCGGATTCACTTTATTTACTAAAGAAAACTGCATCTAAATTCGTTGCCTAGTTTTAAAGATCTAAGCATACAGACAGCGGGAAGCGACTTGTTTTATACCTAGTCCAGCCATAAAGTTCTGTTACAAATGAAAATGCATTTTTTTTAAATGAAGTAATGTAATATTATTAAAATTTATACCTACATATTTTTTAACGTCTCAGCAAAAAAATATTCTATTCGAAATGGCCAGGCCAGGCTTGGGTAGTTCGTGCCTTGTGACCAGGTGCAGAGTCCTGCTGAAAAGTCCACGGTATATTTTTAAAAAGTGTATTGCTGAGAGGTTTCACAACATGATCCAAGATTGTATCTTGATACACCTTAGCTGAAGTTTTCACTCCTTTTTCACAAAAATATAGTTTTGTGACTCCTTGATAAGACACGCCCCACCAAACCATCACTGGCGCAGGATGATGACCACGTTGTACCTTTCCAACAACTTGAGCAGCTTCTTTAGAACTGTGAGCGTACACTTTATCATTTTGCTTTTTTTGTTCTTCAATCGTGAAAATTTTTTCACCGGTAAAGAGAATATTTCTGTGCCTTTCACCTGCGTATCGCGACAGAAGACGTTTTGATCGATCCATTCTCTTTAATTGTAAATATTGATTTAGGGCATGTCCTGTATATTGGCGATAAGCACCGAGCATCAGGTCTTGTTTTATAATACGCGACAGAGTCCTAGCGGGAATCTTCATTTCTCGCGATAAGATTTTTTGCTTCCTAATGGGGTTTCGACTAATTCTGGCTTAAAGGCTGTTAATGCTGGCCTTTGTAGTTCTAACAACACGCGGCCGCCCTGATCTTTTCTAGTCTTCGACAGACGAAGTGTTGCTGTATCTGTTGATAGTAAGATATACGAACATACGGCTGATACCAAGCGTTTGAAGTGTCTGGAATATGATCGACGGCTCCATACCAACTTTATGCAAGGCGATCACTGCAATCCTATTTCCTTTAACACCCCATTAAATATTGTAATTTGATAATTAACACGAAAAAAATATGTGAAATGGCGCAAAATCGAAATAAGTTTTTAAAATAATATACGTGTTCCAATTTCAAAATAATTAAAAAGTTGAAAAAAAGAAAAGTTTTTATGTAACAGTATTTATGGCCAGACTAGTTACTATGTAGTGATATACTTATATACAAGAATTGCTCGTTGATAGGTATTATATATTGTTTGTCAGTTGTCACCTCGATATGAGTCCTTGAGAAGGCATCATTTGTTTACTTGTATAGTTTACCTATTTAAGTAAATGAATTAATATTAATTATCTATATAATCTATCTAATAAAATTGTTTTGAAAAAAAAAAAGTTTTTTAAAGGGGGTTCTTCAATTGATATTGAAGCGAAAACTATAGTTTTATTAGTTTCTGTCCGTTGTTAAATTGATTGTGTATCATGATTGACCGTTACGCCGAAACTGGGTTGTATCAGTCAAAATACGTACCTAGTCAATTGTAATTTATTAACCAAGAAAATCCAAATTATTATTACATTTTCTTTGTTAAAAAGGATATCATAATAAACTATAATCCGGTAAACGTTACAAGGTCTTCGCTTGCTTAACATTTCAGAATTTATAGCTAAAATATTCAATGGCTTAAGGTCTAAATAACTTAAAATCGGACATATTATACAGGAATTGTGAACCTTTAACCTCCTACTACTGAAATTTAGTTAGTATGGTTTTAATCAGAAAAATGAATATTCAAAATTATAAAAATTAACATGTAGACATGTCTCTGTTACTAATGTATAATTGACACAAACAAAAAAAAAATGTAAACAAAGGAATGAAAATGCTTCTGATATGTGCTATAAATCAAAGTTTTATAATTAAGTAAATATGAAACAAAAAAATTGAATAGTTTTATAAAAAATGTGCAGCATTTTACAGTATAAAACTATGGAATAAAAGGTAAACAATTTTCGCATTTAACAAAATAAAAACTCTTAATAGGTCTCACTGCTCAAATATCAAAAATACATCAATTTAAAAGTGAGATTAATTTGCATGAAAATATCAGAGATCGTTATAATAGTACGTTGTTTGGAATGTTTGTGAAAGATGTGAAGGGGACATCCATTAATTACGTGAGCTATTTTTCGATCAGTTTTGACTCCTTCCCCCCCTCCCCTTAGGAGAGATTTAGTGATATTTGCCTGGATAGTTCTTGAGACGTTGTATTTCTCACAATACATAGCAAAATGTACGGTGTTTGTTTCATCAAATATTAAACAGAAAAGCTTTTGTAAAAAACATAATACCTAAAATATTATTAATATTAGAATATTTTGAAATATATCCTTAAATTCGATACTGCCATGAAAATAAAATTTGTCATCCCTTTTATCAATGAATTTTTCAGCTTTCAAATATAATCAAGTGACTCTTTCATGACTAATGGATAAAGAAACCAATATTTATTTTGTTTTTGTGTTTAGGTTATGATACACGTTAAATTTATAAATTTAAAATAAATTTATTATAATGAGCTTAAAACAAATCACACACAATACTGCAACTTCTTCGAAAAATGTGGCTACTACCGGTCTATTGATTTCCTTTCAGCCTTGTATCCGATTGAAGCACGTAGTTAAATTGGACTAAGTTTTAGATCACTCTTTATATTCATTTTGTAGTTGGCGTTAAATATTTTTTACTTAGTTGGCATGAAGTTTTGAGAGGTCTTGTGTCTCTCTTAGTGTTTTTTTTTTACGATTTATAGATTCGATTCCGTTTTTTTGCTTAAAGAACACTTAATTATATAAGTTTGCTATACCTACTGGAGTATTATTTTTACATATGCTGATATTTAATTAAACATAATAATTGAGCAATACTGATTTTCGTTATTTGCAGTGAATGATGTATATTTATATACTTTTGTATTATAGGTAGATTTAGATATTTTATATATTTTAAAACTTTTTATAGACGTTTGTCTTTTGCGTGTAATTAGTAATATCGCAAAAATATTAATATCTCGCTTATTTGTGATAGAAAAGTAACATAAAACAAACTAGTACGACCATTACATCTCGATGGAAAGATATATATCTATAAAAGAGAAATTTAGTTCAGTCTATTTGCAGTCGCGCCATGCTTGTTCACTGCAGACATTATATAGGAGCATTAATTGAGATACATATATGTAGGTAGTACCTACTACACACAAAACAATTTTTTTACGGCTTCGGCAATCACTTACAGCTACCGCATTAGTCCAGTCATTACGTCGGAAAAATCGGGTTAGAAATGCAAATGAACCGAGAAAGCCAAATTTTGGATATTACGTGGGGGATGGCTAGGAAAGCTTAAGTTCAAATTGTCGACCAAAATAACCTTGTGGGTTTTCCGCCATCTTGAAAAAAGGGTTAAACTCAGTTTTTTTATCATAACTCGGTTCCCCGTTGAGATGCGAAAATTTTTATAGAATACTTTTTTGTTGCTCTTTTTACGATCTACAATTAAGGTCTTATACATTTTTCACGTATCGATCACCGTTATCGAGATATCGTTAAAAAAAGCCACAAATTTTGGGAGAAAAAATTGTTTTTCGCTATTTCCTTTTTTCTCGTGAAAAATATCGAAAAATGTTTGAAATAAAACTTGTAGATCCTGTTCAGACCTACAAATTCGTTTTTTTTAATTTTTCATTTTCGAGAAAAATTACGACCTCTAGCGCGCCGCAAAGTGAGTAAGACTGTGCCCGGTGTCGATTTAGCCGCTCGCACGGTTGTATCCACAACGTAAAAATGAATGAATTATTTGCTTAAGGGAATTATTTTTAAGGGAATTATTGGTTAAGGGAATTATTGCTATACGAAATAAATGAATAAACCAGCCAAATTATAAATCAAAAACATGAAATTTAGTAATCAAAAAATTTTTATGCAGCAAAAATAATAATTACACGTAGTCATTTTTGTCACACGTTTTTTTCCGTTTTGATGGTCCTGGCTGCTGTTGACGTTCCTCCTCGGTACACTCTTCGAGTCGGGTAAATTCTTCAATCGCAGGAAATGATGCTGTGACGGTCAAAAATTCGTAATCTTCATCTACAACAACAAATAAGACGAATAATCTTTCACTACTCCCACCAACGGAAAACGCAGTCCGCCAACACATTTTCCGAACATATTTACAAGTGCAAACGTGGCTCGGAATTTTTAAAGATCCTCAGGAATGGGGTTGGCGAAAGACGAATTACGGGCTTGAGCCAATTTGCACCTCAGCCGCACCCGCTCCACCTGAACTTTTAAAATTAATTTCGTGCAAATGTAAAGGAAAGTGTGGGACTGCTTGCAGGAAAGCAGGAATTAGTTGCTCGGTTATTTGCCTGCACTGCAGTGGACAGACATGCGACAATGTCGCCAAAGTCGAGATATTATTCAACGACGATTACGAAGATGAAGATTACGAATTTTCGACCGTCACAGCATCATTTACTGCGATTGAAGAATTTACACGACTCGAAGAGTGTACCGAGGAGGAACGTCAACAGCAGCCAGGACCATCAAAACGGAAAAAAAACGTGTGACAAAAATGACTACGTGTAATTATTATTTTTGCTGCATAAAAATTTTTTGATTACTAAATTTCATGTTTTTGATTTATAATTTGGCTGGTTTATTCATTTATTTCGTATAGCAATAATTCCCTTAACCAATAATTCCCTTAAAAATAATTCCCTTAAGCAAATAATTCATTCATTTTTACGTTGTGGATACAACCGTGCGAGCGGCTAAATCGACACCGGGCACAGTCTTACTCACTTTGCGGCGCGCTAGAGGTCGTAATTTTTCTCGAAAATGAAAAATTAAAAAAAACGAATTTGTAGGTCTGAACAGGATCTACAAGTTTTATTTCAAACATTTTTCGATATTTTTCACGAGAAAAAAGGAAATAGCGAAAAACAATTTTTTCTCCCAAAATTTGTGGCTTTTTTTAACGATATCTCGATAACGGTGATCGATACGTGAAAAATGTATAAGACCTTAATTGTAGATCGTAAAAAGAGCAACAAAAAAGTATTCTATAAAAATTTTCGTATCTCAACGGGGAACCGAGTTATGATAAAAAAACTGAGTTTAACCCTTTTTTCAAGATGGCGGAAAACCCACAAGGTTATTTTGGTCGACAATTTGAACTTAAGCTTTCCTAGCCATCCCCCACGTAATATCCAAAATTTGGCTTTCTCGGTTCATTTGCATTTCCAAATGTATATAATGACTGGACTACATGTGATCATCATTTTTAGAGACTTGAAAATGTGTAGCACATTCATTCTACACATTAACGTGTTGGTTTATCACAGAATGTGGTCAGTCGTATGTGCAAATTTTAATTTGACTTAAAGTAAATTAATTATTCTACTATAAATAAAAATGTTTCCTTCAGAACACAAATTTACCTTTATTTAATATAAATAACGTGATGAGGACTATGTCTTAAGAAAATTACTTATATTTTCATTAAAGTTTAATAATTATTAATTAAAATTAACTTTCTTCGTAATAGGTATTGTCTATATATTATATTGTATATGGCGATGGCGGGATAACCATCCAACTGCTGGCTTTGAAATACACAGGCCGAAAATAGGAAGCAGCGTGTTCGGTGCGACAAAGCCATATATATATATATATATATATATATATATATATATATATACACATATATAAAGTAGGATATGTAACACAATCATCATCATCATCATAATTCCAGCCTATTGCAGTCCACTGCTGGACATAGGCCTCCACAAGTTCGCGCCAAAAATGCGTGAACTCATGTGTGTTGCCATATTGTATGCCATAGTCACCACACTGGGCAGGCGGGTTGGTGATCGTGTAACACAATGTACGTATGTCATATAATTACATTAACACGTTTAACGCCGGTTTGATTTTTTAGTTTTTCTGTTTGGGTCAATGGGGGACACCATGTAGTCGACACACAATTTTTCCGTTGGTGCCGCGGAGGACACCACATGAACGCGAGCCAGAGTCAACTTAAAAATATGACTTAGACTAATGTGCCATATAGTGTAAGGAAAAATAAGTAAGATCCTTAAAAATGGGTATGGTAGAGCAATAAAAACTTACCATATTTTTTTTGTAAATAAGGACTTTTAAATTGGCCACATGGACTAAAAAAGTGAGGCACAACTGGTGTCTCGACCCCACCTCCCCATGGAGTTCAACGCGTTAAATCACATTGATTGCCTACTTCCACATAAAAGACTACTCACACGAAGATTATAACTCATGTTATAATATCTGGTAAAAGTCCGCGACAGCAAGCTAACTTATCCATAAATGATTTTCCAAAAATGAAAGGCACTGAAGATTTAATCCATGTAAATGTATATTTCTTCTTTCAGTATTTAATATGTTTTGAATGGTATTTTATCCTATATCGTTCAAATAAATACTTTAGAGAACGTCACAGTTACAAATAATGCTCATTCAGAAAAATTATTAAAGTTTACAATTGTATGCTGACTGAAATAAAATAGTAAGCAAGTCAATAAAACATAGCAACGCGATAAGTAAGCAATTAATAGTTACTTAAAATAAAATTTAAGTATATAATCGTAAATAATTGCTTTCATTAAACGATGTTTTAATTTTAATATAGCCAAACTAAATTGTATCGATATTGGAATTAGTGTTTGTAATTGCTGCGGATGTGAATTTCCGCAGTTTTGTAGAGATTTTCACGGACGTGATATTTTGTTATGCATACATTTCAAATCAAGGCTATTTTTAATAGCCGAGAATATTCTAATGTATATTTGTTTTTATCTGAAGTGATCACATTATGCGATACATATGTATGTCTATTAATCTTGAAAAATTGCGATGTTTATTTCCTGATTGAATTTAAATATGTATTCTATCTTTTATCTATAATATTATCTGTTTCTATAATTTTATTTAATAACTAATGATGATTAATAAAAAATAATATAGCTGTAATCTGATGTCCAGTTCTATGTGCCTTATGAAAGCTATTGTGGTATAGGATTATTTGCCAACATCTTTTCTATTGTTGTGTAAAGTAGAGGCACCATCCACTTTTTTGTACAAAATTTTATATTTATACTTTCGGACTGTTATTGAATTAACAACTTGTTTGTTTAAAAAAAATATAAAATGACATTTTTTTTAAATTTTATTAATTAGACTATTGTAATTTAGATTATACGTACAGGAAATACGAAAAATCGGACTATTCTAAAGGCGGAAGTGACGCGCTTAATACTTATGTCAGCTTAGCCGTGACCTTAATATTATGTAGCCACTCAGACTGACTGTCAAAACAAAAACTTATTTTAATGTGACTTGTAAATGTGATTAAAGAAGGTCCTAAATAACGATAAGATATCGACAAGTAAAAACTAATTTATTAATAATATATCGATAACACACTGACTAATATTGTACTTATTTATTTGTGTAATAATGTCATCTGTAGTAAATTTCACTTCGTTCCGATAACTTACATGTAACGGTGCCAATAATATTGTAAGGGCCTGTTTTACCGGTTGTGGATAAGGTTTATCCTGCACATAAGTTACGATTCGACTTTAACAGCAAGTGGTAGAATAGTTCGTTAAGACCTGTTTCGCCTTCAATAAGAAACTACAAGTTTTGGATTTATATTTGCGAATAGAAATAAGCCACAAATTTAGTGAAATTTGATGGTGAAAAATAATATATCAAATTTTGATCTGTTGGATACTGTCATCTGTCATACTCCTCCGAAACGGCTTGACAGATTTTGATGAAATTTTTTGTGCTTATCCGGTATCTATGAGAATCGGCCAACATCTTTTTTTCATCCCCCTAAATTTTAGGGGTAGTCCACCCCTAAATTTTTATTTTTTATTTTTTTTGACAAAATTTTTAATTTCTATTTTTTTATGATACAACATTAAAAAATACATACAACCCTAAATTTTCAACCCTCTACCATCAACCCCTATTTTTAATAGCGTTTAGCGGCAAGACAACGATTGCCGGGTCAGCTAGTAGCCTTATAATGGATACTAAGCCCTGTAAAGTTATAAGCATGCGTATGAGTATGTAAACATTTTAAGATGGACAATCTACTAGGAACTACTAGATTGTCCATCTTAAAATGTAGGTACTAGGTACATAACGTGGCTGCATGGTGATATAGCCTATATTTTGTCTCATTAAATAAAAATAACGATAATATAACAAGACAACTCCTAACTATCTATTAAATAACTATTAATTCTTCAGTCCTCAAAATAATTTTACAAAGTCTTGCCCTAAATATTGCTACAAAATTGCTACAAAGAAAAAAAAAACATTTATTCTATAGCACCTACCTATACCCTAAATTTTCAACCCTCTACCATCAACCCCTATTTTTAATAGCGTTTAGCGGCAAGACAACGATTGCCGGGTCAGCTAGTAGCCTTATAATGGATACTAAGCCCTGTAAAGTTATAAGCATGCGTATGAGTATGTAAACATTTTAAGATGGACAATCTACTAGGAACTACTAGATTGTCCATCTTAAAATGTAGGTACTAGGTACATAACGTGGCTGCATGGTGATATAGCCTATATTTTGTCTCATTAAATAAAAATAACGATAATATAACAAGACAACTCCTAACTATCTATTAAATAACTATTAATTCTTCAGTCCTCAAAATAATTTTACAAAGTCTTGCCCTAAATATTGCTACAAAATTGCTACAAAGAAAAAAAAAACATTTATTCTATAGCACACTTAACGTTTATTACTCTTAGTTTAATACATTAATATAAAACCATTACAAATTCCGCTTTGGGGCATCGGTCACAGCACTGGTTGTGGCTGTTGCACTGGCTATTGCGGGTTCGATCCCCACACATGACAAACATTTGTATTGACCGTATCGATTTGTATTGCAGTCCTGTTAGGTCTCGACACCGTGCCTCGGAGAGCACATGATTCACCTGATAGCGATTGTTACTCATAGTAGGGAATATATCCGCCAAACCCCATTGGAGCAGCGTGGTGGATTAAGCTCTGATCCATTTGAAACTTAGCGTAGCATTAAAAATATATAAAGCTTATTCGAAGTTGTCCCCATTGGCTGCGATACAGCTCTTTAAACGTTGAATCTGATCATGGGAAAATTCTTCACTGTCAATCGTATGGATTGTTTTAGAGACTCCAAATTATCATGGCATTTAGGGTAAGCCATACTCTCTAAAACTGACCATAAATCACAGTCCAGCGGATTAAAATCGGGACTAGATGACGGCCAGTCTTCAGTTCTGAAGAAGTCCGCAACGTTGGCTTCAAGTCAAGATTGGGTGGGGTCGAGCTTTATGATCCGGCGCCGAGTCTTGTTCAAAGGACTATTCTTGGTTATTGAACATGGTGTTACTAAGGGGCTTAATTACCTATCAAGAATAGTATCTTGCTACACTTTTGCCCATGTTTTGATACCTTTTTCACAAAACAACAATCATATAAAAATGACAGATGCCAAATTCAAATGAAATATTTTGTTTACTTGATTCATTCTACATGATTTGTGCAATTAAATATACTAGTGGTCGTACAGTGGTCTAAGTTCGACCATAATTAATTTAAATTGAAACATTAACACAGGTCGATGCGTTAAACAAAAGGTTTCGTCTGAGAAATTAGCCTAATCAGGAGCGCTGTTCCGCTCGCGACGTTGACTAACCGCGGGTTTGGCCGTGCCGTGTACCGCGGGATAACCTGCCTATGCGCTGTTGCCGTTTGTATGTATACAAACAAACGTTTCGGCTTCGTCAGTTATTTCGCAGATTTTCTGTTAAATAAGTATTATAAAAATAGTTTGTACGCGACATTTTGTGTTAAAAATGGAACAATAAAGTGTATCTTTTACTAAAAAGTGTGAAAAAACTCAAATTGTGCCTCAAACTACTAAGGCCCACGCCACCACGTCCTAAACATTGCACTTACTCAAAAATGTTGTATGAAATCTAAATCATTTACGCGTGTTTTTTAATTTGAAATTTTTTCAAAACACATCAGATTGTGTGGATGTGAAGAAAGCAATAAATTATTTTGTTTTCCGTGTCTGGTGTTTGTAGCTGGCGCCGGCAATGGTGGTGAATCTGCATGGACAGAATGGATTTTCTATACAAATAAAATAAATGGTAAGTTGGTAATGGTAGTTTTTTGTTTATTTTTTTGTGAACCCTCATCAAAAAATGTGATGAGACGCTTCTGCGTATAACGGTATCCGACGGATAAAAGCTTATGATATATTAATATTTTTCGCCATCGAATTTCAATATATTCATGGCTATTTATGCAATATTTCTATCACTAACTGTGGAACTAAAAGTTGCAGTATATTATTTTAAATGAAACCAAGCTCAAAGCCTATTTCACCTACTGTTGTTAAAGTTCGTAACTTACGTGCAGGATAATCTGTATCCACAACCGGTGAAACGGGCCCTAAGTCTCGTTTCAGTTTGTTTATCTTTAATACTAAACGTTTGTTTACTGCCATCCCAAAAATGTTAATCGTTGGGGTTTGATTTTAATAAAGCCACATTGTTTGTGCTAAATGTCATAAATCATATGGAAACAACATTCCATGACGAAAAAATGAATATCCTAGTGAATTATAATGAGTGAAATTCGCGTAAACACTAGAAAACAATCCTAGTATATTGTCATATGTTATTTTAAGAAATATATTTCCACTTCATATACAAATTTAATAACAAATCTCTCAGCATACGAGAAAACTATAGTTGAGCTTCTGATATGCGCTAAATAAAATTTGTAAACTTGCTTTAAATTATATCGGTCCTTTATTTAACAGCTGCTGTTACCAAACTATAAATTTGCAATATTATAGTATACTTAAAACGTCTTTGTAATTGTATTTCGCTTTACATATTAATTAATTGCCTTGTGCGGTGTGTCAAGAAAATAACTTTTGAAACCATATTGAATGGACATACATAGTTTCGAGTATGAATTGGTGAATTTGACATTTTATTAGGTTTCTGTGTCCCCTAGTTGGGGCAGAGGGCGTCCACAGTGCATTACCAGCCCGAGCGGTCCTGAGCGTCTCGCTTGATCTCACTCTAGGTCTTTCCGATGGCCATCGCTTCGTCAATGACTGTCCACCGCCAGGTTTGTTTTGGTCTGCCATCTTTGCGCTTTCTTGTGGGTCTTTCCTTGTGGTCTAGGACTTGGTATATGTTCCGGATCCCTACGGAGAGTGTGGCATATCCAACTCGATTTCCGTCGTTTGATCTGCTAGTCGACCGGGCTTTCAATGAAGCGCTCCCAAAGTTGTTCGTTGGAGTTTTATGTCGGACCAATAAATACCGATGGTTCTGCGAAGGCATCAGTTAACGAAGATCCGAAGTCGATGCGACACGTCCTTGGTGACCTTCCACGTCTCACACCCATACAGCAAAACAGTTAACAAACGAAGGCTGTTTAATAACTACCTAGATCTTTACAAATTAAATTAACACAGGGATTGATTTTACATTTGATTTTTGAAGTACGGAAAAGTTTTACTTTTTTATTTTATATTTATTGTTTGACAATTTGGAGACGCTGTCTGCATATTAAATATCAGTATCTGGATGACTGAGCTTAGCTCGGTATTTTTAGTAAATCGTGTTTGGTGAAAATCATATTAAAATACGAATTACATATTTTTAAAATATCAAAAAATAAAAACGATTTTACCGACAATAATAATTAAAATTAACTAAGCGCGTCACGGGTCCCGTGCTTACTACTTATTTATTACCTACTATTTATTTTTTCATTAGTATCACATGCCTAACTCTTTTACCCGAGCCTTATTATTTGGGCAGACGTCGTTGACGGTCGTATCCGAAACGCAATATTTTGAAGTAATTTTATAAAAGTTTTCTTTTCTTAATTTTATTTTTAAATTCATCTATATTGCTTAGTTAGGTTAGTTTAGACTATTTGTCATTGAATTGTTAGGTTTGGAACGGTTCCCCAACGCGATGTATTTTTTTTAGAATTATTAATACTCGTACATACTTAGTCACTTTAAAATTGAGTCTCTTTAATTATTTTTTACTTTTTAAACAATATTTTGTAATTGCAACTCAGGTTATTATGTCGGGGTTTTTTTTTTTATTTTAAAATTAATTTTTATATTATACTTTTTTTGCAGATATTGGGTATTTTCCTCACTTTTACCCCCAGAGTTTTTTCTGGGCTCAACCGATTTTATTGAACACATTATTTTGTAATGTGCACGTGATGCGCTTTCATTTGAGACCCCCACTAGATTATATTAGCAGACATTCGGTTATTCTTCCCCACTCTCATCCCCTCACAACTTTTAAACGATTAAACCGATTTTCATCAAACATATCTAAAAACACTCGACCGTAACTCATCTTTCATACAAAAAAAAACTAAATTAAAATCGCTTCATCCCTTCGCTACGGAGCCACAGACAGACAGACAGACACGCGTCAAACTAATAACACCTGTCTTTTTGCGTCGGGGGTTAAAAATATGAACTGGTTATTTAAAAAAAAAATCACGAGTGCTATTAGAAAAAAAAATCGACCTGGAGACGGGGTTTTGAACCGTAGTTTTCTTTCGTTACCAATCGGCCGATATTCCACCTGAGCTATTACAACTTTATTGACAATTGCAAAATTTACCTTCGTATTCTAACGATATTGTGGCCATTTTTTTCATTGCCTTAAAACAGGGATATAACGACATTTTCTAAAAATGTATCCTAGCTAAATGGATTTATCGCTCCCGAAACCTATATACTATGATTCATGAAAATCGTTGGAGCTGTTTCCGAGATTCAGATTATATAGGTATACATGTATATATATATTTATACAAGAATTGCTCGTTTAATAGTATTAGATAAATATATGTCTAAAGCTGTTTAAAGCTATATAATAAACTCGCATCGAACAACCTTAATGTTTCGTAGTTGCGATGGAAATTGGGACAAATACATATATATATTTTTTAATTTACTACGTTGATAATACTAAATTTTAATATTTTATGCTACAATAAACGCCCGTGCAAATTTCCTATACTTTATTTATTATATTATTATTGTTTACGCGATTTTTTTAGTAATAAAGAAATAAATAAATAAATGAACGTTTCACATTCAACGGCCCCCAATAGTATTTTCTCCTGTGTCGGGGGTCCGGAAACACACACAATACACAAGCACAACGCCCAGACCACGACAAACATCTATATGGCCGACATAAATGTCTGTCGTGAGCGGGAATCGAACCCGCGACCGCCAGCGCAACAGTCAGTGCTATGGCCGCTGTGCCAACGCGTCGTCAATAAATAATGGAACTTTTGTACCGTTATCAGGTTCTGTAATTTCTTAAATAATAGTTTTTATTAATTTTTATAATATTATACTTGAACGCTATCTGTTGCCAAAAGCCAGTATATTGTGGGGATCAATTGATCAGCTTTATGAATAATTTCAGAATCTATCTGAATATAATGATGGAATCCCTCTTGATGATAAAATTTAAAACATTATATTGTATTTTCTGTTAAACTTTTAATTAAAATGAAAATCATTTTAGTGAGCTTATTATATTTAAAAGTAAATACAAAATTTCGTTACTAAATTAAGTATTAAGTAAAAGTGTCAGGTAAAAAATTTGGTAAAGTATTAAAACACTGTATCGGTAATTTTATTTATTCGGTAATCTTAAAAAAAAAAAACATCAGCAATAATAATTGTTGAATATTAAAACTAATTAAAATATTCTCTTTATTGTTATAAACAAACAAAATAAATTAATTCTTTATAACAAAACATTTTTTTTTTCAAATGTGTTGGTTCCATTTGCTAACTGCTATTATATATTTTATCTAAATCACTGTGTGTGTACAGTCATTACATGACTTACGACAGCATTAGAACTCTTGAACTTTTCCCTGCAGATACCACAATGATAATTGCTTTCACTGGTAAAATGAATTTTTCGTAAATGGCGATAAAGTCCGTTTCTTGAACCAAATAGTTTGCAGCAGAAGACACACTTTGGCCCATCAGTCTTATGTTTGTATAAAATGTGGCTCTGTAGGGCGGGGAGAGAGTTGAAAGAGCGACGGCACCAGTTACAGTTTGTCGCACTCGGTGGGTGTATAGCTGCCATGTGGTTTGATAAGCTTCGGCTACTCGCGAACGTACGACGACAAAATACACAAGAGTTGCTCATGCTTTCCGGGTGCTTATACTTGCTGTGATTGCGGAGAGCAAGAGTCGAATCAAATATCTTTCCGCACTCCTCGCACGGAGTTTCCATCTTATTACAGCTTAACGTGTGATCAGATAATTCTTCGCTAGTTTCGAAAGTTCTGTAACAAGCTTTGCACCGATGATTGAAGCGATGCATATATCGTGCGTGTTTTTGTAAACTCATCAGTGACGGATATTCTTTGTCGCACAAAGCACACTTCACCACGATATTGTCATCGGGATGCTTTAACTGTCGATGCATGTTAAGTGAGTTAGTAGTTTTGTAAAGTTTCCCGCATAGTTGACACATACGCGAGGAGTTTTCGATCTCCCGCCCGTTTTCGTCACTTAATATGTCATGTAGTACAGCTGTCGAAGATCGTAGGTGCTCATCAATAATATCAGAATCTAATCTTTCAACGTCGACCACGATATCCATTTTAATAATTAATATTATCTTTAAAACTAGAATATACGGGAAGAAACGTCAACGTAAAAAACTTTGGCTTAATATTTTTTTTTCTGTCATTAAACGTCACTTCTAAGAAGGCCTAAATTAAAAAAAAAAATCGTTAAAATATCTGAAAACCGTTTAAAGTCTGAAATTCGAAATTAAAAAATAAAATAAAAATATTTCTACTAAGAGTTCGTGTTTGATAAACTGTGGTTGATTGTTATATAAGCTGGGATCTGATCAACTATATTTATGTGAATGTGAACTACGTTAGGCTCATAATTTCTTGTACGTATAAGTGGAATTATTATTACCCAACGGTAAGTTTAAACACCAATGTAATATTAAATAAAATGTACTAAAAAACCCGCCTTATATGCTTGAAAGCCTATATGGTGGTTTAATTTACCATCACTTGTTAATATAAATATTTATGAGGGCATGTTATACCTTAGTGTGATAGGATCTAAAATATTTTTAATTTTGAACGAATTTCCCTACCAGTAGACTCGATTCCAAATTTGAAATTAGTTCTACTTTTGTGACGTACGCATACTTGTGAGTGTGGTTACGTGTACGTGTGGTTCTTTATCGCGTCGCAGTGAGATCGGCCGCAGCGCTTCGGTCGCCGCCTGGAAGGACCAACAGACGACTCACGCGCAACGAGAGTCGCTACCACTCGGGTGAGTCATAAAAGAACCTATCGCTATCTATAGACATGGTGATCATATAATTTATGTTCTGTGTGATGTCATTCTTGGCATTCTTTTATTTTGGGTCTATCTAGGAGATCGTCTTTTTTCGTTGTATTTACTAACACTAGTTTTATAATTTATTAATTCCATGTATTTAGTTATATTTTATTTTAGCATTCCTAAGTTTAAGCTTTTATGTTAATTTATTATTTATAATCAATCATAGTAAATAAGAACAATCACCCAATTCAGGATTGAAGAAATATCTGTTAAAAAGAAATGATAACATAAAATTATGCTATATTGTATGGTTTTAATATTCATATCTAACTATGTATGACCTCATATCGCTTTTTACATAAAATTATTATAATGATAGACATTAGCGGCAAATTCACTGATATAATAAAATTGCAGTACACCTTTCAAACTAGAAAAACACGTTTAATATCAAGCTGAGCCAGGTTTATTTATATTTAAATATTTGTGTTAATACTCACTTTACTAGGGGAAACGTTCGTTTATTCATTATTAATGCTCGCCGACCTTCAGCTCATTGGACTAATTTCAATTATATTCAGGTTTCGGTTATTATTTTAAAGTATTGTACCTCTTATATTTATTGTTGTCTTAATAGTTATGTAAGGTTATTATTGATATTACTTAGGATTTTTTATGCGTCATTATTAATATATCTAAATAATTTAAGTGGCATGACATTTAACACCGAATATTTTTGCCTTGAATGTGTATACAGGTGTTGATTTATAATGAATTCTATTCATAAATAGTGTCATAATTATATGATAACTATGATATAATAACTGCATCGCATTTCCTTGCGGCACAGATATTAAACTTATACGGTCTACTGTGTAAATTTGGTATAACTTATTAGTAAAGGACCAAAATGTATCCTGATTATTCAAAGCAGTAATACTCTTAGGTCTAAGCAACCGAATAAACGCCTTACCATCAGAGCGGTAAGGTGTAAATTAGACTTAATGCACCGGGTAGTAAATATATTGGTTGACTGGTGTTGAACCGTGGAACTTGAAAGCCAGTTCTCTGCGAGTCGACGTGTTGCGACCCCGATTTGGTGAGTCAAAATCAAAACCCCAATTAAAGAATCAAGAATCCGACAAGTACAATAAATTATTTAAGATCACAGCAAATAAATTTGTTTAAAAGTAAATTTGTGGTGACATTTAAGTTTGTCATGCATCGTTTATAGAAAAAAAAAACAATATTGATAGCGTTTTTATATGAATATGAGTATGCATATTTTTTTATATAAGCAACCTTAAGTCAAATTGGAACGTAAGGACGGTACAACCTCAATATTTTCATATCGATAATACTCGTATAGCACACAACTGACATAATACAAGCTGAATAAGATAAGCAATGTCAAAATGTTTAAATTTGAATGGCTTGAATGTATTTAAATTATTCAAGCAATTAATTATTTTGTTAATGTATTCAGGTATTTCATTTATTATAAGTATATAATGTACTGTGCCCTGTGTGTAATGTAGCTGTGCCCCCGACTTCGTCCGCGTGGAATTTAACAAAATAATAAATAATTAAAAATAATTATTGTTCAGTTCGCAGAGTTATAAAAAAAATCTATAATAAAAGTAGCCTAAGTTACTTCTTATTATCAGCTATCTGTCAGGGAAAGTCCCGTCAAAATTGATCCAGCCGTTTCAGAGATTAGCCGATTAGCAAACAGACACGAAAATTGTAAAAAAATGTTATTTTGGTATAATATGTACTGTGTATACATCCATAATATACATTTACTACAAAAATCATCATTGGCCTTAGTCCGTCTATTGCAGACGATTTAAACAGTGTCAGACAGACACTGTGTCGCCTAGGACACTCTTCAGGAAAACGCAGAGTTGCCTTAGCTCTACGCCACCCTCTCGACCTCACTGGCTAGGCCCACAGGAACGACGAGTCGATACGTGTGGAGCCAGTTCGGCTGCAGGAATCTTTCGCACGGAGACTCCATTCCCGGTTTCAAATAAAATTACAAACAGACGCTCCAATTATATATATGTGTGTGTGTGTTATTTAACCATGTACTGTATATATTAACGTCAGGTTATTTGTAATTAATATTTTTGTATTCGTTTTCATATACGATCTTATATATATATGTATATAGGTATATCTTTAGGTTTCACATACAATCGAAATTTTTTTAATTACAATTTATGAGAAGCTTGTGTTAAAATTCTAATTTCAACGAATTTAATACTGATGATGCTTATAGAAAAAACCATGATAGACGTGAGACAAACTTATTTTATTTATACGTTACGCATTTTAGTATCTGTTTTATACGTAACAGGCTTTGATAATAACTATGTCGCCTATTATTATGATATATTCTATTTTTAGTCTTTCTTGCGCAACAATAATCTCATACCGTAGTTATATAGTACTTAATCTTCGTCTTCAACGTTAACTCTATGTTAATACAAAATCTTTAATCAATGCCTACGTATATAATATCAATACCTGCTTAATTTCATCTTTAAAAGATATTGGATAATGACGCAATAGGTACAAGATCCCGTGATTGTCTAACAACTGACATACTTTCCTAAATGTTAAATTGATACAAATGGCTGCGATTGTACGTAATGTCCTTACGAAAGTCAAGAGAGTCGAGTGTATACAACTACTCGTGTCCTTTTGTCATATACAAAAACATAACATATTATGTTTTTGTATATGGCAAAGTAATAACATATTATTACTTTTCATTATTCTATTTGGAAAGGTTTAGTGGGGTATGTAAAGTTTCATAAAAAAGCTTCTTAATACATAACTTGCTTTGCAAAGTTGATATATTAGTGCAATCGAACAGATTTAATAGGTCAGCTCGCAATGCAAACTACCTTTGGATATACTCGGCTTAGTTCCCTATTGCCGTTTATTACTCGGATTTGATGTTCAATCTTGAGCTGCGTGGGAGATTTGTACTAATTCTATTTTAATTACACTTTCAATGACATATACACTTAGATGGAAATTATGTAAGTGCAATCTAGTAAACTAGTACTAATGAAAGAAAAATGATAATAATGACGCAAAGTGTATACTAATAAATTTAAAATATAAAACAATGGCACGAAAAACATTATCACATGGAATATTAAAATGTACAAAATTATACAATTAAAGATTTCTTGTTCTTATCATAGGATCAACAAATTCTATTTATGTTTTTCCAGTAAAAAAGATGGAGTGCTTGACATTAAAATTGGTTCTTTTTTGCGCTTCGGTTTGCATATTTTAAAATATTTCACTGTATATACTTGCTCTGCTTGAACACGTGTCTCGTCAATTGTCGTAACTTATCTGTCATCTTAGTTGTATCTACTTAAATACCACATGGGACTATTAATAGTAATGTTATTTATTACTATTTACATGATTATGGTTATAGTTTCTAACTGACCTTTGACTTCTAAAATCTTTCAGGACTCCCACTGAAAAATAACGATTATATATCCGACCTCATTTGATTTGTAAAATCTATTTTGCTTATAACAACATTACAATTCAAGTACAGATAATTAGTTGTTTTATATTTAACGATTAATAAACTTACAACTTTCTGCCTATTGGCAGGCAGTGGTAGGTTTCGTTGGTTTTATTATTTATATAATACGTTAACAGACGTAACAAATGTTGGACAGATGTCGTGAGTGCAAGAGAAATTCCTCAACTAGTACACGCAATGTCGCAGCTAAATATTGGTACGTCCATTGGACGTACCATTAAATAACACATTCACATTAATTTTTAATTGTCTTAATTTTCTGCAAAAAGATAACCACTTTTTGAATAAAATACAGTTAATATAAATTGTACCTGCACTATAGGGTGGGCTATTTATTATAATATATATATAAGGAGATTTATTAAAATGACTTTTTAAAAATGATATCGCGCAAATGGCCACCTCTGGCCTTGGCAACCAAATGTGTCCTTTTTTCGGCGTTGTCAATCACGTTGGCCAATATTTCGGCGGATATGGCGGCGATTTCTTGACGAATATTGTTCTTGAGGGCAGCTAGAGTCCTTGGCTGGTTATCGTATACCTTGGATTTCAAATTATCCCACAAAAAAGGCTGGTGGCGTCAAATCAGGTGATCTCGGTAGCCAGTCAAAATCTGCAAAATGGTCGCAATAAATTGAATGTTACTCGAGCTGTGTGGTATGTGGCACCGTCCTGTTGGAACCAGTAATCGTTCATGTCATTTTCACGAATAGTTGGCATCAGAAAATCCGTTATCGTGGCCCGATAACGCTCACCATTGACGGTACCGTATGTTGTTGGAGTCTCTTCAATATTGGCTAGTACGGCTTCGATAATTTAATCGGAACGTCTTGTTCGTTGTTTGGATAGGTGTCAGGCATTACTAAGACTACCGGTGTCCACAAATTTTGCGTATAAACGTCTGATAGTGTTATTACCTGGAGCAATTTTAATTTTTTTTTTCTTTTACGTAACTCACGTTTAGTTTTCACGATTAAAAAGTTATTTTGAATGTACAAGCTGAACAAATTCAGCGCCTTCTTTTGGTGTGTACTGCTCCATGGTTAAAATTCTACTGAAATGACGCTTCCAATACGGTATGTCATTAATCGATCTGATAACTAATGTTAAAGATATTGGGTTGCACGATGCTTCCACTTTTAAGGGCCCGCCCTGCACTATCTTATAAATTGAAACAACAAGCATTGAAAAGGCCAGAATGTTAAATTATAACATTAAAGAATATATACCGCTACTTGATTACAAAATCACAGTATACCTATAGTACACATACAAAAGTTCGTTATATCCTGTTGCTATTGTTACTATATTAAAACGAACGGTATTTAAATTAGAACAAATAAATACGTGTAATATTAGTAATAAATAAGAACACAAAGTGAATATAAAAGCAATTTTCCACAGCAATGGGATTTGTAAGGCTTGTGTGGCTTTCTGGGTTCTCCTTTACAAAGAGTAATCATTCCTCCTCTTAAGGCTTATTGCTTACAGTCGGTGGGTTTCTTTCTTTTGCTGCAGTGAATGTTAAAGTTGATTGGTTTTTTTTTAGAATTAATTTTGCTACTTTAAATAATTCCATTAAAGGTACTTCTTTCATTTTTGTGGGAAGTGAAGTAGTTTATTTATAGAAAAATTTGCAATACCCATGCGACTAATTCGCAATAAACAAGTAAAAAATTTACCGACCGTCAATCATGTTGACGTTGTTTCAAAATTAAATTCATATATATAATTTTAATAATTAATTAATTAATTTACAAAATAAAAGTAGTATTTTTTTTTTTGTTGTGGATGCCGGTAGAGCAAGCAGTTATCTACAGGTGAGTCTTCATAAAGTACACATATCAAAATCAGGAAAACTACACCCTATTTCATCGATGAAAAAAATATCAAAAAAAAATTAAAAATTATATTTGATTTTTAATGAATATTTTAAAAAAATTAAGTGCAACAGCTAGCAGTGCTAACAGCTGCAATTGAATTTTTTAAAATATTCATTAAAAATGATTTTTTTTTTATTTTGCTTTTTTCATCGATGAAATAGGGTGTAGTTTCCCCGATTTTGATATGTGCACCTTATGAAGACTCAACATGTATAAAATAATATATAATTTATGTGGATTAATTGTAAGGTTTTTTCTTAAAAGGGAGGCAAACTTCTTAACCTTAGCGTATTAATGTATATGATTATGAAATAAATATTTTATAGTTCTAGTAAATTAATTTACTACCACTACTAAACAAACGATATCAAAACGATACTATTGTGTAGTGTTAACCTTGTAATAATTGGAATAATGTTTGGTGCAATTTATAGCACGTCACAAGCAATGCCACTAAAGTAATCGTTAATAAAGAATAAGGTTAAAAAGAAACGTCATTGAGGTTTTATGGTAATTTTAACAAAGTACTGTTTATACAGTTAGTACTTAGCTATCTAGTTCATTTCATGCACTATATATAACTAAAGACATTTAAATAAAATGATCGATGGTCAAATATGTGTAGGTATTATAAAGCGCTTTTTTGAACATAAAACGCTTAAAATATTAAATAATTAACTATCACCGAACTGTTAAATGTCAAATAAGTATAACTGAATACGTTTCTTAATATATTTAGCTTACTTTGCTTTGAATAAAAACAAACATCTCTTATCGCTCCTAACTTGACTATGCTATGTACAACAACGCAAGTTCTGCATGTTAAATGACTCGTTATTAATTTGACACTATTTCTGTGATCACGCTCATCATGTTATGTAATAATGCATGTTTTAAAACTAGCACTTCTAATTATCATCACACGGTTATAGTAGTTTACATGCATGTTTAAAGTATATATGTATGTAATATCATTCATCATTTAACGTATTACTAAGGCGATACGGGTAAAATGTTGCCCCATTAAAAGTATATGCCCTTAATGTATCTGGGCGATTTACGTGAAACAATTTTTGACTTTATAATTGTTTCCTTGTAATATTTTCGATGTGTAAGGCAAATACTTGTTTTTTGTTTAAATTTTTTACGAATGTTAATTAAAATCATCATATATGTACAGAGGTACTCTACGTGACCTATTTTGTATACCTTCATTTCGTTTTGTGTAAATCTAGGCCTAGTCTCTTGTTATGACAAAACAATTTAAAATTTATTTTGCTTTTATAAAGATATCTAGTAATTCATCACATACAGAAACAAATATATAACACAATTTTAAATTCCTGTCATCATTGTTTTTTTACGTGTATTTTAAGAAAACTATTAATATTACCTTAATAGACGTTAGTACAAGTCTAGCTAATATATATACATATATTCAAATAAAGATACGCATTTATTTCGCCTTTAAGATCTATTGCACTAGCATGAACAAAGTAGAGCTTTTTAGTATTATAGTTGATACTTTTGAACTTCCTACTTTCAGTTGCCATGGTAAACTTATGGGTCTTCATTTCTCTTTGAAATTCTTTATAGCAATAGCTCTTGTTATATTTCTTCCAAAGTGTTCAAGTTCAAGTTTGATTACTAAAAAGTTATTACAATTTGCAGAAGTTAGACAGGAAGCGGTGCAGCAGGCGCTAGCGGAGATGCAAAACCGGCCAAAACCATCTCTTCCAATGCCTTCAAAACGTACATCTATGATGGCAAAGAGCCCTGACCGAGAGAGACATGATCTTTGTAAGTAAAATGAAGTATCCTATTAATCAAGCGCTCAAAATATCTTAGAATGTTTCTGAGCTAAGGCCGCTATGAAATTGTGATTGAAAACGTGATGAATCTATCTAGTAGTAAAAAATTAAATTGTCGATTAGTTTCTATTTTAAACTTAATGTATTTTTTTTAAGATTTTAGTATCGATTATGAAACTTGAGTAACATGTAAACAGCATCAAGCTCTGATGAGGATTCGTGTACCGGTGAGTCGGAGCTGCCTCCGCCTCCGGAATTGGGCTCGCCCCCCGCCCGCCGTGCTGCTGCGCCTCACCCCCGTGGACATCCACTGCCCCTGCCCCAAATGCATCATCAACGGGAAAAGAAGCAAACGCCACGAGAAAAGACTGAGATCGACTTCTCTGATATTACACATTTACCAGCTTGTAAGTTGTGCCAAGGAGTTTTAATTATACTTAAATAGTAAAAAAATGGTCCATATGTGCCATCGAATATAATGTACATTTCACACGTATTCAAACACGTTACGAGTTTGAAAAACTATAGTGTCATGTTGAAATAATATTTTAAAAACGATAATATTATTAAATCTGCTTGTTAAAGAGTTAGTAAAACATAGTACAGTCAAAAATGTCCATTGAGGTAGGCACAGCAGGATATATCCTGCCCAAAATCTGGAGTAGCCCGCAGGAGAAAATACCTTAACAGTGCAGAAGATCGCAGCTAAATAATACTACTCTCAATCAGTATTGTGTTCCTGTGGTAAGTAAGGTGGCCAGAGCTCCCGAGGAAGGTGGGGGGTAGAGTCAGGAACGCGCTTCTGACGCTTCTAGGTTGCAGGTATCTATAGATTACGGTATACGCTTAGACTCAGGTGGGCCGTAAGTTTGCTGGTCGACCTAGTTGTATAAAAAGGGTACAAAATATATAGTAAGGTTGCTCGCACAGACATCCAGCCGGATGTAACCCACACGACGTCAGGAGCGAGACGCGGGGGCGCCCTGGTAGCGGACCGCGTGCAATGTTACGCGCAGCCCGAGGACACGGGCACGGGCACGGGCCGTTGGAAGGTATGTATGGCTGCATGTTATGGCTGTTTCATGCTATATGCTTCCGTTTCCAAATTTTTTCAGATGAAGAGCAAAGATGAGATCTGGGTTGCATCTGCCCAAAAATCTCCAGCTACATGTGAATAGCTTATTTTCGGCTGAGTTTTATTTTTTGCAAGCGAACAAGCTTTTTAATTTATTTATTTCGAATTATATCTATTAAATATATCAGACGAGAGTTCTTTCGTACATTTTATATTTAATTTGAAATATAAATAGTTTTATTTATTTTGAACATCTACAATTACAAGTTTTTTTTAAGGTCACTTTAAAATACCAAATCTTAAATGTGTCACGCTATTAAATTTTAAAAGATTTTATTGGAACCCTAGTAACCACTTTATAGAAGTCTACACACATCTTAAAATATCAATAAGTTGCCATAATTTAATAAAATCAATATTTCCAATCACAAATATCCTTTTTAATTACGTTTTATAGTTTAATCCATTTTTAAAACTGTAGACAAGCTAGACAAACAGTACTACACATAACTCGCAACTTCAAATAATTTATTTCTATTATTTATTTACGAAATTTATTTCATAACAAAAATTCGATACTAATCAGATTTATTTTAGTTTTTATATTATTTTGCGGAAATTCATTTGTAATCAATTGTCATGAAATTGTTCAAAATTCATATCTGAATTATTAGCGAGTTGCGATTTTTGTAGGTATCAGCCAAAATACAGCAATTACTTAATACTCTAAAGCGACCCAAACGTCGACCACTGCCGGAGTTTTACGAAGACGATGACATAGAGTTGGAGATTGCCGCGAATCCGAAGGATCCGAACGCTCCGAAACCGGAGGGGGGCACCATGACCCCTGCCGTGGGGGAGCAGCTGGTCGTGCCTGCCGGCCTGCCGCG
Organism: Melitaea cinxia; assembly: GCF_905220565.1. Lineage (NCBI taxonomy): Eukaryota > Metazoa > Arthropoda > Insecta > Lepidoptera > Nymphalidae > Melitaea > Melitaea cinxia. The sequence continues at coordinate 13,156,199 of NC_059424.1, read as the reverse complement.
GAACTTGGAGGCCGCGCTGCAGAGATACGGCACAGCCTCCTTTAAAGCAAACGTGGCCACTGTACTCGACCCCAATGGAAAACTTAGTAATTCACTCACCTATGGTAAGTGCAACTGTACTTAAACTTAATTGTAACCTCAATTGAGTATTATTCAGAAATATATCGTCACTTATTATTGAGAAAATTTTAAAATAATTTCTTTAATTTCAAAAAAAAACTTTTTTTAATTATTTATTTTTGCCACAACGTGCCAGAAGATCTTTAGTGTCTTGGATGTAATTAATCAACTTCGTTATTATAATTATAAATAAAAATTTGGGAAATTTTCGGGTAAGTTTAAGTCGAGCACGTGGCTTATATTTTGCATCAATGACTGATCCGTGTAATATCTGTTAATATCTTGATTCTATATACGTGATATCTGTGAATGTTCAAACATAACGATTACACGATGTATATAATATTATTATTTATTTTACATATATAAGGAGAATAGCGTGTCAATTAATTATTACACTCGCACGTTGCGGTTGAAACAAATATCATTCACCCTAGTAACGAGTGACTCGAAAATCGTTTATCAACAGGAAAGCTACTCAGCCGATCGTTGAAAATAGCTCACGCGGTACTGAATAAAACTTTCACGTCGAAGAGCAGTAGCGGCGGTCCGCTGACCGGCGACAATTCGATAAAGCCGGGCGACAGGGTGGCGCTGGTGTATCCGAACAACGACCCCATAAACTTCATGTGCGCGTTCTACGGCTGCCTGCAAGCGGGCATCGTGCCCGTGCCCATCGAGGTGCCGCTCACGAGGCGCGACGCGGGCCTGCAGCAGGTGGGCTTCCTGCTGGGCTCCTGCGGGATCCAGTACGCGCTCACCTCGGACGCCTGCTTGAAAGGTACCAACTTGGCTAATTTGTATATTTATTTTGTCCGATTTTATTTTTGTGTTACCCACACATTAAGAATTCTAAACATTTTTGATATGATATTTAAAAATGTTTAGAATTCCTAATGTGTGGGTAACACAAAAAATAAAATCGTACAAATTAAAAATGGCACGGTGTCGTCTCCTGCCAAAGATTTTCATTGTAATATGAAACTTTGAATAGTTACGGGTCTCTGTAAAGAACTCACTATAGACGGCGCCACGGTTCGCCTAAACCGAAAATAAAAATCATCATATCAAAAATTTCGCTCTAGCGGGTACATCGTTCCATAGCTTAATTGGCTAGAGCGCCGACACGGTCAGTCGGAGACGCCGGTTCGAACCCCGCTAGAGCGGTCAATTTTTGATATGATATTTAAAAATGTTTAGAATTCCTATTGTATATTTATACTAAATACCAACCGATATTTCGGATTCTGTTTCGCACAGTTTCGGTTTCAGCTAAAAATGGGTGAAAGTTGTGGAATATCGGGCGTCGTTCGTCTAACTTAGCTTCCCATGCCACCCGGCTTGGGTCTCAGAAAAAAAAATACAGTCTAGAATATTGTTGTTTTTTTTTGTGTGTATGTGCAAATTAAAACTTAAAATGTTCACGTGAGTATTGTTTTCAGCTTCGGCTTCGGCAAGAATTTAAATGTGTACTTGATTCGTATTGGCCTAGTCCAATTTTATTATTTCTTTTTATATCTCAAAAAGAAGATACTCTTTCTAACTGCCCCATCAATTTAAAAGGTACATTTGTTTGTTAGTTTTAGTAATTAAAGACTACAATTCTTGGTATTAGAAACAATAATTTAAAGCCCGAAATATAGTTATCATAAAATAAGGTACAACTGTACAATTTTATACGATAAGCTAATAGGGATAGACGACGCGGACCAAGTCGCGGCGTACCTCTAGTTTATGATATATATCGGGATCTTTATATCTACGTTTTAACAGAAAAGTCGGATTTTTTTTCTACTGTGATCATCAAACAAATTTTTTTACTTTAGTTATATATGTCTACAATATAAATTTTTACAAGAAGGTTCGCTAAGCCGGTAATTTATAGTTCAAAGCTTATCTATACTAATATTATAAAGCTGAAGAGTTTGTTTGTTTGAACGCGCTAATCTCAGAAACTACTGGTCCGATTTGAAAAATTCTTTTAGTGTTAGATAGCTCATTTATCGAGGAAGGTTATAGGCTATATGTCATCTTAGGTCTCACCATTAGGAGCGGAGCACAAATGAAGAATGTTTCAAAATCGTTTTTTTTTTTCCTTTTGAAAACTTCCGCTGCGTGCGCTGCGTGAACTGTTAAACTTTCGCAAAAATCATGTATTACAAAATTGTTCCCCTTTAAAAGTTCCACGCGGACAAACTCGCGCGCAGATACTAGTAATTGACAGGGCAGATAAGGCGAGATCTGGCTGATATTTAATTTTCAATTACCAAATAATACTGTCGCATAAAATTCACTTCCTGCTGCTTTGAGTAAAAACTTGGTAAGAACGTTTGGAAAAGTTTAATATTTCTTCTTTTTCTCTATAGAATGTCCAATTATCAACTTATAATCCTTTATCTTTTCATTCAACTATATAACATCACAAAATAATTTAAAAAAATATATCACAGGATGCCAAAAAGAATTAAAATTCTAAAGGCTTCTTTATTATGCTTATTAATGTAAATCAATCAATGTAAATTTTCTAATGACATTAGTCTGTAATCTTGGAGCTAAGTATTTTTTTAAATATAATTGGCACATAAACAATATATATAAGTTGTATTTAGTATTGACTGTTAAAATTTAATTCTCGCATCAACCAATTTATTCAGTTAACTTTCATAACAAGTCTGCACACTGTTGCGGGAGTTCGTAGACTCGAAGTCAACTTCATACAGCGTCGGGCACAGTTCTCAACTGATGTTGAATCCTGCTTTGTAGTTAACGGAAACTGCGTCGGGCGATGTTAAATTTTCTAATTATTTACTTCGACTCTACGTCGCTTTACCTTACATAGTTTTACCTTTACATATAGAGCTAGCTCTTATATTTTAAACTTTACGGCTACGGAATAGTTTATGTTCGAAATAATAATCCTGAGAGTAATAAATTCGTCACTTTTACCTCTTGAATAGGGTATAATAATGTATAGGGTATAATAATGTATAGGGTATAATAATAGGGTAATAATGTTAATTTTCTAATAAAAAAGCCACAAAAAATATATTTCGGCAAAATAAACACGCATTCATGCCATTAAATAAAATTACATTTTAAACCTTTTTTATTTCCGCGAAAACGCTATCAGCGATTTTGGTGACGTAATATGCTTAAAAACAAAAGTCGTGTATGACGTATGTTAGACCGAACTCGTTCAATACGTCAAAAGTTCAATACCTTATACATATAATCTTTGTCTTTAAACGTTAACAGCTACAAATATTTGGTGTTTTTGTGTAAAATAATGAATTACAATAGCTATCGTTGGTGTGTAGTGTCTAGCTGTACAAATACTAGCATTAAAAAAAAACTATTAAGTCTTAATTTGGCAGTAACATAAGGAATAAAACATAACCTAACACTTTCTAACATTATTTTTCAAATCAGGTATACCTACATTTAAAAAAAAAAAAAAAAACAGTATAATATAACAAGTAATACTTACAAAGATGTTTTAACATTTCAAAATTCGGCAGAACAGAAGTCTGGGTCAAAAAACTGCAACTATCATTAAATAAATTTTTGGCAGATTCGTACTATCTGCTTTTACAAAACCTTTTTTCATTTTAATAAATAAATAGGTACAAATGAAATGCACTAACGAAAGAGCACAAGTATTACTCCTTAAAGTTGATAGATAGCTTTTTACAGCTCTGACAGAACTTTGTTTTTGTTATAGCCCGTATGACGTCATACAATGGCGGGTCGTGTTTTAGGTCACGTGATATACAGATTAAAATATACGACTGTTAATTTCAATACAATATAACAATAATGTGCTATTATGATTCCAAATCAGAATATTTAAATCTATTTTTACATAAATTTTAATTTTTATCAAATTTTATAATTTATTTTTCACAACCGAAAGTACCCCATTAGAAAAGTATATTGTTTTTCGAAGTCTTTCATATTAAAACAAGCGTATAAATAGATAAATAAATAGAATATTATGAAAACGAATGCAAAGAAAAGCGTTAAATATTTATTTACTATTTAGTAAAGCCGAATAAGGAAAACAGCATTCATAATACAAATAAATAAACTCGCTACTTCCAAGCGAGTAGATAATGCTATCGTTTCTGTTTCACTAGAAATGTTAGCACAACGACTCGTGCCAAGCCCGATATTCACACCTTCCTACACCTTTATTGGTTTATCTGCGATCGGATTACCTATAACGCGATGTTGGCACTACATACGTCCATTTCCCTGTCCGCCCTTTTAGCTTGTCGCTTACAAAGGATGAGTGTTAATTTGATTTCAAGGCTGTAAGTACGGCGGGCTCAAAACGAATGAAACGCATACCTACGTGCAGAGCGTAACATTTTTTAATTTATAAACGTAAGTTATTTTAGTAACAAAACAGGATAATATGCTTCGATTTTACCCGTTTTAAGAAAGACATATAGTTTATTATTCAGAATAAGTAAATTTTATTCCTATTGTACACTAATATTAGAATGTCCACGTGAATTAACGTTTTTTACTACGAAAGCTTAAAAACAAATCAAAGCTTGCTAAATCTTAATTGTAAAATATGAAACTGTTTGAAGAATGTATAAGATTAAACCAAAACCGCGAAATGGCTGAAGCCTGGGTACTATAGTTATAAAATAATTCGTTTTGTATATGAATCGTATTTAAATATCGGAACCGGCTTAAATGTTTTTTTCTCATATAGGTCTTCCAAAAACGTCGTCAGGAGATGTGGTATCATTCCGAGGGTGGCCTTCTCTTCAATGGGTGTCCACTGAAAAACTTCCTAGACCGCCTCGAGACTGGATCCCTCCCCCGCGCCCAGCTGAAGATAGCCCGGCCCATATCGAACACACGTCTGCAGCTGATGGATCCGCTATGGGCGTTATTGTTACAAGGTAGGCTGTAATTTAACCATATTCAGATTAAAAAATGATTAAAAAGCCGTTTTATTGGTCACACAGAAACTAACATGCAAATGAAAGCAATCAATAATTTCTTCATTATTATTATTTTTTTTTTTTTCGTTTTATAAACGCATATTTTAAGTAGGCCAAAAATTGTAATCAACATCAAAAATTGTGTTTTAAACTTTCCAATAATTCGAACACCTATATGACGAACTAGCTGACCCCGCAAACTTTGTTTTGTCATATATATTATTAACCCCCCTTGATACCCCCCATTACTTAGCTGTATGAAAAAAATGTTGGCAGATACTTAGACCTACCCGATATGCACACAAAATTTCATAAAAATCAGTCCAGCCGTTTCGGAGGAGTATGTTAACTAACATTGTGACACAAGAATTTTATATATTCACTGAATTTTTTTGTTCAATCACAATAAAATATAGCCTATGTCACTCCTGAATTGTGTAGTTTTTTATTATTGAAAGAATTTTTGTGATCGTATCAGTATTTGCGGAGATTGCCCCCTACAATCAAACAAAGTTAGAAACTTTACGTCTTTATAATATTAGTATAGATGTATTGTAAAAACGTTTGAATAAAAATGTTTGTTACATCTGCACAAGATTAAAAGAGAATGGTAAAAATGCCTTTGATTAATCCATCGAAACGTCTAGCAAAATTTCGATCGCCTAGAGTATAACGTTTGAAACGATGAACTGAAACTGAAAATAGTTTATTAGTTGTTTACAGTGCACCGGTATGAAATTACTTGAGATCTTTTATAACAGCGATGAAGTATCGAAATTGTTTGTAAACATGTAGCAGGTTATTGAAAGTTTTTGCTATGTGATGATGAGAAATTTATCATAATTAAAGCTACAATTACAACTTCGTTTATAGTTGTACCAATTTAGTAGACATTAGTGCATGTCAGCTATATTATGCTAGCTATATTATGGTACTATTAAAAATTTTATTCTACAATGATCTCGCATGTCTTGATAAATATGAGTCAAGTTTTCCCTAGGCCTTTGGAACAGATAGCAGTGACTCTTTCGCTTTCTATTCCAGGGATTTTTGGTTCGATACCCACATCTAGTCTGAGTGTAATATATATGTATGTACAAAATTATTTGTTACTTGTACATTTATTCTGAAAAAAAAATTGTGTACCAGCCGGTTGTTACCTAAAAACATAGGCATCAAACTGCCGACTTTAATAGACGACCGTGTCTGTATTTTATAACCATTATAAGTTATTTACGACTTTAATTTTAAAAGGTTCATAGTTCACGTGTCACCTATTTGTTCTAAGTCCTCAATGGTTTTTACAAAGGAACTTTCCAGACAGTTAACTTATTGGATTACCGCTCAGCATAATACCTATAGGCTGACCAGGGTAAATGTCATTGTACTGCATGGACAGTATGAAATATTTCGTATTTAGCTATAAGTCATGGAGATATTAGGTGTCCTTGAGTTGTGTCTTTAAATTATTATTTTTATCTGGAAGTATGACGAAAGTCACGTTATTTTCTCCCTATTTTATAAATATTCAATTTTACAGTACATTCAAATAAAATCAAATAAAAAGAGAAACAAAATAATCTTACTGAAATAGACAACACTAATCATACATTTTTACCAAGAATATTTCGTCGCTAAGAAGACCGCGTATGCTTCGAACTAGTATAAAGTAAAATTAGCGGTGTGACCCAAATAAAGAGCAAACATTTTTAGTATACTAACACGGTTTTGGTTTGAACAGCAAGCAACAGCCACTGCAAGGTTACTGGCATGAGTCCTGATATTTCACAGACGTAGTTACTAAAATAATTCAATTATCACCGATTACCGATATGCGAAAAATATTTATCTTATAGGATACATTTATTTGTACTTTCATGCGCTCAGTATGTTTCTTTTCGTGCGCAAACGTTATATATGTATGGAAACGTTTTAAAATTTATTTTTCTGGCATACATTTTTCGTACCAACTAGGAATTTTGGTTATCAAAAGGTCTAGAGAGCACTCTTTGGTGCAATTATCTGTCTTACTACCGTATCATTTCATTTCAGTTCCAAAAATTAATGTAAAAATTATTATAATATGTATTCAGTATAAAGTAAATTTTATTGGACTTGGACGCATTTGATCTAGCCTGCTATCTAAAGCTCACAATGTTTTTTATTCTATTCAGTTGCCATCTGGCGGATGTCTATAAATGAATTGGTTTGTAACAGCATTTCAACATCTAGCGGAAAATAGGAAACCAAATTGAGGCACACTGTAGTCTCAATCAAATCATTTATTGAGTTTTGCTTTCAAGAGTAGATGGCGCTTTATGGAAAACACTATCAAACGTCTATTCCAAGAATGTCGTAAGCTTTAAAGTATATCGAAAACTTATTAAAATTATTATGATTAAACTGGTTATGAGGAAATTTAATATAAGAACTTCTAATACAACACGAGACACTCGTCCTACCTTTAGTTACAAGAGTTCAAATACTAAACGTGTCCAGTATGTTGAATGGCTAACTATTGGGCAAGTCACCGTCGAACCACGTTCTAGTTTTACTAGGCAGTCACAGGACTGTCGATCTATAGTTTTTAGGATAAATCGAATGTGGTATTAATATAATTATAATGCATGTTTAACAAAAGGCATGGGCATTTTGAGCCCGTGGATGTATATTTTTGAGTATAAAAAAAAAAAACTATTGGGCGAAGTCGACAATGGCTTGACCAATTCGACTAGTTTTTTTTCGACCATGTTTTGTAATATTTTTAGAAGGTTCTTACGAAAATTATAAAATTTGGATAACTTCTGTTCAAGTTCTAGTTCTTCTAGTTCTTCGTCTAGTCCCCAAGACAGAAAAACGTCAGTCCGGTCAGCTAGTAGGTAATTAATGAATCTTTGCTCAATTTCAGGGCGTCAATGTTAGCGCACTGTAGGATGCTTTCGGTAGCTTGCAACTACACTGAGGGGGAGCACATGGTCTGCGTGTTAGATTTCAAACGGGAGACAGGACTATGGCACGCGGTCCTCGCAAGCGTCCTCAACGGAATGCACGTGATATTCATCCCGTATGCTCTGATGAAAGTCAGCCCGGCCTCGTGGATGCATATGATCACAAAGTACAGGTTTGTGGTTATTTAATCATTAAGCTTTTATAATGTTGCGGTAAGGCTAAAAATAACTTAGCCAACAAAACTTATTCCGCTCGACTTGTAAACAGAACTTAGTATGAAATAATTCCTAATAGGAGTATAATTAATTGTATTTGCTGTATTTACAAACACAATAAAATAGGTAGATGAAAAAATAGTCAAGTAAATACGCGTTAACAAAGATTACTCAAAAAGTAATCATCAGATCTCGAATAAATTTAAATGGGACTACAGGACAAGCAACTAGATTATGATTAAAACAAGAATTATCGAAGTCGGTATACCCAGTGAACAGTTATGAGGTTACAATACAACATATGTCGACGAAAAATAGTCAAGTAAGTACGCATTAGATATAACTCGAAAAGTAATAATAATAATAAAAACGTTTATTCACCAAGCATTAAAAAAAAAAACGAAAGATTTCTCAAAGTCTAATTTACAGAGATTTTAGAAAAAATGCAAGTGAAAAGGTCGTAGACTCAGCTTATAGCTGCTTTTCAGTCCAAACCTTTACAAATGCTGCCAGCACAGGATGTCAATCATTGTTTTGGGTGCTATTTGCGTTGATAAAGGTCCCAATAATATTTTTTCACATATATCTTTAAAGGTACAGACAGTGACCCGTTACATTTTTTATTATATGTATTGATGATTGATTTGTGTTCAACTTGTTTTGAAATAAATTCACAAGAAAAGAAATGATAATGGATGACTCGTGTGCTCGTAATAACAGTATGACGAATATTTATTAGTGATTCACTTGAACGTAGTCATGAATTAAAGACATGTGTCGCATCGTAGGGCTTCGGTGGCCATCGTCAAGTCACGTGACCTTCACTGGGGCCTGCTGGCGACGCGAGACCACAAAGAGATCTCGCTCAGTTCGCTAAGGATGCTGCTTGTGGCGGATGGAGCGAATCCCTGGTCTTTATCGTCATGCGATCAATTCCTCTCCGTATTCCAGAGTAAAGGTTCGTACGTCAATATTTTCTAGGTATTACGATATCGATACGAATCAGTATTTGGTACCAAAAATATTTTGTAACGTAGTAGGGCTTAGAAAATTAAATTTTGATGTAAAAATGAGCAAGTTGACCATAAAAATTAAATTAAAAACTGGTTTAGTTACCGAGTTTGCCAAAAGATTGGTTTTTAACTTTGTAAATTATATAAGTTTTTCTTTCGTATAATTTTTCGTTTTGTTATTAATGATGATTTAAAATGATCATTGGAATTTTTAGTTCCAATATTTAGCAGATGATGTTCCCAATATTTTAGCTTTTTGAGTAACATTTACTATATTTAACTACTGGATTGGTTTGTAACGAATATATTTCATATACGTATCTCTGTATCGATCCTGTAGATAACTACATACATTACAAAATAGCGTATAAGTAATTGCTTGTAATTTACTGTGTAGTTATTTAAAATTAAACACGATTTTTTTTTTGTTGCACATAGCCACTTGCATAGATCTCCAATCCTAGAAGTCAGTGGACATCTAGTGATCAGATATAAGTGAGCCTTGTTTATATACTAATAATATTGTTACTTCGTCGTCTTCGTTAGCCTTTGATCGTTGTCTACCCGCTGCTGGGGCGTATGCCTGCGTAGAGCATGTTTTCAGTCTTCTCCGCAATTAACCGGTGATTCTCTGCAAGTTTCATTTATTCATACGGTGAAGGATTTACCCTTGCGCTGTTTTAAGAACTTAGGACAGGCTGTTATAGTGTACCTTAGGACTTTTGTTAACCTCAGCGAGTTTCTGCTTCTTTTAGTCTTAAATTGTACCGTTGTAACGAAATATAGCGTACGTTAGTAGACAGTATTTAAATATATTTGTCTGTATTTAAGTAATTATAGGCATTATTAGAGATAAGTCAAAAAGTATCGTCAGATCTTTAATTTAAATGGGATCACATGACAAGCTAGAGAATCATCGAAATCTGTCCGCCCAGTATGTTAGTAGGTGACACACATGAAAAACAGTTGATTTCAGATCCCCCTCCTGTTTTGTAATCGGTTAAAAAAAGGCTATTTTAATAGAGTAAATTTAGGTTTTGTATGTGTAAGGTTTACTTTTCATACCATACGACCGCTCTGGCGTTATGGTGCGTGTGCCGTGTCGACGGTGCCTAAACACCGACGGTCGCCGGTTCGATTCCCGCTCGGAGTGAATATTTGTGTTTATACAAATACTAGCTGACCTGGCGAACTTCGTATCACCTTATTTTTTCCTGAAATATAATAATAACATAATATATCAAAATAAAATATAGCCTATCTTTTAAGTTGGATCGAACTGCACATGGTGTGCGAATTTTATTATAATCGGTTAAGTGGTTTAGGAGTCCATTGAGGACAAACATTGTGACACGAGATTTATATATATTAAGATTTATTTCCGGTCTGGTCATTAGTCCTTGTGGGTCTCCCAACCCTGCCTAGGAGAGCACGTTAAGCTGTCGGTTCCGGATGTTATTATGTACACCTGATAGCGATCATTACTAATAGCAGGGAATATATCCGTCAATCCGCATTGGAGCAGCGTGGTGAATTAGGCTCTGATCCTCCTCCTACATGGGGAAATGGGCTTATGCCCAGCAGTGGGATATAACAGGCTGAAGCGTTATGTGTACGTGGCAGGTGTCCGCGGCGACGCGATATGCCCGTGCGCGTGCAGCAGCGAGTCGCTGACGGTGTGCGTGCGGCGCGCGGGGCGCGGCGGCTCGTCGGCGGGCCGCGGCGTGCTCTCCATGTCGGGCCTCTCGTACGGCGTCGTGCGCGTCGACGCCGAGAACTCGCTCACCTCGCTCACACTGCAGGACTGCGGCCAAGTGATGCCATCGTGTGAGTATTGCCATACACTGGTCCAACGTCTTTGATGTTTGACGACAAGCCGGCACGTTTTACAATATATTTTATGATATAATGTAATAAGTGAATAATAAATAACATTCCCTTAGTCGCCTCTTACGACATCCACGGGAAGAGAGGTGGTGGTGTGTTATCATCATCATCACTTCAGCCTATCACAGTCCACTGCTGCATTAAGCGGCACGGCATTGAAGAATATAGCCACCCCCTCTCTTCCTGTGGGTGTCGTAAGAGGTGACTAAGGGATAACACAATTCCACTTCCACCTTGGAACTTACAAAGCCGACCGATGGCGGGATAACCATCCAATTGCGGCTTTGAAATACACAGAACGAAGACGGGCAGCAGCGTCTTCGGTGCGACAAAGCCAGCCCTGCGGTCAACAACCCGCCTGCCCAGCGTGGTGACTATGAGCAAACACACGCCATTTTTGGCGTGAACTTGTGGAGGCCTATGTGTCCGGCAGTGGACTGTGATAGGCTGAAATGATAATAATAAAATAAATTTCAATACATATATTTTCAGTTTCTAGATTTGCTGGATTTGAAATTTCTGACATTGAACTTAATTATTAAAGATTAAAAATTCCGCCCTAACAAACACAAAATATATAAAATAGTAGTTATAGTTCTGTCTAATATTTTTTGAGATATTTCAATGTTTGTCTTTTATGACAGTTATTTTGTTAACGTGAATAAAAATATTACAAAATGCTTTGCACCCTTTGTCTGCAACCTTTCTTTCTTCTTTTCTTGATACACGTCAACTTTAAAATTCGTGTGAAGAAATTGAAGAAAATCTCATAAAATCTCATTAAACATGGACAAATCTAGACCAAATTCTCATAGAACTCATACCTCGGTGGAATTTGGTCTGCATTCGTCCATGTTTAATGAGTTTTTATGAGATTTTTTCCAAAGGGCCGTACTACTAATTCGGGTGACAGCGGTGTATGTCGCTCAGGCTCGCCTAACTGCGTCCGACCTTTCCACATCCCACACGATTGCCCTGTCTAGACGGCTTCGTTGGACGACTGTGTAGACTGTAGTACTGCTAAGGTTCTCCACTAATGGAGGAGGAGGAAGGGGGAGAAACTTAAGGAGAGGGGCCGTGAGATATCACGTGTATGTATTTCTCGTCGAACGCGCGTCTTATAAAAACAAAAGACAAAAAAAACAACCAACAAACACCCTGCAACTTGATGTAATCTAGAAAATAGTATCACGATGCTTAATTTTCCAAAAAAAAAAATTAGATTAATCTAAAAGTAGTCTAAAATCTTACCACATATCACCAAAGTGGGGTAACATCCTCTCCTTACTTTTTTTTTCCTTAAATCAAAAACGTGCAGTTAAACCGAAAATGCGATGTAAAATATATATCAAGCGGTCTTTGTTTGTATTGTGGCTAACGCTGTGTATTGTGTGCGGCAATCCATCATCCTCAATGTAGGTAATAAATATATTGCCTGTAACTACACTTGAAAAAAAAACAAACGCTGACATTATATTGTCTTCATTCACACTACGTATGAAGTAGATATAATGCCCTAAAACGATAGAAAAATAAACCGCTTACATTATATTATGTTGCCTTCATTTAAACTACGTAAAATATACTTGTATTGTGCACAAAATCTCTTCAATGAAAAACTAAAATAGTGTTTCTTTAAGCTAAAATTGTGATCATATAAAATGTAAAATGAAATAAAATGAAAATATTTATTTTGCCCTATGGTGATTACACACACTTAACGAAGAAAGTAAAAAAAAAAAAAAACAATTACATTAAAAAAAATAACTCAACAAAATAAAAGAACGTTAATGTAGCAAAAATAACAATCAGTAAATTAAAAACATAATTAAATTAGGTACATTATAAATTTAGGTAATGCACCTAGTGTTATCTAGCAATCTTAACTTAGTCACAATATTAACACTAAATCCTAGTGTCTCGGTAGACTTTTTTAACTATTGTGAAGTAATTTATTCACGCTAAACCAGTACACCATGCCAGCACATCTGACACCTCTTCAGAAATAGCATTGTTTACATCGTCATAGTTTGTTTCTGGTCTGCGTAATTTAAATATTAATGACTCTTCCCACGCTTTGAGTATCGAAGTAAAAAGCTCTACACCGTCATCAGTTGTTGAGCGTCCTCTAGTGTTACCAGAAAGCTGACCGAGCATAACTTTTACTACAGCTATAACTTTACTATGCTTCATAAGATCAGGAAACTTACCACTCATAATATTTATTAAATATATTCGTTAAGTGGTGTTCTTAATTTCTAAATATCATAATCATAATCTAAAAACATAAACATAAATTCATAATCTGGGCCTGAACATAAAATAACCTTCGCATGCATTTACATTTGTTTAAGTAACGATTCAGTGACTTCAAGCAATGATATAAGCGCCTTAGTTATTAGTATATAGATTAACCACTTCAATAGAGTGATTGTCAGTGATCAGTTCACTGACACAATTACGTTCTTTAACTCTTCCAGTTTTGGCATGTATAATATTCCAAGACGATTTAAGTTTTGTTTTACTAGATCATTTTATTTCTAATGAATATTGACTGAACGACCACTTTACTTTTACCAACCTGTTATCATTCTTTTACCAACCTGTTTTTCAATTACCAACCTGTTACCATTCTCTTACTAACCTGTTTTTTCTATTATAAATTGTCAAATCCATCAATTATGTCTACTTCTTTGTCACGCCAGATATATTATGTTCATGAGCTGTATGCACCACCCCCAACCATGTGTTACACACGTGTAACTCGTATATTTTGCACCAGGTGTGATAGTGGTAGTGAAGATGGAAGGTCCAGCGTATCTCTGCAAGACGGACGAAGTGGGCGAGATATGCGTGCTCTCTGGAGCGACGGGGTCCGGCTACTGGGGCTTGCCCGGGCTCACCAACACGGTCTTCAGAGTACAGCCTTTAGACGCTGATGGTGAACCCATTGGCGAGGAACACTATGTTCGAAGCGGGCTCTTAGGGTTCCTAGGACCAGGAGGTAAATAACAAAACTAATAATGTATTAAGTACTTGTCACTAAGGTATTTAGAATTGTATAATATATCACCGATTCCGAACAGCCTATTCTTAAAATAAATTTAAAATATACTATTTTAACGTATTACTTGGGTCCTTGTATGGTATAAGTTATGTTTATGTATTAATTTAATTTTGATTAAACCTTTATAAGAAGCAATAAATAAAATTCCATAATATAAAGGTAATGTAAACCTTACTCAAATACAATATATTTAATTCACCTATATAATTGCATTTTCACTGTAATTTAATCTTAAATAGAAGTAAAAAAATGCTTATACGACAGGTTTGGTATTCGTGTGCGGTTCTCGGGACGGATTGATGACTGTAACTGGCAGGAAGCACAACATGGACGATATCATAGCGACCGTGTTAGCAGTTGAGCCCATGAAGTTCATATACAGAGGACGCATAGCCGTGTTTTCTGTACGGGTCTTGAGAGACGAGAGAATTTGTATCGTGGCTGAGCAGCGGCCGGACTGTGGGGAGGAAGAGGTACTGTTATATATCTTTGGTCTTAAAGCAAAAGATAGAGTTTTTTGTACGAGTCGATCTCAGGATCTTTATCCTATTGAATTCTTTTCTTGTTTGAAAGTCAACATAACATCACAATCTTACAGGAACGGAGTAGTAACCATAAAATTAAACGCGTCTAGTCTAATGATATTAACGTCTCATTTTGGGTTTGATTTCAAAATTTTATGCAAGATTATATTAGAAAGTTATTAAACACGTTATAAATATGTGTGCAAATAAATACAATGACAAGACAATTGAAATAAGGACGCGGTGTTTCACAGTTCATATCCGCTATAAATTTTTATTTACCTAGAAATTTCGAAAATGGATAATTATAAGAAAGGTTTAATTACAGTCGTTCCAATGGATGTCTCGTGTGTTGCAAGCGGTTGATTCTATTCACCAAGTTGGTATATATTGTTTGGCACTGGTACAACCGAACTATCTCCCTAAAACACCACTTGGAGGCATCCATCTCAGCGAATGTAAACGGCGATTCCTCGAAGGTACTTTGCATCCCGCTAATGTACTGATGTGTCCTCACACTTGTGTTACAAACTTACCCAAACCGAGGGAAATACACTCAGGTATGTAATCTTAACATTATTTTTGAGATTCGAAGATAAAAAAAAATTTGCTTAAGTGTAATTTTTCTGCAGATGTCGGTCCAGCTTCGGTTATAGTTGGCAATCTGGTTCAAGGAAATCGCCTAGCATCGGCTCAAGGTCGTGATATGGGATATACAGACGATTCTGATGCGGCGCGAAAGGTAAAATGATTCTTCTTTTTAAAGTATTTTGTTTTTAATTTTATCACACGGGTGTTTTAAATGGCTTGATCTTTTACAGTACCAATTTATATCACAAATCTTGAGATGGCGAGCTCAGAGTACATCAGATCATGTGATATTTACATTGCTCAATTCAAAAGGTGCTGTATCCAAAGTACTTACCTGCGCCGAATTACATAAGAAAGCGGAAAGAATCGGCAATCTGTTGCTTGAAAAAGGACGTGTTAATACAGGGGACCACGTAGCTTTGATATTTCCTCCGGGATTAGATCTCATTTGTGCATTCTATGGTTGTTTATACGTTGGCGCAGTACCGGTAACGATTAGACCACCACATCCTCAAAATCTACACACGACTCTTCCAACGGTTCGTATGATCGTCGACGTGAGCAAAGCGACTCTAGTCCTGTCAAACCAATCTGTGATAAAACTGCTCAGATCTAAAGAAGCTAGTAACGTTCTCGATAGCAAAGCTTGGCCTATCACTCTCGATACGGACGATATGCCTAAGAAAAAATTACCCATATTGTATAGAGCACCCACTGCTGAGATGCTCGCATATTTAGATTTTAGCGTATCAACCACAGGCATGTTAGCCGGTATTAAGCTTTCACATGCGGCAGTCACTTCCCTATGCCGTTCTATGAAGATCGCCTGCGAACTGTACCCATCAAGACACATAGCTTTATGCTTAGACCCATATTGCGGTCTTGGATTCGCTCTCTGGTGCCTCAGTAGTATATATTCTGGACACCATTCTATTCTTATCCCACCTTCCGAAGTCGAAATTAACCCAGCGCTTTGGTTAAGTGCAGTCTCTCAGTATAAAGTCCGCGACACTTTCTGTTCTTACGGTGTAATGGAATTATGCACCAAAGGCTTGGGTAGCTCAGTTAACCAACTCAAAAGTAAGGGAATTAATTTGGCATGTGTCAGAACATGCGTCGTTGTCGCTGAAGAACGACCAAGGATTAATTTGACCAATTCCTTTTCTAAACTTTTCTCCGCCCTCGGTCTTAGTCCCAGAGCAGTATCCACGTCGTTCGGTTGTCGCGTCAACATAGCCATTTGTTTACAAGGCGCATCAAGTCCAGAGCCCTCTACCGTATACGTAGACCTAAGAGCTTTGAGAAATGATCGCGTATCGTTAGTGGAACGCGGTAGTCCTCACTCGCTCTGCTTGATGGAGTCTGGCAAATTACTACCGGGGGTGAAAGTGATAACCGCGAATCCAGAAACTAAAGGACAATGTGGTGACTCTCATTTAGGTGAAATATGGGTGCAATCACCTCACAACGCTAGCGGTTACTTCACGATTTACGGGGACGAAAGCGATTATGCAGACCATTTTAGTGCTCAGTTAGTCACTGGGAACACAGGAGAAGTTTATGCAAGAACAGGGTACTTAGGATTCTTGAGAAGAACAGAGATCAGTACAACGAGTACCGGAGGAGACGACACTTCGTTAATGGCCCGTGACAGTGACACGGAATCACTGGCCTCCGCCTGTGGAAGCATGTCCGGTCTCACGACCGATTCCCATGATACTCACGATGCAGTTTTCGTCGTTGGCGCCCTCGATGAAACAATTATGCTCCGCGGAATGCGATACCATCCTATCGATATCGAGAACTCTGTTATGAGGTGCCATAAGAAGATTGCTGAATGGTTCGTTAAATTTTTATTTTTGCATTATTTTTTAATATTTATCACTAGCTTTTACCCGCGACTCAGCTGGCATTGAATTTTTTTTATAAAAAGTATTTCATGTTACTTCTAATACCTCCAAGAATATGTGTACAAAGTTTCATGATGCTCGGTTGAGTAGTTTTCGCGTGAAAGCGTAACAAACAAACTTACATTCACAATATTAGTAGGGATTAGTAGGGATTCATTTTAATACATTTTAGCATTATTTTTACAAAAAGTAATATATGTTATTACGACTTTAATAGCTTTATTATTAGTAGCTAGTTGTAATATGATTAATTATAAGCTTTACAATGAGGATATTTTTTACATGTTTTATAATGGTTAAATAATAATTTCAGTGCCGTCTTTACGTGGACGAACTTACTGGTGGTAGTGGTGGAGCTCGATGGCAATGACAGCGAAGCTCTCAACCTGGTGCCTCTGGTCACTAACACGGTTCTCGAAGAACATCACCTCATAGTGGGCGTCGTGGTCGTCGTTGACCCCGGGGTCGTCCCCATCAACTCTCGAGGCGAAAAGCAACGCATGCACCTTCGGGACGGATTCCTCTCCGACCAAATAGATGCAATATATATCGCTTATAACATGTAATTCGATAGCATTTGACCATATTAATAAATTTGGTAGTTGAGCCCCATGCACGCCATGGCTATTATTCGAGATGAGCAGTCCCATCGTTAATTATAAGTTTCCGGTAAATTTTGAATTTTTTTCTTAACATCATTTACCCATTCGACTGTTCTATTTTATTTTTTAATGAATATATTTAATTAATCAATAGATCAGTATTTACATTAGAACGATTTCTGATATTTTGCAATAAATAATTTCTTTAATTGTTGATAAATATGAAAAGCAAAGCTTTATACGGAGTTTATTTACTACTTAAAACACTATACGGCTTAAGCTATTCAGATGTATAATAATTTGTCAAATATTTTGCGAACATTTTAATATTTTGATATGTTTTTCGCAATGTAAATTGCCTAATTAGAATATTCATAAATTGTTACTTAATTTATGATCACGAGACTGATGTGATTCTAAATTCTTTTCTAATAATAATTCGCTGTCATATCACCTTCATTTTATTAATAACACATTAATGTTTATTCTGTAAAGAACCAAGTATTGTAAGTGTTGCAAAGTTAAATCTTAAATTATATATTGTTTGTTTTTAAAAAAAATGTCAAATAATAGCAAATACTATCTTTTTCACAGACCAAACTTAAATACCCCTCTAATAATCTCCTAGTAACACAGTAATAATTTCTTATTCTAAAATATGAAATCTCAATCTGAATAGTTTAAACGTGCCTCCTTTAATAATCTTGTTTATCGAATTTAATCAGTCAAATATCTAATTATATTGTTGTGATTATTATGAAGAAGTAATTTGTAATGGTAGTTTGTATGTAATTGTATTACTGGTAATATTATTGTTTAGCGTTAGTAATTATTGATTAGGCAAAATGTATTGCATTTAATATATTGATTAGTTCCATTTTTTTAATCGTTGACAATAAATTTCACATGTTGCAATTTTAATTCTTTTATACAACGCTACACGAAAAATGCTTTACTAAAACACGTTTTAATGTGGTAGCAAGTAGGTTTATCAGTGAGCTTGTATTAAGTAGTGTTGGCATTGGGGTTGCCTTTCAGTAGTTTTGAAGACTGTATTTACAACAGAGGAGTGAGTCAAATATAATATAACAGTCTTTGTATGTATCACAATTTCTTATGAAACATGTTATAGTATAATAGGTGTTTCACTTTCGAGTACCAACTTCGCACATTGCATTAATATCTGTGCCAATAAACTCGCTATTAGGACCTTATGTTTAATGAATGTGTCATATAAAAACAATTTTAAATACTACATCGATTATTACGTTTGATTAAAATAAGCACATAATATATCCTAAATATTTTCAGTACTCTCAACACATACTGAAAAAATAATTTTTATGGCAATATTAATTAGTTATAACTCTACACAAGGTTTCATTTTAATTTATTTAAAATCTCAAAGCACCTAAAGCTTGTTCTTGTCACCACTATACCAGATCACTTCAAATAATAATCAATAATGATATTAGGTGTGATGCTAACGGCGTTTGGAAATAGCTCTGTCTATTTTATTAACAGAAATACGACAAAAGGCAAGCATGGCAGGCATAATAATAAAAAATTTATCTTTGATTTATTCCAAGCACAAGCAACGTATCCGCATAATTATAAAAATAATATCTTAATTTTCAACCTATTCGTAGTCTCATTAGATTTTTTATATTAGTAGAAACTTATTTATGACCATTTATGAGATACAATCTTTTTACGAGTGCAGAATTTAATTATAGAAATAACGTGTGAAATGTATTAAAAAAGTTCAATAAAAATCAGTGAGGATAACAGTGCTAGTCCTGTGTCTACTGTTCGGCCGTTTCAAATAATTATCTAAAAAAAACAACATACAAGTTTCCAAGGCAAGATAAGGGAAACATATTTTAAGTAAATCAGTGTGTTTTTATGATTTAAGATAGTAAGTCTCTTATTAGTTTACTCCATTCCAATATATCGTATGTTATAAACAGTAATATCAAAAAAAAATATTCAATTTATTTTTATCTACATATAAGATTTTATTATTTATCTATATTCTTTTACTTTGTAATTATTTATTGCTAAATTGTACATATAATTTTGTTGTTTAATTTTACTTTTAATATTCGGACGAAAACGTCAATAGATGGTTAATAATAAATGAATATTGATTTATAATAATTTTAGGTATATGGTATTCGAAATTCCTTTAAACATTCTACTTTATAAAAGTATAATTTTTATCAATTTTGATATGTAGTCATGTTACAAATAAGTATACAAGTAGTTATATGTAACTCAGGTTAATGAACATTTTCTTATTTGTAATTCTTCTATAATAATGTATAATATATGGTTCGAGGTCCTGCAGAAAAAAAATATTCATCAAACCTATTTAAAATTCGATTCAAATACTACATTGACATTAATAAGTAATAGTAAATTTCTATACAAATTTATTACGCACAAAATTGTAAACTATTTTTTTTTATTGCAACTTTTGAGAATCGAGATTTTTTTTATAAGATTCCTGTTCAATGTTTTACTTCATTATCAAGGATAGTTTGTTAGGACTTTGTAACCGCTTTTATAATTGTGATTTTTTTTCTGATACATGAGTAAAATATACGTGCATTCTGATTATGACTTTCATTGAATAACCTTTTTTATGGCTAGTCCTAAAAAAACTAATTTTACATATCTATGCCTACTTGAAAGTGTGTACAAAACAAAATATGTTACTTTACTAATAAGACTATTCCTCGATGCAATTTGGTTTATTTGGTAATTTAAGGTTGACATTAAGAAAAAATTATGCCTAATACTATTTATTTATGTGGATAACATAATTTAAAACTGAAGTTATCGTCGAAATTCTAGATAATTTTATTGAATAGTCTGAAATCGAAAAGTTTTCTTATCATTCATAGAGTAAGGCCGCTGCCTCGAATTTTGCGTATCGATACTTCTAGGTATAGAGTACAAACACAAAAGTACTCTATACCCAGGCATGTTGATCTTCGACTTCAAAAAAAAGGTCGTCGCTTGAAGTTATCGTATAAATACTGAAGAACCTTTTTTCAAATTTCAATCGACGACCAAAGAAAGTTCGTCGCTTCAAATCTACAAATTTCAGTCAATCCAAAAAAAAAAAAAAAAACAGGGGCTATCACATAGACAATCGGTATCTACTTTATGGTATTTTGGTTTTAGGGGTTAAGTGGGGAAGAAGGAGAAGGAGTGAGTTAACTCCTGGTAGCACTATTATCGTGTGAACCCAGTGGTTACGGAGATATCGTGGTTAAAGTTTTGAGGTTAGATTTCTGTTAATTAGAGTTATTACAATACCTTAGAGCTCTGCGTCTGACTCCACCTTCGCTGCGGTGCTGCAGGAAGTGCACTCATGCTCTGTTCCGCAACTTTCACTCGTTATTTTCGAACAGAAATACGTAAAAACGATCCCGATTGCAAGATCAATAAACAATACGAACTGACGTTTAATGACATAGACAACATAGACTGGACTCAGCCCAGCACACCCTCGAGGTGTGACCGAGACAGGCGGCGCTGCGTCGCGATCTGACGACAGTCCTCGGAGGAGACTTTTCACTGCCGAGCGTAATCGCCGTGATGCTCGGCGACGACGAGTCCTGGAAGGCGATGGTCTCCTTCTGCGAAACAGTAATGTCCCAAAAGGAGAATGACGAGCGGATGAGAGAGGAGGCCGCCAACGAAGCTTTCCTCCGCAGGCGACGAACGGGGATGCGTTGGAGGTGCTACTTAATGCGTCTCAATTTCAATCACATTATTATGTACTGTATACTTCTTTTAAACCTTTGACAAACTTAAAAATTACAAATTTATCGGTCGTGTTGTTTCGGATTTGTTTACCAACTCAGGACGCTCGCCCATACAATATGTTGCGGATCGGTCCAGCGACTGATCCGAATCTATTTTCGAGAAGTTGCTGTCGCAAGTTACCTATAAAAATGGCAAAGGCAAAGGAGAAGACAAAAAATATTTGAGATTCTGATTTATTTTTAAAATAATATTGCGAGCTTAATTTGTTAGGTACATAGTTTTATAATAAAATTGCATTAAATTAAATTTAATACAATACTTACGAGTATTAACACATTTTACTGGAATTGCTTAGTGTGAACTTCGACCAAAATGTATTATACTAATTTTTTCAAGTTTCCTAAAGATCCAAATTTAAAGCATGCATAGATTTTTTTTTGCAATCAATGACTAACCTGGACGCCCCCAAGAAATAGTGTCATTTGCTCAAATCATTTCAATACCTCTGACTTTCAAGTGTGGAACTGGCAAGATTAACAATGGAAAAATATACCGGCACAAGCATTTTTTTCTTAATAAAAAAAGAAAACCCACAAAAATGTATTATTCATATTTTGAGCATTACTGAGCTTGTCTCATAGAGAGAGGAAGAGAATTCCAGAGCTTAACAGTTGTTACGGATAAGGAGTTGGCGAAGAACGAAGAAGTGTGATGTAGAATCTTAAGAACCAGATTTGACTTAGATCGAAGAGACCGATCATGGGTGTCGCAAAGAAACGCAAAGCGTTCTTTGAGGCAGTGAGGTGTGTCACGATGGAACAATACATAATATAACAACGAGAGGATATGAGTATTCCTGCGAAGACGGATTGGGGACGGATTGGGAGCTACTTGAGTTGCTTACGAAAGTTAGAGATGGTCATATTTGGGAAGACCAAATATGAACCGTATGCAAAGATTCTGAAGGCGCTTAAGCTTATTCAATTGCTCCTCATTGAGGTCAAGATAACAGGTATCAGCATACTCAAGAATTGGTAGAAGGAGTTACTGTGCTAACGCAATTTTAGTGGGCAGTGGAAGGAAATATTGAAGCCTTCGAAGTGATCCGACGGTTGCAAATAGCTTGCGGCTCAACTCAGTTGAGGTACCCAAGAGAGATGGCTATCGAAAATGACTCCGAGATTTTCTACCTTGTCGCTGTAACTAATAGCGGAATTATTAAACATAATAGGTGGTATGTGTGACTAATCTTTTCGGCCCACTAATTTTAGACTACCAATAATAGTCACTTGACACTTTGATGGATTGATGTTTAATCCATATGAGTTGCACCAATCAAGAATGTTGTTTAAATCGCTATTTCTCCTCTGAATACATGTTGGTAAGTCAATCAGTTTGGCGTTGGAGTATATCTGGAGATCGTCTGCGTAAAGGTGGCAGGGAGAAGATATGTAGGGAGAAGATATATAGGGACAGATGGTATTTATAAAAATTGAAAAAAGAGAGGAGATACGAAGTCTTTTGGGACGCCAGATTTTACGTTTAACTAGTCTGAAAAAAATATCCTGGAAGCGCAAACTCTGCCGACGCCTAAACAAGTCGTTACGAAACCACTCAATTACCGTTGAAGATATGTCAAGGGAACACATAACTGCAAGCAATATATCAAAATCTACAGTGCTGAACGCATTGCTAAAGTATAGCAAGGTCAACACCGTGAAACTCTGATTGTCCATGGCGAGTCTGATGTCATCGGAGATCTTAACAAGAGCCGTGGCCGTACTATGATCTTTACGGAAACCGGACTGGTAAGGACTTAGGAGATTGTTCGAGGTAAGGAATGATGTAAGTTGTTGATGAACAAGGCGCTCCGAAACTTTGGACAAAAAGGAAGGATTGCAATTGGACGAAAATCGGAAAAAGTTGTTGAATTAGTTGAGTTGAGCGTCTTTCCAGCAAGTAGGAAAGGTACTGGAAGTTAAGGATTTATTAAAAATGTGGAAAATTTTGGACTTTTTTCTTGACATTTGATATAACACAATTCCAGTCTTCAGGAACAATAATGTTTCTTTTTCTTTTCTACTAACCCTAAATCACGGTCATAAGGTAGATAACTATGACCAGATACAAGAAACTTGTGATCTATTTTTTTTCTTACTGTAAACTTGTTTGAACACACTATGTAATTACAAATTGCTGATATAGTACGCGTAGTGACGTACTAGACGTGGAGCACGAAGAATTTCGTACATTGAGCCCTCATCTTTGGTCTTTTTCGCTCGCGTATAAACATATTGCCGTTGCGCTCACACAGGTGTAGTGACAGCCGTATTCACAGATTGTCAACCTTTTTACTTTTATTTTTTTTTACCAAATTTAAGTCACAAGATTCATCGTTTTTCATTTTTAATTTAACTCAAAAGTTAACAATACTTATATTAATGCGAATGTGTGTTTATTGGTGTTTTTTTTTCACACAGCAAAAGATCTAAGATTTTTTTTGCATATACAAAGTATAGCCACCAAATTGTACATATAGTAATATATATACACTAACTTTTATTTATATATATGTATATACTTATATATAAATAAGTTTTTTGCTAGGTATGACTAAACAAAAATATTTTATTCTGTGACTAGACCGATCTACGGACAGACAGCGTAGATTTAGTGTAGTGTGCAAAAAACGAGTTCTAAAACATTCCAAATTCTAAACTCTACCGACTTTTTAAGGTTTCGTACTTAATATAAAATTTTGAGAACCACTGGCAGTAGGCAAAAAAGTCATTGTACGAAATTCTTCGTGCTCCGCGTCCGTGCTATAGTTTTACGTTTCTGTTTTGGCCTTCACATTGGTCGCTGTACATAATCAGATTCGTAGTAGTTACATATTTCTTCTTATAGTGTAATAAGCATGATCCAATTTCACATGGTTCACGAGAATGCCATACATACATATACATTTGGTTTCTTGTCAAGTTGTGAAAACCAAGGCAGTATATCCACGATTGCCATTTGTAGTATACTACGCTAGTGGCTATGTCTGCAGTAGGAAGTGTCTTCATCAAGTTAAATACAATAACACTGTTATCATTTTCCAATATTTTTCATAATGTGTAAGATTTTTCATTCCATTTCTTGCTAACTCAGTTTTACGTAAATGAATTTCCTTCTCAATCTTCACATCACTTTGTTCTTCTAGATTTCCATACTTCAGTTTGATAATAAATATATCACATTGTTTAGATGTATCACGGTGTGGTGAACGAAAATGAAAATTGAATTTCTCCTTAAATTACTTTCTAAATATGAACTGTGATACAACTAGATCTCCTTTTTCAAACACTTCCTTTGTGGTGACCGCCCGCGCGTGAGTATTGCAGTGTTGTGCAATTTATTTTTCTTATCTTTTCATTATTATATTCTTCTATTATTATAATATTATATTTCTTATATTATTATATGTGATTATATTTCTTATATTATTTATTTCAGACTAAATCGGGTAAAGCCTTAGATTAGATAAAACTGAATTTCGGGATTGTGGGGGGAATGGGGGCGGAGAGGGTGAGGAACGCTCCCCCGGTATCACTGTCACACTTCGAAACCCCATGGTTATGGAGATATCCATGGTTAAAGTTTTGAGATTAGAAAAAGTATTTCGCAGTCTTCACACTTTATTTTCACATTTCACAAGCCTTTTTTTTACATTTCACACGTTATTTTCACATTTCACACGATTTTTCTTATCTTTTCATTATTATATTCTTCTATTATTATAATATTATATTTCTTATATTATTATATGTGATTATATTTATTATATTATTTATTCCAGACTAAATCGGGTAAAGCCTTAGATTAGGTAAAACCGAATTTCGGGATTGTGGGGGGAATGGGGGCGGAGAGGGTGAGGAACGCTCCCCCGGTATCACTGTCACACTTCGAAACCCCATGGTTATGGAGATATCCATGGTTAAAGTTTTGAGATTAGAAAAAGTATTTCGCAGTCTTCACACTTTATTTTCACATTTCACAAGCCTTTTTTTTTCACATTTCACACGTTATTTTGACATTTCACACGCTATTTTCACATTTCATACGTTATTTTCAAACAGGAGTACGTAAAAACGATCTCGACTCCAAGATCAACAAACGATACAACTTACATTACTCATGCTCCGTTCCGTAGCTTTCACGTGTTATTTTCACATTTCGCACATGATTTTAACATTTTACACGCTAATTTAACGTTTTCACATGGTTTTTTAACAAACGATACAACTGATGTTTAACGACCTTTGATGTTAGAATAACACTTGGCTCCGGCGCTACGGGCAGTGCAGCCCTTCCGCCCTTGCGTACGAAAGCGCGTGAACGAATGCGTAGAGACCAGCCTCCGCTGCAGAACGGAGCATGAGTGCTTACATTGCTTTGGGGTGAAACGATAAGTACCATGCCATTTTTTTTAAAGCATCTATATCTTAGTCGTTAATCATCAGTTGTATCGTTTGTTAAAAAACCGTGTGAAAACGATAAATTAACGTCTGAAATGTTAATATCACGTGCGAAATGTGAATATAACACGTGAAAGCCACGGAACTAAGCATGGTTAACGCAAGTTGTATCGTTTGTGGATCTTGCAGTCATGATCGTTTTTCGAACTCCTGTTCGAAAATAACTTATTAAAGTTGCGAAACGGCGCATGTGTGGCACTGCCCGCAGCACCGGAGCTAAGGTGAAGTCAGACGCGGAGCTCAAAGGTATTAATTCAAAAGCTTTAAATTCTTCCCATAATCTCAAAACTTTAACCATGGATATCTCCATAACCGAAAGTAACCGACGTAGCCTATAGAATTAGCAAGTTGAAGTGGCAGTGGGCTGGCCATCTGTGTCGCAGGACCGATGGCCATTGGAGTAGACGGGTCCTAGAGTGGAGACCGCGTCTTGGCAAACGCAGTGTGGGACGTCCTCCGGCCCGTTGGACCGACGATCTACGTAAGATTGCCGGTGTCGGCTGGATGAGGATTGCGGAAGACCGGGATGTCTGGCGCGAACTTGGTCCAGCAGTGGACTGCGATAGGCTAAAGTGAGTAAGTGATCTCCATAATCATGGAGTTTCGAAGTGTGGCAGTGTTACTACTAGTATAGCTCCCTTACACCCTCCGCCCTCCACCCCCAAAAACCCATAATTTGGTTTTACTTAATCTAAAGCATAGCCCTAAATGGTTCTTGTTAGTTTCAAGAATATAGTCAAAAGTTTTGACACTCATTCTGGTATAGTCGTAAAATTTGTCGGGACAGTGTCTCTGTTCTTCATAATTTCGATAAAACTCTCCTTTTATTTTCC
The DNA here is from genome assembly GCF_905220565.1 of Melitaea cinxia. Lineage (NCBI taxonomy): Eukaryota > Metazoa > Arthropoda > Insecta > Lepidoptera > Nymphalidae > Melitaea > Melitaea cinxia. The sequence continues at coordinate 13,129,227 of NC_059424.1, read as the reverse complement.
TTGTCCTATAGTAGAGATTCACTTCTTGTTTTGCCTACAATAAATCGAGCGTTAGAAAAAATATGAATCAAAAAGATATTGTCGCCGTTGTTCAGACATTTTGTGCGCGAATACAAACAAATATCTCGCCGACACAATCACGAACAACACTACGCCGCTATATTTCCACGCGACCAACCCGCTGGCAAAAAGTACATAAAGGTCCCGCTGGATACGAGAACGGGCCTGCGTTGCCCGCCACGCACCCGCGCCACCGGCGCTGCCGCCCCGCTGCCCGCAAAAAATTGTCGTTGCGTTTTTGCCGAATCGAATGAGGGATAACTTCACAATTTGACATTGACAGTTGTTTCTTTTTTCAATTCTCGCCACATTTTGATGAAAGCCAAGGTGGAACTATAAAAATTATTTTGCGGTCGCTTAGTGGAATGCGCATATAATGCTTTAGTAATAAAAAAATGACTACGGTTTTATATATCGTATAAAACCGCGCAGATTTTAACCACTGTCTCTCATTTTGACAATTCTTGACGTCATTTAGTGAAAAATTCAAAATCTTATATTTTGAATTTTATATATTTATATATTTTGAACTCGTAAAACTATTACATGATAATCATATCATTTTGAAACAATTTTTTTTTTCATTAAATTACTTAGAATACTATTAAAACTTTTAATGTGCTATAAATACAAAGGGTTAAACAAATAAATATTTAACGACACTTGCAATGTAATATTTGACAGTTCATATTTTTAGTTTCTATTATCTGCGAATATTTTGAAGTAAAGTTCGAAGTACTTACTTGTATAATACTACAAAAGACCGATTTGATCTTTCTTTTGACTCTGCTTTAAGACAATAGGTTTCGTCTTGTTTTTTTTTTTTCTTATTTTTGCAGTTAATATTTTTCGTTAGATTTTTTTATTTGTTTATGTTCAAGAAATTGATAAACTCAAATACTAAAATTAGGTCAAAGTGAAATGTTCCCTAATATGTGACTCATTTTAGTAAGTTATTTTTTTTTGTGAAGTGTGTTATTAGTTTGTTATTGTTTCTTATATAAAATATTATACATTTATTAAAAGTATAGTAAGAATCCTCATGGATACGCCGCCTGTCCCTAAGCCTCGGAGCGCATTTCTGTCTAATAATGATTTAAAAAAACCAGTACCACTACCTCGAACAAAGGCACCGGTAAATCATGATAGAGTCTCAGCTACGAATATACTACGTTCACTCAGTTCCGTGTCTAAACAAATAACAGAAGACGTTGCAAACAAAGTTAGCAGTTCAGCTAAAACTGCGAACGAAAAATTTGAAAAATCACTATTTGATGGATCTAAATTTGCTAAAGGCACGTTGGAAAAAACGATAAATACGTCAAGGGCAGTGCGAGATTCTGTTACAAAATCCGTTATAGAGGGCACAAAAACAGCTGGCTTAAAACTGCGTATGTCTAAAAAAACTGATAACAACGAATATGTGGACAACCAAAGATGTACATCTATGCCTGCTGTTGATGTGAGTTTTTTTGACAATATTCAATTTCACTCTCCTCTGTTAGAACAGAAAAGGTATAGAAATGATGATGATAACCCAGGTCAAAATAAAATCATTCCACTGCAACTGAACTCTTCTCATCTTGATGACCTGTCGCTGTTTTCTAGCAATTCTGATTCCAATGCGGATACAGTAAGTAATTTTTCACATGAGAGCAAGGAAAGTGAATTCACTGATGCTAGTTTGAACGATATAAATGATGGTACATATGACACTCCAAAACCTTCAAGAGCTAATAGTTTTATTAGTGTTAGGTCAGCACCAGAGATGCCGGAAAGACGGAAAAAGACAGAAATTGCTATTGAAGTAATGAGACAAAATTCATTATATGAAAACTGGACACTTCCTCATCCATCACCTAGTTCTTCCAAGACAATAACTAAAGTAACTCCAAGACCTAGTAAGAGTACAATTTATGAATTTGACCCTCTAACAAACAGTACTAGTTCTACACAAAAATACGAAGGAACTAGCAATGAATTACTTCTTTTAGAGTCATTTTTAATAGGAGATACTTATGGTACAATCGTATCAACGGACAATGGAAGTGAAGAAGTTGAGTATGATTTTGGGGAAAGTGATTATTTTAATCCACCCACACCTCCAGAAAGATTTGATAGTCTTTTGCCAGAAGAAGCTTTATCAAGAACAGGATCTTCAACTACAGCAGACCATGAAAAGAGTACTAATTGGTATGATTCTGAAACAGAAGTGCCCACAGAAAATGAATTGAAAGCTCCAAATTCCATGATGCAGAAGTTTTCATATATATTAAAATTAGATAATGTGTTGTACAAGTCATCCAAGCAAGCTGTACAGAAAGTTGAAGTGGTACAACGACCACCTTTAAATAAATTGCCTGTGCCATATTACAGTGGAGTTTTAAACAAAGTGGTGTCTGGTGTAGTGGAAGATTTATTTAAAAATACACAAAGCCGATACTGTGTCCTGTCAGATCAAAAATTAACTTGCTATACAGATCCAACCACTTCAACTATCAAAGAAACATACTTTTTGGACAATATTTATTGTGTGCAGATTGTTTTACCACTTTCCTCCAGGTAATTCAATTCAGTTTTAACATTTGTAGTTATGTATATTCTAATATATATATATATATATATATATATATATATATATATATATATGAATATAATTTGTTGTTTTACAGTACAACAAGCAACTCTTACTGTTTTGAACTCACCATCTCTAATAGTATTCGTAATACTCCAAGGAAGATTTTGTTTAGTTGTTCAAGTGCTTCAGAAAGGCGTAATTGGGCTCAAAAAATTGCTGAACATCTTATTAATGGATTTCCTACAAAGTATATGGCAGAATACACTCGATGTGGCTGGTGTTATCTTAAGGTATTTTAAAGAAAACTATTGATTATAATTTACAATTAAGTTTTTATACTGAACTGCTTACAAGTTTTTCATGACTGCTATACTGTGTGTTGTATAGATCTTAAAAGGTTTAAGATTATGTTATTGTCGATTTTTCTATTTTAGTAAGCACTAATGTAAGTATATTATTTTTGCTCAAACAAACATCGTCGTGGGTTCAGATCTAGATATGTTCTGTCTAATAGTTATTTGCTATCAATCAGTGGTTTTACTCACTAGTGCTATAATTATGAAGCAATGTGTGTGGATGACTATATCAAATTCAGCAGTTATATGAAATGGTTATTTACAAAATATTAGCCTGTTACTTAAACGTAAAATACTGTGAATGTTGCTAGTGCTCTTGCTACATACATAGACAAATTCGTTCTATATATTTATAATCAAAAATAACAACACTAGGTTTCTTGAGTGTTTGTGGTTATTAGTCTTGCTTCTACGAGTCATAGGATAATGTTTTATAATCTTAAATAACAACATCTTTTTTGGTATATTGTTTTTATTTAAGTGTGAAATATCACTTATTTTGGGTGTTTTGGACTCTGAAATACCTACATTTATTCTGTATCACATCAGGTTTTTCTGCAAAAGTAAAAAATCAAAAGTCTGTTTTGAAATTCTAAGAAAAAAATATTAAAAAACATAATTAACGTTTATAAAAAATATATATCAAATACAATCATTACTACAGGAGTATTTTGAGTGACATCTTTTATGTTCTGCTAGAAAATTACGTCTCGGTGTGATTGTTTTGTTAATGTCATCAGTAATATCACGTTTTAGTGACCAGCAATAATTAGCCATCATATTTGGGTCAATCAAATTTATTTGTCCCGTGAGTACTATGTTTTCTCCCTGACCAATAATTGCAGTTCTAAAGAAAATTAAGTGGTTTGTTGGCATATGTCGCATTTAATATGTTATTAAGAAACATACGTGTAAATTATTTTAATAAAATCACTTTTAAACTGGAATTTTAATGGTTGTGCAGGTGACAAAACATCGGATGTAGTGTTTTTTTGTTTGTCCCCCAGTAGCTTAGTACAATGAAACATTACTTTATACAAAAAAATACTATATGGCAATTACTTACGCTTGTACATAATTATTCATTACAATGTTACCATGATGCTAGCATATAGATTTTTGTTTGCTTCCACCGGACAACATTAAAAAAGTTCCGAAAGCAAAATATAGATGAAGATCAGTGCATTGAGAACAAGTCGATCGATTTGGTGACAACACTCATCCAGCCACTATTTTGATTTTATCTTTGCCGCGACGTTATTTGGCCGAATGCGTTATGAGAAAGTGCGTGGCTTGTTTGTGTGTCTACCGGACAACAAGCATAAAAACGTAAGTATTTGATATATCGTAGTAAATTGAACTGAAATATATTCTATTTAATCTATTTTTTTCACTGCGCGTAAGACCTTATTCAAAATATCATTATTTATTACCAGGAAGCGCAAAGACTGATAAATGTCACTCGGACAACCAGTCACTTGGACAACCAAAACCGTTGTCTGTGGGACATTTTGGTTGTCCGTAGGACAATAATGATAGAATCAGCATAAAGCAATACTTTTTCTTTCAATAATTAGTCACTTAAGATCCTTTTACAAGGGGCTAGAGCATTATATTATTGTTTAATATAAATTACACACACACATTTTTGTTATATCTAATAGTTTTCTATTCTAAATTATTTTTGTTATTATTTTTAGATAATGGATTTGACGAAAAAAGAAAAATCATGACGCTATAGAGAAAACCTTAAAGCAGACCCGGAGAAATTGGCTGAGCGAAAGAGAAAAAAAAAATGGAAAACTACCATAAGAATAAAAAACTAATTTCAAGTATGTCGCCAGAAAGTAACTGCAGAAAACTGCAGAATTACATGAAAGCTGCGAAAACAGTCACAAAGTAATCGCCAAAAAGCTGTTAGGAATATAATTAAGAATACGACTCCAAGCTTTCCTTCCATTCTGCAAGAAATAAATCTCGAAGATCAACTTCAACCACCTCCTAGTCGTGCCGTGTCTTCGAAAAAGAGAGAGATTGAGAAGATTAGAGGGAGAAAATAAAAAAACTTCGACGAGACTTATTATTTACAAAAAAACAACTGTATTGTCATATAGTATAAATAAATAAAAAGCGGTTTCAATCCTAGTATCTCCTTTGAACTCCCGAGAATGTCCTATTGACAACCGCATATGTCTACTGGACAACCATTTTGTCCCTGTCTCCTAAAGAACTATAATCGTCATTTTTACTTAAAAAAAAACAGTAATGTTTACAAAATTTTCAAATATGAATGTAACAATTAAAAGTGAATTGATAGAGTGTTAAATATCTCGTATAAATTATTATTTTACAAATTAAATGAATAGTTCGTTAAATTCAAAGTTTGTCGTTGTCCAGGAGACAATGTTATTGGTGGTAACTTATAAATTAATAGTCGCGTAATTTATTTATGGGAGATAAATTGCAATCCATCCTATATTAAGTGAGAATAAGTGACGGTTTACAATTTGACCGAATTTCAAACAGTTAAGAAGTCTATTTAGTTAGTTGTCCAAGGGCCTATCTTAACTAGAGTTATGTGGCTTTCGGAGTCCAATTTACTATTTTATGTAAATAAATCTGTTCTGCTCTATGTGAATCCTTAAAATATAAATAATTATCTACAGCAAAAATGTTAAAATATGAAAATTTTCAAATACAATTAAAAAATTAAAATTTGTCATTGATATACACTTAAAAGTTGATTGACCCATTTACATTGTTTCCATAGTTTTGATGGCTTGGTGGTACTGGTGTTCTTCACTAAAATCGCCAAGTTAATCAGAAAAAAAATCCACATGTAAATCTAAGAAGTAGAATTTTTAACTCTCATCTAATAAATTTGCCACAATCATTTTATGTCGGGTGTTTGTGATTTCCGTCATATTCATTTTTTCATCAAATTTTCCATTGGTCATTAAATTTGTAATTAAAAATTTACTATCTAATACTATTAAACGATGAATTCTTGTATATCTATCTTCTATCTTCTTCTTCTATATATATAAAAACGAAAGGTCACTAATTCATCACGAAATCTCCGAAACTTTAACATCTACAAACTTGAAATTTGGCAAGTAGGCTCCTTATAGGACGTAGACATCCGCTAAGAATGGATTTTACGAAACACGACCCCTAAGGGGGTAAAACGGGGCTTGAAAGTTTGTACGAAAGTCCTATGTTTTTGAAGTAAGAGACATGAAATTTAAAATGTATGCTCTATAAGTAGTGAGAAGGTGTCAAAATAATGTATCTTTAGAAATCAACTCCCTTTTGAGGTTAAAACGGGGGATGGTAGGTTGACACATTCATCACGAAATCTCCGAAACTATAACAGCTACAAACTTGAAATTTGGCAGGTAGGTTCATTATAGGCCGTAGACATCCGCTAAGAACGGATTTTAAGTTACTCGACCCCTAAGGGGATAAAACAGGGGCTGGAAGTTATAGGAAAAAATAGGGCTAAAGGAAGAATACACACCTAAAGCTTTTATGAACAATAGAAATTGTTGCTTCCACTTTTTCCATGCGTCTGCTCTGCTAACGGGCGCCCCAACGCTATCAATTTTAAGTTCTGATGGCGGCCGTGCATGCTCCATCTTGTGAACCGTTTACTTTACTTTTAATCAACAATTTTCTTTAATATTACTTTAGACATAGATAAAGGTACCTTTTTTGCGTTAATACATTTGTAATGCCATGTTTACCAAATATATTTAATATTTTTTCGCATCGCTGTCACCATGTTGTATAATCAAACGACTCGTTATTGACAACTGATTTATTTTATCTAACATGCCAGACATATACTACAACACTAATTATCTTAAACAAGGAAAATGATGTCGGCTGGTGTAATGAATAAATAAGGAACTATTTATAGTATAGTGTAGATTGATATCTTTATTATTTATTTGTTTTTTGAATGTAATGTTATAAGATAATATAATTTAATGTACATAGGTAACCAAACATTTGTCATTCTTGTTCGAACATACACTCATTTAAAGGTTAGAACTTTAACGAACCCTGTATGAATCGATATTGCATCTATCGACGCAATTTTTACACGCTTGTTTCAATAATTATGAATACGTAAAAAGGTAAAGTAACATTATATAGTTTGTATCTTTTTTTTTTGTAATTTAATTAATTGTTTTTTCTTTTTTTTTTACTTTATGTAACTGACCTAGATTTGCACATGATTAAAATGCTAAAAGTTGTTGAGTAGCAGAAAGGAACTGTCCAACGAAAGTCGGAAGAAACTAAATCACTTGTTGTAATAGTCTTAGACTGTAGACTATAGATGCTAATGTTGTTATTGAGACCTCAATTATTAAAGTACTTCCTTAAACGTCATTGCAAGTTAACTTTTATAGAATTCAGAAATTAAATGTCTTTTTCAGTCTTTTCTACACTTATACTTTGTTTGTAATAATGCTTTGCGAACGTACAGACCGTTAAGACATTTATCTTATTGTCATGCCCTAACAACGCAGCACTTGACTTGATTATATAAAGACACATACATCGGATCACAAGCAATGCGATTGTCCCAATATTGTTACATATACTCCCATGCTCTATTACTACACTACATAAAGAAAATGTGCGTGGCGTGCGTGGAACGGTAACTTTAATAATTTTCGTATTGCTATACAGTTTCTATGTTCGAACTTGTATCTACTTTTATGTAATGTGAGAACGACAAGCTTTGTTTTGAAATACATTGCTACTTTTTGCTATATTGTTGTATTAGACCGCATATGCGACTTGTTTTACTGTGACTTACCTAGGAATTGATTGTTGCTTATTCCGATACGATATCTTAATCAGATATATATTAATACGATAGTAGATGGTTAAATTAAAATTTACTTGTTCTCAAAATTGTTCAAATATGTATCAATTATCTTACATTACATTATTATGTTTTGTATATACACATTACGCATGGTTGTGTTCTTCTATCGCCGAATCGAGACCAAAAGATATTTACGTCATTAACACCACTTTTTAACCGACTTCAAAAACGGAGAAGGTTCTCAATTCGACTGTATTTTTCTTTATATTACTATTTTTTATGTGTGTTACCTCATAACTTCTTACTGGGGGGAACGATTTCGATGATTCTTGTTTTAATAGAAAGATAGTGATTGTTTGAGTTATCTCTAATAATGCGTATTTGCTCGTTTATTTTTTCGTCTACTTATGTTGTGTTACTTGCTGACGTAATTGAAGTCGGTTTTATACCTTTGCGAACAAACACAATTGAATGGAAAATAATCATTGTTTTGAAACTCGTAGACTCGTATCGGTAACGATACTAAAACATTTTTATTTATAATTAATTGATTAGCCCTTTGGCGCAGTTTGTAGTGACTCTGCTTTCTGTTCCGCGGGTTGCGGGTTCGATTTCCGCCTGAGTTTGAATTTAATATTTGTATTTATATATGTATTATTTCTATATATATTTAGCTATAACAGTCGGTTGTTATAGGTAAAACAAGCATTAAGTTGCTTACTTTAGGAACAGATGACCGCGTGTGTGTGTGTGTAAAGAAAAAAAAATTATCACCTAATAACATTCGTATATGCTGTGTGGCTACGGCACTAAAGAATTTAGCCACCCCCTCTCTTCCCGTGGGTGTCGTAAGAGGCGACTAAGGGATAACAAGGTTCCACAACCATCTTGGAACTTAAGAAGCCGACCGATGGCGGGATAACCATCCAACTGCTGGCTTTGAAATACACAGGCCGAAGACGGGCAGCAGCGTCTTTGGTGCGACAAAGCCAGTACTGCGGTCACCAACCCGCCTGCCCAGCGTGGTGACTATGGGCAAAACACATGAGTTCACGTTATTTTTGACGTAAACTTGTGGAGGCCTATGTCCAGCAGTGGACTGTATAGGCTGTAATGATGAACATTCGTATATATACTATAGACTACTAATGCGGTCTTTTATACGCTAAATTATAATATTTGTGAGGTTAGTCGACACTAATTGGTTACTGCTCCAGGCTCAAGCTTGTGTGCGGATGAGAGAGGAGGCCGTCGACGAGACCTCCGTCTGCAGGCGACGAACGGGGGTGCGTAGGAGGCGTTACTTAATGCGCTTCCAGTAACGCCCCTGTGCCCGTGTCGGGCCGGGATGGGAACCCGGTCCTGCTAGACACGACGTCGTCTGGATTGTTCAGAGATGAGCCGGACAGTCTCCATGGAGGAGTCTGGCCTTTTCGTTGAGACCAGCCTGTCGCTGGAGGGATCCTGTTGCCTGCAGATCCGGGACCCTCCAATTAAAGCGGCTGAAGGCTCTCGCAGGGGTTTTGTCGGTATTGCACCCTCAAGTGCTGAAGCCGACATACGGTCTAGGAATGCTTACCCGGGTATCCTGGATATCACCCGTAAATGGGTTCCCCTGCGATACCAAAAAAAAAAAAAATGGGTCAAGCTTGTGTAATTTAAAAAAAAAATGTTTGCTCTGAAACGAAAAAAAAACCGAGTTTAATTACACCGACAAGTAAAACAACGTAGGTAGTCGCAAAAATAGTCAAGCAAATACGCGTTGTCAAAAATTACCTTAAAAGTCAGAAGATCAGAAGATCAAGAAGATCAGATCCCACCCACCCTTATCCCACCATCGGTCGGCATTTTTAAGTTCCAAGGTGTAGTGGAACTGTGTTATCCCTTAGTCGCCTCTTACGACAGCCACCAACCACCAACAACATCAGTTTTATAATATTTGTAGGTTTATACTGATATCATTTTATTCTTGTATAATTGTAGGCATTTATACCAAACTAGTTACAAAGTTCACTAGAACTTCGTATCGCAATTTTTTTGTATAGGATATTTTAAAATCTTATTTTATATAAATCTTATAGTCAAAAAAAATAAATGAAGAATTACTGAAATTGGCGCAGTCGTTTGCATACATTCCGCTGATTCATTTTATTTATATAGATACATATAGTCACGTAGATATAGTTAAAAGTGCAAATATAGATTATGTCGCAGTTTTAAAAATATTTATATTGATTTGAAACTTGACCGCGGGTAGTAATTATTGAGAATAGTTATCTCGATATCAAACAGTCAAGACGTCTGTAATCTTCTTTACTGACTGTTTCAAAAATTTCTTTAAAAGCTTATGTATAATATACAAATAATTCGTTATGTATTCGAATTATTAATGCGAAAGTATTTCATAATAAATGTTTAATAATGATTTTTGGACAAACAGCGAATTCTTTACTAAACCTCTTTGACACATTCTTATATTTACTTTTGTGAAATTAATGTTTACTATTCGGTTTTAAAATGGTACGTGCTATCTCTTATGGCGATGTAGACATGTTATGAATTTTTTTGATAACATAATTATAAAAATCGTTCGACGTGTGGTTTTACATGCGTTTATATCGTAGCGAGAATAAAGCTAATATATAAATAAATAAAATAATAATAGGTTTTCCAGACCCAAAAACTTTTTTTATCTGACTTCAAAAAAGAAGAATATTTCTCAATTCGACTGTATTTTTTTATCTGTGGTACCTCATAACTTTTTACTGGGTGTGCCGATTTTGATAATTCTTTTTTATTCGAAAGCTCGTGCTTGTCATGTGTCATTCAAATTTCGATACCAGCAATTTATACTAAGCTAACTCATAAAAGTGAACTTTACAATAGAGGCTTATAAAAGGGAAAAACGTGATACCTTTTATTTTAATTAAGAAACTCATTTGAAATTTAGTATCTTTAATAGTTAATTTATTCATTGCAATTTCACAATTTTTTTTTTTATTACATATTAAAAAATATTTTATCAAGGGCGCATTCAAAAAACCAACTTATCAAACGACATATAACTTAAGTGTAGCTAATATATATATACATGTGTTCATTGTAAAAGTTTTATTTTATATTATGAATATTTCTGAACATTTTTAACGCTATCCCATATAATATTAAAGTATACCACATAGCAATGGCATAAAAGTTTACTGTCGTTCACAGGAATTTTTTTTTTGAGACTAGGATGAGACTTAGGATTACCCGATGAGAGCTTCGTGGAGAACAATGTTGGAGTCCTTTTTTTAGATGTTAGAGAGAGTGTGACGCTTGCGCAAGGTCTTTTATTCATAGTAATAGTAAATACAAATTATGTGACGACTTTTCGACGAATTCTGTGCCTCTACTAATTCTTAGTAAAAATATTTAATATATTATTAGGTTTTGAAATAATTTTAGCGATATGTTAGCGTTATATATTTGAACATAAAATGAATTTTATATTTGTCTATGGCTAAATAATATTGTTCATTCATTTGCTCTTTGTGTCACTTTACTATACTTACAATATTACTCTATTGCCTGTGGTCGGAAGTACGCCATATTTGTTTACTATTTAAGATTATTCCAAAAAAAATTGAATATACATTAGTTGGGTGTAACGGCAAAGGGACCGGTTGATTGGCAGGAGGGTGTGACGTGCGAATGGCGTGGCGCGTGGGTAATGCTGATCCGCCGCGTGCTCGTGTACGGCAGCGGCGGCGACGACGTGCGCTCCGTCGACCTGAGGAAAACGAGATGCGTCGGTGCGTATGTCACCATTACAAACATACCAAGATAATTACACGCTTAATTAAATTATGTACTTAATAATTACCAGAATCAAAATTTACTACACTCAATTACGCTTCAAAAGCACTTATGACTCGTCGTTTTACAAATTAAAATTATATTTGCTTTATTTAATTAATTTAGTTAAAATTTAGGTACCACCGATTCGGATCGCAGATTCTGCAGAGTAGAATCTACAAGAAATTTCGCAGTTATTTATACAAATAAATAAAATTTGAGTGTCTGTTTGTAATATTAAAATGACCACTTTTTACTAAATGCACGACGTATAGACGGTACATATACCAAAATAACATTTGTTTTACAATTTTTTTCTGTCTATCTGTCTGTCTGTTTGTTTGTTCCGGCTAATCTCTCAAACGACTGGACCGATTTTGAAGGGACTTCCACTCGCGGATAGCTGATGTAGTAAGGAGTAACTTAGCCTACTTTTATTGTAGAAATTAATTCATTCTGTAGCTTTGAGAGCTGAACAAAAACTTTTTTGATAAGTTCCACGCGGTCGAAGGCTTAGCTAGTTCTTTAAATAAAATATGTTTTATTATAAGATAGAGCCTATTTCGTACAAATTACACTTAGATATGGCGTATGTGTGTATATTTGTGTGTAACTAATGATTAGTTTGTGTATCACATAAACGAAAAAAGAAAATCGGCTATAATCTATATAAATAAAATGATCGTATTTGTACCTTTTTTAATTGTCCAAAACGTGAAAAGTGAAAGGTAAGTTCGGTGGTCAATCAACCTGCTATCGTTTGCTAAAAAACGGATCTCGATTGTCCGATGAACATAAATAAATAATAATTTGTAACGTTTCTGGACGGCAACCATGCGTAAATCAGCCGGTAATTTTATCACCCGGAAGCGCACAATGTCACGCAGATACAACTAATATCACAGGATGATGCAGTCGTTTGCAATTTTTGCGTTCCCGGTACGTAGTTTCTATTATTAGGTGACATTTTCCGTACTGAATAATAGATATAGTTATTCATTATAAAATAAAATGTTTAGGAAAAAAAAATTATATGTAGTTAACCATAAATTTGTAAATAGATTCACATTATAAATTGTCGATAAATTGGACTTCAATAATAGTTAATATTTAGTTGTACAATGTCTATCAAGTAGTATATTTAGTCTCTTATATATTGTTTTATACTAACGCGATCACTTTTAATATTTAAATTTATATTTGTTTGGGTTCTTACTACATTTATGTATAAAGGAAGCAATCGAAATAAAAAGAATATCCGAATTTCAATAGGAAAGACGGGTTCAGAATACCGAGTACCTATGTGGAATCCGGTGCTTAGTTTATGTGAAGGTAGGTGACGATATCGGTGCTCAAAGCCCAAGAAAAACACTGTCAGTGTAGTTTGTCGTAGTAAACAAGTGCGTCCGTGTGCCGAAACTAGAAGAAGAAAGAGGGTAGACAGATTTTCTGATCAGTCGCCATCTACATGCACCGTACGTCAGTCTCCCCGTGATCATGGCGATAAACCATTGCCGAAATATAGGGAACTCAACAAAACAAACGTGGTAAGCATCCGAACAAAAATACACTTAGTCTCTATATATAGGACATATGGAAGGGTTAGTCGAGTGAGGTAATGATTAATTTATTCAATGAATCGCTCCCCCCGTGTATTTTTTGTTTGGAGGTCCGCGCGTGCTCTGACAGTGATACGTCTTGCTTTGAAAGAAGTGCATAGCGATGTTATTACTAGGTCGTTTATCTGTTATTTTAGTAGTAGCTCATTCTTAACTTATTACGACAAATATAAACTACATATACACGTAGGCTTAGATATAGGGCATCAAATCTAATCACATTTTCTTGTTACTATACTCGTACCTATTCCTACCGGCTTTGTTTTAAACCTTATTTACTTTTATATCTGTATATTAATAAACCATCTTTGGAAACTGGGATCTTTGTATGGAATAAATGAGATAGATACTTTTTAGAAAAATGAAGGTACACTTTACACTTAAATTTTCAATGGACTAACTGCGTAACCCAAATAGTTTCGAATAGTGTCTGTTTATCCTTTGTCATATTTTAGCGACTTGTTCACTAATAGCTTTTAAACGCAGAAATTCTTAGCATGTGTAATATTTGCATAGATTTTACCCTACATATATTAAATAATTGCTGTGTGGTTACGGCTGTAAGAATATAGCCACCCCCTCTCTTCTCGTGGGTGTTGTAAGAGGCGACTAAGGGAAAACACAGTTCCACTACCACCTTGCAACCTAAAAAGCCGACCGATGGCAGGATAACCATTAAACTGCTGGCTTTGAAATACACAGGTCGAAGACGGGCAGCAGCGTCTTCGGTGCGACAAAGCCAGCTCTGTGATCACCAACCCGCCTGCCCAGCGTGGTGACTATGAGCAAAACACATGAGTTCACGCTATATTTGGCGCAAACTTTGGAGGCCTATGTCCAGCAGTGGACTGTATTAGGCTGAAGTGGTGGATATCATTATAGTATGTTAAATCTATATATCAATACGTGAAGCAAAAACTATGCACCCCTTTTTACGAAAATTGCGCGAACGGAAGAATGAATTTTCGCACACTTATAGTTTATTAGAGAAGGAGTGGTGAGTGCGAATTATTTCTTAAATTATGCATAAAATATATTAAATCAATGATAATAAAAAAAGAAAAAAAAAAAATTACACACTACCATGTATTTGACACAAATTCGCATATATACACTTTTGTTTATCATTATAGAAGTATAGTCTTTGACAACAGCACCTTAATAATGTTCAAACTTATAATTTAATTTAATTATGGTCGAATTTCGACCACTGGGCTATCACTAGTTATAATAAATGTATATAACAGAGTTCCATTTCTGATGTCTGTGACACATTGGGCCAATGATCACAGCTATTTTAACTGAGGTGGGGCACAGCGGGTAATTTCCTGCTCAAAATTTGGGACAGCCCGACTGGAGTAGTACCTCGACCTTATAGAAGACCACTGCTAAACAATACTGTTATCAAGCAGTGTTGTGTTCCTGTTGGTGAGTAAGGTTACTCCTGGGGGGGGGGGATTGAGGTTAGGGTCGGTAAAGCGCTTGCGATGCTTCTGATGTTACAGATGTCTGTAAGCTACGGTAATCGCTTGCCATCAGGTTGCTTGTTTGCTGACCTAGTTATATTTGAAAAAAAGCAATTGTGTGATATGCTAGCTGTTAAAAGTTCGATCCCCGATACACGATGACATAAAGATGTTTATCGCGAAATAGGCGATTGTGGTTGTGTTTTGAGTGTTCCTAGATCCTCAACATAGCATTCACGTCCTACTGGCATTCTTAGGTGTTAAAAATTCAGTATCAAAAGTTGTTATTTCGATCAAATATACTTTTTAGGTCTTAGCAATTAATATTTACTTGCTTTGCGTTGAAAAATGTTTAACGTATTCTGAAATAGATTAGCCATAGTGTAATAATATTTTTAAGTTTTTTTTTTCTTCTGTTTAGCAACACAAGAGGCAGACGATATAACGAAACAGGTGTGTCCGTCTGATGGGAGCCCGAACCTGCTTCTAGACTGTCCCCACACCACTTTGTATTTGCGATTCCCACACGAAAGAGAACTTAAGGTGAGAGTTTAGAATGTTTGAATTTTTAATATTAACTAACCTCCAAATTTTTTTTTGTGGTAAACTATACATATATGGACGGTCGTAATTGGCCTTTTTGATTATATTTAATTCTTGTTTCTTTTATAATTTTTTCTGTGCTGTGTACCATCCCTTATAAATAAATAAATAATAAAATGGTAGGAAAGTCAAAACTGTACATTGAATATTTTTTTAAAAGAATCCTTGGGGTGTGATCTCCAATCGATACCGAAGCCAAAAATATAGTTTTAGAATTTTTGTCTGTTTGTTCGTTTTTCTGTTTGTCTATATGTATGTCCGGGATAAACGCAAAAAGTACTACATGGATTTACTTCAAATTTGGCACGAAATATTATTAAGAAGTCAGGTCAACATATAGGCTACATATTATCACGCTATCAGCTACGGGTAACGAGCAGTAAACCTTTATTTCTTCAACGCATTCTGTAACAACGTGTAATCTAAGGACGCATATTTCAATGTTGTTGTTATTATGTTAATAACCATGCTATAAAGCTAACCTCACACTATAAAAATTACGCAATATAAGTAACTTAGGCAGATAAACATAATTAAATAAATATAAGTAGTATCAAGACAATTTTAAAGCAGCGCCATCTATGAGATTCCAAAAAAATCATCATCAATCCCTTTTTGGATATAAATAATTTAAATATGATCATGTTATGGCTGGAAATTAATGTGTCTACATTTCATTTATTTAAATTGAAGTGTATGGGAATTTGGTAAAAAATTAAGTAACTATTTTTTACATAATTCGAATGAGAATCATGTACTGAGTATCCTCCTTAAATATTGATAGTAATTCACCAGTCACCTGAATATACCGGGTGTATTTGGAACGCTTGAAAAAACGAAGACGCATGATAGTCTTGGCATGACCTGACATGATAAAAGTGAAAAAAATCAATTTTACTAAAGATAGTCTCTTTCTGTTACTGTACTTTCTGTAGATATGAAATGTAAAGAAGAAACGGGTAAATTAATATTATTTCAAAAGGTATAATCGTAGGTATTTTTTTGTGCTGTATAGCGTTCACGCAGACGACGTCGCGGGTAGCAGCTAATACATATGTTACGCTCAAAGATCGAAAACGCTCATTGAGCGGAAAAATAGCTCACAACGCGATGTGGTCACAGTAAAACATCCACATAGCGAAATTCGTTTTATGGCTCTAATGAAAACGCGCACGACGCGTTGTCGCAATCAAAGAAAGACCAAATAGCCAAATTCGTGTCGTGGCTTACATGCTATTCGATCTCAACGCGTTGTGGCAATGAAGAAAAGCCATGACGCGTATGGAATACTATTTGATTACAACGCACACTACTTTCCGATATAGATCCTACTAGGCCTAGGCTGGAAACGTTTTGGTAGATGTCCTTAAGAAATATTTTTCATTTTATAAAATCACGGCATAACGTGTTTCTCAGTATCAAATATATTAAGTATATAATTATATAAATTAAAATGAACCGATATTTATTATTTATTGAGATTACTTTATATTTAAAAAAATCAATGTATTAAGTAATAAATCACTCGACACAAAATATTCATATCATTTGTAAATTACTCATAATTCACATAAAATGATAAGGGTTTTAACTTTTTCAAGACAATTAAAATTCTTTCAAGAAATAAAAATATTTAACACAAATGTTTATTGATCACCAATAAACAACAACAATGTACCTATATTAGAAATAACTATAATTGTGAAAAATAAGTATTTGATTGCTATTTATTTTTACATGAACTATTACTGTGGCATTTTGAGTTGCATTTTATATTCTTGGAGCGACACTTGCACTTTTTATCAATACAGTATCTTTTGCAGTGGCACATTATAAACCCTTGCATACTTCCATACGATAACATAGATGCCGAGCGAAGTGTTAACGATGAAGTTGAGGGCACATCACAAATGTTAATAAAGTTGGTTTCAGAAAGTGTAAATTCATTACGTGCATAAAGTCTATCGAGTGTACCTTCCTTGTTTCCTAACTGGTAGAGAACTGATGGATTAATGCTCATAACAACACACATAACATTCCTGGGTGCTGCACGTTCTCTATCAACTTCAGGAACTCTAACTAAAACGTTAGTACCAATTTCAACACAGGGAAATTTCAAATTAGACAATGAAACCATTTTGTTTGCCTGTTCCTGTAGACCTAATTTAGCACATTCTCTTTCTACGTTTATGCTATTCTTTCTGAAACAGAGCTTACAAGTTACATTTGCTCTCTTTACTTTTTCTGTAGTCATAATAAAACTACGATCAGTGCTTGTTTCCACAAACTCACGTAATTTATCGTAAAACAATTCTTTTTTATTCGTCATAATTAGCGCTGACATTAAAATTCACTCTCATAAACAGAAAAGAAATGAATACAACTGAGGTTTCAATGCGTCTTTGCACCCGAGCCGACACCGACAAGTTACAACCTGTCCGTCGTGATATGGTTAACACAATGAATGCTCAGAACGCGTCATGGCTTTTCTTCATTGCCACAACGCGTTGAGATCGAATAGCATGTAAGCCACGACACGAATTTCGCTATTTGGTCTTTCTTTGATTGCCACAACGCGTCGTGCGCGTTTTCATTAGAGCCATAAAACGAATTTCGCTATGTGGATGTTTTACTGTGACCACATCGCGTTGTGAGCTATTTTTCCGCTCAATGAGCGTTTTCGATCTTTGAGCGTAACACATACATAAAAAAATCTAGTCCTAGCAATAAAAAACAAATAAATTGAATTTTATTATTTTTTAGTTTTTAGTTATCGCTACAGACAGGTTTCTCAGTCGGTATTTTTAGCAAGATCTTTCATTTGATATCCATACTGTGGGAAAGCATAAAAAACTTGGCGAGGACTGAACCAGAATTTCTTTGCATTGTTTTGTTGATATTTGTGTATTGCTTAGAAAAGGTTATGTAACATATCGATGAGCAATGATTCTGTCCGTTCGACATGTGTTATTTATATAATAGTTTTTATACGTGAAGACCTATCGTTAGCCAAACGTTGTTTTTACTGTTATATGTAATGTTGTTTGTGTTGTTGGTTTTTCAAATATCTAATAAGTAAATAAACTTAGTCCACCACCTTTACTAGTCCTCTATATTGGGTTTATTGTAACATCATTTTATTTTTCTAGTTACTTATGGAGTGCATTAAAATAATTTGACGTAACTTTATGTTTTGAGCTATTCTCACCAAACCCTTTCATTTGATACTCATTATAATAAAAATGCATTAAAAATAACTACTCCACTATCTTGGGTGTTCCGCCATGTCGGATTTAGAATGAAGTCATATTGCTAGCCGTGCATTGTCATCCAAACTAAATATGTCGGTATAATATATATGCGTCAAAATCGAGTTGCAAGATGGATTAATCATTGTGCTAAAGTAGAAATGTTAACAGCAAATGAGATTAAATCTGTTTTTAAAAATTTGACGGATAATCAACCAGGCACGACCATTTGAACTCTGAACATCTGAAGTTCGCGGGTGTTCACTTACCAAGGGTTCTTTTAAAAACGGTAGTTTTTCCCATCATCAAGAACAAAACTAGTAGATATACTATTGATAATAAGTGTAACTATCGATCAATATCTTTGGCCATTATTATAGCAAAAGTACTAGACAAGCTCCTTGACCAACAACTGAGGAAACATGCCAATCTACATAACGCTCAGTTTGGCTTTAGACCGGGCCTTTCCACGGAGACTATAGCCAGTATAAATGCTATGATAATTTGGAATTTCTAAAACAATCCATACGATTGACAGTGAAGAATTTTCACGTGGAAAGAGTACGTGCTTATATTGATAACTGGCCTCAACGTTTAAAGGACTGTATTGCAGCCTATGGAGACCACTTCAAATAAGCTTTATTGTATTGTCATCGGTCCTCGATAAGTCTACTAAGTTTAAATGCAATCTGAACTTTTGAAGTGGGTCAAAATGAAGTCCATATGAGTCGGATACAAACATACAAACATACAGGTGAAGCTAATAAAAAACGTGTTAAAATGTTTTTTTCTTTGTAACAATATTTAGGGCAATACTATGTATATTTATCAAAAAAAAAAAGATATAGTAGTCGGCTGGTACCTGTAACTCAAGAATTAAGTTGGTTACCTGTACTATACTCGTTCCTTTTTTTAAAAGAAAAAGATTAGTTATATCGTTTTAAATGTTTTGGTTACGAAATCGAGATGTTGTATGTATGATATAATAAATATTGACCTGACTGTGCACACTACCTACTTAGCTCTGCGATGAAATATAATACTGACATATTTGTGCCTATTCACAAGTGTAACTGACACTAATGACTCATTCGTATTGTACTACTTTATTTTATATATATTTATGTAAGGATGCTTAGATGAGATCAGCGTATTTCAAACGCTTTTATTATAAAAATAATAGATTACATTAACATGAGTATTAACTTTTAATTGAATTCGAATTTTCCAGAAAAGTATTCCTAAAAATCTCATATATATCTTCTAGTTACGGTGATAAACAAAAGATCCACGACCCATTACTAGTAATATTTAAATAATAAGAAAAAATGCAGGAAATATTAATCAAAAGCTGTCATCTCCAAGTTCTATTTCTTATTAATTACACGTTTGCTTCTACTGAGTATCGGGACCTAGCTAATTCGTTTCAAACTATGTCTAATTAATACTAATAATATAAATTTTTTAAACATTATTTTAACTTTGTCTTTGTTATAAAAAATAGCCCGTTGCAAATGAATTCTCCTTTAAATATTGTCTTAGGCGTAATGCTGGAAAAATGGAGATGACTTCTGAAAGTTAGCCCTTGAATTATAATAGAGGTAAAACAATTAATCTTTAATGAAAAGTATAAATAATTAACATAGGTATAATCATATGTCTTTAATGAATTATATTATTAAAAAAAACTAAAATACTCCAGGGTTGGAAATACATGGTTAAGCTAGCAGCACACAACAACGGCGCGTACCTCCATCATCAGCAGTTGACGAAAGAAGACGTCCCAGTTGTAGTCGACAAATGTCTTAGCTTCATATATGCACATGGTATGTATTACAAATATGAACTTATTTTGTTTATACAACTTGATCAAACGAGGCTACTGTCCACGCAATGACACGCGGCAACGACATTCTGTTTTGTTGGAATTTACTCTGTAAAGCTCGTGATATTAAAAAAATATCGGAAGTCAATAGTGCGAAATAACAAAACAAACAAACGCCCAGAGTTACGCTTTACAGCGCATTTTGCTGTTTATAGTATACCAGTTTTTACTGTATCTGTAAACTGATTTTCATCATTATAGCCTTTACAGTCCACTACTGGACATAGGCCTCCACAAGTTTACGCCAAAAATAACGTAAACTCATGTGTTTTGCCCATAGTCACTACGCCGGGCCGGCCTTGGTGACCGCAGTATTGGCTTTGTCGCACCGAAGACGCTGCTGCCCGTTTTCGGCCTGTATATTTCAAAGCCAGCAGTTGGATGGTTATCCCGCCATCGGTCGGCTTTTCAAGTTCCAAGGTGGTAGCGGAACTATGTTATCCCTTAGTCGCCTCTTACGACACCCACGGGAAGAGAGGGGTGGCTATATTCTTTAGTACCGTAGTCACACAGTACTACTACACAGTAAACTGATTTTAGACTTTCATTATTGTAATGATTTGTAATTAAATTAATATCAAAGAACATTTTTAATTTAAAACATCACGGTAAATCTTAAAACAAAAATCGCGTTTCGGAGGTGATATATATTGTGATATATGAAACTTTTTTTTGTATATTAGCGTTGCCCGCGGGCTCAAAATAATTGTATCTATATATCTATAATATATATAAAAGCGAAAGGTCACTCACTCATCACGAAATCTCCGAAACTATAACACCTACAAACTTGAAATTTGGCAGGTAGGCTCCTTATAAGACGTAGGCATCCGCTAAGAACGGATTTTACGAAACTCGACCCCTAAGGGGGTGAAATGGGGGTTGGAAGTTTGTATGAAAGTCCTATGTTTTTGAAGTAAGATGCTTGATATTTAAAATGTATGCTCTATAGATGATGAGAAGGTGTTCAAATAATGTATCTTTAAAAAATCAACTCCCTTTTGGGGTTAAAACGGAGGATGGTAGGTTGACTCACTCATCACGAAATCTGCGAAACTATAACACCTACAAACTTGAAATTTGACAGGTCCTTATAGGGCGTAAACATTTGCTAAGAACGGATTTTACGAAACTCGACCCCCAAGGGGATAAAACGGGGGTTGGAAGTTTGTATGAAAGTCCTATGTTTTTGAAGTAAGAGACTTGAAATTTAAAATGTATGCTCTATAGATGGTGAAAAGGTGTTCAAATAATGTATCTTTAGAAATCAACTCCCTTTTGGGGTTAAAACGGGGGATGGTAGGTTGACTCAATCACCACGAAACCTCCGAAACTATAACTCCTACAAACTTAAAATTTGGCAGATAGGTTTCTTATAGGGCGTAAACATCCGCTGAAAACGGATTTTACGAAATTCGACCCCTAAGGGGATAAAACGGGGATTGGAAGTTTGTATGAATGTCTTTTGTTATTAAGGTAAGCGACTTGAAATTTAAAATGTATGCTCTATAGATGGTGAGGAAGTGTCCAAATAATACATCGTAATCTATATATATAAAAGAGAAAGGTTACTGACTCACTCATCACGAGAACTCAAAAACCGCCAGATGGATTGACAAAGATGAAATTTGGCAAGGAGGTGGATTATATTGGGGTTGAAAGTTTGTATGAAACATATACAACAGCTATAAGTTCGCCTGATAGGTTATTTATACTGCAGCCTGAAAATAAAACTAAAAATGTGGTGTATAAAAAGGTTTTATAAAAATAACTATTAAATTATATTAAATTGTGCCTTTGAAAAAGTTACTCAGACTGATTGAAATTGAGTGAAGCATTTCATGTGACTGAAATACAAAAAAAATTGCGTTAAGCATGTTAATAGTAATGCATATCTTCATAACCACGCGGACATAGTCGCGGGCAACAGTTAGTGTATTATAAAACAAAATCCCCAAAAGCGTATGTGATCGATTCCCTCAAAATCTGCTGAACGGATTTTCATGCGGTCTCACCAATGGAGAGTGGGCTTCAAGAGGGAGGTTTACGGAACGTTTAAGCCGACTTTGATGAGACTTTCACTGGAAGTTTGCCGGGAAAACTTTGTGAGAAACTGATTTCAACGCGGGCGAAGCCGCGGGCACAGCTAGTAGATTATATAACTAATAATTTTGTTCTGGTAAGTACTGGTTCTAAATGAAAATTTGTTTTTGTTTTGGATGTTCATTTAGGAAAAAAGCT
This sequence comes from Melitaea cinxia, assembly GCF_905220565.1. Lineage (NCBI taxonomy): Eukaryota > Metazoa > Arthropoda > Insecta > Lepidoptera > Nymphalidae > Melitaea > Melitaea cinxia. The sequence goes on along the minus strand of NC_059424.1, from coordinate 13,106,491 downwards.
AGGCTATGTAATATTGTAGTACTTTATTTTTTTCAAATGAAAAACCGCGGGGCGCAACTAGTTGTTTTTAAAGAGTAAACTCCTGTCGCAATTCGGAACTGATATGTATGATGTGATTGATATGTGGTACTTTTATAAGCTAAAAGGTTTTCGACTACTAACTACGTTCCTTCAAATGGGGTGTTCTGTAGGTGTTATAAAACACGTTCCACGTAAAAAAATAACATTCTAGCCCTCCTTAAAATTTTACTTTATCTTAATATACGAGCTACACTGGTAAGGTACTTTATATAAGGCAAAAAGATATGGCATCGAATATTTGAAACAGGTCGTAATATCATTAACAAATATGTTATATTTCATAACCCTCCAAAACTATTTTTCTTAGCCCTATAAAACGTCGATGAAGTAGAAATAACAATACTAACTGCCGCATACAACTAAAGAACCGGATATGGAAACGAATTATTTTTCTCGTAGAATATGATAAAGAGATGAAGGTATCCATCACGTGTTCCAGGCAGCCTATCGGAGGGCATATACCGTCGCGCGGGCGGCTCGCTGGCGCTGTCGGAGCTGCTGGCGCGGTTCCGGCGCGACGCGTGGTCGGCTCAGCTCGCGCCGGGCCGGCACTCGGAGCACGACGCGGCCGGCGCGCTCAAGCGGTTCTTCAGGGACCTGCCCGAGCCGCTGGTACCGCGGGAGAAGCACGCCGACTTGATTGCCGCACTAGGTCATCATTTATACTCTAACTCTGTGGCTCTCAACCTTCTAGTGATACTCAGATATGGTATAGTCAAGTATGAACTAGATGGGAATCCATCCATTGTGTGAATGAGAATGGATGAAATGGAAGTGCGAGCAGAATACTAGCGTGAACTTATGTAAAAGGGTAACAAAAATAAATAAATAATATAAATAAATATCTACAGAATACACACAGGGTCATCTGTTCCTAAAGTAAGCAACTTAATGCTTGTGTTATAGGTAACAGCCGACTGGTATAGCTACTTTTTTTTTTCGATAAACATACTTATAAATAATACATATATAAATAAATATATATATTACACCCAGACTCAGGGTGGGAATCGAATCATAGCCCCCGAACCAGAAAGCAGGGTCACTACAAATTGCGGCAACGGGCTAGTAAAATGTATTAGTAGGAAACGGCTTAGCTTTAAAAAGAAAAATCTTTTGATGACGAGACACCATTTGACACAATGGCTGTTTTGCGACAAACCACCAAATGTTGGGAAGCAATATCTGGAGTAGGTACTTACTGTGACTCACTTTGCGTCCCACTTCTGCGGAGCATTTCAGTAGCTTGCAGTACCACCAGCGATCCACGACCGAAAAGCACCACTGCTCTTATTTGATATAATTGGCACAATTAATAACAATTAAAATAAATTGAGTAAATTAATTATTAATAAATATTCAATACACAATGAATCTTTGTTCAAATAAACGAGCAAACTCTTCATCTTTAAAATAAATTATTATATGTATTTACGTTAATACTCATTAATCTCATTTTATATGCAGATATTAAAGACAAAGCCGCCCGTTACACAGCGTACCGCGCCGTGATGACGTCACTTCCGCTGATCGCGCGCAACACCGCCCGCAAATTATTTGCGCACCTGTACTTTTTACACACAATGTCTCATGCCAATAAGATGAATGCAGAAAATTTAGCATCCGTTTGGGCACCTACAATCATGCCAGGCGCTTTGGTAAATATGTTAAATAAATATTTTGCCATGAGAGCCTCTTCTTTCTTACCTTAGTACGATGTGAGATTATAAAGCTGAAGAGTTATCTTGTAGTAGTCTAATTGCAAGAGTCTTCCTGTAGTTGGTATGGTAGCCAGAGCTCCTATGGAGGGTCGTACGTAGAGTCGGCGACGTCATTGAAATTCTGCCGATATTGCTGCTATAGGTTGGTATTGCTATTACAGCCTACTGTAGCCGCTTGCCACCAGGCGGACCCGCACACTTGTGTGCCACCCTAGTGGTATATATAAAAAAAATCTGTTATTTCAAACTGATTTCTATATCCTTCATTAGACTTGACTGTTGCTCAATAAAGTGATAAAGTTATCGTATTATCGCGTTATCGTTATTCGTTACTCGAAAGTTTGGCATTCGTATAAACTAAACAAAAGATGTACAGTGTAATCAAAGAGTAAATGTGTACTGGCAGTTAAGTAATCATTCAACCAATTTATATATTGAAAGATGATGAGATGCCGGTGATTTTTTTTTAATTTAAAAATTGTATTCGAATTTTTAATGACCATTTTATTATCTTTTGGGATGTGTGGCGCGAACTTGGGGAGGCCTATGTCCAGCAGTGGACTGCGATAGGCTGAAGTGTGTATCTTTAGTATCATTCAGGGTCTATTTTGTGCCAATATCATTATCATTTCGTTTTACAAATTAATGTAGTTTTAATGCATGATTTTATAATTGTTTTAGGCGAGTAACACGCTACAGACTGCTTGGTCGGCCAAGGAGCAATACGTAATTAGAGATTTAATAGCCAACTACAATGATATATGGGAGCCGACTGAGGCTGAAATTCGACGGGAAGCTTCCATACGTCGAGTATTGTTGCGTGTACTCAGTAACACGGCGCCCACACCTCCAAAAGCAGCCGGAGACCTCAAGGCTTGGATTTACGTGCATGACAGAAATACTTGCCATCAAGTAGCTGTAAGTGTTATTTCTGCTTGTGTTAAACCTACATATAAATGAGACCCAGAACCCTTAGCTGGTACCCGTAGATAGATAGGGTCACTGCAAACTGAGGGCAAGTCATGAGTATTGTTACTCGACTAAAGTTTACTCTGTCGCATTGCTCTACTAGTTAATTATTAATAGCGAAGGAATCATATTTTCTAGAATTTGTTGTATTCATTTTAATTTTTCCTCTTTCCTTATCAACAACAACAACAACAACTCTTGAGTTTTAGACGCTTTAGTTTCTTATTTACTCAGTGGCATTAAACAAGTATTTACCTTCATACTTTCTGTTAATGTCTATGTGAACTATTCATTAGAACATAAGCGATAACATATGCGTTAATATTTTACAAAACTTACGCCGAGTTGCACGAAAAGAAATTAAAATTTAAGTAGTGATTAAACTAATTTAATCGTAAGAATTGTATGAAATTCTTGTTATTTCATTAGTTTAATCTCTACTTAAATTTTAATTTTGTTTCGTGCAACTCGGCGTTAGTCAAGATATTTAACAAATATAGTTTAGATAGTTATATTGTATGATGAATGTATGTTATGTTAATTAATTTTTACAATATATTTTAGCTTACACCAAACAAAACAAGCTCGGATGTATGCATAGAACTCTGTGAGAAGGCAAAAATGGATTCTCACTTACTTATGCTCGAAGAGGTTATATGCAGTGAGTCGATGCGTCGTGTGGTTCACATAGACGAGATAGTCTTAGACGTGGTCCTTAGATGGGGATACTGGGACGAAGAAGATAGGAAAGATAATTATTTACTAGTTAAGGAAAATAAGTTACTACACGAATTAGAAGGGTTACGGCATACGACGTCACTGGTCTGTGGTGAACTGCGACTCGCGAATGAAATTATGAAGACCTTCAAGCTGCATATGTTCGAGGTTAATAATTCAAAATTGTGCTATTTTAAAGACAAACAGGTTGGTTTATTTTTAAGTTTTTTTTTTGTATGTACTAAATAGTAGACAATTAAATTATAAATATATTCATTTGATAACGATTAAATTAAAATTTTGAAATTAATGCAGTTACAAGTTATTAAAACTATTCTTACGACGTCGTTTAGCAATATATTTTTATTATTGACTATAGAAAACGGCCATCGGCATAGGATGTAGATTTACTTTTTAAGACATTTTGTGGTAGTTCGGTAACGGTAGTCCCATAACGTATCGGACTGTTAGTATTTCGTATGACAGATCTAACAGTGTAAGGTAGTAGTAGTTTTTGTGTATATACAATAAACGTATTATATTAGCTGCGATGTGTATGTAAAAATGGTATTATTATTAATAGAATATTGTAAAACTATATAAAATTCATTCTGCGAGACACCTGTGTCTTTCTTGCCAGTCACTAATTAAATTATATTTTATAATTCGTACCATATAATTTAGGAACTCTTTATACTAGCATATTGTATTATTTTGTCAATCAGAAAATAAGAAAGGCCTGAGGTCTGTCATCTTAAAATATAACACATTACGTCTCTTTCCAAAGTTCGATGTGCAATATTTATGGCCGGATACAGTACTTTTATACTTGTTTTACTGTGTTATTCTTGTTTCACCTTGTTATCTAAAATGTTAAAGTATTTTTTTATTAATATAATATTTAACTTTTTTATTATTCTAGGGTTCGCACAAAATAGAAGAATGGCAAATAAAAGACATTTTGTGGTATGTTGGTTACGAACCAAAGCGAAATCCTCAATCACGTTGGGCTATTACTTTTATTCCAAGAAACAATAAACCAAAACGGTAAGTTTATTTCATTAGTTTTTGTTCAACCGGATTTGTAGGTCTATTTTCAGAATAAATAAATAGTATTCGAGCAAATAATTTAAATAAAAAGGTTACTTTATATTGAAACCTACGATTTGAGTAATCGACAATGCATTGCTCTTGTACAACTAAAATACAATGTAGCTACGTTCGTTCCTAATTGTTCTTTAGATACAAAGTGCTTCAATAATGTATATATGTAGTTAAACGAATAGCCATATGTTACATTAGATATGACTGTCGCATACAGTGGATAATGGTCTAATATACATTAATGTAAAAATAATGTTTAATATTTTAATAGTTCTTACCTAAGTATAGTTTTCTAAACATTCTAAGTTTATATGTAATTTTTTAATTAAAACGCCGCTCAAAAATACTTATTTCAATAATAAAAAGGCTTTTATATTTCTTAATTACTAAAAATAACATAACTTATTTAGAAATTTTACTATTTAATACTAATGTTAATACCATACTTATGCATTATGCTACCCTTAGACGTAACTATTAAATATATTTTACATTTCCATAACAGCAGTAAAGATCGACCTTGGTTCGGGTGCACTATAGCTGGCGCTGTGACGGAAGACCAGCTCAAGTGGATGACGGCCTTGATCTTCGCTGAACACAAAAACATTCTGCCGACTCCGCGACTGGTCATTACATAGGCGCTATAACAACATGTAGTAACTTTGTAAAAAAAGTAACTAACGAATTTATAATTTTTTCTTAAAGGGCTGCCAGCTGCAGAAACGTGTTACATGTTGCCTAGATAAGTTACTTGTAATTTCTTAGAAGACAATTTTCCTTTCCTTAGTTCTCGCACTGTGATATGCTTGCAGTACAATATTTATTATGGAATTTTGAAATAGTTCATTATTTTTGATCAGCGAGAGTGAAATTTATTACATAAAATTTATGAGGCAACAAATAAATAAAAAAATTTCGTAATTAATGAAGATGTGTATCAAATGTATAAACTAATTTGAAGTAAGAACTTTTCTTTATGATACCGGATAATGACGTCAATAACTTTCTATATAATTTGAGTACATTTATTGCTATTAACTTTACTACAGTAAATTTAGTACTTTAATTTAGCCCGGTGTAAGACACAGGAAATGCTCCTCTGATAATATTGTTTGTAAGGCTTCTATTGTTTTTTATTTTAATTGGGACCACATGTCATTTAACACGTGAAATAAAAAGAATGACAAAGACTTAAATTGCAAAACGTTCCTTCACTTAAAATAATGTTTATAACGTGATGACGTTATTTCACTTTATCGAAAAAACATTCAGCCAACTGGATGTACACTCTTCATTGGAACTTAAGTACGATTATTATGATAATATCACTTTTACTTTTTTAATTAATTTTTACCAAACTTTAGAGAAAAAAACCGCCTAATTCTATGTATATCATTCTAGCCCGTAAGCGAATAATATATTGCACAATGTTGATAATTGTCTAGATTTTATATTAAATATTTGACTATTTTTAAATAAGCCTGCTTGGATATTTTATGCTTGGTTTTAAATACTATGTATTGTAATACATCTTAATAAAAGTATGCGGGCTGTTTTTAGTTATGACTTTTCTTGCCTTATATTTTTTTAGAACCGTAAAAACTCTTTTATAAGCGAAAATAATCGTGGCATCGTCCTATAATCACGAACACGAACGTCACCTTGTATTTATTGTAACAAGGAACACTAATTTTACAAACAGAAACAGGGTGAATTGTCTTTTTATGAACTGCGTTTTTATAATTACTTTAAGCGGGAGCTGAAGATAATAAATTGATAAAAACATGAAAAGTGTCGACAACAAACAATTGATCTATTGTTTAAAAGTCTAGTATAGTAATTATTGAAATATATCAGTTAGAAATATATCAGTGAGATCCACGCACAATGAGTGTCGTCAACTTTTATAAAACGATATACTCGTAAATTTATTAAATTTTATAATACAGTAAGTTAATATATAGATTTTTGTCTAATATATTTTATTACATGTAAAACAAGTTACCATATAGTGTAAGATATATTCAGTTTGTATGTTATTATCAGTAACATAACGCACTTTAAATTTACGTTACTGTCATTTAGTATTAGATTTACAGGTTGATTTTATTAAATTTTAAAATAATTTAAAATTCATCAATTTAATATTTTCAATGATTGACTGCAACTCGTCGAGAAAATCAGATTATGTCCATTTCCTATACTCAGAAAACAATGCCGTTTTCCTATGAGTTGCTGAATTTAAAACTTAAAATCGGGCTTTAGTTATTAAATCATATTTTTTCTTAATAGTAAGACCGATAAGTAAATTGTTATTGAAAAGTTATATATGTATGTGATAAATAAAAATGTACTTTGCCGATACTAAATAAACCGGAATTATTTTAGGTCAAAATGCAATAATGCGTCAGTATTTTGTATACTAAATATTACCTTGTTTAATGATTTGTTTTTTTATTTTTTATTTTACGTATTGAAATATTAAATAATAAAATGAATTTATAATAAGTGTAATGTATATTTTCGTAAGTTTGGTGTTTTTTTTCTATAACGACAGTAATTTTTTTATATAAGTTTCATAGATATCCTATTACATTATGAAACTGACCTAGTGTCGCGCAAAGAAAATATATATTAATATGTTCAAGAATTTGGTATATAAATTTTAGGAGTTGCGATTTGTGTAATTAAATGTTGAAAACAATGCGTTTTCTAAATTCAATGATCGTTGTATAACTGTGGCAATGTATGTATGTACCTACAACAATAATTTTCATCAATAATTCAGAAGGTAATAATTTCAAACTCAGTCAATGCCATTTCTCCATAATTTCACTTTCTATCTTCAATGGGAACTCGTTTGTGATTGGCTATTTTTACACCGACTTCCAAAAAAGGAGGAGGTTCTTAATTCGATTGTAATTTTTTTTATTTTGTAAATGAGGAAAAACTTAAAATTATGTTTGAAATTTTTACATAATGTTATACTGGGGTTGAAAGGAATTTAATTCGTATCAAATCTCAATTTCTCAAAATTTTACTAAAAATATTTTAATTTTGAGATAACAAATTTTAAAATTAACGTCTGTATTATAACATTGTTGTTTCATCTGCGGTGAAATGTGCTGTGTAGAGTATGCGATGGCTTTGATTCAATGTCAAGATGTTAAGGTCAAATTTAGATCAAAATCAAACGAAACCATTACTTTATAATATAATACTAGCCAACCCCGCAAACGTTGTTTTGCCATATATTTTATTAACCTTCTCAATGCACCCCCCCCCCCCCCCTTATAATTTACCGGAATGAAAAATAGATGTTGGCCGATTCTTAGACCTACCCGATATGCCCACAAAATTTCATATTATTTTATTAACTCTGTTAACCCTTTTTAATCTCAGAAAATAATGTTTGTATTATTTCGGTTTACTGAAAGTATATAAATATTTTCGCTCTTAAAGGTCCTATTAATGTCTTTTTTTTTATTGTTTCGACCCATCAGAGTTCAGTAAACAAGATAACAAATCAGACTAAATTAATATTAATGATTATTTACATCTTGCATAGTCATCATCAAAATTATCAAAAAAAATTTTGTTTATCAATCTGGTATACTTAAATGTATAACAACTAACTATACCAATAGTAAGAATGAAATTGGATTCCCTCGGGTAAAAGTGCATATGATTTAAATTTGACATCTTTGATCATTCAGTCATAGCCTTTCTTTACTCCCTAACATTTATGTCAATTCAGGTATTGAATAAGAATAAAAATATTTCTACACAAACATTTTATACGAAATATATTTTTATATATTCATATACATATTTTTTTATAAAGGTATATAAAAAAAAAAATTAAATGCCAAAGGAAACTTTGTGAATTATGTATATAATATTCTAGAGTGTAAAATTTTTGCTTGTATTGAATTCGGTTTATCAGATAAAAATGAGCCGTTTGTTCAACGATTCTGGAATCATTATTTATTTTACTAATATTGTAATTCTATACTTAAAACCAATGCTTGAAAAACTGCAAAACCTGTAGTAGTAGGAATTTGCATTCACTTATTAAAAATATCAAATATTATCATTATTTAGACTTACATAGGACTATATATACAAATATACATTTTTAAATCTCGATAATTTTTAAAATTTTACTGCATATCAAATCATCAAACAAAATTGTTAAAAAAAAAGGATAAACAGAGGAACCGAATACGAATTTATGTAATTGTTCCTCTTTTTTGTTTAGCGTGGGGAAAATCCTCATGGACACCCTCTGGCATGAAGGACTCCGGAGAGGGGTCAGACTCTTACTGAATAAAAACCGCCACGTGTGTCCGCTCCGTTGCTATTGCCGGAGTCGCAGGAATTTAAATTATTCTGCAAACCCCGGCAGCGTTGCCTTTACAAGTCCCCTTCTTCTCCTCCCTTTCTTCCTTTATACTTCCCTTATGGGTGGCGCGCGCCGGCACCGCGTGCACCAACCCAGGCAGATTTGATGGTTGGCCGAACCCCCCCACCCCCCCCGGAACAGACCGCCTTCTGCCTGGCGCTTACCCGCACCGTCCGGATAGTGCCAACGTAAGTCAATAAAGACCGGGGTGGCACTAGGGAAAGCGCCTTAGCGCCCCCGGGGCAGGCGAGCGAACCCAGCCACCCCGTCCCCAACGTGGGGGAAGGTAAAACCGATCCCCACGTCTCCGTGCCACCATAGCGCCTGCGCTCACGCAATCTGAGAAGCAGAGCAAGTGGTACCCGGAACGCACCTGCCCCCGCGCTTTCGCGCCACGGGTCTGGCGAGCGAACTCACCCACCCCGTCCTCTCCCCGTGCCGCGTCTCAACGCCACACCCTCTCCGTCAGCAGCCTACGTGCCACCCTGCGCCGCGTACGAACTTCGAGTCGAAAGACGGGCTTACCAGGTCCCGCTCCCGGAGCGAGAAACGAGTCGGCAAGACCAAAAGTCCGCCAGACCCGCCACCGGTGATCCGAAACCGAGACCCGTCCCGCCCCGGGCCGAGAGACGAGTCGCGAGACCCCCATAAGTCGGCAAACCCGCCCCCGGTGATCCGGGACCGAGACCCACCCCTGCAGCGGAAAACAACGGATCCGGTGATCCGGGACCGACTCAGAGGCCTTTTCCTTCCTTAGGAGCGTGCCCAACGGCCTCGACACTACACTTTCGCGCCTCCCTGGGACGCGACCCAAATGCCCCGGCACCCCAATGCGCTTACGTGCCCTTCCCCTGGTTTTGGGTCCGAGGGGGTCCGATAGCCCACGGCCCCCAACTAGCCGCAGGCGGCGTTCCCGTATCCGCCAGCTGAGGGGCGCGCTCAGTAGGAGTTCAGCAACTCCTCTGGGTATGTAACTGTTCCTATGTCAATTACGTATAAGTGTCAATTACTTAGTAGTAATATGAAATAGTTTATAACTTATATTTTCTTTGATCTGTTTATTGTTCTTAAAAATTTGCCGCCACTAATGATTATAATAACCTCGTAAATTATGCATATGAATCGCGAAAAACTTCAGAATATTTTTTGGTTATTTCCGCTGAAAACCACGTTGTTTACAATTGGACGCAAAATAACATAATAGTCTCTTCAGTCAGTCAGTCTTCACATCTGTGTTTTCAGATGATGTATCCAACAACTATTACAAAACGAAAATTTTTTAATGCTTACTTAAACAAGCTCAGAAAAGTAGTAGCTTGAAATATTTTGATAAAATAATTCATTGGTAATATTAAATTATCCAATTGAATATTTAAATATACTGGACATGTATTTGATTTAAGCTTGAAAACAAAAGTCTTCGAGCAATGCGTCCTGCCTGTCTTAACATACGCAGCCGAGACGTGGACACTGACAAAGGGACTGGTCCACAAGTTTAAAGTCGCTCAACGTGCAATGTAACGGGCTATGCTTGGAGTTTCTCTCAAAGATAGGATTAAAAATGAGACTATCCGCGAGAGAACGAAAGTAACCGACGTAGCCCACAGAATTAGCAAGTTGAAGTGGCAGTGGGCTGGCCATCTGTGTCGCAGGACCGATGGCCGTTGGAATAGACGGGTCCTGGAGTGGAGACCGCGTCTTGGGCAAACGCAGTGTGGGACGTCTTTCGGCCCGTTGAACCGACGATCTACGTAAGATTGCCGGTGTAGGCTGGATGAGGATGGCGGAAGACCGGGATGTCTGGCGTGAACTTGGGGAGGCCTATGTTCAGCAGTGGACTGCGATAGGCTGAAGTGAAGTATTTGATTTAGTAAAAGAAATCATATTCAGTTTTTATCAGCTGTAAATGTAGAAATTTTATATCCCTTTTTGATTTTTTTACTACATTTTATATACGAATACCCAATAAATTAACAATTATCTAAATATTGAAAACTAAAAGCTATTCAGTAAATCATAGATCGTCAAACATCGTGTAACTAATATTATTAAACATTAGTGTAATTGTAAAACTAACGTTTATTAAATATATAACAAAATAAATAAACAAGTAAATAGAAGTGAGGAAACATTCCATGTGATTTGTTTGTATATTAACTTTTGTCTCCTAATAATTATGTAGTTGTATGTTTCTGCTCTAACGTTGTATTCACATTTCGCATGTAAAATCGTCAATAAATGTGTACTATATCAAAACTATGGTTTTGTTTCTTTCTATAGTGTTATTCTATCCTAAATTTTTATCTTCACTAACAGAAAGAAACTCAAGGTTCAATTACTGTACGAAAAGGTCGAATTTTCTGCAAAATTAGACAATTTAGCAGACTCAAGTTAACGATTTGACGTAATAAAAGTACCTACTCATTTACTTAAAGTTGACTAACCATTTTATTCTGAAAAAGTAATTAATTCTGGTATGTGACGTGATTAAACAAAGCCTTAATAACCATGTTGCTCAATTAGTTTTTAGGTTTTAAGTTGTCATGAACAAATTTAAGACAATAGCTAGTGTTCAAAGGATACAATATTTCATTTACTTTATTACTTAAAGGCTCATAATAGTAACATTACTGAGAAATTGCACAGATAAACTTACGTGATGTACCTACCTACTTATTACCTACACTTTTTTAATAACGTACCACGTTTTGATAAAAGTAAAATGAGAGAGATAATAACTTAAAAAGCAAACTTGCTGTTTAAGTTATAATCTTTACAAAGTATATTTATATAACAACGACATCAATTGTTATCAAGAAACGCTTAAAATAAAGGCAATCGATGTCGCCACGGATGTCGCCGGTGCCGGCGCGTGCCAGCCGCGAGCGTAACCGCACGCCACCGCCCGCAGGACCGCATCAAAACAAAATCACTTTTAACATTAATAAACCATATTACTCTAATTTGCCTTTACTTTCGACTTCTTTTAACAAACCTTAAAAGCCCTGTAATGTGTACCAGTTGTTTTTTACCTCCACCTCATATCGGATGATTTTTTTGTGTTTTACATTCTATACTTGTTATTAATTAACTGGATACAGCTTTTGTTAGTTTTTTGAAAGGTCACATGACTGTGCACATTAATTCAAACAAAGTCTTCGATAAATCACAAGTATGACTGACAAAACCACAACAAATAGTAAGCAGTTGACAGAGGATGAGATTAATAGGGTATGTATATATTTGTTTTTTTTTTTTTTAATTATTATTGTAATACAGAGTATTGAAATTAGATACGAGTAAGTCACTAAATTATAAACACCTATGTACCTTATCTGAGATCATCACGTACAATATTAGAAATGTATGTATCAAATGATAGGTATCTGTATCGTGTTTGATTCCCGCTTAGGGCAGATATTTGTAAAAGCAAACAGTTGTTTCTGTTCAAGGTTTACCTCCTTGTGGGTCAACTCCCGTGGTTATAGAGAGATCTTAAAGCCGTCGAGTCCCGGTTGTCACCGTCGACACCTGGTAGCTTTCGTTTCTCATTGTAAGAATATTATCCGCCAACCCTCGTTGGAGCAAAGCGATTTAAGCTTCTTTATCTACATAGAGTTCTCGGCCCAGCAAGGGGCTGCTTCCAGACGTACTCAGTTCAGTTCAGTATCAAATATAATGGGGATGTAATAATAGTTTACCGCTGTTGGCTGCAACTATAACAACCTACTATTTTACTACCGTTTAAGCTTTAAATGATTGTTCAAAACTAAAACGACAACATTATCTACTACGTTTATAATTTATTGTAAAAACATAAAAAAATTAACACGAAATTATAATTTATACTTTTTACAATTTAATTAAATACAATAAATTAAAAAAGGACATTTATTGTAATATGAACGTGACGCTTATTAATATTCTGCAAAACGCGTTTAATGCTACCTTTTTTGCAAACAAAATTAATGACTGTAAATGATTAGGTACTTTATTTAAACGGTTTTTTATTTTTATTGATTTTGACTGCAAAGGAAAAAATCAATAAAATCAATAATAATTATACTTATGTGAGACGTACGTTATGTGTTTTTCGTATGGTCTTACGATCTTCCATAATTCAATATTATTTTGTACTAAATTAATGTAGGTACTAAGGACTTTAAGGTAGTTAAGACAACCATTTAAAAACATAGGGGTATTAGTTTAGGACCTGCGCTCATTTCGTCTGGTTTCGATTAATGTGTATACAGTTATAGATCATGATGCGTCACTTTATTGTAGGTATACTGTAGAATTGTTCGCTTTTATTTAATACTTCCTGACAAAACTTCGTCAACATTATTACAAAGGCAGAGGAAAAACCTTAAATATATCGGAAAAGAGATTTCTGGTGTGATGTACCTACACAAAAAGTTACAAAAGCTGTTTTTTTTTTATTGTGGATGTCTCTACACTTAAAGTAAACCTATTGACATAAAAAGAAATTAAGCCTCCGGTATCATAACTGAAAGTCGCATCTAAATTTACCACGTTTTACGTGGCACCGAAACTAACACGTTATGTATATACACAACAACGACAGACAAATTCTGTAACTTGTTCGTCTTACCTTTTTAACCGACTTCAAAAAAGGAGGAGGATTCAATTCGACCGTATATTTTTTTATGTATGTTCGGGGATAACTCCGTCGTTTATGACCGACAATTATATTGACGTTCATTTTTATAGACACCTTTTCATTAATTTTTCCTGAAAAACATTTGTCAAGTAAATACGCATTATCAAAGATTACTCCAAAAGTTGTAATCAGATCTCGATGAAATTTAAACGTGACCACGTGATTAACATCGGCTTTCGATTAAATTAAAAATTATCAAAATCGGTAAAGTTAGTTATGTGAAAGTAAAAGTTATGCCGATTTTCGAGTTTCCCTCGATTTCTCTGAGATCCCATCATTAGATTCTGGTTTCTTTATTGTGGTACCACACCAGGGATATGTTCTTTCCAACAAAAAAAGAATTATTAAAATCGGTTCATAAACGACGAAGTTATCCCCAAAAATACATTAAATATATATATGTATAAATATGCGGTCGAATTGAGTAACCTTCTCCTTTTTTTGAAGTCGGTTAAAAAATTACCTTCAATTTCCATCGAAAAGTAACACAACAACGGTTGTCGACAAAATAATTAATTAAATACACATTATTAGCGATAGCTCAAAAATTACTAATCAGATCTAGATCAAATTTAAATAGGACCACACGAAAAGTATTAGCTTTCGATTAAAAGAAGAATTGGTACTCAGTAAAAAGTGAATGAGTTCCTTCTTTGTGTAAAGTCGGTTAAAATGAAATTAATATTGCATTAATTAAATTCTATTACATTCTATTTAGCAATTTAAGTAACTCAACACGCTTCAATTAATAATCACGCTCTCAAATAAATTTTTGTTTTATATCTATGGGCTGTTTTATACATATTATGTGTAACTAATTACCACATCGAGAACGCGTCGAAAGTGCTGCTTCAAACTCAAACTGTGAACAACTTGTTTGTTTTATCAATATCTTCACACTTCCTATCAACACCTTCAAGACTGCTATAATATGGACTTGAACATACTGCAGTCGTGAAAGTATCGAATTCACATCATGAGTGTTAGGTATTAATCATAAACTTTGAAATATATATCTGTATTTTGGAAGCACGATGAGTGAATTCCTTAGAAATTAAGTACAGAAATGGCTAAGAATAGTGCTTTAGATAAAACCGAAGCGCGAGAACATTTTGAAAATCAATTACGCTTTGCATTTGTTAATTATGACTGTGTTGACGAAGACGAAGACGTTACAGAGGTAAGATTTTATTATTATACTTCTTCTGGACCAATAATAAAACTAAAAATTAAATTACACAAACGAAATCATGAATAGCATACTATTTCTTCTACGTAGACATAATTTAGCAATTTGAGACTTATTTTTGTATATAATTATTATACAAATTGTTAGTTTTTAGTATTACCACCTGTTAATATTTTTAGGAATAAGGTTTTACTAAAATACGAAGTAACTTTTTAGAATTATTGTCTGCTTAAATGACCTCCATATTGATCTTTGACTAATATATGCGTATTTTAATAGCTTTTTTCTTTTAATAGTTTTTGTTTTGAGAAAATATTTAACAAAAAAGGTCTGAAGTCTAAGTACTTTGAATTAATTGAAATGTTATTAAATCAACGTAACAGCTTAAATTTGGTAACGTCATAAAATATGATAGTCAATGTATTGTTTTAATAAACACGTAAACTACTTATGATTAATATTATAGCTTACAAACTTCAATACAGTTCATATTATACAATTATTATTTTTTTGCGCTTTTCATTGCGGATTAGTAGGTATAAATAAGTAAGTACGCTTTAATATGTAGCTGTAATGATTATCGCAATTGAATGGATACCTTTTTTTCTATTTTGCAATTAATTTCGATTTACTATTTTTTGGACTTTTTGGGCTTACATTTAAGGCAACTATTAAAATTTATTAAAAATATTACTTCGAAATGTATAAAATATGTTGAAAGGTTATATTAGACCATCTAAAGCAGCGACTGAATTAACTTTTCAGTTGTCGATGAGCAATGTATATAAAAATGATCGGATTACGTACTCTTTGTTCACAACGAATATTGTTTGACAATTGAATAAATGTCACGCATACAACGTCCATCGAAACTATAAAAGACCTTAATTTATTACAATTTTATAAACGTTTTGCTTAACACATTTATGACACAAGCATGCGGTTTCAAAACATTTCGTCGTCTTTACGTTTCATGGTACGTAGTCGAGGTTTTAAAACGTCCTCGTCATTAGACACTAAAAGATGGTTTCCTGATGTTGATTTTATTAAACAATTCGAGGGAGTAGCCATTTACCCGACAGAAGCGATTGAAAAATATTATAAAGTTATTTATCACTCGAGAGTGAGACCTGTTGAGCGTAAATTACAAAATATGTGGATAAATTTTGGACCACAGCATCCAGCAGCTCATGGTGTTCTTAGATTGATTTTAGAATTAGACGGTGAAACAGTCGTTCGAGCAGATCCTCATATTGGATATTTACATAGAGCTACTGAAAAACTGATGGAACATAAGCATTACACCCAGAATCTACCTTTTGTTGATCGTTTCGATTATGTGTCAACACTAGCAAATGAACAAGGTTTTGCAGTAGCTGTTGAGACTCTTCTTAACATAGAAGTGCCACCTCGAGCAAAAGCTATACGTGTCCTGTGTAGTGAACTTACTCGCATAGCTAACCACCTTTTAAATATTTCTGGAACGATTCTTGATGCTGGTGGCATAACACCTTTCTTCTGGATGTGCGAAGAACGTGAAAAAATTTATGAACTTTCTGAACGTCTCTGTGGTGCTCGAGTTCATTGTGGATATGTTCGACCTGGCGGAGTATCACAAGATATTCCAATCGGTTTCCTTGATGATGTTCATGAATTTTGCTCAAAATTAGGAGAACGGTGTGATGAGACGGAAGACTTAGCAACAGGAAATAGGTTGTACTATGCGAGAACAGCTGGAATTGGTTCTGTAACTGCACGTGAAGCAATTCATCATGGTTTTTCTGGACCGATGCTCAGGTGCACTGGTGTTAAGTGGGATCTACGAATTTCGCAACCATACGATGGGTACGATTTGTACGATTTTGATGTGCCAGTAGGAACAATGGGCGATAGTTACGATCGTCATCTTCTTCGATTAATGGAGTTACGCCAATCACTCAGAATCATAAATCAAGTTATTGATACCATGCCTGAAGGTGAAATAAGAACTGATGACTCAAAAATTTCGTTACCTTTGCGTGCAGAAATGAAGACATCAATGGAAGCGCTCATACATCATTTTAAATTATGTTCGGAAGGTTATCCTGTCCCACCTGGAGCAACGTACAGTGCTGTTGAATGTCCTAAAGGAGAATTAGGGTTTTACATGGTTGCTGACGGTACTTCCAAACCATATCGTGTTGGTATACGACCGTGTTCTTACAATCATTTGGCGGGTTTAGCTTTTATGGGTAAGGGTTTGATGCTAGCTGATATATCTATTTTAATTGCTACAATTGACATTGTATTTGGAGATATAGATCGATAACAGTTACATTTAGATTAATATTTTATTAAGATTTTGTTTAAAGTTAAACATATATCTTAAATTACTAGTAATATAATATTAAACCATGTTGTAGTGTTAAGCATTTTAATTTTACTAACAAACCCCTAAATTCAGTTTTATATTTCAGAGAGTTGAAGCATCCGCCAGTTTTATTCGTTAAAAAAAAAATTAAAGCATAATTTCACTCAGTAATAATAAAAACGTTAGATAGTTTAAGACTTTCTCAACTCATGACAAACGAGTCTACTTGTGTGTAAACTGCAGGGTATACGCCTTTTTCTCCATGTAGGAGAAAAATTGGAGCTTAATCCACCACTCTGCTTCACTGCAGATTGCCGAAGTAAGACTTTCTCAAAAAAAAAATTTTTTTTTTATTATAGCACTAGGTCGGCAAACAAGCGTACGGCTCACCTGATGGTAAGCGATTACCGTAGCTTATAGACGCCTGCAACACCAGAAGCATCGCAAGCGCGTTGCCGACCCAATCCCCAATCCGCCCCAGGAGCTCTAGTCACCTTACTCACCAACAGGAACACAATACTGTTTGAAAACAGTATTATTTTGCAGTGATCTTCTGTAAGATCAAGGTACTTCCCCAGTCAGGCTACTCCATATATTGAGCAGGGAATTCCTGGTGTGCCCTACCTCAGTAAACTAATGTAATATAAAAAAAAAATTGTCCCAAAAACTTATCACTATTGAACAATTTATGAGAAAAAACAGAAAAGAGAATTTTATTATTCGACTAGCTGTGCCCTGTGCTACGACTTCGTCTGCTTGGAAAATAGTTATTGTTCAGTTCGCAGAGTTGTAAAAAAAAACTTAAAATAAAAGTAGCCTAAGTTACGCTTTATTTTATCAGCTACCGGCCAGTGAAAGTCCCTTCAGCCAAAGTCCAAAGTAGATTGACCAGTTTATTAATTTATTTGTTTGTTTGGGTCAAATTTAGTAATTGGAATTTTATCCCATTTCTGATGACAGATTGATCTGAAATTTGATACGCACTCTTAATATTGATGACAATACAACATAATATATTCCTTATGATTGTAAATCTAACATGGCCGCCGATACAAAATGGCGGATCACATATTACTTCACAACAACCTCGATATGGGTATCAAATGAAAGGGCTTGATAGGTAGAATAGGGCTCACATGAAAAATCCAAGATGGCTGCCGCCACAAAATGGTGGATTACAAATTTTCCACAAATACCTCAATATAGGAATCAAATGAAAGGGCTTAATTGGTAGAATACAGTTTATTATATAGTGTAGGCATATTTATTACAAATCTAAAAACCGTTAAACAGATAATTTGTTTAACTCAGAATCGGGACCCAAGTATGGGTCTTCCACCCAAGTCAAGATTTTGTATCGTGTCGAGTGCTGTATGACGTTAGGGTGACTAAAAATGATACGTCGTTAGCTGTACATCACTCAAGTTAAGGTAAAAGGTTAAAACATGCCGAGAACTGTGTGGCATTAGGGTGGAAAAAATGTCCTTAGCGTTTTCACCACAAGACTTTGGCGCATCTACTGGACCTTTGGAGACCGTCGACCGTTATAATGTCCATCACTCGTGGGAACAACATGGAAACTAAATACAAAAAAAAACAGAAACAGAAAATAAAACACTAAGAAAAAGAAGGCTTGAAAAGGCGAAAGAAAAATATAGAGCAAAACATGCAGAAAAGAGTGAAAGTGAAACTCATACTCGACTACAGAAACGGAGAGAACAATTTCTACTGTCCACAAAATGCAAGGTAGCAAGGTAGACCAGACCACGCAGTTGTATATTTAGGCTCAAAATTGTTAGAGGAAGGACAAGTATACTTAGCACTGAGTCGAGTGAAGCTCTGGAAGGGTTGTGTATTGAAGAGTTAGATTGCAACAAATTGTCAGGTAACAAACCATGTAACAGTGAGGCATTACATGAACTCAATAGAATGAGAAATATAACTAACAACAAAACTAAAAACTTGAAAATAAAATAAACTTTTTTTTTTTTATGTTAAACGGTTTTATTACAATAAAAATGATATAGTTAGTTAGGTTATGTACTAAAAGCTAAAAAATTCGGCAAGTTTTAGCTACCAGATCGCACTAATGTTCTCATCAATCTGGGGTATTGATCAGACAAGTATAAAATCGTTGGGCTCGTGAAATTCCTATCATAATGCTTACTCTGGATACGCTACGCCCACTACGCTACGCTTTTTATTGTAATACAACCGTTTAACATTAAAAAAAAACATTTTAGTTTATTTTATTTTAATATTACAAACAGACATTTCAATTTTATTTATTTGTATTGATGTATAGATTTTAACAGTACACTAGTACTATTTCAAGTCGATCTTTGGTCTGAAATGCATTCATGCATGCATTCAGCCTGTAGCATCCCACTGCTGTCACTTTCTCCACGTAGGAGAAGGATTGGAGCTTCCATCCACCACACTGCTCCACTGCGGGTTGGCGGATGTGCAAGATATGCGACTACTCGCACCAGTGGTCGTTACACTAGAGCAGTTGTTTAGGAAATATACTTATAATAATATATAATAATCTGTAATATTTTATTGTTACATAGGAACATAAAAAGAAAATTACATTTTCCGTTCTGGTACTACTACCGAAAGTAATACATGTTTTGATTTACAAATGGCTGATTTTGGCACAAGAACGCCTTATTATCTTTCACGCAACCACGGACCATGCAAGATACCTTATTTTTATGGACTCGATAGCGAACATGCCTCTCATATTGAAATAACGCAAATCTACTTAGTAGTCAGTCAAAAAATATTATTGTGAGTTAGCCGACATGTACACGCGAAATATAGCCACGAAATTTTAATTTGGAACTTTAATAAATTGAGAAGTGAGGTAGTCTGTTTATTTTGTGCGACAGCTTCAACTAAACAAGGCTTATGGCTGACCATACTGTTGTTCAGGTACTTCTTACGTAATATTTTCATTTAAATTGGTTTTTGAAATAATTGTATTTTATTCAACTTATTAAATTTTAATTTGTATTTTACAAATGTGTGTTACATGAATGTAATTTTATAATGTAAAGATAAAATTTCGAGAAAATAGAAAAGTTTATTATTTAGGCTAAAATTTTATTAATTTCATAAGTACATATAAAAAGTTTTTAAAAAAACTTAATTTACTAGATTAAAAGTAGTTAGGAAACTGAACTGTCCAAGATGTTTCTTTTACTTTTCTTTTTTACGTTTTAAAAAACGTAGCACATGAAAGCACAACCATTGTACCCGTGGAGTGTAATAAAAATTGCTTATTATTAAAAAGAAAATAATTTTTACTATTACAAAAAACTTCAACTTGAAGTTGTTACGAACTCTAACAAAGACAAAACAAAACTTTTTAGAGTCCGAATATTTAGAATACATTCACGAGATGAAAAAAGATAAGACAGTTACATACATAGTTAAGACTATCTGAGTCTTAGTAATTGCCTTTTGCTTTTCTTGAAAAATAAGTTATATCTTTCCTTACATTCTAAGTAACTGTAAATAAATGCAGAGAAGAAATTAAAATATTGTACGTATATAACGATATTTCACAATTTTTATTTCATACGTTGCATTTTTGTTTTTTTTTTTCTTTTGACTATTGCTTTATTCATAAAAATCACACGGGTATTAAAGCAATAATATAATACACATATATATATATATATATATGTGTGTGTGTGTGTGTGTGTATGTGTGTGTGTGTGTAAATGAATGTTTGTCTGTATGTCTTTTATATATCGTAAACTATGCATTTGATCTTGTCATAATCTTCAGCAAAGTGTTGTGCATGAACTCACAAAAGTTTCTAAATTGGTACGACCAAAAAAATAAATAAATAAAAATAGCAACGCGCGCAGGGTAGAGCTACTGAAGAATAAAATTGAATGAATCACAATTTGTTTATAATAATTATAACAGTATGTTTTAAAATTCAGATTTCAAATTTTATGATAAACGATCTTTAGCAGACTGCTTAGGTTAGTGCGTCCACACATTGTCAAATCTCATTAAAATAAAAAAATTCGTAATTCAAATGTGTATTATTTTAGTAGCGCATTTGACTCACTAGTTTACAAAATAGCTTTTTACTGATTAATTAATTTATGAATTCTAGCTAATGTGAAGCTACTATCAAATCAGAGCGTAGATTTTGCTACAAGAACAGTTAGTACTTGAAGCGCAACATTTACAAGAGTTGAGCGCCTTGCCGGTTCTTACGAAATAGAATATATAATATTTGGAAAAACTGTAGTGACATCAAGTGATGTAGTTCTACAAGTTAAAAAAAATATCTACTTGAAGTTGATTGAGTGCATAAAAAGTTTTTATTAGCGATTACAAAATTTTATTTTTATGAATTTATGTTGGTAGAGTGTAAGCTAATAGTAAGAATTAAAAGGGTCTGAATATTATGTACTCTATAAAATTCAACGTCTTTATTATTCATGTAATTTTGTATCAAAATTTAAATAATATCTGTTGTAACAACTCTTAATAAACATTATTAATTTATTTTTATGTCAATTGTACAACCGTTTATAGATTTTATTATATACTAGCAGCTTCGCACGGGTATTATAATGGTCACAGCAATTGGTGTGAGACCAGCGCTTCAAGTATTATTTATTACGTCAAACATACTTATTCTATATAGTTTATTAGAACTATTACTGTATCCAAATTGGTAGCTTTCCGATGAACACAGTGACCATATTTATAGACGTTAAAATCGGTTAAGCTATCTTTAAAGATAGAAATATGTCATTGTTTTGTAGACCTTCAAAAGAGCTATAACTCCACCATACACTATTTTTCTATATCTTAAAGGCATTAAGCAACGTCTTCAATGAAAGCCCCAGATGGCTTGATTTCTTCCGATATTTTTTACAAGTACTATTTATGAAACCTACATAAAAATCTGTTCAATAGTTTTTGAGTTTCTAGCGAAAGAGAAACAGATCGATGTGGCGGAATATTTTGTTACACAACATCTAGTGAAGAAGATCTTAGGTTAAAATGGTAATATTGCAGTGCTAGGTGGGAAACTAATATTACAGTTTTACAATTCCTTCTAGTTTTCAAAAAAAGTTGTGTGTGATAGCTAGTTGGTTATACAGTCCAACTACGTTAAAGCAACACTGAGAATAAAGCGAATAGGAAGATTTGGTTGGGTTGGGCGGCATATAGCAGATTTCGCCGTGTCTTCGCTTCAAAATACCGCAATGTTTAAAGACAAAACCTTCGAGCAATGCGTCTTATCTTTGTTGACATGCGGTGACTTGACGTACTGATGATGGGACTAGTCCACAAGTTCAGACTCACTCAACGTGCTATGGCACGGGTTATTCTTGAAGATAGGATCATAAATGACAACATCAACGAGAGAACGAAAGTATCTATCATAGTCCGAAGAATCAGCAAGTGCACAATAGCTGCTTCCTGATACAGAAGCTTCTTGCGGTGGATACCGCGTGATTGCAAAAACGTTAAGGGAGCGTTATTGGCCCGACCGCTGGATGAAAATTACGGCCAACCCGGATATTTGAAGTGAACTTTTTGAGGCTTATGTTCAGTAGTGGATTACGATAGGCTGAAGCTATGCGTGTATGTATGTTTTTTGCATTAATGTATGTTGATACAATAAAATATGACCAGAATAGAAAATTTATTATATAATACGGTCTAGTTTCTGGGATTTAGTCACATATTTTTATGAATTTTACGATATTCGTGATAAATGATACTAAGTCTAGTGAGTACACGATAGATTATATCTTTTAACATGTGAGCATAAAAATGGAATTGTATTTCGTGCTGTGCCGCGATTCGTCGTGGTTAGTTTAGTGGATTCTTTTGCACGCATTCGACTATTTGCTTTTATTATATTAAAAGCTTTCGACGCACGAATTCCCATTTATGATTTTTACTATTCAGGATATCATCATATACTCAGGTTCTTTACTTACGGATCTTTGAAGTGCAAAAAGTTAATACATTAATTGTAGTTTTATCTATTTAGCTGACGATTAGGGCTCATAATGGATTTGTCTATAGTTGGGAGAGTCATCAGTAATTTTGTAAGTAATTTTAAAAATATCTATATGTAAAAGTAATATTAATATTTTTAAAAATGATTTTAGTGACAAATTTATTTCACTTTTTTATTATAGAGAAAATATTTTTCATCTTGACAAATAATAATCAACATGCAGTTTATAATAATAACTAGCCGTGCCCGCGACTTCGTCTGCGTGGAATTTAACAAAATAATCATTGTTCAGTTCGCAGAGTTATAAAAAAAATCTAAAATAAAAGTAGCCTTAGTTACTCCTTATTACATCAGCTATCTGTCAGGAAAAATCCCGTCAAAATTGGTCCAGCCGTTTCAAAGATTAGCCGGAAGAAACAGACAGACAGACAGACAGTCAAAAATTATAAAAAATGTTATTTTGGTGTATGTATCGTGTATTATATACATGTATACCATATGTATTTAGTAAAAAGCGGTTTTTTTTTAATATCACAAACAGACACTCCAATTTTATTTAGATGATAGATGTATAAAATATGTAAAAAAAAATTATAGTAGGGTGAAACCCATTGTAAAATTGAAAAATAAATTACGGGCGATCAGAGGTCGGGAAGTGATAGGAAGGGGGATTTAAGGGTAAAAAAGGGTTTATCTCGATTACTCACTAAATTACAAGTCCTATGGAAAAAAGTTTTAAGTAAAGAGTAAGTTTGTAGATACTAAAAAATCTATAACTTTTTTGTTTACACTTTTTTCACAAAACCTCAAAATTCATGTGAAGAATTAAAAAAAAACCAGGGTTTTGGCTTTTTATTTTTATCTTTTACGAAATACTTTTTTCTTTTTCCAAAATTTGGTGAAAACTTACCTTTTTATGTTCAAACACACTGTAATTGACAACGACGCGTTGACGCAGCAGTCATAGCACTGGCTGTTACGCTGGCGGTCACGGGTTCGATTCCCGCTCATGTCAGACATTTGTATCGACCGTATAGACGTTAGTCGTGGTCTGGGCGTTGTGTTTGTGTAATGTGTGTTTCCAGACCCCCGACACAGGAGAAAATCCTACTGGGGGATCCGTTGAGTGTGAAGCCGAATTTTTTTGTTTAAGATATTTATTTATTTACCTTATTTGGACCTCAATATAGAAAAAGTACCCTCATTTACAAAAACACAGTTTTTAAAAAAAAAGTTATTGTGCTTTTGGTTTGTTGAAATCTCTACTTTTGATTGTGTAAAAAATATAAATTACTATAGTAAATGATTTCAAAAAATGCAAAGAAATATTATTTCATTTTCGTTGTATTCTCTTCCTTTTCCAATGGGTTTCATTCTACTATAATTTTTTTCACTTTTTACCATTTTCAAAGGCTAAGTACTGGTCTATTTATCCCGAACTTTTTATGTTATTGACTTATATTTATATTTTGTAATACACCTAGTCCATAAAACATCCCGAGTAGAAATTTTTTCGTGTTCCTTAGCAGGACCGGACCGGGCATGCCCGATCTGGACCGTGTAACGTTGTGCTGGAACGTTACTCTAATAAATAAGATCTTGTAGTAAAAGTTAAGTTTTTTCACTTTATTTTATCATACTTCTACTTGTGGCGCCATCTATTGGCAACTTTTCGACACTTTGTGACTATTGGTGTTTCATATCGGCGTTTTTTCTCTAACGGACTTGATAGATGCCGCTGATGTTTTTTTGGTAGTTATTGATCTTTCTTTAATAAAATCAGTTTGATTGTGATTGGAAATTCTAAATTTAATATTCCTGTCTACTCCTTAAATTATAGAGTGATTTGATATCTAAATTTAAACTTAATAATTTGTGGAAATACAGACTATGCTTAACGCATAGACTTTTGCTTGTCAATATAAGGAGCGCCTTGCTCGCGTGTCTTTGTTTCTTTTTCTTTGCATTTCGTTGCCGCCGAACCTCGAGACCTAACCTCGACCCTAACTCAGCTTAAATTCCGCTGGGGATTTTTTTTTTTACTTTAAGATTTATATCTTTAATTATACTTTGCTACAAATCGAGTCACTGCCCTCGATTAATAACGGGCTGACTGATTACCGGCATTTACACCGGTGGAGATCTCCGCCGGTCATCGGACGAAGACGGAACTGAAGACCATCATCACCGGGAATTAGTCAGGCCAGTGTCCTTCCATATTACTTTCTAAGGTACGTTGTCGCGGCGTGGGCCAGCTAAGGAAATAAAGGCTGAAAATCAGGTGCCTAACGCGCCTGATTCCGAACCTACCCCCTGTTTTCTGACCGCGTGCTATTAAAATTCATAACTTTAAAAACTAGTATATTATTCTATTTCTACAACCACCACAAACAATTCAGCGCGGCAACCGGATAAGGTATGTAACGCAGAAGATTTATTTGGACCTGATCAGGATGAAATGATATTTCCTGATCGGGTCCAGATCAATCATCTGCGTTACATAACTTGTCTGGTCCGGGTCGAGTATGCCCGGTCCGGTCCTTTTAAAAAACACGAATATTTATTTTTTGCAGTGTATTATTTATTTTTGTTTTTACTTTAAATATCAATTATTTGTATTCATTTTTATATTATTAATTAAATTTTATTTATTAACTTCTATTCATTAACTACAAATTAACTACTTCCTACAACTTACGTCTGCTCCACTGTGTAGAAATGGACTCCTGCTAGACTGTCCTGATAGTTGTGTATATACTAGAACGCTTAAAAACATCGATAGCGCGATTCAGGCTCAGTTCGCGTAATTTCTTTCAGGCTATCCTGATCTGGATCAGACCTGATCCTGATGCAGTTATGCCTTACTATACTTGACTATATTTTACATCACTTCAGCGTGTAATATCCCACTATTGGGCATAGGCCTCTTTCCCCATGTAGGAGAGGGATCAGAGCTTAATCCACCACGCTGCTCCAATGCGGGTTGGCGGATATATTCCCTGCTATGAGTAACGATCGCTATCAGGTGTACATGATAACAACCGGGACCGACGGCTTAACGTGCTCTCCAAGGCACGGTGGGGAGACCCACAAGGACTGCACAAACCAAGGACCACAGCAAACACCTGTATGGCTAATACAAATGTTTGTCATGTGCGGGGATCGAACCCGTAACCGCCAGCGTAACAAGTACAATCCATGGCTGTGACTGTTGCGCCAACGCGGCATCTGCGTCAACGCGGCATCATATTTTGCATCAGGCTATCCTTATCTGGACCGGAGCGGGTCCTGATCCAGTATGCCTTACCATACTTGATTATATTTCACATCAGGCTATCCTTATCTAGACCGGACCGGGTCCTGATCCACTATGCTTTACTATCCTTGCTTATATTTTACATCAGGCTATCCTTGTCTGGACCAGACCTGGTCCTGATAGAGCTTGCCGGATCTGGCATGCCTCTTTCTATTCTGATCCGGTCCAGATACATGCTCTGGTTGAGCCTGACTCTAATAAAATTAGAGTGTCTGTAATATTAAACTAGGCGCTTCTTACTGAATATACATGGACGTATACATGGTACATATACCAAAATAACATTTTTTACAATATTTGTCTGTCTGTCTGTTTGTCTGTTTGTTCTGGCTAATCTTTGAAACGGCTGGACCGATTATGACGGGACTTTCACTGGCTGATGGATAGCTGATGTAATAAGGATTAACTTAGGCTACTTTTATATAAGAAACTTATTTTATAACTCTGCGAACTGATCAATAGCTTTTTTGTTAGATTCCACGCGGATGAAGTCGCAAGCTCAGCTAGTTTAAATAATAAAATTGTATCAGAAAGGATTTATAATCTCGAAATTAAAATTGTTTATTACACTTTTTATCGAGATTGTTTTAGATCATTTATTACGGCTTGGATAATTTATTTGATATAGTTATACTTATTATTTTATTCTTTCCTTAAAGTCAAACATTTTTTTAACTCTCCAAAGCTGTTATACTCGTACTTTCATTGTTGTAAAAAAAACAATTTGTGTAAAAGTACACTAAAACATTGAACCAAATGCTATAAAATTAAGAACGCGTTACTACAATATACAGAAATCTCAGTGTGCTCATTTTAAATCCACTCAAAAATTGTCTAGTTAAGTTTTAGACGTATATTATGTTAGTTTCATTTCATTGAAAAAAAGATTAATATTCATGGCGTGTAATAAATAGCCGTGTAATAAATTACAAGTGTTGTTGTAATTATTTCATATTAGGTAGTTAATAGTCATTCATTTAGAAACCGTTACTTGCTAACTTGATAAAATACTTTAGTAAATGTCAATGTTACATCTATACAAATATATCAAATTGGAGTGTCTGTTTGTAATATTAAAATAATTGCTTTTTACTAAATACCAATCTTTGTCTGTCTGTTTGTTTGTTCCGGCTAATCCCTAAACGGCTGGACCGATTTTGACGGGACTTTCACTGACGGATACAGTAAAAATCACGTCGAAATCGGTCCAGCCGTTGCAGAGATAAGCCGAAACATCAGGTAGATAGACATACTGACAAAAATTCTAAAAAAATCGTATTTTGGTACACGCACCATGTATAAATACATATGAATTTAGTAAATAGCGATTACTTTAATATTACAAACATACACTCGTATTTTATTTTATCTTTAGATGTATAGACAGATATAGATCTAGACATATTATATCAATTTTACTTTTTTTACTTTTCGATGGCAATTATTTAGTCATTCAGGGTAATATAAAAGAACGCTAGCGTTGTGGCGGCCTATTATAATCTTAATATATAAAACTCTTAATATATAAATCAAAGTCAGCGTTGTATTTGTTTACGTCCCGAATAGCAGAATAAACAATTAGAAACACTGGAAAATTGCCGAAAAAATGTTCGTGGGTTACGTAATTGTACTAATCTACACTAATATTATGAACTTGAAAAGTTTGTTTATTTGTTTAAAAAGACTAATCTCAGGAACTACTGGTTCATATTGAAAAATTCTTCTGAGTTGAATAGCTGATTTAAAGAAAAAGGTGCTTTGAGAAGAAGGAAGGCTATATAATAATTATTTTCCTCAAATCAACGCTGTTGAAACCGCGGGATGTAGTATAGGTATATATATATATATATATATATATATATAATATTTTTTATGATTCCTATTCCTCTCGTAAATACAAATTCTTTAATTAGTTTTTCAAAATATCATGTACAAAGAGATCTCTAATGTACCTACTCTGTACAGATCTCCTGGTTGCAATGCGATTACTTCTATGTATAAATGTCAGTCAGTCAGTTCAGCCTATTGCAGTCCACTGCTGGACATAGGCCTCCCCAAGTTCGCGCCAGACATCCTGGTTTTCCGCAATCCTCATCCAGCCTACACCGGCAATCTTACGTAGATCGTCGGTCCAACGGGCCGGAGGACGTCCCACACTGCGTTTGCCAAGACGCGGTTTTGACTCCAGGACTCGTCTGCTCCAACGGCCATCGGTCCTGCGACACAGATGACCAGCCCACTGCCACTTCTACTTGCTAATTCTGTGGGCTATGTCAGTTACTTTCGTTCTCTCGCGGATGTATGGCACAGTAATGTAACAGTCAATTGCTAGAAATAACTTATTAATTTCATTTTTGTAAGAAACAAGTTTTTTTGTAAATCACGCCTATCTTTGTAATGAAATAATCATGATATTAGGGCTACATTTAAAGATTAAAGGCAAACCTTTAAGCTCTAAAAAAGAAGTCACATTCTAGAAATCAATAATATTTCTTTTAAAAGGAAAGTTTAACAATAAAGTTACGTAAATAACTTTAAGTACACTAGATGTTGATAAAGTATTTATTGGTTCATTATTTTGCATGTAATTCATGTTATAAAAATATTATACTACGATAACTAACTATTGGATACATAAAAATTGAATGCAATGATAAGCTATTGCGTGACAGACTTTAAATATTAAAATAATTAACACATTTAAAAATTGTATGCATAATGAAGTAAATTAAAGTTTTGCGTGCTATTGCTAAAATTTGCTGAACCAAGTGATACGCCGTACCACCCCTTTCCCTTTTAATAACACCTTGTGTTTGTCCATTTAATTTGCATATTACAACTATTGTTTCGTTCTAAAGCGGTGTTTGGTGCCGACAGTTCGAAACAGATCGCTAGCAAGACTTGTCATATAAGTTGTAGGTCAAAGTTTTCTTTAAAATGCATTGATGATAGGATATGTGTTTCATATAGAATTTAACTGGTTAATGTAGCTGCATGCTAAGCCCAAACTCTATAAGGCTGTAAAACTTTAAGTCGACATTCAATAGTCGGAGGGGCGTAGTACCATTTTCTTTTCAACGTTATTTTTTGAAAATTATTAAATATATGTAAAAGAATAGGTTCATAAATAAATTATGTTTGTTTGCGGAATAAGACCAGGTTCTAGCGATGAAGAAGAGGAAGAAGATGTTATGGATATTCTACAGGTCGCTAAATTATAATAAAAAATACTTAGGGGTGTCATGATTTGCGGTGTCGATACACCTCAATACTGTTAAAATCATATAATATTACAAAAAATGGTTTTGTAGAAAAGGCGAGAAGAATGCGAGCGCAAGGCGAGACGAGGGGAAATGGACCCTCGATTAGAGTTCACCTTCCAACTCTTAATAGACGGTACAGGACTCCCTCGACATGCCATAATGGATCACGTGTTCGAAGGAAACATGGTATGTAAAACTTCATATTCCTGCCATTAAATCTGTTCATAAAATTGTTTAAGACACGTCGTATTTTAAAAACTGTAATTTTTAGCTTGATGACATCAATCAGCTGTTTTTACCTCATATGAGGAATAAATTACTGTGGTACTACCAAGATGTTGAGGAAGTGGAGCAGCGCCCTGTGGCCGAAGGATCGAAATCAAGACAGCAAGCGCAAGGAAAACAGCCGCCGCCTCAAATTACGTTGAAAAGGAAATTGTTTCTATCTGATGGTTGGGATGTAAAGTTTACAGGAGTTTGTATATATATGTTTCGAATTAATGTTAGCAAACAACTACCAGAAGAAGGATTTCATAAAGACTTGTAAGTAAAATCTAAGTGAATACGTAATCTCTCCAGCTTATACAGTACATTGCTGGATATACGCATCCCCAAGTTCGCACCAAATAAATCATCATATATATTAATACGCTAAGGTTAAGATGTTTGCCTCCCTTTTTAGAAAAAACCACACAATTACTCCACGCAAATTATATATCATTTTATAGACAATTGCTTGCTCTACCGGCATCAACAACTAAAAAAATATATTATGGATTTTATTTTTGTAAATTAATTAATTAATATAGTGGTAATTTTTTTACTTATTTAGTGTGCATTATTCGTACGGGTGTTGTTAGTATATTGTAATATGTTAGCTAATGTACATAATTATGTCTTATGCAATTTTCCATCAAAAAAAATCCAAGATGACTAATTTACAACATTAAAAACTATCAAACATACTTCCATATATTAAAGACTACTTACTTTACTTACATTCTTACTTATTAAGAAATAGGAAAATTCCTTTTTAAATCGGCTTAGCTCGGGCTAGTCTCAAAATTATTTTTCTATTTTTATCTGTATAAAACTTTGATAATAACCAAATATTGTGTAGTACAAACATGCTCCATGGTACAAACTTTGTCGTCATAATCAAATATAGTAATAACCAAGGGTAGTTGTAAAATATTACACTACCGACAAACTAATCAGAATCGGAAATCTTTGTAATTTGTGACCTCAGGCAGCATTAAAACACTAAAATTGTTAAAGTTACGGCAATATGGATGAAAAATTATGATATGTATTAAAACAACAAAATAATTTGTTAATAAGTCAGAACTATATCGTTGAAACTGTTTGTTTTGCTTATTTTTTGTAGGTTTTGTGGTATTTTAAATGCGGATAAAGTTGGCTTAGTAACAGCTATAGAACGCGTTATGGAATACGTATATATGAATGCTCTGGCACATCCTAGCAGCGATGGTGATGAAGATGAGACTCGGTTTCCAATAGTAAAGAACCAACTCTTGCCAGGCCTCAGGTCTTTTTGTAGCGCTTTAAAAGGTGAGTACCAATAGCATTAAATATAAAAAAAGGATAATTACAAACAATAAATCGATATATGTAAAGTCGTTGAGTCATTTACTTCTCACGAAATTTCAAAAACTGTTTGATGCATATAGATGAAACTTGTCAAGGAGGTAGGTAGTTTATAGTTAGTAGACGACCGCTAAGAACGGATTTTTTGATAGCGCGGGACTAAAGAGGTCTATGGGCTTTCACAAATTTGTAGAAATTCCTTCATTTTTTATGCAGCAAGCTTGAAATTTTCCAGAGAGTTAGTTAATAAGCATTCTCTAAGAACGGATTTCGCAACTTAGGCCGTATTGAAGAGGTCTAAGAGATCTCACAAGTTTGATAAAAGTTTTTATATTTTTTATTAATAAAATTTGAGGGAATTTGAACAGAGAGGTAGCTTATAATTAGTAAACATCCGCTAAGAACGGATTTTTCGACAGGACCGGATTAAGAGGTCTGAGGGCTCTTCCACAAGTTTGCATAAAGTCCTTCAATTTTTGTCATACAAGCTTGAAATTTAACAAAATGATAGCTAATGGTCAGAAGACGTTCTCTAAGAATGGATTTTGACAAACAGACAGAGAACAGAGGAATTAGAAAAAAAAATGACCATGAATTCGAATGGATTACCGCAAGTGTTCTAAGGGCTTTAAAATTTTATAAAATACTAGCTGACTCGGCAAACGTTGTCTTGCCCGCTAAACGCTATTGAAAAATAGGGGTTGGTGGTAGAAGGGTGAAAATTTAGGTTGTATGTATTTTTCAAAAATGTTGAATAATTAATTCTACTTCTAAGGAAGTGAAATATGGATTAATTATTTGTATGAAAAGTTCGTTATTTTTAAATAAGAAGCATGAAACTTAATTTTTTGACTACTAATTAAAATTATTAAATACATATGACAGTATTTATGGACTATTTACCCTTAAAGGGGTGAAGTAGGGGTTGAAAGTTTAAATAGAAAGTTTGTCATTTTTAAGCTAGAAGCGTCAAAATTTAATTTGGACTACTGATTAAAAATGAGTAAACATGGTGTGCTTAACACGTTCGCTGCTTTGTGCGGTCATAATGGCCCATAGCGAACTTTCATGTGGTACGGCGAGCAAAATAGCTTTTATTCCCCTGGTGTGGAAGGCATAACTTTGTGTATTTCTATCGTAGGAAAGAGATTTATATACCATTTTCATCGCCGCTTTATCGTGAATAATCTAACATTTTCAAACACTCGTGAGCCAATTTAACCTCATCATTCCAGCCTATTGCAGTCCACTGCTGGACATAGGCCCCCACAAGTTCGCGCCAAAAATGCGTGAACTCATGTGTGTTGCCCAATAGTCACCACGCTGGGCAGGCGGGTTGGTGACCGCAGGGCTGGCTTTTTCGCACCTAAGACGCTGCTGCCCGTCTTCGGCCTGTTGTTTCAAAGCCAGCGGTTAGATGGTTATCCCGCCATCGGTCGGCTTTTTAAGTTCCAAGGTGGTAGTGGAACTTTGTTATCCCTTAGTCGCCTCTTACGACACCCACGGGAAGAAAGGAGGTGGCTATATTCTTTTTTTCGTGCCGTAGCCACACAGCACTATTTAACAGCACACATTTAACCTCACCCACACCTAAAGAAAAAAGTT
The DNA here is from genome assembly GCF_905220565.1 of Melitaea cinxia. Taxonomy (NCBI): domain Eukaryota; kingdom Metazoa; phylum Arthropoda; class Insecta; order Lepidoptera; family Nymphalidae; genus Melitaea; species Melitaea cinxia. The sequence goes on along the minus strand of NC_059424.1, from coordinate 13,073,469 downwards.
TCACTCTAGTGCAGCGTGAGGTCAATATGACCTACCGCTCCGCACACCTACATCCGCACTGAATGATGCGCTTGCGCCATTTCGTGCTCTCAGTGTTGTGACACGCTATCGACAGTGCAGACGTCGTGTCAATTGTAGTACTTCGAAATTATGCGGTGGTTTGCAACGTATAATTAATCAATAAAGCACATGCAGTTTGTTTTAGCTGTATCAGGCGTCAATATATTCCAATTCAGTCACTTTGCCCCTTTTCAGCATTATTTAGAACATCTTCAAAAGTAAAACATATAGTAGGATAGACACAAAATCTATTTTCCTTTTGTTTAACCGACTTCAAAAAAGGAGGAGGTTACTAAATTCGACCGCATATATATATATATATATATATATATATATATATATATATATATATATATATATATATATATATATAAACGTGAAATTTGGCAGATAGGCTCCTTATAGGTCATAGCCATTCGCTAAGAACGGATTTTACTAAGAACGGATTTTACTAAATTCGACCCCTAAGGGGATAAAACGGGCGTTGGAAGTTTGTATGAAAGTTCAATGTTTTTGAAGTAAGAGACTTGAAATTTAAAATGTATGCTCTATAGATGGTGAAAAGGTGTCCAATTAATGTATCTTTAGAAATCCATTTCTTTTTGGGATTAAAACGGGGGATGGTAGGTTGACTTACTCATCACGAAATCTCCGAAATTATAACAGTTACAAACTTGAAATTTAGCAAGTAAGCTTCCTTATAGGACGTAAATATCCGTTAAGAACGGATTTTACGAAATTCGACCCCTATGGGGGTAAAACGGGGGTTGGAAGTTTGTAAAAGTCCTATGTTTTTGAAGTAAGAGACTTGTAAATTAAAATGTATGCTCTATAGATGGTTAGAAGGTGTCCAAATAATATATTTTTAGAAATAAATTCCCTTTTGGGGTTAAAATGGGTGATGGTAGGTTGACTCACTCATCATGAAATCTTTGAAACTATTATTAAAATTTAATGATTTCATTTTTAGTAATCATTGATAGCGCGTATTTACTTGACTGATTTTTCTTTAAATTATGTTGAATTACTTGTCGATGATTTTTTTCGTTTGCACGCAAACACAATTATTGTAAAAAATATCCATTACTATTTACTAACAGTCGCGAGCAATCGCTAGTAAATTATAATAGGAAAAATGTTTCACTTATAGATACATTTTCTTACAAGGCGTAATTTTTTTAAATAATAGTTTGTGAAGAAGTCTGCAATCAAGTCAACCTATTTGATGACGGACAAGCTCTAATGGCAAACTTAAACGATGACAATGAACTAAAGGATATGATCAAAAATCCTACAACAGTCACTAATTTAGAAGAAAGAGTTAATGAATGGATTAAAAAAATAATGGAGGTTTGAACACATTTTCAAAATATAATAAAACAATTAAAAAACATATTTTATCCTATACCTTCACTATACATTAAATTTTTCGGTTCAACAGATACTAAGTGAAAGTGAACAGCTGCGTCGAGAAGTTGACTCAAGTGGACCTCAAGATGAACTCGAGTACTGGAAAAAGAGAGGAGCACAATTCTCTCAACTAGTTTCTTACTTGCAGGTCTTTTTTATACAACTAGGTCGGCTAACAGGTATAAGGCTCACATGACGGTAAGCGATTACCGTAGTTTATAGAATTTTGCAACACTAGGAGCATTACAAGTGCCTTGACGATCCCTATACCCCTACTCTCTCTGTTCACCTTACTCACCACAGGAACACAACACTGCTTGAAAACAATATTATATATAGTAATATTATATAATAGTTGTAATCTTTTGTAAGGTCGAGGTACTTCCATAGTTGATATTCCTCAGATTTTGAGCAGGATATTATTTCTTGGTGCGCCTTACGTTAGTTAAAAATCAATTTTACAAATTATAAATCAATGCTATTTTCAAAAAAGTGTAAAAGTCGCATTGCCGAGAAAAGCTTTAATTTTTTTTCAGAATAATGAAGTTCAATTAACTTTGACCTGTCTTCAATTGGCTAATTCAAAAATAATTAAGATGTGGCGGGATACGGATCATAAAATAACCTTTTGCTATAACGAAGCCAAAGATAATGCCAAATTCATACAAGCAATGGAGAAATGCTGTCATTCCTTATATTTAGATGATCCTGTTAAAATCAAAGATTCCATACTGAGTTTGTTACAAACAGTCAGATTGATTCATAGTGTTTCACAGTTTTATAATACGTCCGAAAGAATATCATCTTTAATGGTCAAAGTAAGTTTTCTTTAGTAGTAGCTGCAAAAAGGTCTCGGGGGAATTATTTCTAATTTAATTTAAACGTTTGATAACGTTTTCTCTGATCCTAAAAACTTATAATAAATTCTGATAGTCGTGATCTTAATGGTTTTGTCGAAGTTCATATGAATATATGTGTGTATTTTTTATAATTTTAAAAACAATCTGCGAATTATAATTTCCAGATAACAAATCAAATGATCGAAACTTGCAAACAATACATAACGTGCCGCTTCAAAGAAACCATATGGTCACAAGATCGGGATCACGTTAGAGAAAAGTTGATACATTGCATAAATCTGAACAAAACGTATAGAGATACTTACATATTTGTGAAGAACCAACCATTTCTGCCCAATACTGAGCAGTTCAGCTTTTCAGAAAATTATGTGTTTGGTAAATTTGATACATTTTGCAAAAGACTTAATAAAATTATTTCTATGTTCGATTTAATGGACGACTACAATCATTTGTTCGAAAAAAGAATGGAAGGCTTACTTTTGGGAGAAGGTAAGCTTGTTGATAAAATTTTACCAAATTACCAATCGAATGCTTAAATTGATGTATCAGTATATTTATAATGGTAAACTAGCTATGCACGCGACTTCTTGCGCGTGGTATTTAACAAAAAAAGGTTATTGTTCAGTTCGCAGAGTTATAAAATGAATATATTTCTAAAATAAAAGTAGCCTAAGTTACTCCTTATTACATTAGCTATCTGCTAGTGAAAGTCCCGTCAAAATCGGTCCAGCCATTTCAGATATTAGTCGGAACAAAGACAGACTGACAGGCAGAAAGATAAAAATTGTAAAAACTGTTATTTTGGTATATGTACCGTGTATACATCCAAATACATTTAGTAAAAGGCGGTTATTTTAATATTACAAACAGACACTCCAATTTTATTTATTTGTATGTAATATATATAGATAGTCACAAAATAATAGTAATAATAATAATAATGAAAATTACAGACTTAGAAGATGCAATGCATGCATTTAACGAGGCTAAGAAAGCGGTGACGTCATGCCATTATGATTATTTAGACTATAGGAATAATGAGTTTGACAAAGACTACCAAAAGTTCGAGCAAAAAACCAACTCTCTTCGGGAGTCCATAGGTAACACCATTGAAGTTAACTTCGCTAGTGTTTGGGAAACGCCACAAGGAATTAAGTTCCTCACAAGATTCGAGAAGGTATATATATGCATCACATTCAGAATTATATGTCGTATTCAAAATCTTGTATTTTACCATTTAGTTTCAAATACACGTTTTCCGTTTTTAAGGTCAGTCAAAAAATTCAAATAGCAAAACTTAGTGAAAAATACGACAGAGTACTAAAATACAGTGAAAAGGAAGTTGACAAAATAATGAAAATGTTTAAGAGGCAAAAGGATGACCCTCCTCTGCCCAGAAATTATTCTCCTGTAGCTGGTATGTTAAACTTTTTAAAATGTATGTATTAAAATAAATAGACCGAAAAGAAAAAGGATCGGTTAGAAAAACTTCAATGTCTTCAAAAGTACCTGACCTAGCAATATGAAATAAAAACTAAATTAAAGAATATTTTAATGTGCCTGGATGATAACAAAAAAAAAAATGTATTCAAGCTTTTATTATGCTTAATCGTTCATCTTTTAAATAGCACAAAAAATAAATAAACAGTATATCATATTTATTATAAATTTACATAGGCTTTAAGTATTGAGTCGTATAAAACAGTGTTAAATCGTATTCAAGGTCGTATTAAATGGGCGCGCTGCCTCATGTACAATATGACTGAGACCGTGGACAGTGTGTGCGCGCACGCTGTACTTCGCTCACTGCCCGCTGCCGCGGACATGATGCGGAAGTACACCGCCACGCGTACCCTCATCACTAACTACGAGGAGACCATGAGGGCCGTTTGGATGAACCAGAACGTAAAATTAATCATTACTAATACTATAGAGACGAAATATTAATTTATATTGAAGAAATTGAAATTAAAGCACCATTTTTAATAATTATTTTACTGTAAAATAGCTACATACATTATTCAGAGGTAAAGAATTTTTCTCACGTCAGTGCAGTTGGAATGACAATAAATATCTCGTAAAATAGTTATAGAAAAGTTTATGATATTGCTATTTATTAACTGAATGTTTGTATGAATTGTTTAAGTACAGTGAAGTATTAAAATAGTGAACACTTAATTAATGCATGACGTATTATTATTATTATTTTCTAGTTGTGGGACGTCGATGACAGCCTGAACAATACACTCTTAAAGATAGACGACTCTGGCTGTATAACAGTAAACTTAGACCATACAATCAGATTATTAATACGAGAGTCAGATTGTCTCGTTAAAATGGGCTTAGAACTTCCCATCGTGTGCCATTCTCTATACGCAAAGAAAAATTACTTTACTCTTGTTAACGATTCCTTACAAGTAAGTACGCGTTAATGCGTTAAAGTATAATATTAACCTATATACAAATATTTTATATGTATACCTAATTAATACCTATAATAAAAAAGTAAAGGCTCGCTGTCTTTACATTTAAGATATATTAAAAAAAATATGGGGACCTTTATCAATACATATAGCACCCAAAACAATGATTGTCAGAATTTTTGTCTGTTTGTCCGTGCGTTTGTGCACGCTAATCTCAGATACGCCTTATCCGATTTAGATGTGTTTATATATATATATATATATATATATGTATATATATATATATATATATATATATGTATATATATATATATATATATATATATATGTATATATATATATATATATATATATATATATATAAACACACATATTGTGACAAGCTTAGTTTAACATTTAGTCTTTGTTTCATGTCAATCAGTCCATAAATAAAAAAGTTATGCCAATTTAAAGAATCATGTTGAACACGTAAAGTCACTATTCTAGGCGGACGAAGTCGCGAGCACAACTAGTTTATTACTATACAGCTAAAAACGAATTACTCTGCGTTACACGATTTTGGTACCCTGGATCCTGTTGCCTGCAGATCCGGCACCCTCCAATTAAAGCGGCTGAAGGCGCCCGCAGGGGTTTGGTCGGTATTGCACCCCCAAATGCTGAAGCTAACATACGGTCTAGGAATGCCTACTCGGGCGTCCTGGATATCACCCGTAAATGGGTTCCCCTGCGATACCCTCTTATCTGTTAGTTACTATGGATAGGTAATAAGCCATAGATTAAAAGTTCCGAGCATATGTGGTATCCATCTCGTCTAGTTTCTGAGGTACATCGCAATTATTATTTCAATAACCAATTGAGATAAAAACTACCATATCTTCCAAGTTGGACCATTACAGATGCTTAGAAAATTTGATAAAAATTGGTTCAGTAGTTTCGGAGTTACATACACTTAAAATTTTCATTGTTAACGCCCACCCCCGCAATCCTTATTAGGGATGAATTATCATAAAATCCGCTCATTGAACATTTCTACATCACATATAGGAGATTCCTACGAAATTTGGATTCGATAGGAGCTATAGTTTAAAAACGGGAATTTTCCATTATTAATGCCCCCGCAACCCCCTCTTTGGGTGGAATTTTTTAAAATTCGTTCTTAGCTGACCTCTACTCGGCAAAGGAATATTCTTACTAAATTTCAAGTTTCTAGACCTTAATGGTTCCAGAGATATCATAATGAGTGGAAATCTCTTATATATATATATAGATAAATTTCTAAAATAAAAGTAACCTAAGTTACTCCTTACTATATCAGCTATCGGTCCAGCCGTTTCATAGATTAGCCGGAACAAACAGACAGACAGACAGACAAAAATTGTAAAAAATATTATTTTGGTATATGTTCCGTGTATACATCCATATTCATTTGGTAAAAAGCGGTTATTTTAATATTAAACACTCCAATTTTATTTATTTGTACACATCAATGTTAGTTAATTTTTTCTATTTTTTTTAAACATCAGTTAAATTGTAATAGTTACATATTTATATCATTAACAATTTCAGTTTCTTCTTGAAGACTACTTACGAACGGTTCGGCAAGTCAAGTTAGAAGTCCGACCATTGCTTTTGCCTCAAGTGGTTCGTCTGTCATCTCTCTTATTGCCTGGTCTTCGCACTGTCTTTTGGACGAGTGAGGATTGGAAGGCATTCGTTGATCGTGCAAATGCAGCCATTAACAGCTTTGACGTTCTAGTCACGAGAGTCCATGATATATACACTAACAGAATTATTTATATGTTGAGTGGTATGCAAGAGGTTACGCTGATTACTTTACCAGGTTGTGATCTGCTATTTTATAAACATTATTGTGAAATATTTATTGGCTACCAACTATTCTATATTAATACAGCTTAATATAAAATATCTATTTCAGAAGAAATGCCATGGTCTATGGAGGAGTTTATCGCAAATGTTGAAATTGGATGTCGGTTAGCATATACTTCATACTTAACGTAATAATAATAATAATCATCATCATCACTACATAGTATAAAACAAAGTCGCTTTTTCTGTCCTTATGTCCCTATGTCCCTATGTATGCTTAAATCTTTAAAACTACGCAACGGATTTTGATGCAGTTTTTTTTAATAGAAAGAAAAAGAAAAGAAAGAGAAAAAGAAAAATAATAATAATAATAATAATGAGGTATTAAAGATCTTAAGATAATGACGAATAACATTAATAGTAAAATTATTACGCAAAATATACTATTTATATATACATCTTAACAAAATACTATGCCAACTATGTAAAGCTTCAAAACTGATTAAAGATTCAGCCTGTAATATCCCACTACTTGTCATAGGCCTCTTTCCCCATGTAGGAGAAGAATAAGAGCTTAATCGACCATGCTGCTCCAATGAGGGTTGGCGGGTATATTCTGTAGTACGAGTAACGATCGCTATTAGGTGTACATGATAACAACCGAGACCGACGGCTTAATGTGCTCTCTAAGGTACAGTCGGGAGACACATAAAGACTGCACAAACATCCAGACCACGGCAAACATTTGTATGGCCAATACTGTTTAAAAAACTGATTATTATCTAGTATTTACAATAATTTTGCTAGTCCCTATATGTGTATTTTTCTTTTTCCGTTAGTATCTGAGATTAGTACTTACAGTTAATGCGTATTTTTGACAGAACCGCGTGCGTCGAACTCAATCGAAAAAGTCTCATGGTAGAAGAGGCTGTGGAAGAAGTGCTTGATCTTGTTAGAAAAGCCGCGCACCAAGTAAAACCAACAGAGGTTAACCCGGACTTTGAGTTTCTTATTGCTGATGGTACGTTTTTACATATATGACGTTATCATAAAGTCCTTACATTTTTAGTTTCCTGCATTTTATTAATATTTTTATTAGTATTTTGATATAAATTTAATATTAATGCAGTGAGTAGACCTTAACTTTTATAATATTTGTGCCAAATTTCTAAGTATCTATTTATTAAGTAAAATAGACAAAATTTTGGCAAAACCTTCTAGCACACAGAACCTGCACTGTAACAAACCCGTTCCTGTCCTTATATCTATATCCTTTGACACTGTAGAAGAATTTAATAAGTAATGCCCTTCTTTTGTTTACATATAGATGACACGCAATCTGCCAGCGGCGCAGCGTCCACCATGAATGAGTCCACGGCCAGCGGACAACAAGACTGGTCCGCAGTATGGGAGTGTTTTGAAAGCCCTCACCGTTTAATCTCTGTGCCCGCCGGCGGACTTTCCAAGAACATGCAGGTATGATTAAACCTATTTGTAATAATAAAAGAGCAAAAAAATATAAGCGATAATTATTTACAGATAAAATTGACGAAGTTAAATAAAAATATAAGAACAGATTAATTATTACATGTATTACATTATTCCTATTCTCTTGAAATAGGAAATGGTTAAGAACGCAGTGAATGAGATGCGCCGCTACTACAGCCGCAAGGTAGTCGATGTTCTCATCAAAGTGACGAGGCGCGCTCTGGATCTCATCATAAAGCATTTCTCGCAAGACATCGAACACGTCGGTAAGTCTTAGTGTTATATTTTTACCTTTATTCTAATGTATGACGTTGTTTCTCAAAACACTAAAATATAATAGTTACATGCATTAATATTGATTCGGATTGTGTTTTAATAAAATGCGTTGCTGTCACAATTTCGGTATGCTTTCTTTTCAAATTCGAAATTAATTAAGGGAGGAGAGTAAAAAGTGTATACTTCGTTCGAGTCGTCTTAAGGGGCCTACTCAAAGCACTGCCTGCAGGGCCTGCTTGCAGTTACTGCCGCAGAGGATGTTGCTCCACAAAGCACTGCAAATCATTTACGCGGCATACGTTGTCGTGTTCACTTGTGTTCTCTTTGTCCTTGCCTAAATTCGTCAGTTTTTATAAATGGCTCCTACATTATTCAAACACCAAAAAATAGCATTGGGTTTGACTGTATTGAGTATTTGTAGCGTTCAAAAGAAAAAAAGGAAGCACTGGTGTAAAAAAGTTTTATATTTTTCATGTAAAAGCGACATAGCCTGCGACCGCATATCTTTGTTATGATAATGATCGTGGTTAGTTTTCCAAAGACATGGCAAATCCCTATACAATTAGATTACGTCCCTCCACACGTCTTTTTCTCGCTGGCTCATTTTTCTTGAAGAAAACAGAGCCAAACAAATAATATAATAAAACCAAACCAACTAACTGATTAATTGCTAAATGACAACCACTGACAAGACAAACCCCAGGTCAAATAGAGTAGACAAACGTCGCAATGTACCGACGTAAACAAAATGGTGGTCTAAATCGGCCCGACCTAGCTACACATGTCCCTGATTGCAGTTTACGGAGTGGGGAGATCGTGTGTCGGGCTGGCAGAACGACACTGCGGCCCTGCGACAGGGTGAACAATTAAAATATCGGCCCTGCATGCATACATACAATACGATCGGCAGTGGCACTGCAAGCAGGGCCCTGCAGGCAGTGCTTTGAGTAGGCCCCTTTATGCAAAAGCAAGCAACAAAAAAACTAAATTGTTTTTCATTTTTTATTATCTAAAAATGTTTTATTTATGGATCAAAAAAATATAAACTTCTTCTAGCCTAATCTTTAAGTATTTTTTTATGAATTATCTTCAAATTTTTGGTAACTTAAAAAAATACTATGAAATAAAAATACACGGCTTTTAAAAACTTTTGCAACGTAATCCTATTAAGTATAACATAGAATATATACTGAACTTATATACTGACTATATGAACTGAAAGGCTCTAAGAATCGAAAAATTTATAAAAGCAATTATTTAAACATTTTTTATTATCTGCAATGAAGACGGAGGTTGGTAAATTCGACTAGAGGTCGCCCTATTTGTTGAAAAATGGACTTTAAAACAATGAAACTGAGGAGCTGCAATTTTTTTATTAGAAACTTCCTCTGCTTTATGGAACTTCTTTTAAAATTTCTTAGATGGTAATCATTTCGGAGTTATTAATAAAAAAGTTTTTGAACCTAGGACTATACGTTAGAGCATGATTTCAAAGCTGAGTTATGGCTTGGTTGCTAAATAAAACTAGACGTGTGGTACTTAGATTTTTTTGTATAAAAGACAAAGTAAAATAATCCAAATCACCCTACAAAGTTATGGACTCCTAGTATTTTGTAGATTGTGACTGACTGAATGTAGCAACGCATACGTAATTTAAATACGTTTCCGCCTATTTTTTGTGTAGTTATTGATTCCGCCAATACGACCATCTAAAGCAAACTGCGTGTGTACACATTGTAATTGTTTAATTTGTTTTGATAGTTTATGTAGTATTTGATAGTTTATGTTGTTTTGATGGTTAAAATTACATTTTAAATCAAACTTTAAAAATCTGTGTTAATTAATAATAATAATAATAATAACTCCTAATAATAATAACTCCGTCTTCATTGCAGATATTAATTAAAGCTTTTCTATTCACTCATAAACCAATTTCAATCTGATTGACATGCGCAGAAAGGCTTACTGTAGTTAATACACTCTCTATTTCATTCATAAGTTTCTGGTAGTATTGCGGGTGAAAAATATCGGCGATTGCATTTGATTGATTTTTCATTGTTTAATATATTTTTTTTAAAACAATAAAGGTAAATAACTCGTGCGAATAATTCGCACTATATAATAAGTAAAATAATTATCACTTTACAAAATTACAAAAAAATATTTATAGTTGATTTAATTGAAAAAAAATATATCGACCGGTAATCATAGTTTTAATAATTAATTTAATAATTAATTAATTTACAAAATTAAAAGCAATTATAAATTTGTAGTTGTTGATAACGGTAGAGCAAGCAATTAACTATAAAATGATATATTATTTATGTGGATTAATTGTGAGGTTTTTGTGAACCAAAAACTTTGTACCCCTTTTTACGAAAATTGCGCGGACGGAGGAGTATGAAATTTCGCACACTTATAGATTATATAGACAAGGAATGCAAAATGCTAATATTATTTTAAAATTATGCATAAAAATACATTACGTCGGTAAAAAAATATATACTATTTGGTTTATTATTATAAGTCTTTGACAACAGGTCGAGTTTCGACCACTAGGCAACTACTGGTCTATTATACATAAATAAAAATGAATGTTGCTAAGCGCATAACTCAAGAATGGATCGACCAATTCGGCTAATTTATTTTTTTGTATGCTCCTTAAGGCCCAGAGAAGATTTTTATCACAAAAATTATATATAAAAAATAAAAAATTTATTAATTTTTACTATTAACTATTGACAGAACGATGTCTCTCCGAGCAGCTACTAATATAAATTAAATAAAAAATATATACTTTTATAGGTTTTAATATGATTGAGAGTGTGAGAAATTTATCTGCGGTTGGTGTACACTGTTTTTTGTATGCAACAGCCAAAGATATTGACTTACTCGGGATCTTAGGCTACTAAGAAATTTTTAGATCTAAGTGTAGAAAAATATAATTTATAGGTCGATAGAATATGTTTACATGATATGTGAGCAAAATAAGAAGAATTAAGAAACTATTCTCCAACTGGGAGCATAATTTAGTTATTCAGATTACGATAAATTGCAGGTGTGAGATAAATGAAATAAAAACTTACAAATAAAAACAAAATGCGCTTTTTCTCTATCCTATAATTGTTTTTAAATTATTTCCCAATAATTTTCACTAAATTCATATAATTAAATGTTACACAGTGTTTATTTTATTTGCATTGTATTACATAAATATATAATATAATTTTTATATATAAAAATGAGCTTTAAATATAGGTAATTTTTAAGTGATTTTGGGTACTTTAATACAAAAAATAAAAATCAACGTTAAAAGAAGTTTCCTGCGGAGGAACTGATTTAGCCGCATCATTACTAGGATAGCAGAATTCGTAAGATGTTGATTTCTATCAATTTGCTCCTTGCGCATGTCACTGGCTGCGTGACTTCAGACGTAGTACGCATGACAAGGTATGACTGCAAAATGGAGGATACTTTGAGTTTACAAGCATGTTCAAACAAACGTAATCCAAGCTCTAGAGTTTTATATAGAGTATTATTGCGTATATCGTCGGCTTTAAGATTATAAGTGTCTCGAAAAACGTTAACTTAATCGCTATGTAAGCTTTTCATAAAGTTAAGTTTAGGAAAATAAAATTGAATGAAAGGAAAACCAAAATTAAAATCACTAAAAAGTATTTACAAATTATTAATAATAAAGGCGAAATTTTCGTGTTCGTTTAGTGTTGTGTGTGTTGTATATATATAAATTTGATTTCGTTTCAATCTTTGTGTAATTTAAACACGAAATAGTGATTGCACCTTATCACGGATGCAAATCGTATTACAGACGAGGCCACAGTGGCGTGTCATCACGCCGTTTCATTCGCTTTTTTGTAATCTACTTAAAAACTTTAGACAAGGTATATAAAATTACAAGGGTATTTTTATATTGTTCGGTATTCATATTACAATAGGAATATTTTCACAAATATTGAATTATTTCAAAGAATTTTATCTCATGTTTACTGACAGAGAGATGAGATAGTCAGTCAGCAGTCACGTGAAAATTAATTACTTTGTAAATATTGTTGGTATCCTTCTTATGACCAGAGCCTTGAAAACTTAGTTATGAAACTTAATAGTCATGTTTTCTATTGTGTAATAGTTCATTTATAACGTATCTTAAAATCCAAAAAGTATTAAAAAAATACTGTAAAAATAAACAAAAATATTAAAACCTATTGTTGCGTGGTTAAGGGAAGAAAAAGACAAAAAAAATGTCAGTATGGAACACGTAAAGTGAAGTAGAATAAATAATGTTTTTATTGCATTTAAAGTTAGAGATACACACAATGAGTTTAATTAAAGTAGGGTAATGTAATGTAAAGTAGGGTAGTGACATACAATAGCATTAACATACAAAGTATGAACTGTTAGATAATAATTAATGTTTATTATTAATGTTTTTATTAGCAAGTTGTATAAGCTACCTAAGAACGCGAGTTGTGTAATGGTTCATATATCTTAAATGAATACCGTGAGCTTGTACTCTTTTCTTAATATGCATTTCAACATAACTTGTACTATTTAAGAGAAAAATAAATAAAATAAAATATTTCCATTTAACCTGTACACGGTTATAGGGAATATATATATTTTTATACAATATCAACATACAATATAGTTATTAGATTTTTATTTGTATTTAATTTGTGGGCCCCGTTTATAAAATAGCGTATTTGCGAGGTCGAAGATATTGCTCGTAGTAGTTTCACGTCTACGGAACTCGGTGACTAGGCGTTCGGATCCACAAGTTATAAGTGGGAGTTGGTCGTCAATTCGGCTATAAAGCCTTTTAAGGTAAGAGCGCAGCGCCTAGTCTAAGAATAAAAGTAGTATATAAATTAATACGATCTGATTTTATTATAAATAAATTATTTTTTAGTTATATAACTAGTTTTTTTTAGTAATTTAAATACATTATTTAATTTAACATCAATTAATTTAATATTTAATAAAAAATAAATAAAAATTAATAAAATTATTAGTTTTGGCAAAAAATAGAAAATAATAGTAATATTCATGTTAAGTAACAAATAAAATCGTCTATAGTATGTAGTAGTTTATTCCAGAAAATTGCTTCGCTTGCGAATGTTTATAATATATATTGTAATATGAGGTGTACGATTACTACTATTTAAATGTGTAACCATAATACAGTCATGTAAAAGATTAAACGAAAAGAGCTCTGACGCACTACTGTAGAAAAATTAAGAATCATTTTACGAGAATATAGCCCATTCCTGCCACGTTAGTCCTATCCGCTATTTTGTATCGCGTTGTCTGTAGTTGGAAGCGATCACAACGATTACAAAATAAGTTCCGTATGCGGATTAACGAAACGGACGGACGAAACTCTCAGACCTACCCGATATGCACACAAAATTTCATAAAAATCGGTCCAGCCGTTTCGGAGGAGTATTGTAACTAACATAGTGACACGAGAATTTTATACATATAAGATATAATAGACCCTGATCATGCTATGACCACGGTGGGAAAGTTATTCTACTGTCAAATGAAAAGAATAATAAATATTGTTATAATTTAATATTGTAATTTACTAATCTTAACTTTACATTTTAATCTTAAATTATTTTACTAATCATTATTGACATTAACTTAATCCTTGTGAATGATGTACAAATTTATAAAAATAATTTTAGATTTTTGATCTTTAGCTTAACCAATTAGATTACCAATTAACATTTTTTTTGTTATCAATGATTGTTTGAAAATATCTATAATGCCTTAATGTGTAAAATGTTTATTTAAATATAATTTCATATTGCCATCTGGGACCGCCATTTGCACATATAATTGAGGTGAAACTTAGCAAGTTTAAAATGTACAAGAAACTTTAAATGCAACGGTGTTCATTTTGTTGGTGCAACTTAGAAATAAAATAAAATAAATAAATAAATAAAAGAAAGTCTTTGAGCTGATATTTAGTTTGATTAATACTATCACTTGCACTATCACTGCCGTATTTTCACGTTCTGTTTAAACTCTAAATCGATAGCAGAGCATTTCTTCGGGTCATGTTTTCCTGGTACAGGTGCGGATAGTACTTGCAGCAAAAGCGTATATTTTTTATTTGCACGGTTACCTACAAACTAATAAGCTCCAAAGTTAATTAATTGTTGACCGTTATGCAAACATTCAATTTTTGAATTGTACAAGAATTAAATTTTGTAATTTATTCAAATTGTAACTTTGCCATGCCAATCAATAAACGTGAAATTTAATTTTTAAGAAAGTAGTAGGGTACTCGGATGAAACTAATAAGGAGCACTTAAAGAGTAGTAGTTATTGAGGACTACGCAAATCAGTTTTTTAAAAACGTTTCTATTTTATCATAATTATTAGTCTGATTTAGAAAGTAATTTGTGTGAAATGAAATAAAATGAAAATGTTTATTTTGCCATAAGATAAAATATATAAAATCAGCAAAATCGTTGTATTCGATTTTACGTTACTGGTTAGTCACTTCACTTCAGCCCATCGCAGTCCACTGCTGGACATAGGCCTCCCCAAGTTCGCGCCAGACATCCCGGTCTTCCGCAATCAGAAGAAAAAAATTACGTTAGCTAAATCAAATTATATAATACACGCTACATGAATGTCACACATACATAGATAGCTATAATTTTCAAAAAAAAAAGTCGACATATAATTTAAAATTGGTACAACTTAGCATTAGGTAATCTTACAAACTTAGATAATGTTCACAGTGTTATCCGCTTATTAGCTACCTTAACTAACAATCTTTATTGCACACTAAATCCTCGTGTCTCGATAGACATCATCTTCCTATAATATCATCAGTTTTATAAAATATTAAAATAAATTAATAATTATCTTAGTGTAGAACGAGAGGAGAAAGCCAGAGGAAAAAAAATTCTTGGTACTTTTTTAAACTTTAAAGTTAAGTATAAAACAAAAATCGGTGCAGCATGGCCATGAAACGATAAGGACACAAGAAACACGACACAGCCAAATGTATATGCTAAAACACGACATGCCACCTGCTCACAATACTATGTAACTATATCTATAGATAGTGCGGGTCATGCCTTGTCGAGCTAATATTAAATTCCATGCCTTTTCATCATTAGGGTTATTCATGGATGTTGCAATAAGCTTCACTACATCAAGTTTGCTTCATAATTTTTTTTTTAATTTCTATAAAGGCAGAAATTGAACCGCAGCTTAGCCGGAATCTAATTATAATTAACATAGACATTCCTATAAAAGAAAGTCTTTTCTGAGCTGGCAATTAGGAAGTATTAATTTGTGGGCTGTCTTTAAGACGTTGGATTCAGAGGACTAGACATCAACGTCAACGTTACATCTTTCACCTTCGTTTCGCCGACAATATCGTTCATAATTTTAAAATCGCTCAACGTACAATGGAAAAGGTTGTCCTTGGAGTCTCTCTCAAAGATAGGATTAGACATGACTATCCGCGATAGAAATAAAGCAAACGACATAGCCCAAAAATTTAGCAAGTTGAAGTGGAAGTGAGCTGGTTACCTGTGTCGCAGGGCCTATGGCCGCTGAAGGAGACATGTCACGGAGTGAGACTACATGTTGGCAAACGCTGCGTGGAACGTTCTCCGGCCATCGGGCCGGACCAACGATCTACGTAAGAATACCAGTTGAGGCTGGATGAGGGTTGCGGAAAACTGGGATGACTGGAACGAAATTGGGGAAGCCTATGTCTAGAAGTGGACTGCAATATGCTGAAATGACGATGATAAATTTGTGGCCGTTCCTGAGTGTTACATTATTTGTGAAATTTTCAATTATGAAATCCTATATGAAAAACTTTTGTTAACTAGTCATTGTAGTACTTTGTTTCCAATTTTAATCAATATCATCCTCAATTCAGCCTATCGCATTCCACTGCTGGACATAGGCCTCCACAAGTTCACGTCAAAAACGGCGTGAACTCACGTGAGTTAATCTGTGTTGCTTATAGTCACCACTCTGGGTAGGCAGGTTAGAGACCGCAGGGCTGGCTTTGTCACACCGAAGACACTGCTGCTCGTCTTTGGCCTATGTATTTCAAAGCCAGCAGTTGGATGGTTATCCCGCCATCGGTCGGCTTTTTAAGTTCCAAGGTAGTAAGTAGTTGAACTGTGTTATCCCTTAGTCGCCTCTTACGACAGCCACGGGAGGAGAGGGGGAATTTCGACAATCTCTCGTATTCAATGCAATATAGCTATTTAAAAATTAAAGCTTCATGTTTGTTTATATTTCGTGGAACGAATATTCAATCAGTAAAAATCAGCAAAATCGTTGATTCGATTTTACGTTACTGGTTAAGAAGAAAAAATTACGTTAGCTAAATCAAATTATGATCATGAAATCGGATATTCTCTTAGAATAGTTGAAATATTTAAAAGAACTTAAATCCGGTTCCCACCTAAAAACTATCGTGTGAATTAACTATCAATTTATATAAAAAGTACAATGGTTTTAAATGGCAGATAGAAAAGCGAGGTACTAGGATAGCAGAATAATATAAGAGCGTAGGTCTAGTGAGAGATCTCAGAGGTATTTATTATTAAATCCTGACGATTGTTTGTAGTAGATGTAGACTGATGAATGAAAATGAAAATGACTGATCAATGGAACTGAATGGAAAGGGGTGAAAGTTAAGATTAGTAAGTCTCAAATACATCAACATATCGCTTCACTTTCGCTATCTTATGATAACAATTAAGATATAAAAAATACATCCATCAACCTACACACAATGTTATTAATAATACTTTTTAATAATGTAAAATCTGTGTTATTTACGATTTTCTTCACATCAGTCATTAATTATATCACTAATGCGTATAATCAATTTAACATTTATTTTTAAAATCAGAGAATCAGAAAATTCATTTAGAATAGTCATCACATGGTTCACACTAAAAACACGACGTCTCTCTCTGAATTACTTTATAAAGAAAGGTCGGTTAGTTAGTAACAGTGCCGTTAGCAATCGTTTTAACTGGCAGATAGAAAAGCGAGGTACTAGGATAACAGAATAATATAAGAGATTCGCGTAGGGCTAGTGAGAGATAGAGCTTGTTACTTCAGCCTGTATCATCCTACTGCTATTTATAAGTCTCGTTCTCCGCGTAGGAGAAAGATAGCTTAATCCACGACGCTGCTTCACTGTGGTGTGGCGGATAAGTTCCCTACTATGAGTAACGATCGCTCTCAGGTATTTATGATAATAACCGGGACCGACGGCTTAACGAGCTCTCCGAGGCATGGTGGGGTGACCTACGAGGACAGACATCCAAACCGGAGAGGAATGTTTATACAAATACAAATATCGACCCCGAGCGGGATTCGAACCCGCAAACTGTCGATGTTTTAGGTAACCACGCGTACCACTACACAAGAGCGGCTGTTTACTCTATTTGTAGATTGTATATAACATCAATGGAACAGAATGATAAAGGGTTGAATCAAATAATATCAACACATCGCTTCAATTTTGCTACCTTTTGATACCAAATGTTACGCACCATGTTATTTATACTTTTTGATAAATTGAATTTATGTTATTTTTAACTGAAGTAGGAGACAGCAGGAAAATTGCTGCTCAAAATATGGAGCAGTCGGACTGGGGTAATACCTCGCCTTACAGAAGACCACAGCTAAATAAATACTGTTTGCAAGCAATGTTGTGTTCCTGTTGGTGAATAAGGTGACCAGAGCTTCTGGAGGAATTGGGAATAGGGTCGGCAACGCGCTTGCGATACTTCTGATGTTGCAAGCGCCTATAAACTATGGTAATCGCTTACCATCCGGTGAACTGTACAATATAAAAAAAAAACTTAAGGTTTTTTCCACATGAACCGTTATATCACTAAGGCTACTGAAATAACATACTAGTTCGATATTTAAACAATAGTACTTCAATCCTCAATACTGCATATAATTGTATAAACACTATATCACTCTGATGTAGCGACGCGTTTGCCGTGTATGCGCTTATGCGAGTTTTCAAAGATTACTCAAGAAGTAGTTATCAGGTCTGAATTAAACTTAAGTGGCACCACAAGACAAGTATCAGATTTTGATTTTTAACTAAACAAGAATCATTAAAATCGGTTTACTCAGTGTAAGGTTTTGTGGTATAATACAACGTAGGTACATGAGAAGCACCACCATTCGATTAAAAAAAGAATCATCGAAATTGGTTCACCCAGTAAAAAGATCTCAGGTAACATACATAAAAAATGCAGTCAAATTTAAAAGCTCATCCTTTTTTTGAAGTTGGTTCAAAAAGCTACACGCTATAAGTATCTTTCGTAGCTGCTTCTACACGCGTAGGAAATCCGTAGCCACATTACTCGCTTCACTCAATTGCTACGCGTTTTAATAAATTTTACCTGGTTTTACCTGCAGAAATATATATAGGGAGAAGTCCCACAGTGCCGAACACCTAAGCTAAAGATACATTTTTAAAAAAAGTAAGGAATTTGTACGCGTTTATTCGTCATTATACATAGCAATCATAGAAATTTGTATATATCAACAAAGGATAAAAAAAAATACAAATCCAAATACAAAAGCAAAGCTTATCATTGATGTTAATTTTTGATTTATTATAATGTGGCACATAGTATACAAAATTGTATACATGCTATAAATGGTACACAAAGCTATAACATGGTACATATGGTTGATGCACCTAATAAAGGTGAAATCTTTCACAAATATACATGTCTGAACACACTGGAATATTAGTGCATGCCCTTTGAGCCCATTCCTTACATGATAAGCTTTTTCTTTTTTTATATATACTACTAGGTTGGCAAACAAACGTACAGCTCACCTAAAGGTAAGCGATCACCGTAGCTTATAGCCTCCTGCAACACCAGAAACATCGCAAGCGAAATAGCAAAACATAAATTAACGCTTATTCGTTTCGGTACAGTAAAAGCTGTAATGGTATGAGTATCTATATTTTACATAAACAGCTAAAAGTGCTGTAAATGTCACTCTCAGCTTCACGAAGCGTCAGCGTCAGTTGTTTCATATCCTTTAACTACCCATATTTTTTTCATGCCACGGAATTTATATATTTCATAAGGAGTAAACGCCAATAAACTTCAAAAGGCAAGGAAAAACACTTCACCCATACAATTGCGTTTTTCACTGTCATGCATGAACTAAATGGATAGCTTTCTACGAACGATCTGTCTATAATATAAACAACTGCTAGTTGAAATTGTCATAAAACTAAAATTGATAGGTACTTCTTACTAGACCATTTAAACATATAATTTACCAACGTAATTATCCAAAAGGGTATTTTTGTGTTATTTTTTTTAATCCTAAATTCTTTTCACGTGTAGAATTGATAGCTTAAATGTTTAAGTAAATAATAATGTTTAAGTTACACCATAGATTTCTGACGGCAGGTACATCTGGCAGATAGACATAGCAAGTACCAGGATTGTAGATTTTTGTGGGAGGTTTGTATGTGACAGTGAGTCACATAACTCACATTTCTCTTTATACAGTCGATACATCGGCAAATATCGGCAATTATCGCGGTAAAAAGTTTTTGCTTTTAGTTTATCTATAATATAAAAATGAGTTGCTGAATGTGTTGCTAAGCGCAAAACTCGAGAACGGTTGGACCGATTTCGCTAATTCTTTTTTTAAAATATTCCTTGAAGTACGAGGATGGTTCTTACGGAGAGAAAAATTCAAAAAAAAATTTAAATTTCCTGAAAAAGTCTAAAAACAACACTTTTCTATACTCCCATACAAAAGATTTGTGATAATACTTAAAAGTCAATTTGAACTTTAATACCATACGATAAAGTTTGTGTTAGGCGATACGAAGTTCGCCGGGTCAGCTAGTGTAAAATAAGTAACGATTAGAAGAAAATGTGCAATTTAAGTACATTTTTTTTTGTCAAATAATATATCTGTACATATTTTTATACCCTCACATTTACTTATAGTTGTACAAATTAAGTGTGAGTTTAGTGCTTTTTCATCTATACAAATAAATAAAATTGGAGTATCTGTTTGTGATAAGTGTGTAACCGCTTTTTACTAAATGCATATGGATGTATTTACACGGTACATATACCAAAATAACGTTTTTGCGATTTTTGTCTGTCTGTTTATTTTGGCTAATGGGTTTTCACAGGCAGATAGCTGATGTAGTAAGGAGTAACTTAGGCTACTTTTATTTTAGAAATTTATTTATTTTATAACTCTACGAACTGAACAATAACTTTGTTGTTGTTAAATTCCACGCGGACGAAGTCGCGGGCACAGCTAATTTAAAATAAAATCAATATAATTTTTTATAGATATTTTCACAAAAAGTTTCGTTTTTCGTTTAGAAAATCCTTTTTTATTTGACTTTTTTCTTAAAACGTTTTTTTGACTTAAAACAAACTTAAAGGAATCTAGGTTTTCCGTTAAAAAGATATATAATGCACCAGGATAGCAGATTATTGAAAGAGGTGTACTAATATTGAAACAACATAGAAGGAGACTACATAGTTTTGTCCATCTCTTGAGGCTCTTCGATAGCTGACTCACTGGACAAATGGATCAAATTCTAGCGTCGTGTCTGTTATTTATTTTATCACTATAAATTTTATTTAAAGAATAGCTAGCTGACCCAGCCCCGCATTACTGTGGCTCAGTGATTATATCCTATTAAAATATATGTAAATTCTATATTCAAACGCGCCATCTATAATCATGAAATAGAAATACGGCGCCATCTACCGGATATCTGTGCAACTTAGATGCCAAACCGCCATCTATTAGGATTTTATATTACACTAATACACACTAAAATTGTATAATAAACATTTAATTTACAATAACAAATATTGAGATTAAAAAAATTGAGATAAAAACTATCCAATCTACCAAGTTGGACCAAATAACAGATGCTTACAAAATTTGATTATAATTGGTTCAGTAGTTGCGAGTTTATCGCTAACATACATCGTGACACGAACTTTTTATATATATATCGATAAAACAATATTAACAACAGGTTTCATTCTTCAACACTAACAACAAGTTATACGTTAAATAATTTACATTGGTATTTCGATTCAATTCTAAACTAGAACTCAACTGCCTTTTCGATTGAAAATTTATAACTAATGTTTTGGCCATCATATCGTATCTAGAGTTTTAAAATACGCCACTATATAATTGAAAAAAAAAAAACATTCCGACAACAGAGACTTGTTGAGGGATGTCACGAATACACATATTAATTAATAAAATGCATAACGCAATAAAATGAAATGCAAGTCTGAGAAAAGCTAAACTCTAACCTCTTCTCCATTAAAATTGGATTGGATTAGATGCTCCTGCTGGTGGCGGGGTGTCGAGAGTAGGGCCGGTCGCGCTTGTGATGTTTCTGGTGTTGCAGGAGGCTATAAGCTACATTGATCGCTTACCTTTAGGTGAGCTGTACGTTTGTTTGCCAACCTAGTAGTATATATAAAAAAAGAAAAAGCTTATCGTGTAAGGAATGGGCTCAAAGGGCGTGCACTAATATTCCAGTGTGTTCAGACATGTATATTTGTGAAAGATTTCACCTTTATTAGGTGCATCAACCATATGTACCATGTTATAGCTTTGTGTACCATTTATAGCATGTATACAATTTTGTATACTATGTGCCACATTATAATAAATCAAAAATTAACATCAATGATAAGCTTTGCTTTTCTATTTGGATTTGTATTTTTTTTTTATCCTTTGTTGATATATACAAATTTCTATGATTGCTATGTATAATGACGAATAAACGCGTACAAATTCCTTACTTTTTTTAAAAATGTATCTTTAGCTTAGGTGTTCGGCACTGTGGGACTTCTCCCTATATATATTTCTGCAGGTAAAACCAGGTAAAATTTATTAAAACGCGTAGCAATTGAGTGAAGCGAGTAATGTGGCTACGGATTTCCTACGCGTGTAGAAGCAGCTACGAAAGATACTTATAGCGTGTAGCTTTTTGAACCAACTTCAAAAAAAGGACGAGCTTTTAAATTTGACTGCATTTTTTTTATGTATGTTACCTGAAATCTTTTTACTGGGTAAACCGATTTCGATGATTCCTTTATTTAATCGAATGGTGGTTCTCATGTACCTACGTTGTATTATACCACAAAACCTTACACTGAGTAAACCGATTTTAATGATTCTTGTTTAATCAAAAATCAAAATCTGATACTTGTCTTGTGGTGCCACTTAAGTTTAATTCAGACCTGATAACTACTTCTTGAGTAATCTTTGAAAACTCGCATAAGCGCATACACGGCAAACGCGTCGCTACATCAGAGTGATATAGTGTTTATACAATTATATGCAGTATTGAGGATTGAAGTACTATTGTTTAAATATCGAACTAGTATGTGATTTCAGTAGCCTTAGTGATATAACGGTTCATGTGGAAAAAACCTTAAGTTTTTTTTTATATTGTACAGTTCACCGGATGGTAAGCGATTACCGTAGTTTATAGGCGCTTGCAACATCAGAAGTATCGCAAGCGCGTTGCCGACCCTATTCCCAATTCCTCCAGAAGCTCTGGTCACCTTATTCACCAACAGGAACACAACATTGCTTGCAAACAGTATTTATTTAGCTGTGGTCTTCTGTAAGGCGAGGTATTACCCCAGTCCGGCTGCTCCATATTTTGAGCAGCAATTTTCCTGCTGTCTCCTACTTCAGTTAAAAATAACATAAATTCAATTTATCAAAAAGTATAAATAACATGGTGCGTAACATTTGGTGTCAAAAGGTAGCAAAATTGAAGCGATGTGTTGATATTATTTGATTCAACCCTTTACCACTCTGTTCCATTGATGTTATATACAATCTACAAATAGAGTAAACAGCCGCTCTTGTGTAGTGGTACGCGTGGTTACCTAAAACATCGACAGTTTGCGGGTTCGAATCCCACTCGGGGTCGATATTTGTATTTGTATAAACATTCCTCTCCGGTTTGGATGTCTGTCCTCGTAGGTCACCCCACCATGCCTCGGAGAGCTCGTTAAGCCGTCGGTCCCGGTTATTATCATAAATACCTGAGAGCGATCGTTACTCATAGTAGGGAACATATCCGCCACACCACAGTGAAGCAGCGTCGTGGATTAAGCTATCTTTCTCCTACGTGGAGAACGAGACTTATAAATAGCAGTAGGATGATACAGGCTGGAGTAACAAGAGTATCATCAACACAATTACACATCAACCTACGCACAATGTTTATTAATAATACTTTTTAATAATGTAAATCTGTTATTTACGAGTTTTCACATCAGTCCATTAATTATATCACTAATCGTATAATTTGACAACATTTATTTTTAAGATCAGAGATTCAGAAAATTCATTTAGAATAGTCATCATGGTTCACACTTAAAAACACGACGTCTCTCTCTCTCTGAATTACTTTATAAAGAAAGGTACCCAGTTAGTAACAGTGCCGTTAGCGATCGTTTTAACTGGCAGATAGAATAGCGAGATACTAGGATAACAGAATAATATAAGAGATTCGCGTAGGGCTAGTGAGAGATAGAGCTATCTATTTTTTCATTCCTTTTTATCGATCGTTTGAATTATTTAGAGTAGATGCCTATCTCGTGGGATTCAACAACATAAATAAATAATTACCAGGCATAGTGCGGCTTAAGAAGATAATAAGTATATTTATAACTAACTAATGATAACTGAATTACAATAGAATATATTTAATTTGCGCATGAATTGGTAAGACATGGATTTGGATTGCGCGTGAATTGGTAAAACATGGATTTGGACATTTGATTCAGTTCCATTGATGTTATATACAGTCTACTACATGAGTTACATCTACTACAAACAATTGTCACGATTTCTATATAACACCTCTAATACCTCTGAAATCTTTCACTAGTCCTACGCTCTTATATTATTCTGCTATCCTAGTACCTCGCTTTTCTATCTGCCATTTAAAACCATTGTACATTTTATATAAATTGTTTTAACAACACACGATGGTGGGAACCGGATTTATTCTTTTAAATACTAACTATTCTATGTTAAACATTGAACTCCTCCGAAACGGGTCGACCGATTTTAATAAAATTTTGTGGGCATATCGGGTCAATTATGTGGGTATATATATATATATATATTTTAGTCTGAAAATCGGCCAACATCTATTTTTCATACCCCTAAGTTATTAGGGGATTAAGCGGGTTAATAACATTTGTGGCAAAACAACGTTTGCGGGGTCAGCTAGTATCCATATAAAATTCTCGTGTCGCGGTGTTTGTAGTTAAACTCCTCCGAAACGGCTTCACTAATTCTCATGAAATTTTGTGAGCATATTGGGTAGGTCTGAGAATCGAACAATATCTATTTTTTATCCCCAGGGTAGTCCGCCCTAAAAAAAATTTTTTTTTTTTTAATTTTTAGATAAATTATTTATTTTTTATTTTATGATTTGGCGTTGAAAAATACATACAACCCTAAATTTTCATCCTTCTACCACCAACCTCTATTTTTAAACAGCGTTTAGTGGCAAGAAAACGTTTGCCGAGTCAGCTAGTATAGCTATATATAATATATATATATATATATATATATATATATATATATATATATATATATATATATATTTTAGTTTTATGTAATTTATCTTATTATAACTACGATTTTATTTATTCCTGTTTGTATTAAGAAGTTATTTAAATTATAAGTTTGAATTGAACACAATTATAACATTACTTTAATTTGTTCTTTTATATAAGCAGACTATAAGGCCCTTAATCTATTATTTTTACGATACAAGAAATTTTGAGTAAATAAGGATATGACTGTACCTTTATTTATAAGCTTTTAGCTAAAAAATATATGATATACTACTAAAACTACTGAACCGATCGGAATAATACTTATTCCGTAAGATGCTGCGTGTTTCGGAGAGAGTTTTAATATATGATATGTTGGTGGATTACTTATCGTGTAAAAAAATATGTACAGACAGAGGTCTCTAGTATATGTATAAAATTCAAATGCTGGTCACTTGTCTCACTAAAACACGAGAGTGGCTGGATTGGGTATGCTCTTACATATTGCTATTATCTATATAACTATGATTATATTCATCACTCGATATCAAGGATGAAACAGAATTTAACGACAAAGGATAACATACTGCTATGTATCTTTTTACCTCTGATGGCGTAATCACTAAAATGCATTATTCAATAAGCAATGTTTCCAAACACATGTAGGTCGGCGAAAAAGTAGTCATGTCAATACGCATTATTAGCGATAACTCAAAAAGTACTTTTCGATCTCAATTTAATTGAAATGGAACCATATGATACACACTACTTATAACCATAAAAAAACCCATCGAAATCGGTCTACTCAGTCAAAAAAGTTGTGAGGTAAAAAAACATAAAAAAATTGAATTGAGAACTCCTTTATTTGAAGTAGTTCAAAAGTATTATTAAATTGATAAATTCACGCATATTGTATGAAATATAAACTAAATGTCCCTTTTCCTCACTTTTAATAGGCATGCGTACTTTTGTAAGCCCCTCCTACGCGTATTTGAGAAGAGCGCCATTAGCTTTTCACACCCTGGTCGGTTATGCAATTCTGGTTTGTGTATGAACTATCTGCCTGTTAAACCACTGTAAAATTATTATATTAAAATTATTATATTAAAATTATTTATCATTTTTTAGTTGTTAGTAAGGTTCACTGCTCGTTCCCCGTAGGTAATAGCGTTATAATATAGCCTATATGTTGACCCGACTTCTTCATAGTATTCGTGCCAAATTTGAAGTAAATCCATGGAGTACTTTTTGAGTTTATCCCGGACATATAAATACAGACAAACAGACAAATAGACCAAAATTCTAAAAACTATATTTTTGGCTTCGGTATGATTGTATACAGATCACACCCCAAGTATTCTTTTGAAAAAATATTCAATGTACAGTTTTGACTTTCCTACCATTTTATTATATTTATAGATTAAATTAATAAATTCACGCATATTGTATGAAACATTAAAGTAATGTCTCTTTTTCTCATTTTTAATACGCATGCGTACTTTTGTAAGCCCCTCCTACGTATTTGAGAAGAGCGCCATTAGCTTTTCACATCCTGGTCGGTTATGCAATTCTGGTGCGTGTATGAACTATCTGCTTGCTAAGCCACTGTAAAGAATCTTTATTATTTTTTGAAGTATAAATCATTGACTCATGTTCATCTTCTATAATATAAAAATGAGTCGCTGAATGTGTTGCTAAGCGCAAAACTCGAGAACGGTTGGACCGATTTCGCTAATTCTTTTTTTAAAATATTCCTTGAAGTACGAGGATGGTTCTTACGGAGAGAAAAATTAAAAAAAAAATTTAAATTTCCTGAAAAAGTCTAAAAACAACATTTTCCTATACTCCCATACAAAAGATTTGTGATAATACTTAAAAGTCAATTTGAACTTTAATACCATACGATAAAGTTTGTGTTAGGCGATACGAAGTTCGCCGGGTCAGCTAGTATATAATAAAGATTTACTTTGATTCCTTTTTAATGTGTAGGATATTGGACTTACAAATTTGAAATTCGAAGAGTTGATTACCTACCCTTTTTAATGGTTTGAAAAATAGATAGATAGAAGAGACCTATATAAATAATAAAATGAAAAATTTCAATGTAAAGTTAAATGAGATGGTGATATTACATTTATCTATTATTTTACATATGACTGGTAAGATATAGTTTGGTAATAATAGCTTTGCTACAATAAAATATCAATACAATATATGTATAAAAAGAATTGAACTGAAAACTTGGATTTTGTAAAAGTAATCTTAATGTAAGGTTCTCAAACAAAAGTAGCAGTATACTGTCATTTTCGATAAATTCGATAACCATGAGAGCTGACTGGCCCAAATAAACCAGACTTTCCCTTTCATCAGTTTCATGTGGCAGATAAACATAGCGAACACTAGGATTATAGAATGTTGTAAGAGGTTTACGTGAGAGCGAGAAATGACATATTTCATTCATCTGTCTCAAATTATATTATCCCTCACAAGATTATCGATCGCCACAACACTGTTGCTACATAATTGCATAGTTTATGATATATTATTTTATTCACTATCAAATTCAACTTTATCTTTTAGGATTCGCTGCCTGTGAATGTAAAAAAAATGTAGTTTATTATTATTATAAATAATAATAATAATAATAACAATAATTGTTTATTTGCAAGAACGTGGTGTTGAAGTTGTACAAGATTAACATTAGTATAGTCCAAACATGTTCTACCTTACGGTGTGCAAATATTAAATTTTAATTAATTAAGGTTAAATAGACGCTAATGGCCTATTGCTGTTAAAGTCTTTTCGTAACTTACGTGCAGAATACACTTATCAACAACCGATAATACGGGTCCTAAGTCTTTTGTTACTTTTGATTCACTTATTAACGTTCACTTGAATCATATAATGTTTGCGTTCCTGGTATATATTTTGACCACTAATCCATGTAGGGCTAGCCGCTGTTTACATGCTACAGTATCAGTTTGTCATCAAGCAAACACAAATTAAAATTTATAAGTTACTAAGTTACTGACCTGCCCCGGCTTCGCACGGGTGTAATGCTGATACTAAATATACCACTGAATGTCTATATACTCGTACAACATTCACAGCTTTTTTGTCATTAGACAATACAAACATGTTTTCTTTAGAGATTACTCTTGGAAGAGCGACATATAATTGGCTATGTGAAAACACTAACGCTCAAATCTAAGCCTGTAAGGTTGAAAGTTTGATCCTGCGATTTATTAATGACTTATTACATTTACTAACTTCTTGTTGGAAGTCACACCTTAAAACTATACGTAGGATTATGAACAAATTGCCATATTATTAGTGTATGCTGCAGTGAAAAATATTTTACTTACTGTTCGTTCGACTAAAAACAGTCTTAGTCAAAAGTTATCAATGACGAAAAATATGTACCTATTCTATTAAGTTCTTCTTTTAACTTAAATGTAGTACCTAACGTCGTAGGATTTTCAATAATAATTAAAAATACTTGCAGTAATAATAATTTTTTTAATGATGGACGGTAATGCAAGTAAATTATCTATAAAACGATGTATAATTTACGTGAAGTAATTTTGAGGTTTTTTTCTGAAAAGGGTGTCAAACACCTCAGTATATTATAATATATATGATGATAAAACAATAAAACGCGTGAACAAATTAACGTGTGTACAAAATTTCAGCTTAATAGGTTGAAGATTATATACATCTTGAAAATTGAGTTGCAAGATTCCACCCTAATAAGCAAACACACATACATACATTCTAAATAAAAGCTTTCCATAATATATTTGGCCTTTACTTCTTTCTCGTGAGCTGTTGAGTGCGCTACAGTGGCGTGATCTGACAAGATTCCTGAAAGATAGTATTTAAAGTAAAACTTTTTTACGCACGCTTGACTTGGGGAGTAAGCTGGTGAATGCGTGACAAGAGCGTTACGAAAAGTGTGATCAGGCGAGGCGAACAGCGCAAAAGAGAGACAGAGAAAGATGCGAGCACACATTTTCTTTTTCTATTTCTCTCATAGCCAGCTTATTAGTTAACTTTCGTATATCTAAGCCCGAGTGCAGGCCTATTGTGCAGAAGATTTACTTTAGTCGTGTGGGCTAAAGCACATTCGTTTTATTTTTATTTTTTATAACATGGGTCACTTCACTAGCCTTATATCTGAGGTAGGACACAGCAGGATTCTCCTGCTCAAAAGCAGGAGTAGCCCGACTGGGGTATTACCTCGAGCTTAGAAAAGACCAAAGATAAATAATACTGTTATCAAGCAGTATTGTGTTCCTGTTGGTGAGTAAGATGACCAGAGCTCACCATCAGGTGATCGCTTACCATCAAGTGAGCCGTACGCTTGTGTGCCGACCTAGTTACATAAAAAAATACCGTTTCATAAGGAGTAAAGTCCAAACACTATATTGTACAAAAACGCTATTATTTTTGTTTCTTCATTACAGCAAATAATAAAATTGTCTAACATTACCATTTTGTGGTTTGACTGGAAACCTCACACTAATTATTTTATTTTTCTCATAAATTTACAGAAATAGCTTCATTACTTTGAAGTATTACTATTTGAAGTATTAACTACTTGTAAGTGGTTACTTTACAGGACACCAGATGGTGCTGTTGGATATATAATTTAAGAGCTCCAGGCGTCTCATGTTTTCTTAGTACCAGACACTGATTTCATTGATTTTAGAATCGAGTACAGAGACAAGATAGATTATATAATAAATACTAGCTGACCCCGCAAAGGTGGTTTTGCCATATATGTTATTACCCCACTCCCCATGATCTCCCCATTAGAACTCAGGGGTATGAAAAATAGATGTTGACCGAATCTCAGGCCTACCCGATATGCATATAAATTTTCATAAAAATCAATCCGGCCGTTTCGGAGGAGTATGTTGACTGACACGAGAATTTTATATATAAAGGTGGATTTATTTATATTTGACTGTCGTGACGTGTCGTAACGTAATGGCTAGCGTTTATATTTATTATGTCGTGTTCTGACGCATCAGAACGATATTTTGAATCAATACAGCCGCAGCTCTAGAAAAGGTCAAACGTTTGGAATGTTCTTCTATGAGTCATTGGATTCTGATTCAAATTTTGAAGAAGATATTCAATTTATAAAACTCGCAACTCTTTTAAAAAAAGAGAAAGAGATTTTGGATTCATTCAATCAATAGACAAATATATTATATATTATTTTGTTTATGTTTTATATTATAAATAACATCATACTGTCGTACAATTTCAATTAAGTCATCCATTTTTAAGTGCCAAATAAACTATTATTTTACAATTTACGTTAATAAATTAGCGACGCTGATGCGTCAGAACACAACACTGTTCACATTAATCTGACGTGTCGTGATGACGCCGTTTCAGCACCTCCCGCAACCCGCTTATCTGACGCGAATCGGGATCGGTTCTGATGCGACACATCAGAAGCCATGATATATATATACAAATAAATAAAATTAGAGTCTCTGTTTGTAATATTAAAATAACCGCACACACATTTTTGTCTGTCTGTCTGTCTGTTTTTTCCGGCTAATCTCTGTAACGGCTGGACCGACTTTGACGGGACTTTTACTTGCAGATAGCTGATGTAATAGGAAGTAACTTAAGCTACTTATTTTAAAAATTTATTTATTTTATAACTCTGCGAACTGAACAATAACTTTTTCATGAAATCGCATGTGGACGAAGTCGCGGGCACAGCTAGTATATATACACACCAGATAATTATATAATCAAGATAGTACCTGGGTGACCGAGCTCAGCTCGGTATTTTTAGAACGAAGTTCCTTACGGCAGGCTTAACATTTGGCTGGGCGAGCGAACTGAAAAAAATGTGATACTAAAAACGTAAGAAAAAATATATAACGGAAGTGACGTAATATCAGTCACACGACTGTATAATATGACGTTTGTAAAATATTACTAGTAAACTTTTTTTAATTATTTATGTAATTTTATACTGTTAACAAAAATAAATAAAGACATATGTTTTTTTATTTCACTTAATACTTTCAATTATCATTATTATTATTATTTTGTTTGATTTATTTTATTTTACGGTATTTGTTACCTAAAATACTAGATTTCCTAAATACTTTTATGTTCTTAATTCAAAATCAATCAATAAAATTAAAAAAAAAATCAAGAACTAGAAAATATATATAAATTCAACATTATTTTTTTCAAATTGTGTTGCTTCTATACTATCCGAAGGAACTTCGTTCCGACCTGGTGTCCAATGACACCACATAATTTTTTTTAGTAAATCATGAAGGATTAGTAGTAGAAGAGAGAGTTAAAATGATTCGCTGCCGGTTTGGATGGTCTATTTTAACCGACTTCAAAAAATGAGGATGTTACTCAATTCGGCCGAAGGAAACTATATATATATGCTGTGCCCTACCTCAGTTAGACTTTTACTGGGTGGGTGTTTTACTGGGTGTACCGATTTTATCAATTATCAAGTGGTCATATTTCATCGAGATCTGATTACAACTTTTGGAGTAATCTTTGATAATGCGTATTTCTTGACTACTTTTCCGTGTAACCATTGTATTACTTGTCGATGTAATTGAAGTCGATTTTTTTTTCGTTTGCCTGCAAACACAATTATTAATAATGAATTAACGCAAAATAAAAATATTAAAAAGAGATATATTAATAATTGGATATATTAATTTAGATTTAACTTTTCGATCTGAAACGAAAAAATAATAAAAGAATTGACAGTGGTTTAACGGGCAGATAGTTCATACACGCACCAGGATTTCATAACCGACCAGGGTGTGAAAAGCTAATGGCGCTCTTCTCAAATACGTAGGAAGGGCTTACAAAAGTACGCATGCGTATTAAAAATGAGAAAAAGAGACATTACTTTAATGTTTTATACAATACTAGCGACCCGCTCCGGCTTCGCACGGGTATAAAATATAATTATAGCCTATGTCATTCACTGAAAAAATGATTAAAATCGATCCAGTAGTTTTGATTTATTCATTACTGCCCGTGGCCCGCACGCGTTAACTTAGAGTAAAAGCCGGCCGGAACCGGTAATATCTTCGAAAATATTCATTTAACTCATATGCTGTAAAGGGCCATATAGATCTATATTAAATAAAAAACATATTTAAGGTATTTAATTGGATAAGGATTAATGCTGTATTGGTTAAAATCGCTTCGAAAATTAGCCATTACTTGTCGTAAAAAGTAAATGACAAAAAAATGTTATTGTGGGATATCCATAAGAGATAGGTATATACCATCGCGGAGTTTTCTGTAGACCTTTTCAATGTGTACAATACTTAGTACATTATTTTGATAAATCTCGTAGGGTTCAGCCTGCGTTTGCAATTTAAGCGAAAAAAAAAAAAAATTTACGACATAACATTAGAAAACTCAAAAATAACAGTATTTCTCCACTATTTAATGGATGTTATTATACATATAAACGTTCCTCTTGAATCAATCTATCTATTAAAAAGAGCCGCATCAAAATCCGTTGCGTAGTTTTAAAGATCTAAGCGTACATACATGTGCAGGGACAGAGAAAGCGACTTTGTTTTATACTATGTAGTGATGCGTGAATTTATCAATTTAATTTATAAATATAATAAAATGGTAGGAAAGTCAAAACTGCACATTGAATATTTTTTCAAAAGAACTGTGAAAAAACTTTCAAAAAACTTGTGGTGTGATCTACAATCATACCGAAGCCAAAAATATAGTTTTTAAAATTTTGGTCTATTTGTCTGTTTGTCTGTATTTATGTCCGGGATACACTCAAAAAGTACTCCATGGATTAACTTCAAATTTGGCACGAATATTATGAAGAAGTCGGGTCAACATATAGGCTATATATTATCACGCTATCACCTACGGGGAACGAGCAGTGAACCTTTATTTCTTTAACGCATTCTGTAACAACGTGTAATCTAACGACGCGTATTTGAGTGTTGTCGTTATGTTAATAACCATGCTATAAGCTAGTTTCACACTATAAAAATCACGCAATATAAGTAACTTAGGCCGATAAACATAATTAAATGAATATAAGTGGTATCAAGACAATTTTAAAGCAGCGCCATCAATGAGATTTCAAAAAAAATCATCATCAATCCCTTTTTGGATATAAATAATTTAAATTTGATCATGTTGGCGAAGTTAATAGTTGTTTTTAAAAGTCATAGATGGAGTTATGTATTTTCTTCTTAAAAATTGGATCGTTAATTCGTTTCAGAGATGAGCAAGACAATTTAAAAAAATGTGTTAATATATGTGTACGCAAATGAATACGGTTCGCTTAAATGATGATGAAATATCTATGCGTACAATCTGGATCAAGTATGAATATATACTCGCCGGTAATTAACGGTACACGCTTAGAATATAGACCAAGAGATATGCACAAGCACAACTCACCTTGCGCAGCAGGAACGGAAGACGGAGTGGTTCTCGTTGACTTTGTTGCGACTAAAAGGATCTATGCTGGCCAGCCACGGTTTTCTGCATTAATCGTCCACAAATCATGCCACACACAAACTTTCGCAAGATGCAGTATTCGGAACAGTGAAGCTTTTTTGATTTCAACGGAAGCAATAGCGATGCGTACGGTTAGATGACAGCTGTTCTTGTTCTTGGCCGCCGCGGGCGCTGCTTTCTTTGGGAGGTTGGCTTGCGCATGCGCGCGCCGGTGATCCGGGCGCTCTCATTGGTCAAATAACAAGCGTGTACCGTTTAAAATGAAATTACGACATTTCATTGGTTAAGTAAACGAGCGCGCGGAAATTTAAAAATTATAAACATTTGAACGTTAAAAACGGAACATTCCGCCCACCAAAATACCAATGGGATTTTCCCGAAATTTGATTGAAAAAAAGTAATAAATTAAACTACGTTTGACTTACGATACTAATCTTAAAATTAAGAAACTAAACTACGTTTGTTAAGAAATATTGTTATTCGGTTGGCAGAGGGCACAATTTAACTAAAGGTCTCTTAATTATGTGATCTCTAGTTTTTAAAGTAGCTACTCGAATCACTCCATCAGGCCCAGGGTGTAAGGAGACTACTCGTCCTAATGCCCATTGGAGTGGAGGTCGATTATCATCCTTAATAAGCACGATCGAATTTACGGTTAATTGTTTTGAGTCTTTAGTCCATTTTGCCCGCTGAGTTAACGCGTGTAGATATTCTTGTTTCCAACGTTTCCAAAATTGCTGTTGGAACGATTGAATCAGTTGCCATCGGCTTAGACGATTAAGATTAACATTAGAGTAATCTGGATCGGGAACCGCCGTAAGAGGTTCCAGCGTCAAGAAATGACCAGGTGTAAGAACGTTCAAATCGTTAGGGTCAGAGCTTAATGGATACAAGGGTCTGGAGTTTAAAATCGATTCGATTTGAGTGAAGAGCGTGGTAAGCTCCTCGAAGGTTAGAGTTTGATCACCAACAATCCGATATAAATGACTTTTCGCGGCTTTCACTTGAATTTCCCACACTCCACCGAAATGTGGAGAAGATGGGGGGTTACGTTTAAATGCAATCCGTTCTGAGTTCGTTGCTTGCTCCATGCATGATGCGAGTTGCGAGGCTGCACCGACGAAGTTTGTGCCACAATCTGAATGTATGATGTTACAACGGCCCCGACGGGAGACAAAACGACGCAACGCAGCGATGAAACCGTCAGTCGATAAAGTGGACACTACTTCAAGGTGTACAGCTTTGGTGCTCAGACAGACGAATAAACATAAGTAAGCCTTATCGATTTTAGCACCGCGATGGATACCCAGTTTGATCCGGAAGGGACCCGCAAAATCCACCCCAACTTGAGAGAACGCTTTTGCCTGGTTGACGCGGAAGGCGGGAAGGTCGCTCATAAACGGTTGCAATGGTTGAGGACGGAGACGAAAGCATCGTATACACTTCGAGAGGTGTTGACGCACGGCACGCTTAGCTGCCAGAATCCAGAACTGCTGTAAGATCAGGTAGTGCGTGGTGTTCAGACCGGGATGAAGATTCTTCCGATGAATGGATTCGATTACTGCTGTGGTGAGCACACATTTCCTGGGCAGCAATGCCGGGTGCTTGTGTTCGAATTCAAGACCAGAGCGAGCCAGCCGTCCGCCCACCCTGAGAATACCTTGATCATCCAGGAAAGGATTTAACTTACGGAAGTGGCGAGGCAACTGTTTTTGCAACCTCAGATTTGATATAACGTCAAAGAAAAAACGGTTCTGGAAATGTTTGACGATCATCAGGAGAGCACGATGATATTCAACGTCCGTCACGACAAGACTCGCAGGTCGTGGACCTTCAACGCACGAGTTAACGCAAAATCTACGGATATACGCTACGATCCGACAAATTTTATCAAGGGATGAATACTTCTCGAACAGGTGATCAATTATGGACGTTTTCGAAGTGGTCTCGGTTTCATTAGCGATGAGAACGGTACTACGTTGTTCGGGAATTACAACGTCCTCCTGCGTCTGACATTTAGATATGTCTGTTGGCCATTCAGACGGCGGTTGAGAGAGCCACTCGGGGCCCGCCCACCATAGCGTGTTGGTTAATAGTTCCGTTGGCAGCTGTCCTCGAGAGCAAATGTCAGCTGGATTGGTCGCAGAGGGCACATGCCTCCAACATTCGGTAGGAACTGTGTCCTGGATGTGACTGACACGATTTGCGACAAAAGTTACCCATCGCGAAGAAGGGGACCGCAGCCAAGCTAAGGTAACGGTGGAATCGCTCCAAAGATAAGTGTTGTGGATGGGAATCCGCAATGTCTCCTTGACGAATTTCATAAGGTCAGCAAGTAGAACCGCAGCACAAAGTTCCAGCCGTGGCAGCGACTGCCTCTTCAAAGGCGCGACGCGAGCTCGTGCACAAACAAGGAAGAGGCGAATGGAACCGTCAGATTCGGTGACACGTAGATAAATGACGGCGCCGTACGCAAGTTCAGAGCTGTCACAGAACCCATGCAGTTGATACGATCGAGCACCTTCGATAACGAACCCGCGAGGAACCTTAAGTTCTCTGATTTGTGGAAGTTGTTGAGAAAAGTTGTTCCATTGTGCAACAATTTCCGATGGGGGAGTATCATCCCACGAAACGCCGAGGATCCAAAGTTTTTGGATTAAGCACTTGGCTTGAATTATTAGAGGCGACAGAAATCCCAAAGGATCGAAGACCCTGGCTACCTCACTCAGAATCGTTCGCTTGGTACAAGGATGATTTGACGGTTGGACGTTAAAAACAAATGAGTCTGAGCCAGGCTCCCATTTCAGCCCAAGAACTTTCACGGTTGTGTCTTCGGCTTGGTTAAAAGTAATAGCTTCCGAAAGACACGCTTCTGAGGGAAGGTCACTTAGAAGCTCAGGTCGATTGCTCACCCATTTGCGTAGCTCAAAGCACCCGCGAGCGAGAAGAGCGATGACTTGCGATTTGATATCGCAGGCATCCTCCATCGTTGAACTTCCGGTGACGATGTCATCGATATAAATATCGGAAGTTAAAACGGCCTTGGCCTTAGGGTAATGATGACCCTCGTCATTGGCCAGCTGCTGGATGGTGCGACATGCCAGAAACGGGGAAGAAGATACTCCGTAGGTGACGGTATTTAAAACGTATTCTTGGAGAGGCTCATCTGGGTGAGCCCGCCAGAAAATGCGCTGGTACTCACGGTGATGAGGAGCTACGTTAATTTGGCGGTACATTTGGCGCACATCCGCCATAAAGACGACGTTGTGTTCCCGGTAATGGAGAAGAATCTCCACGATGTTGGATTGCAGCTTTGGACCTACAAGTTGCGAATCGTTAAGCGATTTTGAATTTGCG
Organism: Melitaea cinxia; assembly: GCF_905220565.1. Taxonomy (NCBI): domain Eukaryota; kingdom Metazoa; phylum Arthropoda; class Insecta; order Lepidoptera; family Nymphalidae; genus Melitaea; species Melitaea cinxia. Next base: position 13,036,572 of record NC_059424.1, on the reverse strand, counting down.
TCCTTAGCCGAGGCGTCGAACACCACGCGGAGTTTCGTCGTGGAGCTGTCGGGACGTAAGACGCAGTGGTGCGGTATGTAGTACTTGCCTAAACCCATGTGCTTAGCAGGTACCAGAGTCATGTGACCACTTTCGATGTAGTCAGTCATGAAATCGGTGTACTGTTGTTTTAACGATTGATCACGAGACAACCGCTTCTCAATGGCATGGAAGCGCCGTAAGGCTATCGCTCGAGAGCCTTCAAAAAGAGGCTCCGAGTTGTTCTTGAAAGGAAGAACGACGTGATACCTTCCAGTCTCGTCACGGTAGTGGTCATGAGTGAAAATATTTTCACAAACTTGCTCATCTGGGGTTAATTGAGAAGATTGTGGAACGTTATCGATTTCCCAGAAACGCTGAACTATTTTATTTAAGCTCTCGTCCATGCTAGGAGGTGCTAATCCCATCAAACATGAAGGAGAGGATGCGAGTCGCGACTTCCCTAGGAGAAGCCATCCGAAAACTGAATTCAGTGCTTGCGGTCGAGACCCGTTACCCTTCAAACGCTGCTCGAGCAACGATTCAGCGAAAACGTCGGCATTTAACAAGACGTCGATCGGACCAGGGATGTCAAAACCAGGATCTGCTAACGGTAATGTCTTGACATCATTCCATCCATCCGTGTTGAGCCTTGCGATGGGTTGATCTCCGCAGATGTTCGGTATGACAAGCATCTCGAGATGAAATTTAACGTTGTCATTAGTGCCGAGGTCGCACGTCACGACGCCATTGACTGAGGCAGGAGCACCCCCCAAGCCATGTACCTCGGCGCAGACGGCTCTAGGCTTGAGCCCAAGTTGCTTAGCGGCGTGTGCTGTCAAAAAATTATTTTGACTACCCGTGTCAAACAATGCTCGGAACGTATGAAATTCACCACTTGTGTCACGAATTTGAACCATGGCAGTGGCCAGTAACACGGTCGTGTTCGCGGACGGGTAAGATGAGGTAAAAGATTTCTTAGCAACTAGGGCTACCGATTGTGAGTGATCGCGCGCGGTGTTAGGGTCGTTCCACACTTGGTCTCGATGTAGTAGAGTGTGATGTTTACGATGACATTTTCGACACGAAAATATCGATGTGCACTCTCGCACCGAGTGAGACGAGTTGAGACAATTGTAGCACCATTTCCGTTCGCCAGCTACAGCCATGCGCTCGTCCCCGGATTTAGACAAGAAATCTTTACAAGCCGTTATGTGGTGTTCTGCACTGCAGTATGAACACTTACGAATAAGTTTGGAGGTTGTCGCAACACGAGTTGGTTTACCCTCTTGTTTGTCACCAACCTTCTTCTTAGACATGTCGACGGTGGGGGCGACAAGCGAATGCTCGACGGTGGGGGCGACAAGCGAATGCGTGACGGTAGGTCGCTTCGATTTTTGAAAGGCACCTGATGCTTCCTTGCTAACTTGTGAAGTTTTAGTAGTAACGGCGGAGAAGTGCGTGTCGCGTATCAGCGCTTCACTCTTAGAGTGTAAAAACGCCCTTATATGTTGATATTGTGGCAGCTCGATGTCGATGTGCCTTTCCTCAAACTCGCGTCTCAGTTTAGTATCTAGTTTTGACAAAATATTGTAACAAAGTACGAAGTCCCAGTGCTCGGTAGGTAACTTCAACTTTTTCAAAATAGTCAAGTTTTCATCTATTGTATTTAACGCATGTCGGAAATCTTGAGCGTGTGAAGTTTTGAAATTTACTTCCAAAATATCGCGCCAGCACGCAAATGCCAATTCACGTTTATCCTCATAGCGGGACTTGAGAGCATCATATGCACTTATATAATGTTCACCAGCGACCGGAAACGTTCTAATTAACGATAACGCATCACCCCGCAACACCGACACCAAATAATGAAATTTCTCGATATCACTTAGAATTGTTGATTGATGAATCAACGCATCATAAGTCGCGATAAATTCAGGCCATTCCTTGATAGCACCAGAAAATACCGGAAGTGAAATTTTCGGTAAGCGCATATTGCTCTGCGCACCCATGAACGAATCACGCCTCGCATTATTTAATTCTTGCGACGAACCCTGTTGATATTTACGTTGAATTGCAACGACCCGAAAGTACATTTCATCGAAATTCTCCTGGATCTCGGTATCTACATCATCGGCTTCCTCGTTTAAAAGGTCCAAAATGATGAAGTGTGCCTCTTGAAAACTATCCGCGATGTTTTTTATTTCCTGACAATATGAAAGAAATAACTCGGTCTGTGATGCATCGGTTTCAATTAACTTCCCCACCTCGAGAGCCTTCGTAATACGATTATACGCGATAGTTCGTTTACGTCGCAAACTAGGCAAATTACTAACAGTATAATTCGTCTCCGTACACCGTTTGAATCCAGGTTTAGATTTACGTCGTGCTAGGTAAGACATCGTTAACGATTAAACAATAAACAATTTTCACTGAATTCAAAACGCCTTTTATTAAAACTAAACGGTTATTGAGAATATTATACTATATTAGCTGAGCCCGCAACTTCGTTAAGGTGGAGAAAAAAAAAAAATAATAATATTTTAGTTTGCAAAATTACCAAATAAATAAATAAATTTCTAAAGTAAAAATAGCCTAAGTTATTCCTTATTACATTAGTTATATACCAGTGAAAATCCCATTAAAATCGGTCCAGCCGTTTAAGAGATTTCCAATTTTATTTATTTATATAGATTATTTAAATAACAATCACGCTATCCGTGGTCGTAGGTAAGCAACAATCATCGATGGTCGTAGTTAAAGCGACAACTATAATATTGAACACCTTACACAAGGTTATTAACTAAAATGAACCTTATTACAACTCAGAACGGTTTGCTATATATATTTAGGAATAAAATTATTTTTTATAAACTGATAAGAAGTATAAGTTTTATTTTTACTTTATATATGTAGTTAACGTTAATATCAATACAATGCAACAAGATATTTTACTTATAGTGTTAAAGTTAAAATGAAGTTATTTATAAAATTTATTTATTACGGTATGTTGGGCGATCGACGTAACTAGTCGTGTAGTATTCAACTTAACACAGAAATTAAGGTACGATATAATTTGCAATATTGTTATTGCAAATGGTAAAAACGGTAAATAATTTTGTGTCAATTGATAATAAACGACTCGATGTTCTAGGTAGGTATATTTTAACAGAGATCGCGATCGGTTAGAACGGTAAGTAAGCGGTAGGAAAAAATTAAATCTTTGACGGTAGATATATGTGGGCGTTAGCGGACAGAATGGAACAAAGAAATGTTTCGTAATTGTTAAATATTTTTACGTTATGGTATGTTTATGATTTATGTAAGTACAGTAAACGATAGAAAATTGTTATTTTCGTTACAATCGCGAACTTAAAATGGTATTTTGGCTGACCGAATATATCCAAAAGTCCCGGGTTTCGGCACCAAAAAGATGTACGCAAATGAATACGGTTCGCTTAAATGATGATGAAATATCTATGCGTACAATCTGGATCAAGTATGAATATATACTCGCCGGTAATTAACGGTACACGCTTAGAATATAGACCAAGAGATATGCACAAGCACAACTCACCTTGCGCAGCAGGAACGGAAGACGGAGTGGTTCTCGTTGACTTTGTTGCGACTAAAAGGATCTATGCTGGCCAGCCACGGTTTTCTGCATTAATCGTCCACAAATCATGCCACACACAAACTTTCGCAAGATGCAGTATTCGGAACAGTGAAGCTTTTTTGATTTCAACGGAAGCAATAGCGATGCGTACGGTTAGATGACAGCTGTTCTTGTTCTTGGCCGCCGCGGGCGCTGCTTTCTTTGGGAGGTTGGCTTGCGCATGCGCGCGCCGGTGATCCGGGCGCTCTCATTGGTCAAATAACAAGCGTGTACCGTTTAAAATGAAATTACGACATTTCATTGGTTAAGTAAACGAGCGCGCGGAAATTTAAAAATTATAAACATTTGAACGTTAAAAACGGAACAATATGTTTTAAGCTGCTTCATGCTGCTGTATTGGAATTTTCTCCATTTGCTTCAGTCACAACTTATGACTTAATTCGGCAGGATCACCATAAAGTCATTTATTCAAAGCAGGCTGAAAATAAGCACTTTTTGAAAGTTGTTTACAAAAGACAGCCTCCCTCTGTTACTGCGCTTTCTGTAGATATGAAATGTAAAGAAGAAACGGGTAAATAAATGTTATTTTAACAGGTATAATCGTAGGTATTTTTGGTGCTGTATTACGTTCACCCAGACGAAGTCGCGGGCAGCAACTAGTATCGAATATTAAACGAGCAATTCTTGTATTAATATGCAACGATTTTCATGAAATTTAGTATGCAGGGGATTTCGAGGGTGATAAATCGATATAATTAGGATTCATTTTTAGAAAATGTCGTTTTATCCCTGTTGGCAATGAAGAAATAGCTACAATATCGTTAGAATACGAAGGTAAATTTCGCATATGTAAATAAAGTTGTAATACCTCAGGTGGGGGAGAATTCGGCCGGTCGGGATTGACCGAGAAAACTACGGTTCAAATCCCCATGTCTGAGATCGATTAGTTTTTTCCTTTTTTTTTTAATTGCACTTATGATTTTTTATTTAAATGACCAGTTCATATTTTTTATTACTATATATTTTAATATGATTTCCAAACAAACACGACTTACTAAAAATACCGAGGTAAGCTTGGTCACCCAGGTGCTTATTTTTAAACGGCTTCAAAAGAGGAGAAGGTTCTCAATTCGACTTCTTTATGTATTGTTATCTCAGAACTTTTGTGACTCCGTGGACCAATTTCGATGTTTTCTTTTTATGGTTATAAGTGGTGTGTATGATACAAATGGTACTACTTTTTGAGTTACTTGACTACTTTTTCTACTATCTTCATATGTTTGGAAACATTGTTTTTTTTTTTTTTTAATAATTAACATCCACGGGCTCAAAATGCCCATGCCTTTTGTTAAACATACATCATAATTAAATTTATACTACAGGCAGCTGAGTCTACCATTCAAGAATGGCAAATGGGAATTCCACTGAAGTTTTGAGTTCAAATTATCGCTAAGGAAACTGTAGTATCATTGACAATAAGCCTCTCGTTATTTATTATAAAATTATAATTTGGATGCTTAACATTAGGTAACGAAAACACAAAACACTTGGTTTTTTTTGGCGTTCAAAACCAAGTTGTTTATTTTAAACCAATCTTGAATTCGCGGCAAAGAAGTTTTCTCGTCATCATAATTTACTTTTTCCCTATCAACTTTAAATATTAGAGAAGTATCATCTGCAAATAACACTATATCACAAATATATTTAACATAAAATGGCAGATCATTTATATGTATTAAAAAAAGAAATAAACCCAGAATCGACCCCTGTGGAACGCTCATTTTTAGCACAGATCCAGAAGACTTCGTTCTGTTTACTGATACGTGTTGAATTCTATTAGATAGATATGAAGCAATTAGATTAAGAGCTTTACCATTAACGCCGTAATACTCAAATTTACTTAATAAGATCCCGTGGTATACGCAATCGAATGCCTTTGATAGGTTACAAAATATACCATTTTGTGATTTCTCCTAAGGGTCATATATATGTTTGAGAAGTGCCACACCAGCATCTGTCGTAGAGCGACCTCTAGTGAAACCATATTGTTCACTGTGAAAAATTCCATTAACTTTAAAATGGAAAAGAAGTTGATTTAGTATAATTTTTTTAAATGTTTTACTTAAGGACGGTAGGCTTGAAATGGGTCTATAATTACTGAGATCACTTCGACTTCCCTCTTTAAAAAGTGGTACAAATTTACTACATTTTAGCTAATCTGGAAAAGACCCCACTTTAATAGCATTGTTAAAAGTTAAATCTAAGTACGGAGCGAGGTCATCAATTATAGTACTAATTAATTTAACTAAAATGCCCCACAGAAAATTTGTTTTTTTAATATTAAGACTCTTAAATGCTTTTAGAATATCTAAAGAATCAACTTGCGAGAATGAAAAATCAACAATACAATACATGCTTACGTTATTTTTAAGAAGTTGGGTAGAATCAGTTGAAGATGAATTCAGTCGAGAAGTTAAGTCAATGGCTATTTTATCGAAAGACTTCAAAGACGTTTGCCGACTTGTCAACCGAGCTTACAACAGCACCATTTATATTTAATTCAATTGGTATAGTTTGCTTATTACGTTTCCCACATATACTATTAATTATATTCCATGCGCATTTAATTTTATCACCAGAATTAATAATTTTATCTTTGATATATTTTGATTTAGCAGCCATACAAACATTTTTTAAAGTTTTAGAATATTTTTTTACATAATAAAAAAATCCAGTCTCCTGCTTCCATTGCTTCACACTGTACAGTTCGTACAACCTATTTCTACTCTTATAAATACCTTCAGAGGCCCATTCACTAAATTTTAAGTTTATATTTATATCGAAAGTTGTAAGTTTAAAAACGTTATAGAATTCATCTAAAATTAATTTGAATACTGAATTATAGATTACATCTGGATCCTGTGCCATCATATCTACTTTACATATTTTTTGCGCTACAATATCCCTAAAACAATTCGTACTCTTTACCGTTATTAGTCTACACGTAATTCTTCGAGAATTTATGTTAATTTTCTCATTAAGAGATAATTTTTGACCGCAGTAATCGGAAGTTAATACAGTTATAACAGATTTATTGTGAATTTCAATATTACTACATACGTTATCTATACAAGTAGCAGATGTCTTAGTGACTCGAGGTGATTCACAATATCTGTGTATTAAATTAAATGAGTTAAACAAATTAATTAATCTACTTCTAATCATTGTGTCCTTTAACATGTCTATATTAAAATCACCACACACTAAAAATAACTGTCTCAAATACAGTTAAATCACCTACAGGGGGCCGGTACACGCAAAGTATAATGTACGCTGTAATTCTAACACAAGAGAACTCTACAGTTCGCTCGACAGAAAGTGCTGCAATATCTTTACGGGATTTATGAGCTATATCATTACGCACCAATATTAGTGAACCTCCGCGAATAGCATTCTCTCTAATAAACGAACGAAACTAAAATTTGGAATATTAAATATTTCATAACTTTTTAGCCAATGTTCAGAAATACGAAATATATGAATTTTATAAATGTCTGATAATAATTCTATTTCATGCTCCTTGCCATCTATGCCCTGTATATTTTGATGAATTATATTTATGCAACAAACAGAGCTTAGATTTTGTCTGTTTAGATTAGCATTTTTTATATCAATAGAGATATTATTTATATTAGAATTTGTTTTACAATTATTATAATTAAATAAATGATTTATATCATATGTCAATAAGTCTGCTATTTGCTTTTTACATTTTAATGACAAGTACATTACACCATTTGTAAATTTAAATCTAGAATGGAAAAATAATAAAAAAGTTTGACGAGACTTTTATAAATAAATAAATAAAATGAAATTAATTGGTAACAAAACACTGCTTACGTAAGATAAAATTCTACAAAATTCAATCCTAATACTAAAATACAAAGCTTTACACAAAAAAATAAAATAAAAAAAATGAGTTTGTGATGTCACCAATGGGACTCAGTATTGTTAAGACATCGTTGCCCCAACACTGATTTTCAGTGAGCACCGTGTATATAGGCTAATTTAGTGTTAGCGTAGCGTATTTTACTCTACGCATGCGTAGCTCTAGGAACGGGAAAGGTAAAAGCTCAATATTACGTAACGGGCCCATTAGCTCAGTTGGTTAAAGCGTTGTGCTAATAACACAAAGGTCGCGGGTTCGATCCCCACATGGGCCAATCTTTTAGAAAAAATTTATGTTTATTGTTTATTTTTTCTAGTAAACAGAAACAATAATTAACGTGATTTGTAACCTTGATATACTTTTAATTCATGCTTTATAATTTACTTTCCCTACACACTTAAAAAACGTTGCTATTATAAGTTTTATATTGTTTATATAAAAAGCGTTTAGTTTGGTTCAAGAATAAGGATAATAGATGTTCGTTAACAGACGCTGTATTCTATGCAAGGCATGACTTCAATAATGATTGATAGATTTTTTAAGTGACAACGTCAAATAAATCGATGGACGCCGTCTGGTCCCAATGGAGGCAATAAAGCGACGAGTTATCTGATTTAAAAAATGTTTAGCACTGCTACGCCAAGGTCCAGGTGTTTCGATTGCAAACGGCACAAAGATGTAATTTGGAATTAGTGATGTATATTTGTGCCGTTTAATCGTTTCACCTTTTTCCATTGCGGCTGCACTTTTAAGGCTGTTTCCCTGACATGAGACGGAGCAAGTGTGTCAACGCAGGTTGCGTCCCACAAAAGGCTCCGTCCTTCCCAGGGCCAACGTCATCAATCCATCAGGTCTCTTGCCATCATCGCAACTAATTCCAGTACGCTCGATAAGAGCAGGAACGTCGATGGTGGCAAGAGCTCTTTTTATGCCATCATTTTGAAAATTAACTTTAATCTTTCATTCATATTCCAAAGTCACCCAAATTATACCCTCCCCCTCCCCAATTTATGAACCTTAGTGTCGAGTAACTTATGTTTGGACTCCATTATTCTAAATTTGCTACAAAATGAGTTACCTATTCTGACTCCTTTACACATTCCCGATACATCTGACTTAAAAAACGATTTCACTGGTAACGGCTCCATCAGTTATATCTGGCAGATAGATAAAGCGACTACCAGGATTGTAGATTTTTGTAGGAGATAATTCATACGACACTAGTCTAAAGCTACTATTAATATTAACTATACCCGTGCGAATAATTCGCATCAAATAAGTACTATTAGTCGCTCAGCGGTCAAAATTTGACTATAATTAAAATTTTAAATTACGAAAAACCAAAAAATATTGAAAATAAAGAACCTTTTTTTAAAATTTTCAATTTGACTACATACTTTGACAATCAACAAAATACTTATAATAAGCGTGTTTGTGTTAAATACATGGTAGAGTGTGTAATGTTTTTTTTTTTTTTTTAATTGATTTAATATATTTTTATGCATAATTAAAAACAATATATTAACATTCTGCACTCAATATATTAACATTCTGCTCCTGAGTATAAACTATAAGTGTGCGAAATTTTATATTTAACCGTCCGCGCAATTTTCATAAAAAGGGGTACAAAGTTTTTGCTTCATGTATTAATAGTACCTGGGTGAACGAGCTTGGCTCGGTATTTTAAGTAAATCGTGTGTTTTGGAAATCATATTTAAATATGAATTACATAATATTGATAATATATAAATAATATTTTTCAGTTTTACCGACATAATAATAAAAAATAAGAACTGGCTATTTAAATAAAAAATAACGAGTGCAATTAGAAAAAAAAAGAAATAATAATAATCGATCTGGAAAAATGAAGATTTGAACCGGAGTCTTTACGGCCGATTTCTCACCTGAGCTATTACAACTTAAGTGACAAGTGTGAAATTTTACCTTCGTATTCTAACGATATTGTAGCCATTTTTTCATTGCCTAAAAATAGGGATAAAATGACATTTTCTAAAAATGAATCCTAGCTAGATTTCTTTATCTTCCCCGAAATCCCCTGGATACTGAATTTCATGAAAATCGTTGGAGCCGTTTTCGAGATTCAGATAATATATATACGAATTGCTCACTTATTAGTATTCGCTATTAAATTGATAAATTCACGCATATTGTATGAAACATAAACTAAATGTCCCTTTTCCTCACTTTTAATACGCATGCGTACATTTGTAAGCCCCTCCTACGTATTTGAGAAGAGCGCCATTAGCTTTTCACACCCTGGTCGGTTATGCAATCCTGGTTTGTGTATGAACTATCTGCCTGTTAAACCACTGTAGAATTATTATTATTAAAATTATTTATAATTTTTTAAGTAGATCGAAAAGTCAGTGAGTAAATAATCTTATCTATAATAATATATATAAAAGCGAAAGGTCACTCACTCATCACGAAATCTCCGAAACTATAACACCTACAAACTTGAAATTTGGCAGGTAGGTTCCTTATAAGACGTAGGCATCCGCTAAGAACGGATTTTACGAAACTCGACCCCTAAGGGGGTAAAACGGGGGTTGGAAGTTTGTATGAAAGTCCTATGTTTTTGAAGTAAGAGACTTGAAATTTAAAATGTAAGCTCTATAGATGGTGAAAAGGTGTCCAAATAATGTATCTTTAGAAATTAACTCCCTTTTGGGGTTAAAACGGGGGATGGTAGGCTGACTCACTTATCGCAAAATCTCCGAAACTATAATAGCTACAAACTTGAAATTTGGCAGGTAGGCTCTTTATAGGATATAAACATCCGGTAAGAACGGATTTTACGAAATTCGACCCCTAAACGGGTAAAACGAGGGTTGAAATTTTGTATGAAAGTCCTATATTTTTGAAGTAAGAGACTTGAAATTTAAAATGTATGCTCTATAGATGGTGAGAAGGTGTTCAAATAATGTATCTTTAGAAATCAACTCCCTTTTGGGGTTAAAACGGGGGATGGTACGCTGGCTCACTCATCGCGAAATCTCCGAAACTATAATAGCTACAAACTTGAAATTTGGCAAGAAGGCTCCTTATAGAGCGTAGACATCCGCTAAGAACGAATTTTACAAAATTCGACCCTTAAAGGGGTAAAACGGGGGTTGAAAGTTTGTGTGAAAGTCCCATGTTTTTGAAGTAAGAGACTTAAAATTTAAAATGTATGCCTTATAGATGATGAGAAGGTGTCCAAATAATGTGTCTTTAGAAATCAACTCTTTTTTGGGGTTAAAACGGGGATGGTAGGTTTACTCACTCATCACGAAATCTCCGAAACTATAACACCTACAAACTTGAAATTTGGCAGATAGGCTCCTTTTAGGGCGTACGCATTCGCTAACAATGAATTTTACGAAATTCAACCCCTAAGGGGGTAAAACGGGGATCGGAAGTTTGTATGAAAGTCTTATGTTTTTGAAGTAAGAGACTTGAAATTTAAAATATATGCTCTATAGATGGTAAGGAGGTGTCCAAATAATGCATCGTTCTCTATATATAAAAAAGAGAAAGGTCACTGATTCACTCATCATGAGAACTCAAAAACCGCTGGATGGTCTATCCATCCAGGTTGGACAAAGATAAAGTTTGGCACGGATGTAGATTATAGTTAGCAGACGTCCGCTAAGAACGGATTTTACGATATTCCATCGCTAAGGGGGTTTAATTGGGGTTGATAGTTTGTATGAAACATATACAGCCAGAAAATAAAACCAAAAATGTGATGTATAGACAGGTTTTATAAAAATAACTATTAAATTATAATAAATTGTGCCTTTTAAAAAGTTACTCAGTTTGATAAGCATTTCAAGTGACTGAAATAAAAAATAATTTGCGTTAAACATCTTAATAGTAATATATATCTTCATAACCATGAGGACGTAATCGCGGGCAACAGTTAGTGTGAACGGATTTTCATGCGGTTTCACCATTGCAGAGAGGGCTCCACCATTGGCAAGAGGAAGGTTTACGGAATGGCTAACCCGATTTTGATGAGAGTTTCACTGGAAGTTTGCCGGCAAAACTTTGTGACACACTAATTTCAACGCGGGCGAAGCCGCGGGCACAGCTAGTATACTATAAAATTCTCATGTCGCAGTGTTTGTAGTTAAACTTCTCCGAAGCGGCTTGACCGATTCTCATGAAATTTTGTGTGCATATTGGGTAGGTCTGAGAATCGAACAACATCTATTTTTCATACCCCTATAAGGAGGCTTTAACATATATTTTTTATTTATTTTCAAAACACACTTACAACATACATATAAAAAATTTAAAATTACAAATAAATAACAAAGTATCTGATATGCATGTCACTTATAAGTGTACATAACATTTTGGAATACAGTGTTTAAAAGCACAAAAAATCACAAATAATTAAAATATTTGAACTTTAGATATACCTACATTAATATAGTTCAACAAATATTTAAAAAAAAAGGTTGACACGCCATCATCATCATCACAACCAAAATAATCAAAATCAAAAATAAAGATAAAAAACATATTATTATCATATACATTTATAAAATTAAATAATTGGACAATTTAATCCAAATAACGATTAAAAACAAATTATCATTAATTAAGTAATTAAGAATAGGGAAATAACAAAAGTCAAACCAAATTATCAAAAAATTGCAAATAGAAAAATTAAAATATATGGCGAAACAACGTTTGCGGGGTCAGCTAGTCTATTTATAATATCTTGACAAACTGCCCTGACAGACTTTATTCTCTCAAAAGTTAATAGTAAACATAAAATTAAAGAAAAAAATTTTTTTCTTGGTATTAAAACCTTCCGTGGGCCTTAAGGAACATACAAAAAAAATAAATTTGTCGAATTAGTTTAGCTATTTTCGAGTTATGCGCTTAGGAACATTCATTTTTATTTATGTAGATTCTACATATATATATATATATATATATATATATATATATATATATATATATACTAGTTATGACCGCGACTTTGTCTGCGTGGCATTAAATAAAAATGGTTCAGTTCGCAGACTTATAAAATAAATGAATTTCTAAAATAAAAGTCTATCTGTGTGAATTTTCATATGGTTTTTGTAATTTTCTAATATGTATAAACTAAACTCTAATTTGTATTATTATAACTTAAAATCACCTTACGAAAGAAAAATAAAATAAAATAAAAGTAGCCTCAGTTAAATTAATCTGTTTGATCCGGCAAATTTTTGAAACGACTGGACCGATTTTGATGGGACTGTCATTGGCAGATAGCTGATGTAATAAGGAGTAACTTAGGCTACTTTTACCGTAGAAATTTACTTAATTTATAGCTCTGCGAACTGAACAATAAGTTTTTTGTTAAATTCCACGCGGACGAAGTCGCGGGCAAGTTGAACATAATATAAATTATAAGTTTGAACATATATATTTATTAATTACTAGCGATCCACCCCGGCTTCGCACGGTTGCAAAAACTATCAGTGTTCCTCTATATTATGCATGTATTCAGTGGCGTGCATAAAGATTTTAGACAGGGTTGGCAGTCAAAAAAAAAATATGAACAGCCACACTGCACCTACTTTCTCGAGATTTTTTCATAATTTATTTCAATTTTGTTTGTTTTAGATAATTTCAAGAACAGACAAGTAAATTATTGGACACGTAAAGTGCATTTATACTAATAATGCAGGCATACAAATACACGTACAGCAACCAACTGATACTTATCAAACAAATCAGTTACTGGATAGACTGTGACCTCATAAGGCCGACACTCTAATAATTTCGTTTGTGTCAAACATAGGAAATCATTGATAACTCCACATATAAAATGCTTTTCGTATGGTGACACTTTAGCTCAACGCTTTTGATACTTGCGCCTCTATGTGTCAATTTTAGTAAAATAATTCTTCGATCTGTCATCTGAGCTTCGTAATGTCATACAACAAAAAGAAGATCGTTATAAGCAGTGAGCAAAACGAATTGAATACCCGCAATAAATTTTGATTTATTAAATTGCGTTGAATGGTTTATTTACATAACAATTACAAAAACAATAAAATAAAATGCCTAGGCGACGAATATCAAGCAGAAAGACGTTGAAGTAAGTTAGCCTGTAGTCGTGAAATACCTGAGCAACGAAATATAAGATATCTACACTTCGAATATTGTTTACAAAGAAGTTTTGCAATATAGAATAAAAAATAAATAATTTTTGTAATTTTGTACTGATAATTATTATACTTATTCCGTGCAAATTTTTCGCACGGGCTAGTAACTAGGCTATTGCTAGTAATATTTTATTTCTCGCAAAATATCCTTTCTTAGATTTTTTTGTTTATGTACTTACCTGTAATGAATAAATAGCCTAGTAAAATCACGATTACTGAAAAAGTAGTCGGAAGTGCTCAGCGTCCCCATGGTCGCGGCGGGTGGCGGAACACTCCAGAGATTTTAGTCCGTGCGAATTGGACATAGCCCGCGGCTCCCCCTGGCCGTGGATATTCGTTAGGGATTGACCCTGGATAAAAAAAAATGTTTCAAGAATGCTAGCAGCATTTTTCAATCTCTTCATCAAGCCGTCTTGTCACCAGTGAGGGCAATAAGGCGAGGAGTTATCGTATAATTTTTTAATTCTTTAGCAATTCTACTCCAAACGGCACAAAAGTGTAATTTGGAATTAGTGTCGAATATTTGTGCCGTTTAGTCGTTTCAGATTTTCCCGCTGCGGTTCCCACTCTTAAGGCTGTTTCCCTTACATGAGACGGAGCAAGTGTGTCAATGCAGGTTGCATTCCACAAAAGGGCCCATCCCCTTTCCCAGGGAACCAACATTCATCCATCCATCATCTATCAGGTCTCTTGCCATCATTGCGACTAATCCCAGTAAGGCTCGATAAGAGCAAGAACGTCGATGGTGGTAAGAGCTCTTTTTATGGTATCATTTAGGGAGCCATGGCGGGAAAACCTACTTGGACTCTTGTTGTAGAAAATATGGTGTACTTCGAAAGAATCCACCTCCTTTCTGCACGGACATCTGTGTTCAAAACACAGTGGAGCTCCCAATCGGAGACCGACAGAAATTCTTAGACTTTCGTGGTCCAAGAGTGTCCCAAGATTTTTTGACGGCATTGCGTGAAACTAATGACCCAGCTTGATTTGACACAGCTGGAAACCACATGTTTTTACCACATGTAAAATTTTGCGTCAAATTTAATTGAGTATTGTAAAAGATTGTTGCAATAAAATGTTTTTGGTTGTATTGTTTGTAACTGGCTGGTTTTAAGCTTCAGCCTGTAATATCTCACTGCTGGGCATAGACCTCTTTCCCAATGTAGGAGAAGTATCAGACATTAATTCACCACGCTGCTCCAATGTGGGTTAGTGGATATAAGTATTCCCTATTATGAGTAACAATCGCTATCAGGGGTCTATGATAACAACCGGGACCGACGACGGCTTAACGTACTCTCCGAGGCACGGTGGGGAGGTATGTGTGTGTATTATAATTTTTAGTTTTGAAATTTTTGTTAAATACCCGTGCGAAGCCGAAACGGGCTGCTAGTATTCAATAAAAGACATAGTAAAATAATCCAAAACAATATCCTACGAAGTTATGGACTCCTAGTATTTTGTAGGTTTTTACTGACTGAAGTTAACAACGTATCCGTCACGTTTGCGCCTTTTGTATTTGGTTGACGGAAGATGTCAAAAAAAAATTGTGTGTTGTTCATTGTAATTGTTTAAATAATCAAGTATATTATTTTGATAGTAAACTGAAAACTACATTTTAAAATTAATGTTAAAAATCTGTGTTAATTTAAGCTTCTATTGATTCATAACCAATTTCAATCTGATATGACATGCGCAGAAAGGCTTACTCTAGTTAAGTACACTCTCTATTTCATTCATAAGTTCCTGGTAGTATTGCGGGTGAAAAATATCGGCGATTGCATATTCCACGGATATCCCCTAAAAATTCGCATCTGCATCTGTACCAGCGGATGTAAATTTTCGCTTATGCGATAATCCTGCTCGTACGTAGTAAACTCGTAAATAGATTTTTTAATTATTTATTTTGATTTTGCTTGTAAAATTTTCTTAAATAATTCTTTAATTATTCTACATTAGGTCTCCTTGTATCGGTTAATTATTTTAACTGCATCTGTGTTATTTTCAAAGAAATATTTATTAAGTATAAAAGAAATTTTATTTTCTGTGCTTCTCCATCTACTTATTCTGTATATCATTCACAAACTAAAATATTGTCTGCTATCAGGAAAACGTTCTTATTTTAATTTATTTGAACCACAAACAAGTTTGACAGGCTTTAATTATTACAATTTAAGTTATTGCAAACTCAACACGTCTCATTGAACATAATTAAATTGCAAATTATGAACTGTCTTAGAATTCATTGTTTCTATAATGAAATTTATAAGTTTTAATCAATATATAATATATATGTACTTACATACAGATATATAAAATTTTATTAATAGGTACAATTGTTATAGTGACTGTAATATATATATATATATACATATACGTATTTTCTTCAATATTCTTCAATATTTAAAATATTATAATTAACATGGAATACCTTTAGCTTTAGAGTACGAGAGAACCATCTTGTGTCCTTATAAAGTAACAACTTTGACGTAGCTGTGATGTAGCTATAGTGCAGTTAATTTTACAGCAATAAAAGAAGATGGAGCTATTTTGTAAGTTAATTATTTTCTATGATGCAAAAATAAAAATAGTAATTTTTGCAATATTTGGTTTTCAAACAGATTTTTTGTAAGTGATAACTATGAGTGATATTTTGACGGTAAGACCACTAATTTTTTTCAGTAGATAAAATATCAAAAAAAATCAAATTTATAAAACTTCAATAATATCGAAATAAAACTTGAACTAATAATATAAACTTTGAAGGTAGGAAAAAAATTATTCAATTGATGAAACAAATTGGCACCCTAATAGTTCCAACAACTGACAGCTTTCGAGCCACCTGAAAATCAAATGAACATCAAAATATTTCTTTATTCAAGAAAGCTTCATATATTTTTTAAACTTTTTTACACATTATAATTATATTTTCATCATCATTATCATCATCAATCAATCAACAATACTATAATTAAAATATAACGGATCGCTGTCTGTACATGGAAGATATACGAGAAAAGATATTATTGGGACCTTTATTAACGCAAAAAGCACCCAAAACAATAATTGTTATATTTTTTGTTTTTTTGTTTCTGTGTTTGTGCTCGCTAAAACCGGCTACAAATGGCTTATTCGATTTTAATGTGGTTTTGACTAATATATTATTTATTTATTTATTTACATATAATAATATTGTAAACATTACAGATCTTATAATCTAATTCGTTTACAAAATTTCGGTTGTATCGAATCTTTGGTCTCGCTTTACCGGTTTGCGAAATACAGCAGGTGTTGAAAAATTATGTCTAAAGTTGGATCCCACGCCAGCACACCATTAAGCAGAGTCAGTGCTCGAATTGACGGTGACTTCCGCATCAATCTCGAACTGTGTCTCATAATTGCAAACAGAGTATGCCGCCGAACGTGGTTATACTTTGACACGCTCAGAGCTATCTAACTTAATACTGAAGGGTTAGAAATTTAGCCAGTAATTAGATTATAAAAATATATAGTTAAGAAAACATCTCTTCTTACTTCAAGAGAATCATATCCTAGCATCGCCTGAAAAAATAAAGAGTATACGCAGGATACAAAATATCCATATTTCTTGAAGTAAGGCCATCTTTAAAAATTTCCTTGGAGTTTTTCCAACATGTGTTTGTATTATGCCTCATGTTGACTCCAGATAACTGCGTTTCTTTCTAGAACGCTTCTTACAAAGCTATTGTATAATATTTTCGTAACTGCAGCTCTATCAAGGTCACAAGATTGCCTCAAAACAAATCCTAATATTAGATTTGTACGCTTTAGTAGTTAGTTTAGCGACATTCGTAATATGATCGGAAAAACTAAAATCTGAACGCATTCAAATTTCTAAATCACTTATTTTCGTTTGTCTATTTAATGTACAATTATCTAACCGATAATCGTACGCAATCGGATGGTGTACTTTACTTTATTATGGTAACCTTTACTTAATATTTGGTTTTTATTTCGTGTCAATCGGTTCATAAATAAAAAAGTTATGCCAATTTAAAGAATCAGGTTGAACATGTAAAGTCACTATTTCACGTGGACAAAATCGCAAGCACAGTTAGTTTATTAATAAATTAATTAATTATAGTAGTGTAAGGATGTGAATCTAACGCAAACTTGGAATGTGATTTTACAAAGAAAAATTAGAAAAAAAACTTAGAAGATGCAGTTGAAGCATTTACTCTTTCAAAAAAGCTATCGATCATTATTAAAGTCATGCCTTGCATAGAATACAGCAACTATTAACGCACACATTAACAATAATAACACAACATCAACAACAATATAAAACTTATAATCGCAACGTTTTTTAACTGTGTAGAGAATGTAAATTATAAAGTTTGAATTAAAATTATATCAAGATTACAAATCACGTTAATTATGGTTTGTGTTAGCTCGTAAAAATAAACAATAAACATAAAATTGTCAAACAGATTGGCCCATGTGGGGATTGAACCCGCGACCTTTGTGTTATTAGCACAACGCTCTAACCAACTGAGCTAATGGGCCCGTTACATAATATAGAGCTTTTACCTTTCCCGTTCCTAGAGCTACGCATGCGTAGAGTAACAAACGCTACGCTAACATGAGAAGGCTCATCAAATGTTTTCATTACGACGCTATATTTTGCTCTTCGTTCTGATACAACATAATGTATCTATACTATTAAATGGAGAGCCGTTTTTTTGTTCGGTTATACTGCGAAAACTACTGAACCGATCGGAATAATTCTTATACCATAAGACGCTGCGTGTTTCGGAGAGAGTTCTAATATATGATATGTTGGTGATTACTTATCGTGTAAAAAAATATGTACAGACAGAGGTCTCTAGTATATGTATAAAATTCAAATGCTGGTCACTTGTCTCACTAAAACACGAGAGTGGCTGGATCGGGTATGGTCTCACATATTGCTGTTATCTATATAACTATGATTATATTCATCACTCGAAAGCGAGGATGAAACAGAATTTAACGACAAAGGATAACATACTGCTAAGTATCTCTCTATCTCTAAAATGCTATTATTCAATAAGCAATGTTTCCAAACACATGTAGGTCGGCGAAAAAGTAGTCAAGTCAATACGCATTATTAGCGATAACTCAAAAAGTACTTTTCGATCTCAATTTAATTGAAATGGAATCACATGATACACACCACTTATATATAAAATTCTCGTGTCGCGGTGTTTGTAGTTATACTCCTCTGAAACGGCTTGACCGATTCTCATGAAATTTTGTGTGCATATTACGTAGGTCTGAGAATCGAACAATATCTATTTCTCATCCCCCTAAATGTTAAGGGTAGTCCACCCCTAATTTTTTTTAATTTTTAGATAAATTATTTGTTTTTAATTTTATTATGATTTGGCGTTGAAAAATACATAGAACCCTAAATTTACACCCTTATATCACCAACCCTTATTTTTAAATAGCGTTTAGCGGCAAGACAACGTTTGCCGAGTCAGCTAGTAACCTATAAAAAACATCGAAATCGGTCTACTCAGTCAAAAAAGTTCTGAGGTAAAAATACATAAAAAAGTCGAATTGAGAACTTCCTCCTTTATTTGAAGTCATTTAAAAGTATTATTAAATTGATAAATTCACGCATATTGTATGAAACATAAACTAAATGTCCCTTTTCCTCACTTTTAATACGCATGCGTACATTTGTAAGCCCCTCCTACGTATTTGAGAAGAGCGCCATTAGCTTTTCACACCCTGGTCGGTTATGCAATCCTGGTTTGTGTATGAACTATCTGCCTGTTAAATCACTGTAAAATATTATTATTTTTTAGAAGACCGAAAAGTTAATGAGTTTAAATAATTTATTTATAATATCTTGACAAGCTGCCCTGACAGACTTTGTTCTGTCAAAAGTTATATATATACTAGTTATGACCGCAACTTTGTCTGCATGGAATTTAATAAAAAGGTTCAGTTCGCAGAGTTATAAAATAAATAAATTTCTAAAATAAAAGTAGCCTCAGTTACTCCTTATTACATCAGCTATCTGCCAGTGAATGTCACGTCAAAATCGGCCCAGCCGTTTGAAAGATTAGCCAGACAGACAGACAAAAATTGTAAAATATGTTTGTTATTTTGGTATAGGTATGTACCGTGTATATATATCCATATGCATTTAGTAAAAAGTGGTTATTTTAATATTACAAACAGACACTCCAATTTTATTTGTTTGTATAGATGTATAGATTAGTAATGAAATTGTTATTATGCGCATGTAAGTAATAAGCAATACAGACAGAGCCGCGAGCATTAGCTAGTAAGGAATAAAGTATTCCTAAAAATGATTCAGAAAGACCGAAATATATATAGGTATATGACCTTATGGTGTATTTTACCCGCGGTTTCGCTCGCATTGAACTTTTTTTAATAAAAAAAGTATCCTATGTTACCTTTAATACCTCCAAGAATATGGGTACAAAGTTTCACGATGATCGGTTAAGTAGTTTTCGCGTGAAAGCGTAACAAACAAACTTAGATTCACATTCATAATATTATATAAATATAACAGAAATATAAGAAATATACCAAACCTTTGCAAGTAGAACAAGTAATTATCTATAAAATGATATATAATTTACGTGGAGTAATTGTAAGGTTTTTTCTAAAAATGGTGGCAAGCATCTAAAACGTCTGAACAAATTAACGTGTGTACAAAATTTCAGCTTAATAGGTTGAAGATTATATACATCTTGAAAATTGAGTTGCAAGATTCCACCCTAATAAGCAAACACACATACATACATTGTAAATAAAAGCTTTCCATAATATATTGTACCTTTACTTCTTTCTCGTGAGCTGTTGAGTGCGCTACAGTGGCGTGATCTGACAAGATTCCTGAAAGATAGTATTTAAAGTAAAACTTTTTTACGCTCGCTTGACTTGGGGAGTAAGCTGGTGAATGACAAGAGCGTTACGAAAAGTGTGATCAGGCGAGGCGAACAGCGCAAAAGAGAGACAGAGAAAGGTGCGAGCACACATTTTCTTTTTCTATTTCTCTCATAGCCAGTTTATTAGTTAACTTTCGTATATCTAAGCCCGCGTACAGGCCTATTGTGCAGAAGATTTACTTTAGTCGTGTGGGCTAAAGCACATTCGTTTTATTTTTTTATTTTTTATAACATGGGTTACTCACTACTACTAGTGGTCACTAGCCTACTAGGTAGGACACAGCAGGATTCTCCTGCTCAAAAGCAGGTGCAGCCCGACTGGGGTATTATTACCTCGAGCTTAGAAAAGACCAAAGATAAATAATACTGTTATCAAGCAGTATTGTGTTCCTGTTGGTGAGTAAGATGACCAGAGCTCACCATCAGGTGATCGCTTACCATCAAGTGAGCCGTACGCTTGTGTGCCGACCTAGTTACATAAAAAAATACCGTTTCATAAGGAGTAAAGTCCAAACGCTATATTGTACAAATACGCTATTAATTTTGTTTCTCCATTACAGCAAATAATAAAATTGTCTAAAAATATCATCTTGTGGTTTGACTGGAAACCTCACACTATTTTTTTTATTTTTCTCATAAATTTACAGCAATAACTTCATTACTTCAAAGTGGTTATTGTACAGGACACCAGATGGTGCTGTTGGATATATAATTTAACAGCTCCAGGTGTCTCATGTTTTCCTAGTACCAGACACTGATTTCATTGATTTTAGTACCGAGCAAAATTATACAGAGATATAGAATTATAACTAGCTCACAACTTTGTCTGAGTGGAATACTGACTTTACATGTTCGACGTGATCCTTTAAATTAGCATAATTTTTTTATTTATGAACCGATTGATATGAAACAAAAACTAAATGTTACTACGCTTGCCACAATATATTAATATAAACCACATCTAAATCGGATAAGCCTTGTCTGAAATTAGCGTGCACAAACGCACAGACAAACAGACAAAAATTCTAATAATGAATCATTGTTTTGGGTACTATTTGCGCTGATAAAGATCCTAATAATATTTCTCATATATCTTAAATAGACAGCGACCCTTTACATTTTTATTATATGTACTTATTGATAATTTGATATATGCTGGCGACCCGCCCCGGTTTCGCACGGTTGTAAAAACTATCAGTGTTCTGCATTATGCATGTATTATACATATGAACCTTCCTCTGGAATCACTCTATTTACTAAAGAAAACGACATCAAAATCCGTTTGGTAGTTTTAAAGATCTGATCATACCGACAGCTAGAAGCCACTTTGTACTATGTAATGATACATATATATATATCTATACAAACTAGTGGTCGCCCAGAGGTTGAAATTCGACCATAATTAAAAATTTCAATTAAAGACAACCACAAAATAATTAAAATAAAGAACCTTTTAAAAAAAATTCAATTTGACTACAGACTGACAATCAATAAAAGAGTAAATATACAAGTGTGTGTCAAATACACGGTAGTTGTGTAATGTTTTTTAATTTATTTATATAATACTAGCTGATCCCGCAAACGTTGTTTTGCCATAAAGGTTATAAACCCCCTTAACCCCCCCCCCCCTCCTTATTACTTAGAGGTATGAAAAATAGATATTGTGGAGTGTCTGTTTGTAATATTAACATAACCGCTTTTTACTACATGATTCTATTGTTGACGTGTATACACACGGTACATATACGTACCAAATAACATTTTTTTACAATTTTTGTCTGTCTGTCTGTCTGTTTGTTCCAGTTAATCTCTGAAACGGCTAAAGCGATTTTGACGGTACTTTCACTGGCAGATAGCTCATGTAATAAGGACTAACTTAGGCTACTTTTACTTTAGACATTTATTTATTTTGTAACTCTGCAAACTGAACAATGATTTTTGAATATCATATCAAAAAAGGACCGCTCCAGCGGGGATCGAACCCGCGTCTCCGACTGACCGTGTCGGCGCTCTAACCAATTAAGCTATGGAACGATGGACCCACGTGTGTATGGAATGATGAACAATGATTTTTTTTTTAAATTTCACGCGGACGGAGTCACGGGTACAGCTAATACAGGTATAAAAAATAGCAAGAAAGGAGCAAACGAATCTCTAGCAACAAGATACTGTTAATTAGATAAGATTCGATGCTATTTCTATTCTATTTTAATGTTACATAATTGTGTTTGCTCACAAACGAAAAAAAAACCGACTTCAATTACATCGACGAGTATTACAACGTAGATCGACGAAAAAATAGTAAAGTAACTACGCGTTATCAAAGATTACTCAAAAAGTAGTTATCAGATCTCAATAAAATTTATATGTGACCACATGACAAACATCAGCTTTCGATTAAATTAAAAATTATTAAAATCGGTACACCCAGAAAAAAGTTATTGCGGATTTTCAAGAAGTTCCTTCGATTTCTCTAGGATCTCATCATCAGATCCTGGTTTCCTTATTATGGTACTAAACTAGGGATATCTCCTTTCCAACAAAGAAAGAATTATCAAAATCGGTATATGCAGTAGAAAGTTATGAGGTATAATACAACGTAGATCGACGAAAAAAGCGTCAAGTAAAAACGCATTATTAGATATAACTCGAAAAGTAGTTGTTAGATCTCAAATAAATTTAAATGGGACCAATTGGCACACAACACCTTTCGATTAAAAAAAATTGTCGAAATCGGTCCACACGGTCAAAAGTTCTGATGTAACATATATAAAAAAAAAAATACAGTCGAATTGAGAACCTCCTCCATTTTTGGAAATCGGTTAAAAACAATTAAAATCGGTATATCCACTAAAAAGATATGAGGTGACCTCATAACTATCATATTTTGTACTTTCATTGCCGTATTTCACTTTCTGTTCAAACTCTAAGTCGATAGCAGAGCACTTCTTCGGGTCATGTTTTCCTGGTACAGGTGCGGATAGTACATGTGGCAAAAGCGTGAATTTTTTTTACTTGCACATCATTACAGTCTATACAGTCCACTGCTGGACATAGGCCTCCACAAGTTTACGCCAAAAATAACGTGAACTCATGTGTTTTGCCCACTTTTACTTGCACTGTGAAATGAAATCAAACTCCAAGTTTTTATTACTTACTACTACTGTAACTTCAATTTTTTTTTATTTTACTAGAGGTCACCCGGTCATCGAGGATTGCGGAAAACCGGGATGTCTGGCACGAACTTGGGGAAGCCTATATATATATACAGCTGTAGGTCTGCAGACTGAAATAATGATGATGAAAATTTGGGCTCATTCCTGAGTTTAATTTGTGAAATTTCCAATTATGAAATCAAGCTTAGTAATGTTATTCATTGTAGCACTTTGTTCCCAAATTTAATAACATCTTTAATATCTGTCATATTCACAACAAAATAAATACTAAAGATTTTTAATTCTTATGTTAAAATTTCATTGAATAAATGTTAAATTGCCTATTAAAAATCAGCAAAACCTTTGTAGGTTTTCCATTACTATTTAAGAAGAGGAAGAGTAAACGTTAACGTCAGTTAATCAGAGAATCAGAAAATTCATCTTAGAAATAGTCGAGGTAGTTTCTTAAAGGAATCTTTAATGCGGTTCACACTTAAAAACGCGACGTCGCTTACTTTATTTTTCTATTTTATCTTATTTTTTTTACTTATTATTTAAAAACAGGTTGTGCCGAGCAATAGTTTTAACTGGCAGATAAAAATGCTAGGGACTAGGATAGCAGAATAAAATAAGAGATTTGTGTAGGGTTAATGAGAGATAGCGCTATCTATTTTCTCATGTTTTTATCGATCGTGACAATTGTTTGTAGTAGACGTAACTCTTGTAGTAGACTATATAAAATCAATGGAACATGTATCTAATATGTATCTATGTGAGTATAGGGCTCATGACGCAGACAAAAAGCGCCGAACTATCCACTAAAAACCAGCGGTGCCCTCAATGGCGTAGTGGGAAGCCAGGGGATCGCGTTAGCATGCTGCGGCTTTCTTCGATTATAGAGGAACGCTCACGGGTACCGAGACCGTGTTCTATTGCCTCGGAGTAATGAAGAGAAGTATTACGGCGACATGGCCGCATCTTCCTCAGCTTAATGGTTACTGGGACGTTTGAGTTGCGCCCCACAGTTTTTCTTATCTTTAGAGGATGACAGTCTTGCCTTGCCCAACACCCCCCCCCCCCAAGTGCGCCGCCGATTTGCTGGCGCTGATGCAGACTACACAACATGGTGTAGCGGTTCAGTTGCGCGCAATGTCAAATCCTTCTTACATTGGAAGCATAGCCTGCTGACACGTCGGGCGATTATGTCCGATGCCCATGCATTTGTAGCAGCGCATTGGGCTCTGCTCTAGTACTCAGACTCTAGCAGGGCTCCAGCCAACAAGAAGTCTTCCGGTCTCAGTCAGAGTCTTCGCAGCGGTCATCGGACAACGCAGCACTACAGATCCCATTCCTCCCGGACCAACAACAATCTCGCCAGCCCTAACAGACTCGACGACGCATCCAGTTGCTTTGGCCACCGCCACAGCTACCGTCTCTTTAGAGAGAGAGATATCCAGTCCAGAAACCCAGACACTTGCGAGCTCCATGGGTTGGATGGCTATCGCCATGCTCCCGAGGACGCGGTCCAGTACCTTCGCCAGACGCTGTGTCATTTCTGGGATCTGGCCCTTTGCCAGCTCCAACAATCTGGCCGCGGTTGCGGCACGCCGCATACCTAGGCCCTCCTTGATGCCCAAGTCAGCCAAAGAACATGGTCAAAAAAGTACATTTCCCGTACACATACATATAAATATTTACTAAATATTAAAAAGAGAAAGATGAATTAAGACGTATCAATAAATAAGTGGAAAAATTTGGCAATCTATTACCATGAAAAAAATCCAATTTTTTAAATTTCAGTTATTAGCTTTGGCTTGTTTTCTAGGTCTTATTTTGTTCATCTTTTAAAAATTTACACTTTAAGCTTAATGAACCTTTTTTATTACGAATAATTTTGTTTATTATTTGAAGTCCTTCCCTTCTTTGGTTTAGTTACTACACAGACAGAATCTGACGAATCATCATCAAAGTGATTATAAAGGGGAGCAGAACGACCGCTCCTGGTTAATCTATGTGGCTGTATCCTTGTTGAGTCCATGATCTGAATTGAGATTGAAGTTAACCATACAGCCAAATTTGTTGATTGTCTGACTTGACGGTAGGCATTTATGGACATCAATTTTCTATATTCTGCAAAAACTCTTACTTTTTCAGCCGGTGTTAAAGCTTTGGGGATAAGACTCCAAGGCAAATGTATATCTTCCACATTTAAATATCGTCTTTTCAATGTCTTGGGAGATGAATTGCTGCTGCCATCCGCTTCCTACAAATAAAAACAAAATACAAATTTTATTTTTGGTGCATTATCTTTACAATTGTGCATGTGTATCATCATTCCAGCTTATTGCAGTCCACTGCTGGACATAGGCATCCACAAGTTCGCGCCAAAAATGCCTGAACTCATGTATGTTGCCCATAGTCGTCACCACGCTGGGCAGGCGGGTTCGGCCTGTGTGTTTCAAAGTCAACGGTTAGATGGTTATCCCGCCATCGGTCGGCTTCTTCAGTTTCAAGGTGGTAGTGGAACCTTGTTATCCCTTAGTCGCCTCTTACGACACCCACGAGAAGAGAGAGGGTGGCTATATTCTTTGGTGCCGTAGCCACACAGCACGTGCATGTGTAATTTTTCACTAAATGTAAAAGTGTTTTCTTACACTTTTCTGCAATAGTTGTTGTTGATGAACCGTTTTTGAACCGCCTTTGAAGAGACACTCCTATTTTATTTATTTGTATAGATATAGATATATATCCTGAATCGGGTTTTTTCACTCTCACAGTGGATAGATTAATATATATGCACATTGGAGATGTGCTTAATACTTTTAACTGTTATAAGTATATGACAAAATAAAATTGGGATTCTTATCAACTACGACAGTATAGTATATATATTTTAGAAACGTATGTCAATTTTCATTTAAATTTTATTAATTATATTATTTTAATTTATTATTTGTTAAATTTCAATAACAATAACCGTAATAAATTCTAATTTTGCCATTATACTATTCTCTATTAGAGACAGAAAAAGTTTTTTATAGTGGAATTGAAATGAACTGAAACAGCCTGTAAACTTTTAATTACCTTTTATCTGATTTATGTACCATATAAATCTTTACCGATACAGGAAGAAGGCTTAATAGACACAGCCCACATCCTTCCATGTCCATGTGGGGAAAATTCTGGTCGAATTTCGACGACTGGACGACCACTAGTATTATTACTACTAGTGTTATTACGTAACCTTGTAAAATAAATTATAATGAATTGTTGTGTTAGAAAGTATTCAATTCCTTATAATTTTTGTGCTATATTACTTAAACTTACAGGTTACAGTTCTCTCCAACGTTTTATTAATCTGAGATACATACATTCGTACTCGTATGAACAGACATTGAATCCAGCCGTCAAACAATAGACAGAAAGATCTGCGTCAAAAAATATTCCAAGCACTTTTATTTTTGCTTTTAGTCCTATCTTTACTTACTCTTACTCTCTTGACCGACTTTTCTTGGCAATGTTTATTAAGTAAACTTTGAGTTTTATTATATCTTGCAGAAGAACTTTTTATTTCAATCTAGTCCATTTTTGAGATATCGACTTGTATAGTAAGCGCCGTCGTTTTTTAGTTTAAAATTTTTATTCTTTGCTTCCTGTATTCCTGGTAAACTTAGGGCACAGTCGTAGGCGGTGTACTCCTTTCAATTTTTCACGCGGAATTTTTTTTATTTCGCATTAGTCGTGCACCGTGGTAACAGTGAATCGTAGTGAAAATTTAAAATTTTTTATAATATGAAATATAATTATTTCAAAACTAGCTGAGCCTGGGTCTTAGTTCGCGTGGAACAGTGGCTTAGGACAACATTATTCGGACATATGTTTTGGTTTATTTTGGATTATAAACACCGTCATTTTGGTATTTACATGTTCAACGTGATTCTTTAAAGTGGCATAAATCGCATATTCTGTTTCTGAGATTAAGGTGCACAAACGCACAGACAAACGGATTAAAATTCTAACAATCATTGTTTTGGTAGATATTTGCGTTGATAAAGGTTCCAATACTATTTTTTCTCATATATCTTAAATGTACAGACAGCGATCCGTTAGGTACGTCTTATATAAAAAATTCTCGTGTCACAATGTTAGTGACCATACTGCTCCGAAACGGCTGGACCGATTTTTATGAAATTTTATGTGTATATCGGGTAGGTCTGAGAATCGGCCTCCATCTATTTTTCGTTCACTTAAGTTACAACGAGGGAGGGATTAGGGGGTTAATAATATATGGCAAAACAACGTTTGCTGGGTCAGCTAGTCTAATATAAAAATTCTCGTGTTGCGGTGTTTGTTGCTAAACTCCTCCGAAACAGCTGGACCGATTTTTATGAAATTTTGTGTGTATATTGGGTAGGTCTGAGAATCGACCAGCATCTATTTTTATACCCCTTAATGATAAAGGTGACCCACCCCTAAAACATTTTTTTTTGACAACATTTTATATTTTTATTTTATTATTATTTGGCATTGATAAATACATACGACCCTAAATTTTCACCCTTCTACCACCAACCCCTATTTTTTAATAGCGTATAGCGGCAATACGTTTGCTGGGTCAGCTAATTTTTATTGTAGTATTGATTAATTGATTGATTATGATGATGGATGATGATGGTGATGATGATGAAAATGTAATTTAAATGTGTAAAATGACATTTAAAAAAATATTTTTGAAGCTCACTTGAATAAAAATATATTTTGATATTCATTTGATTTTCAGGTCGCTAGTAAGCTGAAAGTTGTTAGAAAATTAGTTAGAAATTTTAATAATTATTTAATTAACAAAAACAAAACCTTCCTGCATAATTTATGTGGAGTTATTGTTAGGTTTTTTCTTAAACGGTAGACAAACATCTTATCCTTGGCGTAATAATATATATATATCTATATATTAATACGTGAAGCAAAACCTTGGAACCCTTTTTACTAAATTACGCGGACGGAAGAGTATGAAATTTCACACACATAGTTTATATAGAGAAGAAGTGCAGAATTCTGATATTTTTTTTTAACTTATGCATAAAAAGTACATTAAATCAATAAAAAAGCATTACACACACTACCATGTATTTGACACAGACACACGCTTATTATCCTTTTTTCTTGATTGTCTGTAGTCAAATTAAGATTTTTTTAAAAAGATTCTTTATTTTCATTATTTTTTGGTTTTCTTTAATTTACATTTTTAATTGTGGTCGAATTTTGACCTCTGGGCGACTACTAATATATATATTTAATACGCTAAGGTTAAGATAAGGGTGACGGTAATGATGTTTATTTAGTGCGAATTATTTGTACGGGGATTGCTAGTATGATTACAAAACAATAAAATGTGTGAACAAATTAACGTGTCTACAAAATTTCAGCTTAATAGGTTGAAGATTATATACACGAGCAGCCCAACTGAACTAGTACCTCGACCTTACAAAAGAACATAGCTAAATAATATTGTTTTCAAGTAATATTGTGTTCCTGTTAGTGAGTAAGGTAACCAGAGCTCCTGGGGGGATTGGAAATAGGGTCGGCAACGCGCTTGCCATACTTCTGGTGTTGCAGGCGTCTATAAGCTACGGTAAACGCTTACCATCAGGTGAGCCGAACGCTTGTTTGCCGACCTAGTTACATAATTAAAAAATATCATTTCTTAAGCAGTAAAGTCCAAAACTATGTTGTACTAATACGCTATTAATTTTGTACCTCCATTATAGGAAATAATTAAATTGTCTAAAATTACCATCTTCTGGTTTGACTTGAAATCTCACACTAAAACTGTTTATTTAACTCATAAATTTTACAGCAATAACTTCATTACTTCGATGTGGTTACTTTACAGGACACCAGATGGTGCTGTTGGATACAAGAAATAAGAACTCCAGCTGTCTCATGTTTTCCTAGTAGCAGACTCTGATTTCATTGAGTTATTGAATTGAAACGTATATTTATTTATTATTTATTATCGGAGAAACAACTAACTAGTCTTCTCTCGACATCGTCATTCAGGAAGCAGGTCTAGTGGGTGTCATGATCGGGTTAAATGCCAGCACAAAACAAACTATTCACTGTACTATAATTAAGTTTATTGAATATAGAACACGACGAATAACTTATAACACTATATAATCAAACGAATAATTCGAGCAGTTGTTGGCTAGAAATATTTTGTAATGCGCGATAGCAAGGCCGATCGATCCACGGTTATTTTCAGAGAAAATCACTTCTTTATTATTGAATTTGCAGCCGTAGTGCCCAAAAGTTTGAACAAAGGTATCGAATTTCGTACTCAATTTTTTTTAAAATAAACCCTAGACGTTGCAGCTAGATTAATTTTTTATTTTTTTCTGGGTTGACCCTGTGCCCCTCCACAAGCACCTGCGGGGTTGTCCAATTAATTACCGGTCATCCTGTATATATACTAGCCGTGCCCGAGAATGCGAATGCACCCGTGGAATTTAACAAAAAAGCCTAAGTTACTCCTTATTACATCAGCTATCTGTCAACTAGTGAAAGTCCCGTCAAAATCGGTCCAGCCGTTTCAGAGATTTGCCAGAACAAATAGACAGAGACAGACAGACAGACAAAAATTCTCCACACATACACTCCAGTTTTATTTATTTGTAATTTAACAAAAAGTTATAGAAGATATGGATTGAGATCATACGAGTATATAGCATTAAAAAATAGCAAGAAATGGAGCAAACGAATTTAGATACTGTTAATTAGTTTACTGTTAGTAGTTAGATTCGATGGTATTGATCTAATTTAAAGTAACAAAGTGAAATTATTCCAAAGTTTTTAAACAACATCAAAATAATTGTGTTTGCTCGCAAACGAAAAAAAAAACCGACTTCAATTACATCGACGAGTAATACAACGTAGATCGACGAAAAAATAGTCAAGTAACTACGCGTTATCAAAGATTACTCAAAAAATAGTTATCAGATCGCGATAAAATTTATATGTGACCACATAATAAATATCAGCTTTTGATTAAATTAAAAATTATCAAAATCGGTACACCCAGTAAAAAGTTATTGCGGATTTTCGAGAGTTTCCCTCGATTTCTCTGGGATCCCATCATCAGATCCTAGTTTCCTTATCATGGTACCAAACTAGGGATATCCCTTTTCTAACGAAAAAAGAATTATCAAAAACGGTACATCCTGTAGAAAGTTATTACGAATTTTCGAGAGTTTCCCTCAATTTCTCTAGTATCCCATCACCAGATCCTAGTTTTCATATTATGGTACCAAACTAAGTATATCCCCTTTCCAACAAAAAAGAATTATCAAAATCGGTACATCCAGTAGAAAGTTATGCGGTATAATACAACGTAGATCGACGAAAAAAGCGTCAAGTAAAAACGCATTATTAGATATAACTCAAAATATTATTGTTAGATCTCAAATAAATTTAAATGGGACCAAATGACACACACTACCTTTCAATTAAAATAAAATTTGTCGAAATCGCTCCACCCAGTCAAAAGTTCTGAAGTAACATACATAAAAAAATACAGTCGAATTGAGAACCGCCTCCTTTTTTGGAAGTCGGTTAAAAATAAAACATTCAAGAGGAGGCCTGTTGAGGCTCAGTTCAACTGTATATTTTTTTTGTGTGTCACCTCATAACTTTTTACTGGGTTTACCGATTTCAATTGTTTTTTAATTGACAGCTGGTGCCCGTCACTCGTCTCAGTTTTCATAATCCGTATTTGATTGACTACTTTACCGACTTATATGAAGTCGTATTACTTGTCGATGTAATTGAAGTCGGTGTTTTTTCGTTTACCGTCAAACACAATTACTTATTACAAAATTAAGGTGTAGTGGAAGCTGTTAGCAAATCCAGTTAATTACTAAATTAAACTGCACCTTTATTTACTGTACGAATAGATATATAGATATTAATGGTCATGTTACGACCACGATGAGAAAGTTATTCTACTGTCAAATTCAAAGAGATTACGGTCACTCGGGGTAACTGACAGTCAAATCGTAAAATTATTTTTTATTTTTTACGTGGTCCACATTTAGTGCGTGAAATTAAATTTATAAAATATGTTAAATTAACAAACTTTGTAAATCAACTCTCTGAATAAAAAGAAGCTTGCAAACGAAATTAATGTCAAAAACTTTGCTAAAAATACCGCGCGCAATTTTTGTATTTTTTTCGGTGGTAAACTTTTTAGATAACTCGAAAATTTTGTTACTATCGAGGTATGTATGTAAAAACATAACCTTGTCAAAGTTAGCTAAAAAAATATAGTAATGATCTGTCAAAGTTAGGGTAACTTGACAGATCATTACTATTGACTGTATTTGAGCTGATATTTATTTTCCTTGATGATATAAATTGTACTATCACTGCCGTATTTTCACTTTCTGTTCAAACTCTAAGTCGACAGCAGAGCACTTCTTCGGGTCATGTTTTCCTGGTACAGGTGCGGATAGTACTTAGCCAAGTTGACAATCTACAATCGATAACGCTATTAGAAAACGAACCAAATGTATAGGAATGACATCATCTCAACGTTAAGTCACGTGATCATAACAAACGAATAGAAAATTCGTAGACAAGTTTACTCGTTCAAAATGTTACAACGAAATGGAATGGTTTCAACTTGGCTACCAATTGAGAATCAGAAAATCCATCTATAATAGTCGTAGTTATTCAAAGGAATCATAAATTCGAGTCACATTTAAAAACGCACCGTCCTCTCTGACTTACTTATAAAGAAAGTAAGGTTAGGCTTTTAGGAATGGTTTTAACTGGCAGATAGAAAAGCGAGATACTAGGACAGCAGAATAATATAAGAGATTCGCGTAGGCATAGTGAGAGATAGAGCTATCTATTTTCTCATGTTTTCATCAATCAATTGTTTGTAGTAGATGTAACTGATGTAGTAGTCTGTATATAACATCAATGGAACTGAATGGAAAGGGGTAGAAGTTAAGGTTACGAGAGTAAATCTAAAATCCATCAACATATCGCTTCACTTTAGCTATCTTATGATAACAATTAAGATAAAAAATATGTCCATCAAGCTTATGAATAAATAATGTTATGAATGTTATGAATATTTATTGTTAATGTAAAATTTATGTTACTTACGATTTTCTTCACATCAGTCATTATAGCACTAATGCGTATAATTTAACAAACTCATAAAATCGCTCTGATGTAGTAGTGCGCGTATGCGTTCGTGTGCCGTGTATGCGCTCAAGCACCTTCAATTCCGGGTTCGGTTCCTGCTCGTAATGGAAATTTGTATTTGTGCAAATATTTCATTCCGGTCAGGGCATCTGCCCTTGTAGATTTCCCAACCGTGCTTTGGATAGCACGTTAAGCTGCCGATCTCGATTATTATCATAGACGATTGATAGCGATCGTTATTCATAGTAGGGTATATCTCCGACAAAGCGCAGTGGGGTAGCTAGGTGGATTAAGCTACAAATCTTCTTCTACACGGAAAAAGACGCCTATGCTTAGAAGTGGAATGATACAGGCCTAATCAATCGATCAATGTATTGTTTAAATCGACAATAGTCATGATTGATTGATTAATTCATATTGATAACTACAAAGAATTTTACAGTTTCTTGAAACGTGAAAAACCTGTGACTTAAAAAAATAGTAAATTGTCGTGTTTAACTGTGTTTGCTGGAAAACGAAAAAAACCGACTTCAATCACACCGACAAGTAATTACAACGTGGGTAGAGGAAATCATAGTCAAGTAAATGCACGATATCATCATTACAGCCTATACAGTCCACTGTTGGACATAGGCCTCCACAAGTTTACGCCAAAAATAACGTGAACTCATGTGTTTTGCCCATAGTCACCACGCTGGGCAGGCGGGTTGGTGACTGCAGTACTGGCTTTGTCGCACCGAAGACGCTGCTGCCCGTCTTCGGCCTGTGTATTTCAAAGCCAGCAGTTGGATGGTTATCCCGCCATCGGTCGGCTTCTTAAGTTCCAAGGTGGTTGTGGAACCTTGTTATCCCTTAGTCGCCTCTTACGACACCCACGGGAAGAGAGGGGGTGGCTAAATTCTTTAGTGCCGTAGCCACACAGCACACACAGCAGCACGATATCAAAGATTACTCAAAAAGTAGTCATCAGATCTTGATTAAATGTTAATAGCACAACGAAACAAGCATCAGCTTTCGAATAAAATAAGAAAGATAGATCGTGTGAGTCCCCTCTCACACGTCTACAGCCAGAGGGGGGGGAGGCCCAATTTATTGTCACCGCATCGAAGAGTCAAAGTCGCAGTAAGCGACGACGCCTTCGTCATCCACGCCGAAATGGATTGGTCCTCTCCCAATCTCTTCTTCTCGTCCAAATCAGATGACTCCTTCTGGGACATGACAGTCTCACAGAAAAAGATCATCATCATCTTTCCCCGGTGATTCCTTTTGGAGCATCGTCAACACAACAGCTCGCATGGAAAGATCTTGCCGATCTCTCGGACCAGGATTTAACCCTCGTGACTCGATGCTTTCATCTCATCCAGGCTTGGAAGGCTGGCAGAATCGCTCGTACAACGCGTTTGTGTGCATAGCGCTCCTCATGGAGACGGATGTACCACATCGCGAGAGATCTTCGATTCTCTTGTCATTTAATTGCTTCGAGCGCACTGGCAAGACTTTCCCCGGTCGGAGGATAAGACTCCGGTCACAGACTCAGTAGGTCAAAACCACCATTGCTAAAAGCATTACTGAAGTCGAGAAAAACCAGTACGATAAGCCGCTTATTCTCCATGCCATAGCGCATGTCGGTAATATCTTATATCTTACTGCGTTAATGGTGCTTAAAGAATATATAAAATTAAAATATATTGGTAGTTTTATAAAGAGGGTAATAGACGTGCGAACTTAAACTAGGCGGGTTTTACGCGTAGTTACTAGGCTCGACGTCGGTGACACACGTGAAGCTTACTCATTCTGTATTGCGATGTTGTCAAGAGGAGAAGCTTTGTGTTATTTAGGAATTGTATCGTATTACATTTTAAAACCAAAAAAAAAGAGGAAAATCGGAAATAATTCATTTTGAGTAACTTCACCATCAAAAGTAACAAAAATTACAAATACCTACACTATAAATAAAGAATAAACATAAAATTGTCTATAAGATTGGCCCATGTAGGGATCGAACCCGCGACCTTTGTGTTAGTAGCGCAACGCTCTAACCAACTGAGACAACAACCAGACAACCCGTATACGTAAATGTACGGATACTGAGCTATACTGAGCTTTTACCTTTCCCGTTCCTAGAGCTACGCATGCGTAGAGTCACAAACGCCACGCTAAAACTAAAAGGCTTATCAAATTTTTTTCATTATTTTTTCATTCCAAAATTTATTTTAATATTATTTTCAATTAGTGCCAGGAATATTTAGACATGTAATTTCGATTTCGTGTAGAAGCTACATTTTGCTCTTCGTTCTGATACAGCATAAAATATCTATTCTATTAAATGGAGACCCGGCTTTTTTGTTCGGTTATAATGCGAAAACTACTGAACCGATCGGAATAATTCTTATACCATAAGATGCTGCGTGTTTCGGAGAGAGTTCTAATATATGATATGTTGGTGATTACTTATCGTGTAAAGAAATATGTACAGACAGAGGTCTCTAGTACATGTATAAAATTCAAATGCTGATCACTTGTCTCGCTAAATCACGAGAGTGGCTGGATTGGGTATGGTCTCACACATTGCTATTATCTATATAACTATGATTATATTCATCACTCGAAAGCGAGGATGAAACAGAATTTAACGACAAAGGATAACATACTGCTAAGTATCTCTCTATCTCTAAAATGCTATTATTCAATAAGCAATGTTTCCAAATACATGTAGGTCGGCGAAAAAGTAGTCAAGTCAATACGCATTATTAGCGATAACTCAAAAAGTACTTTTCAAACTCAATTTAATTGAAATGGAATCACATGATACACACCACTTATAACCATAAAAAAACCCATCGAAATCGGTCTACTCAGTCAAAAAAGTTGTGAGGTAAAAATACATATAAAAGTCGAATTGAGAACTCCTTTATTTGAAGTAGTTTAAAAGTATGATTAAATTGATAAATTCACGCATATTGTATGAAATATAAACTAAATGTCCCTTTTCCTCACGTTTAATACGCATGCGTACTTTTGTAAGCCCCTCCTACGTATTTGAGAAGAGCGCCATTAGCTTTTCACATCCTGGTCGATTATGCAATCTTGGTACGTGTATGAACTATCTGCCTGTTAAAACCACTGTAAAAAATATGTATTTCGTACCAGATCGAAAAGTTGTTGAGAATTTATATTATATTCAAAATTAGATTTTATAGTTAAATAAAAATAGGTAAAAAAACTTTTTAAGTTAAACGGTTTTATGTTAAACATACATTGCAATGTTTAAGATAAATGTACTAAAAACCAAAAAATAATAAAATAGATACAGTCGTGGGAATTATAAACATACGCATAGACTAGACTAAAATAAAACCGTGGGGCACGTCAATTGTCTACAATCGTTGATTAAAATGTTTGTTTTGTAATGTTACACTATAATTAGGCAGTTGTTCAACCGACAAAGATGGACGTGTGATAAGTAGGGCTAGAATGTGGAAACAAGCTAGCAAGCTCGATTATAAGCGAGTTTTAGGGTTTCATAGTGGTGAGCGAGTAGTACTTTTATCATATGTTTTGTCGATTAAAGACAAACTACGAGCAGTGAAACGATTCCTCGCCAGCCAGCAGTGTGAATGTCCAACGATAAACTAGTTGAAACATCTCTTTTATTTACATGGAGTGTATAACTATTGGAATTTCCATGAGCAAGAAAATAGTAAGTAATTTCCTCACCGTCTGCGGGCCAACTGCCTATTTTAACGACGAATTAAATGATTCTTCTATCGCACATTAAGTCGATAATTTGTAGACAATTGACGTGCCCCACGGTTTTATTTTAGTCTAGTCTATGCATATGTTTATAATTCCCACGACTGTATCTATTTTATTATTTTTTGGTTTTTAGTACATTTATCTTTAACATTGCAATGTATGTTTAACATAAAACCGTTTAACTTAAAAAGTTTTTTTACCTATTTTTATTTTCTAGTTTTTAGTT
The DNA here is from genome assembly GCF_905220565.1 of Melitaea cinxia. NCBI lineage: Eukaryota > Metazoa > Arthropoda > Insecta > Lepidoptera > Nymphalidae > Melitaea > Melitaea cinxia. The sequence continues at coordinate 12,999,513 of NC_059424.1, read as the reverse complement.
TTTATTTCGCATTCTGTTTAATTCATTTAGTGCTTCATTATTGCAAGGCCCATCTTAAATATTGAGGTTGTATAGTGCACTGTATTCTTCTTGTCAAGCCCTTTTATTTGATACCCATATTGGTGGGATTGATAAAAAATTGTTATCAGACATTTGGTAGCGGCGGCCAGCTTAGATTTCAATTTTGCATAGTAAATTGTATTCTACTTGTTGAGACCTTTCATTTGATACCCATGTTGATGGGATTGATAAAATCTAAGTTATCCGCCATTTTGTAGAGGCCGCCATCTTGGATTTTAATTTTATATAGTACATTGATTATACTGGTTGAGCACTTTCATTTGATACCCATATTGATGGGATCGATAAAACCTACGTTATCCGCCATTTTGTAGCGGCCGCCATCTTGTATTTCAATTTTTTATAGTATATTGTATTCTGCTTGTTGAGCCCTTTCATTTGATACCCATATTGATGGGATTGATAAAACCTACGTTATCCGCCATTTTGTAGCGGCCGCCATCTTGGATTTCAATTTTTTATAGTATATTGTATTCTGCTTGTTGAGCCCTTTCATTTGATACCCATATTGATGGGATTAATAAAACATAAATTATCCGCCATTTTGTAGCGGCGGCCATCTTGAATTTATAATGATAATGAATAAACATAATTGTATTGTCACCAAAATCCAAAGTGTATACAAAATTTCAGATTAATCGGTTGACAGGAAGAGGGTGAAATTTGAATTACTAAATTTGACCCAAGAATAAATAATAAATAAAAAATAAAACAAACGGGGTAAGCTAAATAAAACCGTTTAAAAAAAGTAGCTGTTCCCTGCGCGCGTTCCTACGCTTTTTACGATACCTACGATTCTATAAAGGACATACAGACAAACATTCAATACAGACAAATAATTATAACCTGTCCATTTGCGTTGCAGTGAAATTAGCGAATCTCTCATACGTTACCAATTCGATTTAAAATAATAATCGATTTTTAATTAATGAAATATTTTTAATTTAAAAATATTAATTATTCGTTTATTAATTAGTTTTTTTTAATAAATAAGTAGTTAAGGTGATTTTTCACGTATGCTTATTAACCCACTATATAAACTTGATTTAGACTTTATTAACCATGAATTTTAAAGTTGAATTTCACTAACGCGTCCATAGTTACATTTTAAGGCAAAAAATAAACAAATGAATAAACAATTAATGGTTTGAAAATAAATACCAAATCGTTGCAAATAATAAATCTTGGAGTCATAGATACTATTTTTATTTCCTTTTTTTATTAAATTTATAGAAACAATAATTACATGACATCAAATTATTAGGGTTCCGTGCCTCAAAAGGAAAAACGGAACTCTTATAGGATCAATTTGTTGTCCGTCCGTCTGTCTGTCAAGACCCTTATTCTCAGAAACGCGTGGAGGTATCAAGCTGAAATTCATATAAATACTCAGGACTACTGTCCCTTAAAGCTGTGAAAAAATCAAACTAAGTCAAGGCAATCAAAAGATACAGCCTTTTATTCTACAAATTTTTGACAAATCCAAAACCTACAGGGTACTTCCCGTGAACTCAGAGTCTCGAAATTTGGTACTAACCAACGTCTTATAACACAGTTAAAGGAAAAATGTCGAAAACTATAAATTTTTAGTTAAATCATATAATAAAAATATTTTTAATAATTTTAAACTTACTACCCCTTTTTTCATAAAAACGTAAAAGTATTAAATTAAAAATCCATATCAAATACTCAGACCTATAATAGCTTTAAGCTCAAAATCAAAATCAAACTTTTATGTCAACGCTATCAAAAGGAACAGCAATTTAAGCCGTATATTTTGAAACTCGCAACTAATCACTCGCAAGTGAATCAAAACTTAACCATAAGAAAACCATTATGAATGCTTGCATCTTAAAATGTTTAATGTCAGACTGATAATTGTATATACTCGTAGGCCACCTAAATGTCAAATTAATGTTCCAATAGAATGCATATATACAGCAATATTGTCGTGGGAGACTTCAATATCAATTTTAAAATGAATCCCCAAAATTGAACTTTCACATATTTTTCATCCATAAACATGTTAATAACCACTAGCACCACACGAAGTAGAATAACTACAGATAACGTTTTTTCGAACTTCAATGTTCAATGTAGTTACTATTCATACCTTTTTCAGTTACCATTTACAAACCTGGTTCATACTTCATAATTAATTAGTATTTTTGAACCAGATTTCTAAATAGTGAATAAGAACTTTGTATATAATGTAACATAAATAACTTTGTTATAAGGAATTTAAGCAAGACTGCTGCAAGGCTAGTGTAGGTATTTCAGTTGTATTATAAAATAAATGATGTGTGTATATATAAAAATAAATTAAAGGATTACTGAAACGAAAAGAGACCTTTGTGTTAAATTTATGCTCCTCCAGTTTGCCACATTGTATTGTTATGGATTTCATTTAGCAGCAAAATACAATAACTTTTACTTATATACCTGAAGGTTTGCACAGAGCCCTTATTGTGCAAGTCCGACTCGCACTTGGCCGGTTTTTTATCATATGATCGATTTATCGTATTTCAAGAACTGTTCCATAGTTTGTGGTTGTTGGTTATGCACAGGGCTTTTCACTCAATCTATGAAATCGCAAAAAAAAGTACTACAGTACAGTAGATTTTTTTAGTGCGTTGTGCCGAAAAAAAAAATCTGTAATTTATAGGCGTGGGCTGTCAAAAAAGAAAATAAACGGTTGGACGAGATACTAGCAATTCCAATTAGCACTAAATAAGTATAATATTTGTCATGTTGACGTTGTTTCAAGATTAAAGCCGTCATATAAATAATATTAATAATTAATTTATTTACAAAAATTAAAGAAATAATAATTTTTTTAGTTGTAGATGCCGGTAGAGCAAGCAATTATCTAAAAAAATTATTTATGTTTGGTACTTGTGTGAGGTTTTTTTTCTAAAAAGGGAGGCAAACATCTTAACCTCAGCGTATTAGTAATATATATGGTTTTTTTTCATAATTCGTCTAATTGTTTTCCGTGATGCGTGTAGAATGACAGATTGGACCGTACTTTTGTGGTTTTATTCGTCATACAAATATATTTTAATAAACATTTCCCTTGATTTCGTTTTAATGTGTATGAAAATATTGGACTTACAAATGTGCAATTTAAAGAGTGCTGGCTTACCTACACTTTTTTATCGTTTGAAAAATAGATACTATTACAATTATAATTACAATTATGCTTCATAAAAAACGTCCCTTTCATCACTTTCATCTGGCAGATAAATATAGCGAGCACTAGGATTATAGAATGTTGTTAAAGGTTTGCGTGAGAACGAGAAATTATTCATCAGTCTCAAATGATATTTTTATTTGCTTCTATATCTTAATATATATAAATCTCGTGTCACAATGTTTGTCCTCAATGGACTCCTAAACTACTTAACCGATTTTAGTCAAATTTGCACACCGTGTGCAGTTTGATCCAACTTAAAAGATAGGCTATATTTTATTTTGATATATTATGTTATTATTATATTTCAGAAAAAAATAAGGTGATACGAAGTTCGCCAGGTCAGCTAGTATATTTATATAGAGTTACTAATATTAGATATAAGTTGTTTTTGTAATACTAACATTAAGATATGGACTAAAAATATGTCTGAAACAAAATAAATAAATAAATAAAATTATCACTCACAATAATATCTATCGCCACAACACTATTGCTACATAATTGCATAGTTTATGATATACTAGCTGTGCCCGCGACTTCGTCCGCGTGAAATTTAAAAATAATTATTGATTAGTTCGCAGAATAACAAAATAAAAAAAATCTAAAATAAAAGAAGCCTATGTTACCCCTTATTGCATCAGCTATCTGCCAGTGAAAGTCCCGTCAAAATCGGTCCAGGCATTACAGAGATTAACCAGAACAAACAGACAGACAGACAAAAATTGTAAAATATGTTATTTTAGTATATATATCGTGTATACATCCATATGAATATTGTAGAAATCGTTTTTTAAATCGACTTCCAAAAAAGGAGAAGGTTCTCAATTCGACTGTATTTTTTTTTGTATGTTACATCAGAACATTTGACTGGGTGGAGCGATTTCGACAAATTTTCTTTTGATCGAAAGGTGGTGTGTGCCAATTGGTCTCATTTAAATTTATTTGAGATCTAACTGTAGCGAACGCAGCCTTACGCTGTCCTGAACGCAGCGTAAGTGTTGTCCCATATATAAAAAATATAGCCGATATACAAGAGACATATAATTAGCTCATAAGTATTAGATATTAAAGTTGTACACTATTTTAAATAATTTTTTATTGTTCCATCAACAATACATGGCGCAGTCGTACAAGAACCACGAAGCAGGAAAAGTTCAACAAAATTATATAAAAGTAAGACATACTTTATAAGCAACACGAGGAATCGAGTGACAAATGGCCGAAGCGGAACATGAAAAAATTAATATGTCGGGCATTGAATATAGACCACCGCCACCACTAAAGATGGATGTGATTGAAAATCTCTGTCCACAATGAATTAGATTCAAGCAGAGTTTTAAAATATTTTTAACAGCGGCAGGTTATGACAGACTCGCGGAAACACGAAATGCGGCCATTTTATTGAATTGCGTCGGACATCAAGCTCAAGACCTCTACTTCAATATTTTAAAAAAATTAAAAAACCTCTAAATATGAAGAGATTATTGCGGCTTTAGACGACTATTTCATTCCGAAGCAAAATGAGGTCTTGGATACATTTCGATTCAACATGCGGGTTCAAGAAGCTGGCGAGCCATTTGATTGTTTTTATTCAGATGTTACCAAGTTAATAAGGAAATGTAATTATGAAAAATTGGAAAGTAGAATTCTGAAAGTAGAATTCAAAACTACTTTTCGAGCTATGTCTAATAATGCGTTTTTACTTGACGCGGTTTTCGTCGACCTACGTTGTATTATACCGCATAACTTTCTACTGGATGTACCGATTTTGATAATTCTTTTTTTGTTGGAAAGAAGATATCCTTAGTTTAGTACCATGATAAGGAAACCAGGATCTGATAATGGAATCAGAGAGAAATCGAGGGAACTTCTTGAAAATCCGCAATAACTTTTTACTGGCTGTACCGATTTTAATAATTTTTAATTTAATCGAAAGCTGATGTTTGTCATGTGGTCACATATAAATTTCATTGAGATCTGATAACTACTTTTTGAGTAATCTTTGATAACGCGCAGTTATTTTATATTACAAACAGACACTCCAATTTTATTCAATATAATAATATACCATAAATAGGTAATTTTCAATTTCTAGCCGACTCCAAAAAAGGAAGAGGTTACTCAATTATATATATATATATATATATATATATATAATCTGTGTGTGTTTGTGTGTGTGTATGTAATTTTTTTCATGTATTTTCGAGGATAACTTCGTCGTTTATGAACTGATTTTGATAATCCTTTTTTTGTTTAAAATGAGATATCCCAAGTGTACCATGATAAGGAAACCAGGATCTGACGATGGAATCCCAGAAAAATCGAGGGAAACCCTCGAAAATCGTAGTGACGACTAGTGCGTTTGTTAATTTGTTTCGTCTACTTACGCTGTATTACTTGTCGATGTAATTGAACTCGATTTTTTTCGTTTGCGAGCAAAAACCACCATAATTAAGATATTGCGTATTTAGTCTCATGTACGTTTATTAAGATCACAAAAAATAACTTAAAAACGGGACACGAGGCTATAAATAATATATAAATATAATTAAAAAATATATTTGAAAATAGGTTTAAGTTTAGTAGATTTTGGTGTTTACATTAACAGTTCATTACTTTGTTTTTATTTAATAATTGTCATAAAGTAGTCGGTACATCTGTAACTCATCCCCAATAAGAATTGCGGGAGTAGGCGTTAACAATGAAAATTTTAAATGTAAGTAACTCCGAAACTACTGAACCAATTTTTATCAAATTTTGTAAGTATCTGTAATTTGGTCTGTCTTGAAAGATAGGGTGGTTTTTATCTTAGTTGGATCTTGTAGGTGGCACTGCTATCGGTATGTAACTCTGAAACTACTGAACCAATTTTTATCAAGTTTTGTAAGCATCTGTACGACGACGCACCGAAGACGCTGCTGCCTATCTTCGGCCTGTGTATTTCAAAGCGAGGCAGTGTGCTGTACCAAAGTCGCTGAGAAGGCTGTGGGTGATGACCAGGAATGCGCGTCCGCTGCATGTTGATGGTCAGGATACCCGTAGTAGTCATAGATGCTGGCTGGCTGAAGCCGTAGATGCTGGATGCTACTCGCTGCTCGAAAGCTTAAGGAAGTGATGATGACGATGAAGGTTGCGCTGATGTTCATGCTTGGGGTCACCAATTTAGTAGTGTGAAGAACGTGGTGTGAAGAATGACGTCCGACATCGCAAAGGGAGGATCCTCCGACCAGCCTGGTGCTGGTCTGGTCTGTTTTATTATTAGAATTTTAGTTTTAGTTTAGAATTCCTGATGTGTGGGTAACACAAAAATAAAATCGTACATATTAAAAATAGCATGGTGTCGTCTCCTGTCAAAGATTTTCATTGTTATATGAAACTTTGAATAGTTACGGGATTCTGTAAAGAACTCACTATAGACGGCGCCACGGTTTGCTTAAACCGAATATAAAAATCATCATATCAAAAATTTCGATCTAACGGGTACATCGTTCCATAGCTTAATTGGCTAGAGCACCGACACGGTCAGTCGGAGATGCAGGTTCGATCCCCACTGGAACGGTATTTTAAGTTAATTTTGTAGGAGTCCTACCCTTTTTGATACCCTTTTTGATTTAAAATAAACTAGCTATAATCGTGCGAATAATTAATTCACACTAAATAAGTATAACAATGATCACTTTACAAAATAACCTAAAAATAACTAACCTAATAAATAGGTAATAAAAAAAAATTAATTTCTCAATTTGACTACAAACTTTGACAATCAACAAGAGTATACTCTTGTGAGTATATGCATGTGTGTCAAATACATGGTAGTGTGTGTAATGTTTTTTAATGATTTAATATATGTTTATGCATAACTTTAAAAATACATTAGCATTCTGCATTACTTCTCTATATAAACTATAAATGTCCCAATTTCATACTCCTCCGTCCGCGCAATTTTCGTAAAAAGGGGTACAAAGTTTTTGCTTCACGTATTAATATATAGATGATGTTAAAAATTTGTGTTAATTAAAGCTTCTATTCACTCATAACCAATTTCAATCTGATATGACATGCGCAGAGAGGCTTACTCTAGTTAAGTACACTCTCTATTTCATTCATAAGTTCCTAGTAGTATTGCGGGTGAAAAATATCGGCGATTGCATAAGATTGATTTTGCTTTTTTAATAAAAAAATTTAAAACAATAAAAAATATATAGGCTTTTACTACTTACGCCCTGAGGTCGAAATTCGACCTTAATTAAAATTTTAAATTACGAAAAACCAAAAATGGATGAAAATAAGAACCTTTTTTAAAACTTTCAATTTGACTTGGACAATCAAAGAAAAAATATAATATGCGTGTGTGTGTCAAAGACATGGTAGTGTGTGTTTTTTTATTGGTTTTATATATAAATATGCATTATTTTTGAAAAAATATTAATTAACATTCTGTACGAAATTTCATACTCCTCCTATGTTCGTAAAAGGGGGTACGAAGTTTTTGCTTTTGGCAAAAATAAAAGTAACCTTAGTTACTCCTTACTTCATCAGCTTTCTGCCAGTGAAGGTTCCTTCAAAATCGGCCCAGCCGTTTCAGAGAGCCAGAAAAAACAGACAAACAGAGAAACGAAAATTGTAAAAAATATTGTTTTTGTATGTGTACCGTGTACATAATAATAATAAATACTCTTTATTGTATGCCATAAAAAAAGTTACAAAAAAGTTATACATTCAAAGAAAGATGTACAAAGGCAGTCCTTATCGCTAAACGCGATTTCTTCCAGACAACCTTAGAGTATATATAGGACAGGGCGTAGAAAATGAGAAGCGGTAGGAAAGTAAACAAAGAGTTAATAAAGAATTGGCATGGAGTTTAAAACTATATGATATAAAAATTAGTAAATATACTACATATATACACAATATACATACACACACATGTACATACAATACATTACTTCATACATATGCGATAATACTACATAAACAAATACTACGTAATAATATATTGTGGACATAATATTTAAGAGTTATTTAGTGACAAAAAATAATATATAGAAAGGGGAAGAGAGTCCAAAGACTACATCTTTAACAGAAAATGAGTTTGAATAAAAGGAAGTAGGAAGTAAAAAAAAAGAAGTAGAAAGGAGTTTTGAGTCAATATGTATTTAGTAAAAAGCGGTTAATTTAATATTAACAGTCAGATATTATTAATTTATATAGATTACATAAATTTATAATAATATAATTTTTATATATAAAAACGAGCTTTTATATAGGGTAATTTTAGATTTTGGGTATTTTAATACAAAAAATAAAATCAACGTTAAAAAGAAGTTCCTGCGGAGGAACTGATTTAGCCGCATCATTTCTAGGATAGCAGAATTCGTAAGATGTTGATTTCTATCAATTTGCTCCTTGCGCATGTCACTGGCTACGTGAGTTTAGACGTAGTACGCATGTCAAATTATGGTTGCAAAATGGAGGATACTTTGAGTTTACAAGCATGTTCACACAAACGTAATCTCCGCTCCAGAGTAGATAGTAGTATATAGTAGATAGATAGATAGTAGATAGATATATAGTAGATACAGAATATTACTGCGTATATTGCCGGCTTAAAGATTAAAGTATCTCAAAAAACATTAATTCAATCGCTGAGTAAGCTTTTCGTAAAGTTTAGTTTATAAAAATAAAATTGAATGTATGGAAAACCAAAATTAAATAACTACGAATTATTAATCATAAAGGCAAAATTTCCTAGTGTTGATACTATTTTAAAGTTATAGTGAAATAGGATATTTTTAGCCTCAACAAGTAGTAAACGGACGGACGAAATTTCGCTTTTAAATATAGTTTGTGGTTGTATTTACCGATTGGAGTGCAGTTATTTTTACGATTTGGAGATACATATACCTAACCAAAGAATTATTAGTTTTCTTTAAATAAATATTCTTGTTAAACATAATATAACAGAAAACCACGATGACCGCTTTGATGTAATGGTGGTTATGCCGTGTAAGTGCATAAACACCGACGGTCGCTTATTCGATTCCCGTTAAGTGGATATTTGTGTTTATACAAATATTAATTTCCGGTCTTCTTGTCTGTCCCTGTGAGTCTCCCCATCGTGCCTCGGAAAGCACGTTAAGCTGTTGGTCCCGGTTGCTGTCATGTACACTTAATAGCGATCGTTACTCATAGTAGGGAATATATCCGCCAACACGCATTGGAGCAGCGTTGTAGAAAAAGCTCGAAATCTTCTTGTACGTGGAGAAAGGGGCATACGTCTCTTAAAGGGCTAAGCAGTAGGATGTTACAGGCTGAATGGTGATAAGGAAAAATGTTTGTTATTAGAAAGTTTTAAATACCATGGATTATAATAAAAATATTTAGCTTTTTACCATACCGAGGTCTGGAAAAAAAATAGCAAGAAATGGAGCGAACGAATAAAGGTCAACAAGATACTGTTGATTAGATAAGATTCGATATTATTGTTAATTTAACGTTACAGTAAATTTTTGCTACAGTTTTAACCAACTTCAAAAAAGGGAAAAGGCCCTCAATTCAACTATATATTTTTTGTGTGTCTACTGGGTTTACCGATTTCAATTATTGTTTAATCGAAAGCTGGTGCCTGTCACTAATCTCAGTTATCCCTAATAATACGTATTAAATTGACTATTTTACCGACTTATATAACGTCGTATTACTTGTCAATGTAACTGAAGTCGTCACTTTTTCGTTTGCCACCAATTAAGTTGTAGTGGAAAAGTTGTTAACAAATCCAGTTCATTACTAAATTAAACTGTTCCTTTATTTACTGTACAAATAGATATATAGATGTAATGCGCCTTAATCATATTATGACCGAAGGTGAAAGTTATTCTACTGTCAAATGAAAAAAATTCTTTGAGCTGATATTTAGTTTGTTTAATACTATCACTTGCACTATCACTGCCGTATTTTCACTTTCTGTTCAAACTCTAAGTTGATAGCAGAGCACTTCTTCGGGTCATGTTTTCCTAGTACAGGTGCGGATAGTACTTGTGGCAAAAGCGTGTTATTTTTTAATTTGAACTGTGAGAAATAAAATCATGCTTTTGTAAGTAAAGTAAGTAAGTTACTTATTACCGTAATCATTAACTTATTTAATTTTACTAGAGGTCACCCAGTCGTCGAGGATTGCAAAAAACCGGGATGTCTGGAACGAACTTGGGGAGGCCTATGTCCAGCTGTGGGCTGCAATAGGCTGAAATAATGATGATGATATATTTGGGCCTGAGTGTATTATTTGTGAAGTATTCAATTATGAAATCCACTATTCATTGTAGCGCTTTGTTTCCAAATTTAATAACATCTTGAACATAATTATCTCTGTTCACAACAAAATAAATACAATTTTTATTTTTTATGTAAAAATTTCGTAGTAACAAAAAAAAATGTTCAATTACATAATTTACTGCTTAAGAAGAGGAAGAGTAAAAACGACCTCAGTTAAAATTTAACTCTTATTTATTCAATCTTATTTAATAAGATCAGAGAATCAGAAAATTCATCTAGACTAATCGAGGAAGAATCATAAATTCGATTCACATGTTAATAATTGTGTTTGCTCGCAAACTTAAAAAAAAACCGACTTCTACATCGACGAGTAATACAACGTAGATCGACGAAAAAATAATCAAGTTATGCGTTATCAAAGATTACTCAAAAAGTAGTTATCAGATCTCAATAAAATTAATATGTGACCACATGACAAACATTAGCTTTCGATTAAATTAAAAATTATTAAAATCGGTACACCCGGTAAAAAGTTATTGCGGATTTTCAAGAGTTTCCCTCAATTTCTCTGGAACCCCATCATCAGATCCTGGTTTCCTTATCATGGTACTAAACTAGGGATATTTTCTTTCCAACAAAAAAAGAATTATCAAAATCGGTACATCCAGTAGAAAGTTATGCGGTATAAATACAACGAAGGTACGTCGTAGTTATCTCAAATAAACACCTTTCGATTAAGAGGCTCCCCCTTCTCAATGACCTTGAGCATTTAGACTTTGCCACACCCCACCCACCCGCACTTCACCTGATCAGTATTACGTAAAGGTTATTAAACTCGGCCATCTACCGGCTCTAGCTTGTACTACTTAGGACATGCGATTGATCCGTTTCCTATACCAGGAGCTTGCGTACAAGTTGTGATCATCCATAATTATTATTTAATTTTCTTCTTGTCGTGTCGATCATTTAGGCTATAACATTATATTAATTACTAGTTGTTATTTGTTGTTCAGTTCGCAGTTATAAAATAAATAAATTTCTAAAATAAAAGTAGCCTAAGTTACTCCTTACTCTATTAGCTATCTGCCAGTGAAAGTTCCGTCAGAATCGGTCTAGCCGTTTCAGAGATTAGGCGGAACAAACAGACATACAGACAGACAAAAATTGTCAAAATGCTATTTTTGTGTATGTATCGTGTATACATCCATATGAATTTAGTAAAAAACGGTTATTTTAATATTAAAAACAGCCGCTCCAATTTTATTTGTATAGATATACTAAATTTATATTTTATTCTATTATCGGCTCGGAGAAGATCGACTTTAGGTTCGGATCTTAGACCACAAACTAAGCAGCTTTACATTTACACAGCTCAAAATTAATAATTTAAATTATTTTTTTATTTGAAGTAAATACAATTGCAAAATTCAAAAGTAAGTCTGTCTGCCTGTTACATTTTCATGCCTATCTTGGATTAAAAAAAGTAAATAGATTTGCGCGTAAGCAAGAGCAGCGTACGATGACGAGCGACACAAGTTCCCCGTACAAAGGCCTCTGGCCGTCTGCCGCGAGCCGCCTGTCGCCCGGAAAATAACCAGAAATTATATTTTTACGATTTTCTAATAAAATACTGCACTTATCAAAAAACCCTTCTGTAGAAATATTAAGTACAGGATTCTTAATTAATAAAAAAAATATTCACTATTGTAAGTAGTAAAATTAGAAAGCCTATACGATTTTTGTACGCGAAAGGAGGTCCAGGTAAACAATTATTTCTCTTTATTTAGAGAGTTTTATACAATTATCTTACAGTCACATTAATAAACTGAATCCGAGTTACAACATATATTTATTTGATATTTTTAACGTAACTTTAACCGTATACTTTATAGCACATGAAAACGGCCGAATTTGTCTGGGATCCCCTTAAAAAAAATTGTCGAAATCGGTCGACACGGTCAAAAGCTCTGATGTAACCATACATTAAAAAAAATACAGTCGAATTGAGAACCTCCTCCTTTTTTGGAAGTCGGTTTTAAAAACACGATGTCCTTTCGACGACTTACTAAGGAATGGTTTTAACTGGCAGATAGAAAAGCGAGGTACTAGGACAGCAGAATAATATAAGAGATTCACGTAGGCATAGTGAAAGATAGAGCTATCTATTGGAACGAAGCTCCTTACGGCAGGCTTGACATTTGGCTGGGCGACCGAACTGAAAAAAATGTAATACTAAAACCGTATGAAAAATATATAACGGAAGTGACGTAATATCAGTCACACGACTGTATAATATGACGTTTGTAAACTAAAATATTACTAGTAAACTTTTTTTAAAAATTATTTATGTAATTATATACTGTAGACAAAAATAAATAAAGACAAATGTTTTTTTATTTCACATTGTTTAAATCGACAATAGTCATGATTGATTGATTAATCCGTATTGATAAACAAAGAATTTTACAGTTTCTTTAAACGTAATATAGATGCACCTAAGGTAAATGTGACTTAAAAAAATAGTAAATTGCCGTGTTGTGCAGTTTCATACTATTGAATAAGGAGCCAAGACCTAAATGGTACCCCAGGAATAATTTCCTTTGGCCTGTAAGTACTAATCGACTTTATCTATTAATACTAGTGGTCGTCCACAGGTCAAAATTCAACCATACTTTAAAATTTAAATTAAAGAAAACCTAAAAATAATGAAAATAAAGAAGCTTTTTTTTAAATTTCAATTTGACTACAGACTTTGACAATCAACACAAGAGTTTGGTATAGGGTAAAATCGGGATAGATGCCTCACTTTTTGAAATAGACACCTAATTTTAAAAATATGATTTTTATACGAATATTTTTTATTAATGTAGCTAGCTCAATCCTTTATGTTGAATTATTATTATTTTCTTTTAACCTATCCAATGCAGATTTAGCAGAAATTAGATTTTCGTGAACCTTTTTTTTGAGGATAGATGCCTACCTATATGGATAGTTGCCCCAGCATGAAAATAGTGAGTAGGATAGATGCCCGTGTAAGACAGTGACAGCCGTGTAAACGAAAAACCCAAATCAAATGATAGGTAGTTCTACTCCTAAAACATCGATTGTCTTTATGGGCCATAGTAATGACAAACATTTTTGGGTTTTTTAAATCTTTTAATTGTTATAATCAGAATATAATTTCATATCACACAAATTACTATACCTAATTAAATTTTTAAAGCGTTTGTTTAACTAAAATATAAATTCTTAAGTTTCAACATGATATATATATATATATATTTAATTGAATTTTACAAGCATTTGTTCAACAAAAGTATAAATTGTTAATTGTTGGTATAAAATATTCATATCAAGTGTCAACATGCACATTGCACAATCATACTTTCTCATCGAAAGCTAACTGTAGGTTTTCTATAGTCCAAGACCATACTCGAGCTTGCATTCCTTCCTTTCTTTTATATTTTCGTGGGATAGTTCTGCTAGAATCAGTAAAACATCCAAACATAAATATACGTAAATACATAAAAAATATAACAGACACAAAAAAAAATAAACATATAAACTTACTCTGTATATGGTGAATGAAGGGATAGATGCCGCTAAGGCCACCTATACCTCGAAAAATCAGGGCAACTATCCTTTGTGATTGGGATAGATACCCACGTAGTTTTTAAATAAATTATAAACAAAATAGCATCTATTTACAACTATATGCAGACTCAATGACCTAGTATATAGACGTGAAAAAAAATATAACGGAATTTATTACTATTTATAAAATTATACAACCTTAAATACTAATCTTTAAAACTTTGACGTGTTTGTAAATTTCGCCACGGAGGCAATTACACACACGAGCCAAACGCGTCCTTGCCACACGAATATCTGTGGATATCTGAGATACGGGGTGACTTCGACTCCTACTTATGCGATTAATTTTTATTTGTGAGTTCAGGATGTTAGGTTTTTAGAACATGAGGCATCTATCCCACTGCGGCATCTCTCCCGGTTTTACTATATATGCGTGTGTGTGTCAAATAGGTACATGGTAGTATTTTGCACTCCTTCTCTATATAAACTATAAGTGTACGAAATTTCATACTCCTTCGTCCGCGCAATTTTCGTAAAAAGAGGTACAAAGTTTTTGCTTTACGTATTAACATATAGATTTCGAAAAAAGCTAGTATTCATTTATGGTTTTGACTTACAATTCATAAGTGCAACCGTAACGGCATACGCTGCTGGCTAACCACTACTGACATTCTGGGTACGCGTAACGCACAATGTGTTGCGAGGCTATAGTTACGTTCGCTACGCACCAATTCTTCAAGTCCCAGGTATCACGTGATCGGTGGCTGTATCAATGGGCCGCGCAAAATGTTTATCACGCTGACTGACGCTCATACCCCCGTCAAAAATACGGCTGACGATATTCTTTATTATTTTAAAAGTGTAAAAATTTAGATGTATAAATTTCATAAGGTATAAAATTAATTTGTTTGTCAAATTTTCGATGAGGTTCATGCACGTGACTGGTATATAACCCCCCTCATCAATACAGCGGACCACTATTTTTTTAAAAGATGTGATTGCACAATAATATAATACATTTTTGCTCAGTATAAAAATCATCGGAGCAGATTTTTTCCAACGACTTTTCATGCTTGTCTCCTTTAGCTCCACCGCTATCAGAGCAGCTAACGTTCAGAGCTGTTATGTGTTAGGGGAAAACTAGTATTGTTATGATTTTCAGCTGGTATAAAATGCGGTCCAACGAACAACAACTACTAGGTCCTACAAAAATGAAGTTGGGGACACTAAAATTAAGAGTATTCTCAATACTATGCATGCACACACTGTTAACCCTTTTGACATTTACCTCTTATTTGATCATATGTTCCTGGTAATTCAAAGTTGTATCTACCTGTTACTCGTTAGTGTAAGTTTTTTTAAAAATGGTTGGTGGTCAGCACCATCTCCGTGCTATGACTGTAAATGTCATACTGAAACTTTTCTATTTTCTCATAAATTTTGCTGCACAAGTGGTACGTTACTTCATAGTGGTTACTTTACAGGACACAAGATGGTGCTGTCTAATTTAAGCAAGATGGTACTCCAGGTACCTTATGTTTTCCTGGTATCAAACACTGATGTTGTTAGTGAGGGATTGAGTACAGAGTAGATAGAATACAGAGAATAGAAACCTCTAAAATTATCAGTGTTTCTCTATCATATTATGCATGTATTATTTGTAAAATAAATGCTCCTCTTGAACATTCTATCTACAAAAAAACCAACATCATCAAACAAAATCGGTTGCGTAGTTTCAAGATCTAAGCATATAGACAGCGGGAAGCGACTTTGTTTTATACTCTGTAGTTAGCATCGGTGTCTATAAAAAAATTAGACCAATCACAAAATATTCCGATAATTTAATTCATATGTGAGTATCATCTAATATATAAAATTCTCGTGTCAAATGTAAGTTACCATACTCATCCGAAACGACTGGACCGGTTTTTATGAAAGTTTGTGTGGATATTGGGTAGATCTGAGATTCGGCCAACATCTATTTATCATACCTCTAGGGTTATAAGGAGGAGATTAAGTGGGTTAATAACATATATGGCAAAACAACGTTTGCTGGGTCAGCCAGCTACTTTGACTAAAATCTGGTATTATTATCTACATACTCAAACTAGGCTTAAAATTGATTAAGATTTTTTTTACAGTGGTTTAAGTTAGTTTTGGTAGATAGTATATATATTGGATATACATGGACCAGGATTGCATAATTTATTTATTAAACTAAAAAAATCTTTCTCTGTACTCTATCTACTCTGTACTAAATCCTTAACTAACAACACCAGTGTCTACTACTAGGAAAACATGAGATACCTAGAGCACCATCTTGTTTAAATACGACAGCGCCTTCTTGAGTCCTGTAAAGTAACCACTTTGAAGTAACGTAGCCATTGCAGTAAAATTTATGAAAAAACTAGCTGACCCCGCAAACGTTTCTTTGCTATATATGTTATTAACCCGCTTAATCCCCCCCCCCCACTTATAACTTAGGGGTATGAAAAATAGATGTTGGCCGATTCTCAGACCTACCCGATATGCCCACAAAATTTTATTAAAATCGGTCAAGTCGTTTCGGAGGGGTTTAATGTTTAACACCATGACACGAGAATTTTATATATTAGAAGAATTAAAAGTTTTTGTGTAAACGTCTGTATTTCTACAAGCGAATAACGCGTGTATAATATTGGTGTTCTCAAGTTGGTTTGAACTACAATAATTGAAAATTTTGTAAAATGGTTTCTGTTGTTTAGGGGATTACTCATTATTTTGAAGTAAAACTTCTTTACGCGCGTTTGACTTGGTGAACGCGTGACGAGAACGTTATGAAAAGTGTTATCAGGCGAGGCGAACGTAGCAGGAGAGGGAAGTGCGAGCACACATTTACTTTCTTTTTTTGCCCCATAGCCAGATACGTTTCGTATATATATATAAGGCACAGTGCAAGCCTTTTACTAAAAATGTCTTACTTCAGCCGTGTGGTGAAGAGAGCGTTACGAAAATTTTATATATATTATTAATAATCACTACATAGTATAAATAAAAAAATGATGCCAAGAACGCTGACAGCATTTCTCCGTTGAATCGTTATGCCGATTCTCTGAGCAAAAAATCCTCTTGTCACCAGTGGAGGCAACAAGGCGAGAAGTTATCTCTTTAAAAAAAAATAGCACTGCTGCTCCAAGGTCCAACGAAAATGAAGTTGGGATCACTAAAATCCAGAGTATTCTCAAAACTAAGTTTTCGCAATCCGTTTATAGAAATACGTCTCCTTTTGACATCTACTTCTTATTTGATCATATTTTCCTGGTATCTCGAGGTTCTATCTACCTGTTTCACCTTAAAGTACAAAATTGTAATATTATGGTCAGCACCATCTTGTGCTGTGACTGAAATCTCATTCATAGCTTTAGCTTTTCTAGTTTCTCGTAAATTTTACTGCACTAGCTACGTTATTTCAAAGTGGTTACTTTACAGGACACAAGATGGTGCTAAGATGGTACTCCAGCTACCTTATGTTTTCCTGGTAACAGACACTGATATTGTTAGTAAGGGGTTGAGTACAGAATAAGTAGCGTACAGAGATAGATTAAATCATACATCATTAAAAATATAAAAAAAGTCGCTTCTCTCTGTCTGTGTGCTTAAATCTTTAAAACTACGCTACGGATTTATATGCGGTTTTATATGAGTAATAATTCCAGAGAAAGTTTTATATGTATATAACTAGCGGACCCGGCAGACTTGTCCTGCCCGGAAAACAGCTACCAAATTTTATAGCTTTACATATCGATAGCAGCGCCACCTACCAGGTCCAATTGAGACAAAAACTACCATATCTTCCATTATCATTAATATATAAAATTCTCGTATCGCGGTGTTTGTAGTTAAACTCCTCCGAAACGGCTTTATCGATTCTCATGAAATTTTGTGTGCATATTGGGTAGATCTGAGAATCGAACAACATCTATTTTTCATCCCCCTAAATGTTAAGGGTGGTCCATCCCTATTTTTTTTTTTTTAGATAAATCATATAATTTTTATTTAATTATGATTTGGCGTTGAAAAATACATACAACCCTAAATTTTCACCCTTCTACCACCAACCCTTATTTTTAAATAGCGTTTAGGGGGAAGACAACGTTTGCTGAGTTAGCTAGTAATCATATAAAATTATTATAGTATAGTAGAAAATTAATCGCGAAAGGGATACCTGAAAAATGCTGGCCAGGGCTATACTTACTTGAAAATTGAAAAATAAATATTTACAAGTGTTAGTAATTTACCTACCGACAGTTGACTAAAAGTACTCTAAAGGTTGATCGGGTAGATAGACGTGGGAAATGCCAGAATCTTAGACAAATGAAGAGCTTTAGTTACTAAATTAACGACTGCACACTAATACTAATTTATGACTTCAGTCTATTCTCTTCTAATTGTTACGAATTTCGGGATAAAAAGTATCCAATATCCTATCTATCGTAGAAGACACTCAAGTCATACCAATTTTTATTTAAACTCGTGCAGCAGCAGAGCAGAGCGACAAAACTAACACAAAAAATTGGATATTTATAACCCAAAAATTATTATTTCTATATTTGTCTTCCAAAAGTTTTACAACATATTCTGTTATTTTAATTTATTCTATTCGATTTTTATACAAACATTTTTATATTAACAAAGCTTATATGAAACTGCGCCATCTCGTAAAACGATATAGAACTTCAATGCCTCAAAGCAGCTCTTGCTCCAAATCTATGAGTTTCTATAAATGTCCGTGATTTAAGAAATTCACGCATGCGTAGTAAGCACCCTCATCACAAAAGAATGGATAATTTCACCCCTAACAAACGTAGCCTATTAGCTCAGGCGGTTAGAGCATTACTCGGGTAAAGGTCGTAGGTTCAAGTCCTGCATAGACCGCGGACTTATCAAACTGCAATGCGGTCTATTAGCTCAAATGGATAGAGCATTACCCCGTAAAGGTCGCAGGTTCAACGCCTGCATAGGTTGCACAATTTTTTCATAAAGCTTTCTTGACTGAAATTTAAGTAAGATTCGTTCTATGTACGTTATTACGCAAGGAAAGGCAGAATTGTTGTCACTTTTATTTTATTTTCTGATTTGTTTTTTCTAATTATATTAAATAATCTATACAAATAAATAAAATTGGAGTGTCTATTTGTAATATTAAAATAACCGCTTTTTACTAAATGCATATGGATATAACATTTTTTACAATTTTTGTTTATTTATCTGTCTGTCTGTTTGTTCCGGTTAATCTCTGAAACGGCTGGACCGATTTTGACGGGACTTTCACTGGCAGATAGCAGATGTAATAAGGACTAACTTAGGATACTTTTATTTTACAAATTTATTTATTTCATAACTCTGCGTACTAAACAATAATTTTTTTGATAAATTCCACGCGGACGAAGTCGCGGGCACAGCTAATATAAAATAAAGTTGCTTCCCGCTGTCTATATGCTTAGATCTTTAAAACTACGCAACGGATTTTAATACGATTTTCTTTAGTAAATAGAGTGATTCCAGAACAACGTTTGCGTGTATAATACATGGATAAATAGATTTTGTGGTGGTATGTGACCACATGATAAATATCAGCTTTCGATTAAATTAAAAATTATCAAAATCGGTACACCCAGTAAAAAGTTATTGCGGATTTTCGAGAGTTTCCCTCGATTTCTCTGGGATCCCATCATCAGATCCTGGTTTCCTTATTATGGTACCAAACTAGGGATATATCCTTTCCAACAAAAAAAGTATTATCAAAATCGGTACATCTAGTAGAAAGTTATGCGGTATAATACAACGTAGCTCGACGAAAAAAGCGTCAAGTAAAAACGCATTATTAGATATAACTCGAAAAGTAGTTGTTAGATTTCAAATAAATTTAAATGGGACCAATTAACACATACCACCTTTCGATTAAAACATAATTGTCGAAATCGGTCCACCCGATCAAAAGTTCTGATGTAACATACATAAAAAAAAATACATTCGAATTGAGAACCTCCTCCTTTTTTGGAAGTCGGTTAGAAAAAAGGAAAAATAATAATCGATCTGGAAATTTGAGGATTTAAATCGTGGTCTTTTCGGTCGATCGCGATCGGCCAATTCCCCACCTGAGCTATTACAACTTTATTGACAACTAGCGACCCGCCCCGGCTTCGCACGGGTGCAATGCTGATACTAAATATACTACAGAATGTCTTTATTTATAGTGTGAAGCTAGCTTATAGCGTGGTTATTAAGATAATAACAACAACATTCAAATATGCGTCGTTATATTACGCGTTGTTACAGAATGCGTTGAAGAAATAAAAGTTAGCTGCTCGTTCCCCGTAGGTGATACCGTGATAATATGTAGCCTATATGTTGACCCAACTTCTTAATAATATTAGTGACAAATTTGAAGTAAATCCATGCAGCACTTTTTGAGTTTATCTCGGACATACATACAGAAAAACAGACAAAAATTCTAAAAACCATATTTTTGGCTTCGGTATCGATTGTAGATCACACCCCAAGTAGTATTTTAAAAAAATATTCAATGTACAGTTTTGACTTTCCTACCATTTTATTATGTATAGATTGCGAAATTTACCGTTATATTCTAACGATATTGTAGCCATTTTTTTGGTTTTTTTGGTTGGAGTCGTTTCCGAGAGAGAGTATATATATACAAGAATTGCTCGTTTAATAGTATAAGATATAAAAAGCCTGATAAACGTTATTCAGCCATCGAAGAGCCTCAAGAGAAAGACAAATCTATGTAGTCTTTCTTTCTATCTCGCTTAAATATAATTCAACCTCTTTGTGCTCCTATCATCCTAGTGCATTCTATGTCTTTCTGACGGAAAAACATAGATTCCTTTAGAGTTATCATCAAGAAAATCCAGTCCAATAAGTTTCGTTTTAAATGAAACTTTTTTGAAAATATCAATATAAAATCATATTGATTCTATTTGAAAGTAGCTGTGCCCGCGACTTTGTCCGCGTGGAATTTAACATAAAAGTTATTGTGCAGTTCGCAGAATTATAAAATAAACAAATTCCTAAAATAAAAGTACCGTAAGTTACTACAGCAACTATCTACCAGTGAAAGTCCCGTCAAATTCGATCCAGAGGTTTCAAAGATTAGTCGGAACAAGCAGACAGACAAAAGTTGTAAAAATGTTGTTTTGATTATGTAGCACGTATACATCCATATGCATTTAGTATAAAGCGGTTATACAAACAGACACTCTAATTTTATTTATTTTAATAAATGTATAAATGAGAAAAGTCAACAATAATGAATTTATTTACCTACCATTTAAAATAACTCAAGTAACTTACTTGAGTCAGTTACTTAGTACAGAATTATAAGCGATAAAATTATAAAATTTTAACAATTATATAACGATAGTACACTAAAGAACTTTGACGGAGTTTTTTTTATTTATGTCATTTTTCTTCCAGTCCAGGAAATTGGGGCAACGATTCCACACAGGATAGAACCAGCATGATTGCATCAAAGTATTTGCATAAAAAATATAAATTCGAATAGTATATAAACTACATGAATTACTCTCAGATAGTTTACACTAACAAAATTCTTTAAAATACATTTTATAAAATGATGAACAAGCAATAAACTCTCGCTTTATTTGTAGACAAAGGGAGTTTGTAGAAGTATAAGAAATGTTTAGGTTTAAAAATAAATACCTACAGATATACATTTGAAAATACAATACATATTTAAACTGCCAAAACAACTCTAAAATATGGCTGTTAGAATTTTTTTTGTATTTAAAACCTTGTTCGACACATTTTTTCTATCCTGACCTTCTACCAAAGTATCTTGATCATTTTGTCTATATACATTAAATAAGCTAATATAAATAGTTAAAGTAATTATGACATGTCTGAAAGTGACGTGACTTGTTTTATAAAGAAAAAACTCTACCGCGATATTTGCCGGCGATAATATAAAGAGAAGGGTGAGTTATGTGACTCGCTCTCACACACAAACCTCCCACAAAATCTATAATCCTGGTACTTGCTATGTTTATCTGCCAGATGTACCTGAAGTTGGAAATCTTAAAGATGGTACAATATATGGTATGTGTACCATGTTTATCATTAAGTTACATTGCATAGTTCTATCTAAAATCTATTCGGGAAATTTAGTGTATAGGATTAGAAAAACAAAAAAAAAATACCATGACAATTATATTGGTAAATTTTATGTCTATTAAGTAAGTAATTTACCAGTTTTAGTTTCATGACAATTTAAATGTTGTACCGGCCCGATCCTAGTAGTGGTATATCGATCATAGAAGCTACCCATTCACTTCATGCATGACACTGAAAAACGCAATTGTATGGTTGCAGTGATCTTTTTGTCTTTTTAATTTTATTGAAGTTTACTAAGCAAAAGTTAAGTTAAGTTAAAGAAAATTCCCAAAACTTAGATCCCATTTCTTAGTACCACCGTTCAGTTAATTTTCAGAATGATATTTAGATATAAAATGGTAAGTCCGTTTTTTTCATTTAGACGGCGGATAGATCCATATACTGTGTGGCTACGGTACTAAAGAATTTAGCCACCCCCTCTCTTCCCGTGGGTGTCTTAGGAGGCGACTAAGGGATATCACAGTTTCACTACCACCTTGGAACTTAAAAAGCCGACCGGTGGCGGGATAACCATCCAACTGCTGGCTTTGAAATACACAGGCCGAAAACGGGCAGCAGCGTCTTCGGTGCGACAAAGCCAGTACTGCGGTCACCAACCCGCCTGCCCAGCGTGGTGACTATGGGCAAAACACATTATTTTTGGCGTAAACTTGTGGAGGCCTATGTCCAGCAGTGGACTGTATAGGCTGTAATGATGAGATCCATATATGCCTCCAATGTGTATATGAGAAAATGAAAATGGGATCTTATCAACTACGACAGTTTATTTATTTATTAAATTATTTTCATGTTTTTATTTTGTTAAATTTCAATAACAATAACCGTAATAAAGTCTAATTTAGTCATTATACACCTAAACAAAATATTAAAATTCAAATATATTTTTATTTTCTCTATCAGAGACAGAAAAAGTTATAGTGGAATTGAAATGAACTGAAATAGCCTGTACACTTTTAATCACCTTTTATCTGATTTGTGTACCGGATAAATCTTTACCGATACAGGAAGAAGGCTTAATGGACACAGCCCACATCATTCCGTGTCGTTTTGAAAGTAATTTTCCCCACATATAATAACAATCGTCCTTGAGTGCTTAGCGTAGTAATCGCGCTCGACAATTGTACGTGCTCTCTGAGGCCTAGTAGGGAATCCCACGAGGGCAATGAAAACCAAACTAGAATCAGGCACAATATTCGCTTCCGTTAATCGAACTTGATTTTATCAGTGCAGGTGCAAATTCGTTGTTACTTATCCAGAATTATCTTTCATTGATCTAATTATTTTATTGCCTACATTCCTGACACAGAGGCAGGAAAATCGTAGGCCTTATTTATTCCCGTCACAGAGACTTGTGCCGTTTCGGCGGAGTATAGCATAATGACACGATGTTATATATAAGAGTATCTGACCCCGCAAACGTTGTTATAAACCCCCTTTAGTCCCCCCCCCCACACCGTAAAACTTAGGGGTATGAAAAATAGATGTTGGCCGATTCTTAGACCTACCCGATATGCACACAAAATTTCATAAAAATCGGTCCAGCCGTTTCGGAGGAGTATGTTAACTAGCATTGTGACACGAGAATTTTATATATAACATGTATTTTTCTATCTAACGTCGGAGATAAATTAATGTAACCTACGAGCTTACATAACAGAGCATAAAAAATTATAAGGAATCGAATACTTTCTAACACATCAGTTCATTATATTTTATTTTACAAAGTTACGTAATAATTATTACTAGTGGTCGTCCAGAGTCGAAATGCCGGATCTGGCATGCCTCATTCTATCCTGATCCGGTCCAGACACATGATCTGGTTGAGCCTGACCTTTTTTCTAGTCGGGTACTTTCAATATCATTGAATTACCATGGTACCAAATTTCGAATCGATCGGACATAAGGAAGTTAGTCAGATCAGTTAGGCACGCTAATAGTTTCAACAACTGACAGCTTCCGAGCCATCTTAAAATCAAATAAATATCAAAATATTTCTTAAACGTCAATTTACACATTAAAATTACATTTTTATTAATAAATTAATAACATTATATTTTGACTACAGACGTCATTCCACCGTGGATTACAGAATAAATAAATTAATTAATTATATATGTGTGAATCTACCGTAAACTTGGAATGTAGGTTTTACAGAGAAAAATCGGAAAAAAAACTTAGCAGATGCAGTTGAAGCAGTTACTCTTTTAAAAAAGCTATCGATCATTATTGAAGTCAAGCCTTGCATAGAACACATCGTCTATTAACGCACACAACAATAATAACACAACATCAATAACAATATAAAACTATAGCAGCGTTTTTTAAGTGTGAGAATGTAAATTATAAAGTTTAAATTAAAATTATATCAAGGTTACAAATCACGTTAATTATGGTTTGTGTTAGCTCGTAAAAATAAACAATAAACATAAAATTGTCAAACAGATTGGCCCATGTGGGGATTGAACCCGCGACCTTTGTGCTATTAGCACAACGCTCTAACCAACTGAGCTAATGGGCCCGTTACATAATATAGAGCTTTTACCTTTCCCGTTCCTAGAGCTACGCATGCGTAGAGTAACAAACGCTACGCTAAAACTAAAAGTGTCATAAATTTAATATTACTAGTGGTCGCCAAGTGATATATATAATTAAAAATATAATCTGACCTAAATTAAAAGTTTCAACATTAGGAAGTAAATTTTTTTATTTCTTTATTATTTAATTGATAATTGTATGAAATGTTTCTAATCGTACATGTTTACCTAATTATTCAATTTACTACTGTTTGAATTATTTATATTTCTGTGTGTATCGATTATTTCTTAATAATGTGTGCTTTTTAGCTTATTAATGAATTGTTTACTATTGGAAACTTTATTGGTTTATGTATCAGTTTTATGAGATTTTTTTTTTTCTTTGTATTATCGTACTGTTTGTTTCCTAAATAAAAAAAATAATAATAAAATAAATAAAAAAAATTATTTGTGTAATTTTATACTGTCAAAAAAAATAAATAAAGACACATGTTTTTTTTTATTTCACTTAATAGTTTGAATTATCATTATTATTATTATTATTATTTTATTAAAGTTTCCATTTTTAGAACTCTTACTAGCAAAATCCTCATAAATTTTTGTAGAGATTTTAATATGAAATCAAATCTATTTTCAATCAAGATACAAAATCAATTTTCCGGAAAAATACTAATAATAAATACAACCAATAAATAATATACCGCTTTGCACATTAATTCAAAGTCTATGCAGGACTTGTACCTGCGACAAAGTACCGCTCTGCTCGTAATCTTACCTTAGCTGGGCTGCACTTGTACATGACGATAATTAAACGCCTTGAAGTGGTAGACTGAATTCCATAAACGCATTTCCTAACAAAACTTGTAACTGGAAAGC
Source organism: Melitaea cinxia (assembly GCF_905220565.1). Lineage (NCBI taxonomy): Eukaryota > Metazoa > Arthropoda > Insecta > Lepidoptera > Nymphalidae > Melitaea > Melitaea cinxia. The sequence goes on along the minus strand of NC_059424.1, from coordinate 12,973,767 downwards.
AACAACAGTAAAACAACGAAGCGGTAAGTTTACTACTATTATGTCTTTGACTAGCTATGCCCGTGACTTCGTCCGCGTGGAATTTAACAAAAAATATTGGTCAGTTCGCAATTATAAAATAAATCTATACAAATAAATGAATTTGGTGTGTCTGTTTGTAATATTAAAATAACCGCTTTTTACTAAATGCTTATTGATGTCTACAATGTACCTACATATACCAAAATAACAATTTTTACAATTTTTGTCTGTGTGTCTGTCTGTCTGTTCCGGCTAATCTCTGAAACGACTGGACCAATTTTAACGGGACTTCCCACTGGCAGATAGCTGGTATAGTAAGGAGTAACTTACGCTACTTTTATTTTAGAAATTTATTTAGATTACTGAGCTAAAATCCCTTCTCCTCCATATAGGAAGGGGAAGGGGTCAATTCGGCTACAGATGTTAGTGACTTAAAACCGATTTGATCTGAAAATACTGTCCGTAAGATAATAATAATAAGATAATCGCTAGATACCTAAACGCAGAAAACACCAATAATTAATTGTAAAAGGCTTATTCAATCAGGACTATCAATCTCAAAGTTATCCGATCGCAAATTCAAAGTCCGTCTTTTGTTTGTTTGAAAATGATTAGATAATTCATCTTTATTTATTTTTCGTCTTTTTCTTTATTTTTTACTTTTTTCATCTGATTAAGTTATACAATCCGGCTACATCTGACTTAAAAAACGGTTTGATTCTGTAAATAATACGTCCGTATATCTGCCAGATAGACATGGCAAATACCAGGATTGTAGATTATTGTAAGAGGTTTACTCAAGCAAGACTATCTCACAGTGAGGAGCGTCGTGGCAAAGGGTCTTTGCAATATTTGCATATATGATATTTTTTTAACTGAGTATATAGTCTTGGTCTTAAAGCTAAAATGACACAATTTCGTCACTTAAAACCTAATAAAAACGCGATATTCTCCGACTAAAGGAACTTAAAAAATGAGTTTTTGTTTCAAAAGGGAATCTTTCGACCCATAAAATATAACTACGCTCGGGTCGAATTGATTTCATAACAAAAAAGGATATTTACAATTTGTAATTATGATGGTTCCGATTAATCTTTTCTAAATGCGATATTTACATTTAGCTAATGTTATTATTATTATTTATTGTTTATTACTTTCTTTTAACTTTATTGTTTTATGCTTTATTTTGTAAAACGGAATCCAATATACGAGTATCGTATAGGTAGAATAAAAACAGTCATATCATACACATGCTGCTATACTACTTTTCAAACACCACTACACCTTAAATATGTTATCACTAACAAAAATGAATATTGCAACATTTTTAAGCAATATATTATAGCATTCTTAAAGATATAAAGAGCTTGGAAGAGCGATATAAGAAGTATAGTGGATAGTACAGTCAGTCTTAGAAGAGAATTTTCCTCTTTATGAAAAGGTTTCGTAGTTTAAACACAGTCCAATTGAAAATCTATGAAAATTATAGATTTGAAACTGTTAGAGAAGAACCTATGTTGCTATTAAATAATTGTGTTTGCTCGCAAACGAAATAAACCGACTTCAATTACATCGAGAAGTAATATAACGTAAGTAGGCGAAAAATAGTCAAGTATATCCGCGTTATCAAAGATCACTCAAAAAGTACTAATTATTTCTTTATTAAATTTAAACGAGACTCTAAAACAAGCAAATCAAAAAGATTCATTGAAATCGGTCCACCAGCTCAGTCCACCCAGGACAGTAAAGGGGATATTTATAACTAGAACAAAACAAATGGGGACATTATATTAAAATTTCTATGCAAAAGGGAATATTTAATTTTTTGTAAATTTTGTACCTCTAAATTAGAAAGTCAATTTTTTTTAATCTTATTAAATAGTACCTACATAGCTAAGCAGTCTTTATGTAGATCTCTGTGTCTTGTCTTAGACGGTTTTTTCATTTTCCGAAAAAAATAAAATAAAGTGTAGATATCCTTAAGAATCGATTTTCATATAAGGCTCCCCCCCTCCCCATGAAAAAACTATTAGCATTAAAATCTACTGAACGAATGGCCTCGTTACGTTTCTCGTAAAGCCATCCCCCCAATCGGGTTCCGATAGCTTTATCTTATTCGTTTATTTACCATTTGATATGGTATTAATCTTTTTCTTTTAGAGTAGTTAGTACCTAGGCCTTTTTGTGCATATTTAGACAGTCGATCTGAAGGAGTAAACACCAGTTGTGCGACGGAGCCACTTTTTTTTTTCATAGAGTGCTTAAAACTAACTCGATCACCCAGTACGGCTACATCTGACTTAAGAAACGTTTTCATTCTAAGTCCGTATATCTATCTACCAGATAGACATAGCAACTACCAGGATTGTAGATTATTGTAAGAGGTTTATTTGAGACTGGGAGAGTTCATCATCCTCATCCTGATCTCACCGTTATCTATTACTAAATTATACTACACTGTCAAATTAATCAATGTTACAAAACTAAGAAGATATTTTAGTTATATTCTTAGATAAACTGTACACTGAAACAAAACATTAACTAAGAACTTTTTATGTTATTCGTAGGAGTAAACATGGCGACAAAAAATAAATATCAAAAACGCTCCAACAACACAAAGAGCAAAACATTTCATCTTTTCTTTCAGATCTTCTGTAGCTGCAGCTTATCAGGCTTCACATAAATAGTTAAAATGGCAGAACATAGTTAAGCGAGTTGATCTACTTCAAAAAAAAACCTCTAAGAAAAAATACTTTTGAATGATGCATTTTTCGATGACAAAATATAGTATACTAGCGACCCGCCCCGACTTCGCATGATTGCTAAATCTATCAGTGTTCCTCTACTATAATATGCATATATTATACATATAAATATAGTTTGTGTGTTTATATATGTCCGTAGTGTGTATATATATATAACGTCTATATGGTAAACATATATATATATATATATATATATATATATATATATATATATATATATATATATGTTTACTACCTTATTGTTACCGCCTACAATATTTTCGGTTTGGCCTAAAGGTTTACTGGGAGAGAATGCCACTAGGCATTAAGTCCGCCTTTTGTTACAACTGTTTATATTGTTGGGCAAAAATGTATATAAATACATAAACAAATCTTCCTCTGAAATCACTCTATTTACTAAAGAAAACCGCATCAAAATCCGTTGCGTAGTTTTAAAGATCTACATACAGCGAGAAGCGACTTTGTTTTAAACTATGTAATGATGTGATATCATCTTAGTTATTTGATCAGCTAGTAGATGAACTATCATAGCAAAAATTGACGTACACAGGGACAGCAAAAAGTTATAAAAAAAGGTACCTTAGCAAATTTCAACCACACATAATTATGTGAAAGTTGGTTGTGAATTTAAATAGTGAGATAAGGAAACGTTGTGGTCTGAAAGAAGATGTAGTGACGAAAATTGAGAAAGGTATGCCCAGATGGTTTGGTCATGTCGAGAGAATGAGTGAAGAACGATTGACGAAAAAAGTGTATAAGGCGAGTTTGGATGGAAGGGTTGGAAGGGGTAGATCTAGGCGGACGTTCCGAGACCAAATAAGGGACATCTTGAAAATAGGCCAGGTCAAGAGTACCCTAAACCGAAGAGCATGTATGAAGTATGTATGAAGGGAATAATGAAAGTGGACGAAGCGAAAGAAGTATGTAAGGATCGTAGCAAGTGGAAAGAAGTGGTCTCTGCCTACCCCTACGGGATAGAGGCGTAATTATATGTATGTAGGTACATAAATATATATACAAATTAATTTTTTATTCTGTTGTCTGGATGGACCACCTTTTTTTATAAATTTCATTGCCTTAATTTCGCCATATCTTTATTAGAATAACCATCGGTTTTATTTCATTTCAATATTACAAAAGAATATGACAGATTTTTCGCAAAAGAAAAAGTAAGATTATTCATAATTTTGCAACAAAAAGAGAGCTTAAAACATTTATTTACAAACACTTATGGCGGGGTAGTATAAAAAATTTCAATAGGATTATTTTTTCTTCTAGTAGCTTAGGTATCGAATTAAAATCTATACGTCTATACAAATAAATACAGTGCCCCCTGCCATAACTGAAAGCCATTAAGCCCAAGAATAATAAAGAAAACGTCCAGCGCTTTTTTTCACATTTAACCTTTGCACTTTAAGGTATTTTTTTTTCTGCTAATTTATCAATTTTATCTCTTTTCATTTTATACAGTCCTTGTAGCACTGTAAATTTTTTCCATAATGTATACATATATCTGTATATTATGGGAAAATTTTATCGAAAAAATAATAATAATTCTTGATCATAATAATTACTATGTACTTTTTAGTTAAGTTTTTATTATTGATAAGTTTATTATGCATATTGTTCGAAACATAAACCAAATGTCCCTTTTCCTCACTTCTAATACGCATGCGTACATCTGTAAGCCCCTCCTACGTATTTTAGCATCTGTGTTCTATTGAGTAGATACACTCCGCCCTCTTTGTCCTTCTTTACTTTCTCGTCTATCTCTTATTTGATCATATGTTCCTGTTAACTCGAGGTTCTATCTACCTGTTACGCCATGGTCAGCACCAGCTTGTGCTTATGACTGTAAATCTCATACTTTCAACTTTTCTATTTTCTCGTAAATTTTACTGCACTAGCTACGTTACATTAAAGTTGTTACTTTACAGGACACAAGATGGCGCTGTCATATTTAAACAAGATAGTACTCCAAGTACCTTATGTTTTTCTGGTAGCAAACACTGATATTGTTAGCGAGGGATTGAGTACAGAGTAGATAGAGTACAGAGATAGATTTTTTAGTTTCATAAATAAATTATGCAATTCTGGTCCATGTACGAAGATCTGCCTGTTAAACTTCACTGTAAAAAATCCTAATTAATTTTTCGTATCAGATCTAAAAGCCTAGTTTGAGTATATGTGGATAATAATCCCAGATTTTATAGTCAAACTAGTTGACCCCGCAAACTTTGTTTTGCCATATATGTTATTAACTCCCTTAAACGTTTGCCCTATATGTTATCCCCCCCTCTTATAACTTAGGGGTATGAAAAATAGAAATTGACCGATTCTCAAATCTACCCGATATGCACGCAAAATTTCATAAAAATCGGTCCAGCCGTTTCGGAGAAGTATTGTAACTAACATTGTGATACGAGAATTTTATGTATAAGATACTTACATTGATTATCGATTCAGCCTGTAGAGTAACGATCGCTACCAATTATCTATGATAACAACCGAGATAGTTCGTCGCGCTTTCCGAAACATGGTAAGGAATCCCATAAGGACAAACACTTGGTGTCTGACAAAAAATCTGACCAAAAACAAATATTTGTACAAATACTGTATTATATCCACACCAAACGGGAACCGAACCCGGTCCCACTGGTGTTTTGGCGGTATAACTAGAGTAGTTACCCGTGTGTATGTTAAGCAATTGTTAACTAAATTTATATAGATAGAATTATTCACGAGGAACGTTTATATGTATAATACATGCATAATATTGTAGAGAAACACTGACGATTCTGACGTATCCTTTGTTGTTCTTACTCTTGAATCACTATATTTACTAAAGAAAACCGCACGTAAAATCGGCTGCGTAGTTTCAAAGATCTAAGCAAGAGCAATCTACCTAAGACAGAGGGAGCGATTTGATGTAATAATTTAAATCTATCTCTGTACTCTATCTACACTGTACTCAATCCCTCACTATCAATATCTTGTTTTAAATACGACAGCACCATCTTGTGTCCTGTAAAGTAACCACTGTGAAGTAACGTAGCTAGTAGTAAAATTTATGAGAAAATAGAAAAATTTCAGTATGAGATTTACAGTCATAGCACAAGATGGTGCTACCAAGTATTATTATAATTTTTTACTTTAAGGTGTAACAGGTAGATAGAACCTCGAGATACCAGGAACATATGATCAAATAAGAGGTAGATGCCAAAACGAGACGTATTTTGTACAAACAAATAGCGCATGCGTAATATTGAAAACACTCTTAAGAGCTAGCGTGCACTACGACTTTTTCCCGCGCTATTATTTTATCGCAGAAATGCAACGTGTGAGTTAGTAAGACAGTGCGCGTACATGCGAGTGAAAATTCGCAGTGATTTTAAAATTGCGATTTCTCAAATTTTGATGCGACATCTCGCGACGCGATTGTCATGAAAATAAAATGCAGCGTATGAAATTGAATGATCCCGCGGGCACTGCGATAGTAAAATCTCGCACTCGACCCGGCCAGCGCTTCATTCGTGTTCCGTCTGTTCAACAGTAAACATCTCTGCACCTGCATCTACAATGAAGTCTCCATCTAACGTGGAACATTTGATAATCTTAGTAGAAAAAAGACTACCCTTGTGGAATAAGTATTCCAAAGAATCTAGTGGTAGGAGTTGCGTTTATGTCAGGAAGATATGTTAAATAGATGATATGTTAAAAGAATAATGATATTATAAACGCAGTAATAACCTAACACTCCTAAAAGTGAAATAATAACCGACGAAGTCAATCAATTTCAAGATATTAAAGTTGAATAAAATTTCTCGCCTCGTATGTCATATACAAAGTACATATGTAGTAAATAATAATAATTATAAATATAATTTTGCCCATAGTCACCACGCTGGGCAGGCGGGTTGGTGACCGCAGTACGGGCTTTGTCGCACCGAAGACGCTGCTACCCGTCTTCGGCCTGTGTATTTCAAAGCCAGCAGTTGGATGGTTATCCCGCCATCGGTCGGCTTCTTAAGTTCCAAGGTGGTTGTGGAACCTTGTTATCCCTTAGTCGCCTCTTACGACACCCACGGGAAGAGAGAGGGTGGCTAAATTCTTTAGTGCCGTAGCCACACAGCACCAGCTATTATAAATTCATTACCTCAATATCTTCTTTGTGTTGCAATAAAGGCGCTTCTAAAATATTTTTTAAACAAAAATCTTCGTTGTCGAGCTCGAAAATATATTTAGTAACTTCCATTATACGTTGCCAGTGGCGTGGCTTCATCGCTCTGTTTGCCATCAGCTCGAGTAAAGGACACATGTCATTAAAATCGTCTATTGTCTTTTTCAAAGCATAGAAAGCAGGCCATTCTTTTAGGCTAAAATTAGAAATTTGAATTAAAGATATTAAAACGGCTTAATTGATTCAGACCTGATATCGTGGTGATGGACAGGGCACAGTCGAGGGTATTTTTAGTGGACATCACCGTCCCGCATGACGAGAACCTCGTGAAAGCCGAGACTGAGAAAAAACGTAAATATCTGGATCTGGCGCACGAGATTGCCGACATGTGGGGTGTGGGGTCTGCTGAAATAATCTCTATCGTAATATCTGCCAATGGTTTGATCCCGGTTAGCCTCGCTCACCATCTAAGGCAACTGGGGATCCGGGTCGGTTCGCTCGCACCCAGGATGTAGAAGGCGGTGTTACTTGACTCGGCTAGGATTGTCCGCCGGTTTCTCAGCCTACAGCCCTAGCCCCCGGCCGTTTGATCTCCCTGCCGGGGCGTATTCCTCCACCCGCTTATATTTATATATGTAAGTATAAGTAAATTTACTATATTATTTATATAAGTAGTTATTATAATATATGTATCTATTATGTATTGGGCGGGCGGAGTGACATTCAGTATAATAATAATAATAATAATGATAATAATAGTGCCGTAGCCACACAGCACGTTTGTGTGAACAGGCTTGTAAACTCAAAGTATCCTCCATTTCGCAACCATAACCTGACATGCGTACTACGTCTAAACTCACGTAGCCAGTGACATGCGCAAGGAGCAAATTGATAGAAATCAACATCTTACGAATTCTGCTATCCTAGTAATGATGCGGCTAAATCGGTTCCTCCGCAGGAAACGTCGATTTTTATTTTTTGTATAAGTAAAGTATATGTTAATTAAATCTAATAATTTTGTTTTTATTTGTGAGCTTTGTAATTTCATTTATCTCACACCTGCAATTTTTCGTAAACTGAATAAACTAAATTGTTCTCCCACTTGGAATATTTTCTAAATTCTTCTTTTGCTCACATATCATTTTTGGAACAAAGTTCCTTACGGCAGGCTTGACATTTGGCTGGGCGAGCGAACTAAAAAAAAATGTAATACTAAAACCGTAAGAAAAATTTATAACGAAAGTGACGTAATATCAGTCACAGGACTGTATAATATGACGTTTGTAAGACAAATATTACTATTAAACTTTTTTTTAATTATTTATGTAATTTTATACTGTCAACAAAAATAAATAAAGCCATGTTTTTTTTATTTCACTTAATAGTTTAAATTATTATTATTTTTATTATTATGTGACCGGACGCCACTCCACCCGCTCCATATACAATAGATACACATATTATATAATAAATACTTATATAAATAATATAGTAGATTTACTCATACTTACATATAAATATAAGCGGGAAGAGGAATACGCCCTGGCAGGGAGATCAAACGGCCGGGGGTTAGGGCTGTAGGCTGAGAAACCGGCGGACAATCCTAGCCGAGTCAAGTAACACCGCCTTCTGCATCCTGGCTGCGAGCGAACCGTCCCGGATCCCTAGTTGCCTCAGATGGTGATCGAGGCTAACCGGGATCAAACCATTGGCAGATATTACGATAGGGATTAATTCAGCAGACCCCACACCCCACATGTCGACAATCTCGTGCGCCAGATCCAGATATTTACGTTTATTATTATTTTGTTTGTTTGTTGTTTCCTAACTACTTTTATGTACTTAATTAAAAACCAATCAACAAAATTAAAAAAAAATCAAGAATAGAAAATATATATAAAATTCAACATTTTTTTTATTCAAATTGTGTTGCTTCTATACTATCCGAAGGAACTTCGTTCCTACCTGGTGTCCCATGACACCACATAATTTATTTTTTTTTTTTTAGTTCCTTCTCTCATTTTATATTATTACTAGCTGTGACCGCGACTTCGTCCGCGTGAAATTTAACAAAATAGTTATTGTTTAGTTCGCAGAGAAAAAAAATAAAGAGATCTAGAGTAAAAGTAGCCTAATTTACATCAGCTATCTGCCAGTGAAAGTCTCGTCAAAATCGGTCCAGCGGTTTCAGAGATTAGCTGGAAAAAACAGACAGACAGACAGACTGACAAAAATTATAAAAAATATTATTTTGGTATATGTATTATTTTGTATTATATTATTTTAATATTACAAACAGACACTTCAATTTTATTTATTTGTATAGAGTATAGCCTAGTGATCGCCTAGTGGTCGAAACTCCACAAAATCTATATTGCTTGTCTTTTTGTAAATTAATTAAGTAAAATCCTACTAATATTATAAACGCGAAACTTAGGTATGTATGGATGATCCTTCTTATACTTGGGGAAAGAGGGCTATGTAAAGCAATGGGATATTACAGACTGAAGCGAAAGTTATTTTAAAACTATTATCTTCTAAGATAGTAATTGAAGTCAAATAATGTCAAGGAAAATTTTGTTCAAAAATAAATACTTGTGATGAATAACGGGTGATGCCATGGATGTATGGATGTATGGGTGTTTGTTCCTCCTTCACGCAAAAACTACCGAATGGATTTTAATGAAAGTTTACAGTAATATAGCTTACACATTAGAATAACACATAGGCTATAATTTTTTGACTTAGCGTGTGAATTGTTCAAAATATAACGATAATTGTCAAGTAAGTCGGGAAAAAGTCGGTTTTTAAACTATCGGCTCCAAATTTGATACGAATCTCCTATATGTGATGTAGAAATGATCGATGAGCGGATTTTAGGATAACTCATGCCCAATAAGAATTACGGGGTGGACGTTAACAATGATTATTTTAAATATATGTAACTCCGAAACTACTGAACCAATTTTTATCAAATTTTTTAAGCATATGCAATTTGGTGCAACTTGGGAGATAGGGTAGTTTTTATCTAAATTGGACCCGATAGGTGGCGTTGCTATTGGTATGTAACTCCGAAACTACTGAACCAATTTTTATCAAATTTTGTACGCATCTATAATTTTGTCCAACTTGGGAGATAGGGTAGTTTTTATCTCAGTCGGACCTGGTAGGTGGCGCTGATATCAGAATGTAACTCTGAAACTACTGAACCAATTTTTATCACAATTTGTAAACATCTGTAATTTTGTCTGAGTTGGAAGATATGGTAGTTTTATCTCAATTGGACCTGGTAGGTGGCGCTGCTATCGATATACATAAGCTATCAAATGACCACTGTTTTCCGGGCAGGACAACGTCTGCAGGGTTCGCTCGTAAAATATAAATTTATACTAAATTTAGTGCGAATTTTTACACTAGTAATCTTATTTTTTTTAAAATCTTAATATCAAAAAAGCAAAATCAATCTTATAGAATCGCCGATATTTTTCACCCGCAAAACTACCAGGAACTTATGAATGAAATAGAGAGTGTACTTAACTAGAATAAGCCTTTCTGCGCATGTCATATCAGATTGAAATTGGTTATGAATCAATAGAAGCTTTAATTAACACAGATTTTTAACATTAATTTTAAAATGTAGTTTTCAGTTTACTATCAAAATAATATACTTGATTTTTTAAACGACTGCAATGAACAACACACAATTTTGCTTTTGACGTCGTATTGGCGGAAGCAATATCTATACAAAATAAATTATAGTTTAAAAAACTAAAAATCCACGCTTTTATAGTTAATCCAACTAAAAAGTAGAACGTTTTTTACTTATTAGTTTTTTACGAATTGAATTATTCTCTTAATAACTTAAATTTTATTATAATATTATTTTGAAGTAATTAATTATGATTGGTTGTTCGATCTTCTACTGCTAATATAAACTCTTTGTAATTAAAAATTATTTTCTACTTTTCAGTTCAACTAGCTATAAATGCGTGGTTTTTTAGTTTTTTTAAACTATAATTTATTACGGCTATTTAATATATTAACTTTTAAAGGTTTGCTTAAAAATTTATTTTCGATGAAAATGCTTATAATGTCTTGTGTAACTAATTAGAAACTTCAAGCAAGGGTAGGGGTTTCATTCAATTTACGCATGTGTATTTGACTACAACATCATGATAAAATGCTTGTCTCTTTTACTCGTTTATTTCTTGACTACCTATGTTTTCCTAGTACATCCATGATCTATCTGCCTTTTGTTCCCGAAACGTCAAAGAGATGAGTTTACCACCGATCAGAGTTACATCTCCTAGCTATATTCCTAGATGATTAACGAAGAACTAATAAGAAAAATTAATTTATCAAGTAATTAATTAATTCAATTAATTAATTCAATTTACTGGACCTGATCAGGATGAGATGAGATTTCCTGATCGGGTCCAGATCAATCATCTGCGTTACATACCTTGCCTGGTCCGGGTCGAGTATGCCCGGTCCGGTCCTTTTAAAAAACGCGAATGTACCCGAGTAGAAATTTTTTCGACTTCCTGAGAAGGACCGGACCAGGCATGCCTGATCAGGATTAGATAAGGCATGTAACGCAGATGATTGATCTGGACCCGATCAGGAAATCTTTTCTCATCCTGATCAGGTCCAGATCAGGAAATTTCATCTCATCCTGATCAGGTCCAGATCAGGAAATCTCATCTCATCCTGATCAGCCGGTTCGGTCCGGTCCTTTTAAAAAACACGAATGTATATTCTTGAAAAAATTGTTTAACAAAAAAAAAACGACGATATTATAAATGTTACTTAACATAATTATTATGATATTTATTTCCGTTTATTTTTTCCAATGTATTATTTATTTATGTTTTTACTTTAGATATTAATTATTTTTATTTATTTTTATGTTATTAATTAATTATTATTAATACATTTTATTTCTTAACTTCTAATATTTAACTACTAATTAACTATTTCCTATTACTTACGACTGCTCCACTGTGTAGAAATGGACTCCTTGCTAGACTGTCCTAATAACTGTATATATACTAAGTGCGCTTAAAAACTTAAATAGCGCGATTCAGGCTCAGTTCGCGTAATTTCTTTCAGGCTATCCTGATCTGGACCGGACCGGGTCCTGATCCAGTATGCCTTACCATACTTGATTATATTTTACATCAGGCTATCCTGATCTGGACCGGACCGGGTCCTGATCCAGTATGCCTTACCATACTTGATTATATTTTACATCAGGCTATCCTGGTCTGGACCGGACCGGGTCCTGATCCAGAATGCCTTACCCTACTTGATTATATTTTACATCAGGCTATCCTTGTCTGGATCAGACCTGGTCCTGATAGAGCTTGCCGGATCCGGCATGCCTCATTGTATCCTGATCCGGTCCAGATACATGATCTGGTTGAGCGTGACCTTTTTTCTAGTCGGGTATTCTTGAAAAAATTGTTTTATAAAAAAAAAGTTGATGATATTATAAATATGTTATTTAACATAATTATTATTTATATTTATTCTCGTTTATTTTTTCCAGTGTATTATATATATTTTTGTTTTTACTTTGAATATCAATTATTTTTATATTATTAATTAATTATTATTATTGATTAAATTTTATTTATTAACTTCTATTCATTAACTACTAATTAACTCCTTTCTACTACTTACGACTGCTCCACTGTGTAGAAATAGACTCCCTGCTAGACTTTCCTAATATTATATATACTAAGTCGCTTAAAAACATCGATAGCGCAATTCAGGCTCAGTTCGCGTTATTTCTTTCAGGCTATCCCGATCTGGACTAGACTTGGTCCTGATGCAGTATGCCTTACCATACTTGATTATATTTTACATCAGGCTATCCTTATCTGGACCGAACCGGGTCCTGATCCAGTATGCCTTACCATCCTTGATTATATTTTACATCAGGCTATGCTTGTCTTTACCAGACCTGGTCCAGATAAAGCATGCCGCATCTGGTATGCCTCATTCTATCCTGATCCGGTCCAGATACATGATCTGGTTGGGCCTGACTTTTTTTTAGTCGGGTTATCGCTGTTGTATTTGTATTGAATATCGATACTATTAATTCACTTTATAATTTAGAATCGATTTTTTCTTAGTGAAACTGATTTAATACATTAAGCGGTAACAAAATTAAGAAAATAAGATGTAAAAATTATACATATTTACAATTCACAACTTAATAACTAAATATTTACAGATAGTTATAGCACAAATCATGTCCGCGTGGAATAGGGTACTTTCGGTAGTGAAAAATAAATTATAAAATTTGATAAAAATTAAAATTTATGTAAAAATACACTTAAATATTCTGATTTGGAATCTTAAAAGCACATTATTGTTTTATAATATTGAAATTAAAAGTCGTATATTTTAATCTGTATATCACGTGACCTAAAACACGACCCACCATGATATGATGGGTCATGACATGTTTATATAGAGAAGGAGTGCAGAATGCTAATATTTTTTTTAATTATGCATAAAAATATAATAAATCAATAAAAAAACATTACACACACTACCATGTATTTGACACACACACGCATATCTCTTTTGTTGATTGTCAAAGACAGACAAAATGAAAAATTTGAAACAAAAGGTTCTTTATTTTCAAATTTTTTAGGTATTCTTTACTTAATTTTTTAAATTGTGGTCGAATTTCGACCTCTGGGCGACCACTAATAGGCTTAGATAAGCAATTAGAACACGTACTGTTGTTAATCTATGCTAAATATTTACAGGAAAAAGAACTTACAATTTTTTTTAAGAAACAAGCAGTATGATTAATACACATAATCGTACATAAAAATGATTACAACAAGTATATAAGTCAATTGAGAATCCTCTTTTTATGAAAACACTCATCTGTCTATCCTTGTGGGATCACAACCTCACCGTGCCTTGGAGAGCACGTTAAGCTGTAGGTCCCGTCGGTCATAAATACCTAATAGCAATCGTTACTCATAGGAGGGAACATATCCGCCAACTTGCAATAGAGAGGCGTGGTAGATTAAGCTCCAATCCTTCTCCTATATGAAGGAGGCCTATGCCCAACAGTGGGATGGTACATGCTGCATGCATACAAAAACAGTCAAAAGATAAACAAATTATAAAATTATCAAAATATGTAAGTAGAAAAAACTCAAAATTAAGAATCATTTGCATAACAGATAAAATACAAACAGTTGATACACAATAGATAATTTAAGCACAATTTTCTAAAACATTTGATATTCATTTATAAAATGTAGCACTTCCTTATTTATTTTTGTTAGTTTATTGTGTATGGTAGAAAAGAAGAAAAAGTTAAAGTGTCTGTTTTTTTCATACAATGTGACCGTGTACTTTATGTACCTATTACATTTAGAAGACAGACTGTGTAGATTCATGACGTCTCTTTCCACCATATAACTCTTGTATAATTATATTTTCCTAGTACAGTCGTGACTAACAGCTGCTGCAGACTGGAAAAAAACTATAAGGTTCTATGTCTATCATGCAGTACTAGGGATTCAGCTCACACGAAGAGGTTTTCCAAACTGTAGTTTATGTACCTATTACATTTAGAAGACAGACTGTGTAGATTTATGACGTCTCTCTACACCATGTAACTCTTGTTTAATTATATTTTCCTAGTACAGTCGTGACTCACGGCTGCTGCAGACTGGAAAAAAACTACAAAAGTTGAAAGGTCTTATATCTCTATCATGCAGTACTAGGGTTTCAGCTCTCACGAAGAGGTTTTCCGAACTGTTTCTACTCTAGTTTGTCACATTCGTTACCATGATTTGCTCTTAGTCAAAGATACTAACTAGACGTGACCTTCACGCATCTGCTTAATGAATAAAAATTTAAGTTATCTTCTTTAGTGCGTAAAAGATAAATCGGCTAGAAAATTCCGTGCCAGGCTATATAGTATTTGGCAGCCACGAAACTAGATTTTTAGCCGGCAAGCCTATATCCTCGTATTCGCATTGAAACAGCACTAATTTTGATATAAAATTTAGTTATTAAACATACGGTTGACAGTAACTAGAAGAGTATATTAATATACCTTTTTATACCTGCCAGCAAGTAGTTAGGTATATCAGAAAAGTAATAGACAACCCAACGTTTGCATTTTCTAGTCTTCATGCTATCGGTAGGTAGGTATTAAATTTATTCTTTAAACTCGTAGGTCCATTTTTAAACAAATATAAATTTTCCAATTTTAAATTAAATACAACCTGAGTAGGATTATTATTTTTCTAATATTCTCAAATCAATCAATACATGTAATAAAAATGTAACGGATCACTGTCCCATGTACAGACATGGAAAATATATGACAAAAAATATTATTGGGACCTTTATTAACGCAACATAGCACGAAAAACAATGATTGTTAAAATTATTGTCTGTTTGTCTGTGCGTTTTTGCAGGCTAATCTTTGAAACTGCTAATCCGATTTAGATGTGATTCTAAGAGTGACACAACTTTATTGTGTTAAACTCATTTAGTGTTTGTTTCATGTCAATCGGTTCATAAATAAAAAAGATATTCCAATTTAAAGAATTACGTTGAACATGTAAATACCAAAATGACGGTGTTTATAATCCAAAATAAACCAAAAGATATATTCAAAAATTACTCTCCAAAGTCACTATTCCACGCGGACAAAGTCATGGGCGCAGCTAGTATAAAATAATTTAACTCCATTAAGCAGATAGGTGAAGTTTGACGCTAGTCCGTATCGCCTAATAATATATCTGATATTATAATGAGGAAATATTTGTATAGAGCAAATAATGTTTTCCTATCGGATAAATTTGCAATTAATTTTTTTTTAGAATAGTTTCACAATGGAGATCGATAATTTTTCTTTTTATACGTCATCGTAATATGCTTGAAATTGAAGTTATTGTTTATACTGACAATGAAACAATGTTGCATGTTGGTTTAAGAAGTATGCGAAGTTTTATACTCCTCCGTCTGCGCAATTTTCTTAAAAGGGGGTACAAAGTTTTTGCTTCATGACTCACGTATAATATATATAGATATGTACTTATGAAAAAAATTGCTGTATCAGCCGGCTCTTACCTAAAATACAACCATTGATTTGCCTACTATATCATAGATATTTAAAGCCTAAGCTACTCCTTATTACATCAAGTATCTGCTATTGAAAGTCCCGTCAAAATCGGTCCAGCCGTTTCAGAGATTTACCGGAACAAACAGACAGACAGACAATGAAATTTATAAAAAATGTAATTAATATACATGGAAATAATAAATACAAATATATAAAAAAAGTTCACGCAGCTCAGGCGGCAATCGAACCCGCAACTTGCACAAGAGAAGACAGTGCCACTACAAACTGCGCAAACAGGTCGTAACGGTAAAAATATGTGTACTACCGTCGAATGTATTTCGACCGCCTTACTTACCAGGAGCTCATAACATTAGAAGGGATAATCCGATTGGAACGGACTCCACACCCCCAAGGGGGTGATGTGTGGCTCACACACTCGCTGTTGCCTAACAATGATATTCATGCTAAGGCTTGTCAACGTAATTCTATCTAATAGCACTTGTTTGTCGCACCAAATGAAAGTAAACAGCAAAAAATTAATCTTCTATATATATTAATAAAAATGAATGTTGCTAAGCACATAACGCGAGAATGGCTCAACCGATTCGTTAATTTATTTTTTTGTATGTTCCTTAAGGCACACGGAAGATTTAAATACCTACAAAGCTAGCTTTTGACAGAACGAAGTCTGCCCGGGCAGCTAATCTATATACTTTATAAAAAAATACAAATATATAAAATTGAAGTGTCTGTTTGTAATATTAAAATAGCCGCTTTTTAATAAATGCATAATTATGGATGGATGTATGTATACACCGTACATATACCAAAACAACATTTTTTTACAATTTTTGTCTGTCTGTCTGTTTAATCTCTGAAACGGCTGGACCGATTTTGACAGGACTTTCACTGGTAGACAGCCGATGTAGTAAGGAGCAACTGAGGCTAATTTTATTTTAGAACTACCTGTCCCCGCAAACGTTGTTTTGCCATATATGTTATTAACTTCCTCAACCCCCTCCCCCCGTTATAACTTAGGGGGATGAAAAATAGATGTTGTTCGATTCTAAGACCTACCCAATATGCACAAAAAATTTCATGAGAATCGGTCAAGCCTATTCGGAGGAGTTTAACTACAAACACCGCGACACGAGAATTTTATATATTCGGGTTTATCAATTTCATATATCTGCGATTTGAACAATAACTTTACTAAAAATGTGTCAAATGTATTTTGTGTCCATTATAATGTTACTTATTTTTATTTACAGCAAGTAGCTCGAAACGACCAATGTTTCTTTTGCAAACTACACTTCTGATACCGAACGTGTCTATAAATCCGACTTTGGACGAAATACAAGAAGTTCTCGTCTTAGCTGGCAAACACATCACAGGACTTTCCAAAGGAGTAGCTCAGTGGACTGGAGGAAAAACGCAAAAGGTATTATATTATTAATGCATATATTTAAAAGAGCAGAAACTGTAGGTTAATATGTTGATTAATTTCTATATGCATATAAGTTAATCAACTAAAATAGCCATAATCGAGAATATTTAATAATATGTGTATTTTACACTACCTAAATATGACAATATTTTCTTTATTACCAAATAAAAAATTTAATTTTAGCCTTCTGATCAACGCAAAGATTCAGTACAGGTTGGTAAAAAGGAACTTAGTTTTTTCGACAACTTTACAGACATCAATTAAATCTTTAAATTGTATAAAAACCTAATAGCAATACTCTTTTATAGATAATGAACCTAGTTTATTGCAATCCAATATTTACTAAGAGTAAATAAAACTAATTCGACATTTCTTTTTTCTTCCAATTTGTGACGTTAATTGTTGTGTCTTGTCTACTCATATGCACCCACTTGTGTACTTTGATGGTGTAAATGTCTGCAAATGTTAATGCTGATGCTGAACTGCTTTTCATTTTTCTTTCACATTGTATTTGATGTTGTATTTTGTACGCAATGTATATATAAACCACGTTATATTTTGTTCTCATACTATATGTATGTATATATTTGCTGCTATCGCTACTGCACGCTTCCATCGTATAGGTAGGTTGGAAGACATTAGCAGGACACCAAACGAAACAACTTTTCGAAGTAGTTACCAAGCTTGACGGACAGGTACAGTCTTTTGCGGTACCGATGACGATGGCGCAGAAGTCGGTAAAGATGGTTGAAGTTGCAAAAATGAGAAAGAAAAAATATTACCGTCTGGAGTCAGAAGAGAAACCGATTTTTCCATTTCAACAGAAAAATTTTTACAGTCATATAATGGAGAACAAGGAAATAATCAAAACGCTTACATTGCTATCAATGTGCACTCAGAATGTAAAAACGGTAAATCTAACAAGTTTTCTAGATGTAATCATAATTATTATAAAATAAACATATATTCGGTCACCAACCCGCCTGCCCAGCATGGTGGCTATGGGTAAAACACATGAGTTCACGCCATTTTTGGCGTGAACTTGTGGAGGCCTATGTCCAGCAGTGGACTGTGATAGGCTAAAATGATGATGATGATGACATTTAAAATATCTTCCTTCTATTACAAAGTCAAAGCAAAGTAACTCCTCTGATGTGGTTTCAATATTTCTCAAGCACTTCTCTTAATTATTATGTATATCTCTGCATATACCTCTTTCGCACCCTTCCATTGTGAACTTTTGAAGGTTGTGCGTGGGTTCACGAGTATATAACTGAGCAGAGCGTGTACCATGAATCTAATAGTTCAATTTACACGATAGTAAACTAACAAATACTGGTTCACAGGAAATACTGGTTCGTATTATAAGATTATTTTTGTGTTGTATAGCCCATTTACCAAGGAAGGCTGTAGGCTATTTTTTCCTTCAAAATAACGCAGGTGAAATCGCGGAGCATAGCTATAAAATAAATTATGAGTAACCCCTATACAACAGCAACTATTTGACGAAATTGTCAATTATTGTTGTTAAAATTATACGCAATTTATTCAATATTTATTTAATAATCAATTATTGTTGTTGTAATTATTAATCGAAGAAATATTATACATACATATTAACAATTATTAAATGATATTAACTAAAGAGTAACTGCGGAGTTTCTTGCCGATTCTTCTCTGCAGAATCAACATTCCGAATCGGTGGTAGCTTTACTTCTACAAATATAATGATTACTTTTTAAAATTTTAATTTATAAAATATCGATTCGAAAGTGCTCCTGGAGCCTATTTGAATAAAACAAAATTTGATTTTGATTTTGAATTCACAACTTGAGAACTAAATATTTACATATAGTTATGGTATAAATCATGTTCGCGTAGAATGGTGCTAAGAATACTGGCAGCATTTCTCCGTTGAATCCTTATGCTGATTCTCTGGGCAAAAAATGCACCAGCCCTCTTTACCAGTTTAGGCAATTAGGCGAGAAATTATCTTTAAAAAAATTAGCAGCTACTCCAATACGAAAATGAAGTTGGTGACACTAAAATTAAGAGTTTTCTCAGTACTACACATGCGCAATACGTTTACAGAAATACGTCTCCTTTTGACATCTACCTCTTATGTGATCATGTGTACCTGGTAATTCAAAGTTCTATCTACCTGTTACACCTTAAAGTAAAAAAATTGTAATAATATGGTCAGCACCATCTTGTACACTAGTTAGTGTTCAGAGCACACTCCACCAATCTTTTTTGTCCTTTTTTTACTTTCTGGCCGTTTTTCTCATCTACCTCTTATTTGATTATATGTTCCTGGTATCTCGAGGTTTTATCTACCTGTTACACCTTAAGTAAAAAAATTAATTCAAAAAAAAAACCCGCCTGCGTGAAGAACAACTTAATAAATAATTGTGTTTGCTGGCAAATGAAAAAAAAATCGACTTCAATTACATCGACAATAAAAAATAGTCAAGTACACATTATCAAAGATTACTCCAAGAGTTGTAATCAAGATCTCGGTGAAATTAAATGATAACATCGGCCGTTGATTAAATTAAAAATCATCAAAATCGGTACACCCAGAAAAAAAAGAAAATATATATATATATATATATATATATATATATACGGTCGAATTAAGGTAACCTCCTTCTTTTTTGAAGTCGGTAAAAAAATCAACTGAAAAGGCTGGAACAAGATAAAAATTCAATAATTACACAAAGTACTGATATTTTTAAGTGTACAAGTACATACGTTTGATATTATTTCGATTAATTTCGCTGGCTTTGTGTAATTATTGAATTTTGTTTGGAAAATCTCTCTGCATAAGAATCAATGTGGGTACAGTGTTTGTAATAAACTTTATTATTTCTTCGTGTAGAAGTATCATTAGCGAATTTAAATATGAGTGAAATGAATTGAACATAATATAATAAATATGTAACGGAACGCTGTCGGTACATGAAATGTATATGAGAAAAAAATTAGTATTGGGACCTTTATCAATGTAAATAGCAACCAAAACAATGATTGTTCGAATTTGTGTCTGTTTGTCTGTGCGTTTGTGCACGCTAATTTCAGCAACAGCTGATCCGATTTATGCCACTTTAAAGAATAATAATAAAGAATCTTCCCAAGAAACATTCCCAAATGACGATGCTTACAATCCAAAATAAACCAAAACATATTAGAGATTTCATATTAGAAAAATTAAATTAAATTTTCACTACGATTCACTGTTTCCACGGGGCACGACCAATTAGAAATAAAGATTTTCCGAGTTTATGCGTGAAAACTTGAAAAGAGTACACCGCTTACGACTCTGCTCCAAGTGTACCAGGAATACAAGAAGCAAAGAATCATTCGTGAAAGGCCTAAGTACTTAGAATTAAATACCAATATTTTCATATTTGTCAGATTTCTAAACTATACGACGTATTATTATTATTGTAGAACACTTTATTGCACGTTTGAAACGACATAAGGAACAACAATATAACTTTAAAAAAGACATTAACAGACAACCTTAAGAAATAGAGAAAATATTGATGAAATATACAATTAAGTCAGCCATCAGTCTCAAATCTTTAGCGTATTTATTAAGAATAATTTGGACAAATACAAAAGGAAAGAATACAACATACTATCAGAATAAATTTTATTTCAATAAGAATTTCTTTTGATCATAAAACTCATTTCTTCTATATAGACGGGCGTGTTGCGTGTAACATCATAAAATGCAAATTTCAAAACATACTGTTTATTTTTCTAACTACTATTACCGTGTCTAAAAATTGTTACCGTACCTATAACAAAGAGCCACGTTACGCGCTTACGACTGGCAGTTTCGTATACGTCAGTTTTACAAAACTTAGAAGCCAACAAAGTTTTATTCATAGTACCATGAATGACAAATACTAACCAAAATACTGATATCTTATCTTTCTTATACTATTAAACGAGCAAATCTTATATATATAATCGGAATCGAGAACGGCTCCAACAATTTTCATAAAATTTAGTGTATAGGAAGTTTCGGGGGAGATAAATCCGTCTAGCTAGGATTCATTTTTAGAAAATGTCGTTTTATCCCTGTTTTTAGGGAGTAAAAAAACCGATCGTTAGAATACGAAGGTAAATTTCGCAACTGTCTATAATGTTGTAATGGCTCGGTGGGAAATCGGCTGATCGGGATCAACCCAGAAGATCGTGGTTCAAATCCCCATGTCCCTATCAATTATTTTTTCCTTTTTTTCTAATTGCACTGGTTATTGTTTATTTCAATAAGCAGTTCTTATTTTTTATATTCATATTTTATCATTATTATTTTTTAATTATTTTTTATTTTTGATTTTTTTATATTTATTTATATGTTTTATTACTGTCGGTAAAAAAATATTACACATATTTTATAAATATGTAATTCGTATTTTAAATATGATTTCCAAAAAAACACGATTTGTTAGAGCGCCTATCAGTTTTTGAGAAGCAATTACTCTCAATCTTGTAATTGTGTAATTTTTATCAATTTTTAATTTATCGTCATTTTTTATTTTTATTTTTACATTGCCTTGTTACACGACGTGCGTTAATTCATTATTGATAATTGTGTTTGCAGGCAAACGAAAGCAAAAAACAAAACAAACAAAACAAAAAAAAAAACAAAACTTTTGTTGTGTTGTTTGTTGTTGTCATGTTTCCGATTTTCGTAATCAACTCAAGTGGCTCCATATCGCAGGAAAACTCACATCCTTTCCTTACTTTATTGTGTACTGTTCCACCCAAATACACCGCTTTATCTAAAAAATCGCTTTGGGTTTCTCTGTGACACTCATGAGCGTTCCCTCAGGTCATCTTCAACCTTAACACTCAAAACTCCTTCTCATACTACTTCCTTTTATTCAAACTCCTTTTCTGTTAAAGCTGTACAACTTTGGAACTCTCCTTCCTTCCTTCCTCTATAAGAAAAGCTCAATCTCTTTCTTGTTTTAAAAAATATCTAAAGGCGCATTTTTTGTCACTAAATACCTCATAAATATTATTAGCATCTCCACACACATATATATATATATATATATATATGGTATATATATGGTATATTATATAGTATTTTGTTTATGTAGTATATATGTATATATTTATTTGTGTATATGTATATTTACTTTTTTTAATATCATATTGCTTGTTAACTATATGCCAATTCTTTATCAACTATTTGTACACTTCCCTCCCGCTTCTCTTTTTCTACGCTATGTCCTATGCCCAAAGGTTGTCTGGAAGAAATCGCTCTTAGTGATAAGACCGCCTTTGTACATCTTTCTTTGCATGTATCATTTTTTTGTAATTTTTCTTTGTGGTGTACAATAAAGAGTATTTATTATTATTATTATATAATTTTAATCTAACGCCTTTAAACGAGCAATTAGATATATATATATATATATATATATATCTAAATGTATATATAATCTGAATCTCGGAAACGGCTCCAACGATTTTCATGAAATTTTAGTATGCAGGGGGTTTCAGTGACAATAAATCGATCTACTCGTAGCTAGGATTCAATTTAAAAAAATGTCATTTTATCCCTGTTTTTAGGCAATGAAAAAAATGCTACAATATCATTAGAATACGAAGGTAAATTTCGAGATTGTCTATAAAGTTGCAGCAGCTCAGGTGGGAAATCGGCCGGTCGGGACCGACTGAGAAGACCCCGGTTCAAACCCTCCTCTCTGTCAGTCTCCAGATCGTTTTTTCCCCTTTTTTTCTAATTGCACTCGTGATTTTTTATTAAAATAAATATCATTCATATTTCATAAGTAGGTATGTTTTAAGTAAAATTGAATTGATATGATGTAGAATTTAATGTGGAGTAATTATGAGGTTTTTTCTAAAAAGAGATTCAAACATCTTCATCATCATTACTTCAGCCTGATACAGCCCATTGCTGGACATCGGCCTCCACAGGTTCGTGCTAAAAAGACGTGAACTCAAACATCTTAACCTTAGCGTATTAATATATATGATAACAGTATTTTCTTATCATAATTCAGCCTGTAACATCCCACTGCTTAGCATAGGCCTTTTTCTCCACGTCAGAAGGATTGGAGGTTAATCCACCACGCTGCTCCACTGCGGGTTGACGGATATGTTCCCTACTATGAGTAAAGATCGCTGTCGGAAATATATATTATATCTATAACAATCTATGATAAAAACCGGGATTGACACCTTAACGTGCTCTCCGAGTCACGTTGGGGAGATTCACAAGGACAGACATACAACTCGGAAAGAAATATTTGCGGAAATACAAATTTCCATTACGAGCAGGAACCGAACCCGGAATTGAAGGTGCTTGAGCGCATACACGGCACACGAACGCATACGCGCACTACTACATCAGAGCCATTTTATGAGTTTGTTAAATTATACGCATTAGTGCTATAATGACTGATGTTAAGAAAATCGTAAGTAACATAAATTTTACATTATCAAAAAGTATTCATAACATTCATAACATCATTTATTCATAAGCTAGAAAAAAAACTGACAGTTATCCTCAATGTATCACTATTTAGCATAATACTGTTAATGTTATTAATTAATTTTTCGTACAAAAAGACAATTACAAACAACACAACACTTCATAAGCTTGATGGACATATTTTTTGCCTTAATTATTATCATAAGATAGCTAAAGTGAAGCGATATGTTGATGTATTTTAGATTTACTCTCGTAACCTTAACTTCTACCCCTTTACATTCAATTCCATTGATGTTATATACAGTCTACTACATCAGTTACATCTACTACAAACAATTGTCACGGTCGATAAAAAAATGAGAAAATAGATAGCTCTGTCTCTCACTATGCCTACGCCAATCTCTTATATTATTCTGCTATCCTAGTACCTCGCTTTTCTATCTGCCAGTTAAAACCATTCCTAAAGCCTTTCTCTACCTTTCTACCTTTCTTTATAAGTAAGTCAGAGGAGAGGACGTCGCGTTTTTAAGTGTAACTCGAATTTATGATTCTTTTGAATAACCACGACTATTCTAGATGAATTTTCTGATTCCTCTGATTTATACATGCAAATAAGAGTTAAATTTTAACTGACGTAAACGTTTACTCTTCCTCTTCTTAAACAGTAATGGAAAATCAAATACAACGATTTTGCTGATTTTTACTAGGTGATTGAACTTATCCAACGAAATTTTAACCTAAAAATTTAAAATTTTAAGTATTTATTTTGTTGTGAATACGAGATATGTTCAAGATGTTATTAAATTTGGAAACAAAGCGCTACAATGAATAGTAGAATTTCATAATTGAAATACTTCACACACATAAATACACTCAGGAACGGGCCCAAATTTCATTATCAGTATTTCAGCCTATTGCAGCACCACAGCTGGGCCTGCCCAAGTTCGTTCCAGACAACCCGGTTTTATACAATCCTCGACGACTGGGCGACCTTTAGTAAAATTAAATAAGTTCATGTTACGGTAATAAGTAAACTTATTACCTAAACTTGATTTTATTTCACAGTGCAATTAAAAAAAATAACACGCTTTTGCCACAAGTACTATCCGCATCTGTACCAGGAAAACATGACCTGAAGAAGTGCTCTGCTATCGACTTAGAGTTTGAACAGAAAGTGAAAATACGGCAGTGATATTGACAATTGATATTTCAAAGAAAATAAATATCAGCTCAAATAATCTCTTTGAATTTGACAGTAGAATAACTTTCTCAACGTGGTCGTAACGTGACCATTAATATCTATATATCTATTCGTACAGTAAATAAAGGGGCAGTTTAATTTAGTAATTAACTGGATTTGCTAACAGCTTCCACTACACCTTAATTTTGTAATAAGTAATTGTGTTCGATGGTAAACGAAAAAACACCGACTTCAATTACATCGACAAGAAAAACGACGTCATATAAGTCAGTAAAGTAGTCAATGAAATACGGATTATATGGGATAACTGAGACGAGTGACAGGCACCAGCTGTCACTTAAAAAACAATTGAAATCGGTAAACCCAGTAAAAAGTTATGAGGTGACACACAAAAAAATGTACAGTTGAACTGAGGGCCTCCTCTTGAATGTTTTATTGTTTTGATGTCGTTTAAAAACTTTGGAATAATTTCACTTTGTAACTTTAAAATAGAACAATACCATCGAATCTAACTACTAACAATAAACAAATTAACAGTATCTAGATTCGTTTGCTCCATTTCTTGCTCTTTTTTATACCTATACCTATATGATCTCAATCCATATCTTCTATACTCTATAGAAATAAATAAAATTGGAGTGTCTGTTTGTAATATTAAAATAACCGCTTTTTACTAAGTGCAATATATGCATGTATACACGGTAGGTACATATACAAAAATAACACTTTTTACAACTTTTGTTTTTTACAATTTCTGTTTATTTGTCTGTCTGTCTGTCTGTTACTTCCGGCAAATCTCTTAAAAAGTTGGACCAATTTTGACGGGACTTTCACTGGCATAGCTGATGTAATAAGGAGTAACTTAGGCTACTTTTATTATAGAAATTTATTTATTTTATAACTCTGTGAACTGAACAATAAGTTTTTTGTTAAATTCCACGCGGACGAAGTCGCGGGCACGACTAGTATATATCTAGTCTATATGCTATATATATATATATATATATATATATATATCTAGTCTATATGTTTACTCGGTACTAAAATCAATGAAATCAGAGTCTGCTACTAGGAAAACATGAGACACTTGGAGCTCTTAAATCTTGTATCAAACAGCACCATCTGGTGCCCTGAAAAGTAACCACTTTGAAATAATGAAGCTATTGCTGTAAAACTTGTGAGTTAAATAATTTTTACATTTAATTTATCAAGCGACAAGCACCCCACGCTTTTTACTCTGAATTGAAATTTTATTATAATTTTATTTTGAAATAATTAATTATGATTGATTGTTCGATCTTCTACTACTGTAATATACTCTTTGTAATCAAAAATTATTTTCTAGTTTTTAGTTCAATTAGCTATAAAAGCGCGTTTTTTTAGGTTTTTTAAACTATCATAATAATTTTTTAAGTTCGATTTTTCAATAAATTATTTGCGGACATGTGATAGTAATGAAATGCCTTACGAACTATTTCGTAATCTAATCATTTCGTCTAAAGCTTCGCTGTTGCATGGGGTTTTTCCTGTTAACTTTGAGCAATCAAGTTCTTCAATCCGAATAGAATAACAATTCCACGCGGAGCGAAGCCACGAACGTTATCTTTTTCGCGCTAGCTTTATCTCTTTTACTTTTTTACAGAAGATCCACGAAAGAATTTATTAATCCTGGCGGTCCTAATTAGGATATTATTGAATTATTGCATTGACATCGGTCCTTGATACGTGTGGAAAGTTGCAAATTAATCTAACTTCTGCAAATTGGTGAAAATTATGCTCAAAGATTCCATTACATACATACATACAACCCACGCTAATAAAAGCGTGGTAAAAAATTGTAATAAATAATGTTGGTCAGCACCATCTTGTGCTACGACTGTAAACACTGAAACTTTTTTATTCTCTCATAAATTTTACTGCACTAGCTACGTTACTTCAAAGTGGTTACTTTACAGGACACAAGATGGTGCTGTCGTATTTAAAACAAGATGGTACTCCAGGTACCTTATGTTTTCCTGGTAGCAGACGCTGATATTGTTAGTGAGAGATTGAGTACAGAGTAGATAGAGTACAGAGATAGTTTTGTTTTGTAATCAATCAATCATTTAACATACATACACTTTATTTGTAAACCAATACAGAAACAATACACATCAGATTGATTTTAACATAGTATCATAAGGTACAAAGGGCGGCCTTATCGCTGAAAAGCGATCTCTCCAGGCAACCTAGGGGCAGAGGAGGGTGGTATTGTGTGGGTGTACAAACTGAGACATAAACTTTTGAATATATTTACTTAAACACATATACAGATAGGTACATACATACATACACACATGCATACATACATACATACATACACACATATATACATAAATACATACATACATACATATATATATATATATATATATATATATATATATATATATATATAATTTTATTTACGTTGAATATTAAGAAGATGCTCCCTGATCTGACTTTTTAAAAATAAAGAATTAAAAAAAGAGTAAATAATAAAATAATAATTAAATTAAAGGGTAAAGAATTCAAAAATCGAGAAGCTTGAACAGTGAAAGATTTCGTATAAAAGGAAGAGGAGTGAGAGGGAATTTCAAGGAGTAAGCTATCCTCAAAACGAAGACTGCATTCTTGGAAATCACTAAGAAATTTACATCGTTGCTTTAGATAAGCAGGTGCAACAGGGTTAAATAGAATAAAGGTTTATAATACTTAGAAAAAATAAAGTAAGTTGATATCTATAATACGTGCATAAAATAGTAGAAACATTGATAGTTTTTGCAACCGTGCGAAACCGGGGTAGGTCACTAGTAAATAACATTTCTTTAGGACCTGTAAGTAGTATCACATTCAATAGCAAAGCAAGCCCTGTTATTTGACATTAGCGATACGAGTAGACCTGAAGTAACCATCAAGATAAATAATTTATTACTCATGAAATATCCTTCTATTAGATTTTGTTGTTACGTATCCGTAATGAATAGTCGTCCAATGAGAAGACGATTACTGAAAAGTAGTAAATTTATGAAAAGTACTTTAAGTAAATTCTGTGTATAAAAAGATTTTAAATCAAAACCGTTCCAAGCTTTTTTTTAACCTATGCCACTATATATTTCACACCGTGTCTACATTGATCCCGTTTTAGTTGTCCACAAATTATATTACTACATATTGTAAAACAAAACTCCCGGCCGCGTCTGTCTGTTTTGATATCAAATGATATATGATTTAATATCAAAATTAATTAAAAAAACGTAAAAAAAACAACTAATTTCAAACTGTTTTCATACCAAAAGAAATAAGTGCAACTAGATATAAGATGTTGTGGTTACGGCTGTAAGAATATAACCACCCCATCTCTTCCCGTGGATATCGTAAGAGGCGACTAAGGAATAACACAGTTCCACTACCAGCTTAGAACTTAAATAACCGACCGATAGCGGGATAACCATCCAACTGCTGGCTTTGAAATACAAGACCACAGCATTTGCTGTTATAAACTTATTAAATACTAGATAACTCGGTGAATTTCGTAACACCTACCTATATTTGTGAAAAATATGGACAAAGGACTTTCTGAACGTAGCTATAAATATTTAACAGCCAAGTGACAATTTTTTGACAAAACACATCAAATTGTTCACAGCTAGGAACGTTTTATATTGGATAATTAAATTGTCGTTTGTGCTCTTTTCCGTTATTTATTATATAATTTTTTCACCGTTTAAGCCTTCCCTGAACTTATACAAATATTTCAAGATCAAAATTAGCCAAATCGGTCCAGCTATTCTCGATTTTTTGCGAGACAAACGAAAAGCAATTGATTTAAAATATATATACTAGCTGACCCCGCAAACGTTGTTTTACCATATACATATGTTATTAACCCCCTTAATTCTCCCCTATACGATATAACTTAGGATTATGAAAATAGATGTTGGCCGATTCTCAGACCTAGCCTAGCACAGAAAATTTAGTAAAAATCAGTCCAGCCGTTTCGGAGGAGTATGATAACTAACATTGTTACACGAGAATTTTATATATATATGTACAATATAATATTTATACATATATTATATATATTACATTTACATCAACTACATTATTATTACAAACATACATAAATTACCAAATTAATATACGAGTATTAAATCATTGTTCTTTGTTTGTCCATTGACCCTGCTTCGGTCTTCAACATTTCGAGCACAGCTCTTGCGACCGTAGTGCCGCATTTGTGTATCCAGAATCCAGAATGGTTGTCGCTGTGGCATATATTACTCGGGCGACGAACCTGCCAATTGTGTCGTCACCTTCACCGGGTCCGTATTCTTAGTCCAATAAGGTTTTCTTTTCCTCTTGTCGTTGGTATCTGGGCGCCAATGTACCTATCTTTGCTCAAGAAATATACAACAGGGTTGGATGAACAAATATTTGTGTCTACTTTGCTGATGGCATAAACAAATGTCCATGGGTCTCCGGTATGTGCAAGACAAATCTCACGTGATATTTGTTGTCAGGTAAGGTCTGCAGTAACTTATTTCGAAGTGATTTCTCTGGGGATATAGGGCAACTGGTTGACGACTCCGATAAGTATAATGAGTATAACTTCGCTCGTATTCAACAGCCCATAAGGCCTTTTTGGTATGGTCTAGAAAGTTCAACGCCAATCTCAAATATATCTTTCTGTTTGTCTTAGCTAATCTTTGGAACGACTGAAATGATTTTTATGGGTCTTCGTTAGAAGATAGAGGAGGTCGCGGAGCAAGTTATAGGCATATTTTTATCTCGGATTTACTGTCGAATCAGAAAATCGTGGGAAAATCGTGTTTACTTCGCCCGAGTACCTAACGCCTAGATAGTTTTTTTTAAATTATAACTGGGTCGGCAAACAAGCGTACGGCTCATCTGATGGTAAGCGATTACCGTAGCCTATAGACGTCTGCAACACCAGAAGCATCGCAAGCGCGTTGCCAACCCTATCCTCAATTTTCCCCTGGAGCTCTGGTCACTTTACTCATCAACAGTAACATAACACTGCTTGAAAGCAATATTATTTAGCAATGATCTTCTGTAAGATGAAGGTACTACCGCAGATGGGCTGCTCCATATTTTGAGCAGGAAGTTTCCTGCTGTGCCCTACCTTAGTTAAGATATGAACAACCAAACCTTTTCTATTAAATAGGACATTTTTGCGAGCAAATCTTTACATAAACGTGCTAATCCCAGGAAATACTGGTTCGAATTGAAAGATTTTTTTTTTCCCTCAAATTATCGCGGGTTAAACTGCAGTGCACTCCTAGTATATATATATATATATATATCATGATCTTATATTGCAGGAAGTTAATACGTTAGTTAAACGTTGGCGTCCTTATCACTATTTGTGGAAATGCGAAAAAACTTTACGGCAGCTCTTAGCTTGGAATCTTAACGACTTTGAACTAGCATTGAAACGACACAGTGAACTGGAAGCTAAATTGGCCACTGAACCGGATGTACTGATAATAGGAAACTGCCTAGCTGTATCGACAGAAAAGCTTAAATTGGGATTAAACACCGAACTTAAAAGTACAGTTTTATTTCATTATTTTTATGCACACTTATCTAAATACAGCATTAAATGTAATAAAGTGGATTTATTTATGTACAATTTCATATCAATTTTCAGATGGAACGTATAGAATAAGTCAAGCAATGCGTAAAAAATATAAACGTGAAATGGATTACGTTTATGCAATAATGAATGATTTAGAACGTAAATTAGAAAGACCAATTCGTGACTTAGACGACGTGAGAACTGTAATGGAAACATTAAAGAAAATTAGAGAACAAGAAGTTGATATGGAATTAAAAATAGACCCGGTTGAAGTGAGTTTTTTTTAAGTTTCACTGTTTATACCTAGTTTATTTAAAATTAATATTGTATCTTACAAAGAGGTCAAACTTAAAATAAGATACTAGAGATATTAGCAAATTTTAGAAACATTACATAACAACAATACATATTTGTGCTAACAGAAACCAAAGCAGTATATTTAAAAAAAAATTACTAGTTACTATAAAAACGTGTAACGGAGACATATTAAATTTTCATAGAAAAAAATATGTTTACACAGGAATGTGTGGTTAAACAATAATTCGCTTTAATATAAAAATAATTATACATATTATATCAATTTTTCAACGAACTTTGGTACTATAGAAAATCGGAAAAACTGTTTTTATAATTTATTAACTTACAGGAAGCATTTAATGTCATAACACGGTACGAGCTTCCAGTTAGTAAAGAGGACATTGAGCAAGTGGACAACCTCCGCTACACATGGCAACAGTTACAAGCGACAGCTCTAGCGTCACACGTACAATTACTAAAAATGCAGCCACAATTCGAAGATGACTTGAAGAACAACTTAGATAAATTTAGAGAAGACAACGCGGAATACTGCCATGAATACCGACACGCGGGTCCCATGCAACCTGGATTGAGCCCGCGTGAAGCTTCTGACCGTTTGATTTTGTTTCAGGTACATATATAACAAGTTATTATTATTATATAGATCTCATTTCTCTAAATCTACTGTTATGTGACTTTGATTCGTTTGACCGTGTGTGTTTGGGACCTACCCATTATTGCAATTAATTTTTTTACGTGTAACAAACTTTAAAAAAAAGTCTGCTGTTTTTTCACGCTTATATATCATCATAAAATTAAAATTAAATTCTACATTCAATTCGAGCACACTTATCAGCTTAGAGTTTCTTAGTCTGTCATCAATTTTAAATTACCGTATGTTATATACGTGAAACTTTTAACAATTTCAACCAAATTTAATTTTTATTTTGTAGAATCGATTCGATGGAATGTGGCGTAAACTACAAACTTACCAAAACGGTGAAGAATTATTTGGTTTACCTCACACTGAATATCCCGAACTAGCTCAAATAAGAAAGGAGTTAAACCTCTTACAAAAACTTTACAAGCTATATAATGACGTGATAGACAGAGTCAGTAGCTATTACGATATACCCTGGGGAGAGGTTAACATAGAAGAAATTAACAACGAATTAATGGAGTTCCAGAATAGATGCAGAAAACTTCCAAAAGGGTTATTATTTCATTATAATTTAAATACACTTCATACTTCATAAAATGTTAACATATAATAAACGCATAATATAAAAAAAAAAACTATTTTCATCCTCTTAGATTTCTTTTGGTTGACGTCTTGATTTATTATGATAAATATACCTTTATGTCCGAAATAAAGATGTGTTTATCAGCTTTTAAGAATTTCAAGAATTTATATAACAGACAAAAATTCTAAAAACTATATTTTTGGCTTCGGTGTCCATTGTAGATTACACCCCAAGTATTCTTTTAAAAAAATATTCAATGTACAGTTTTGACTTTCCTACCATTCCATTATATGTATAGATATGCATATTTATAAAAAAAAACATTTAGCTATAACAGTCGGCTATTACCTGCAACATAAGCATTAGGTTGCACACCATAGAACAGACGACCGTGCGTGTACCTATATTGTAAGATATTTATTGGAACGAAGTACCGAAGAACCCTTACGGCAGGCTTGACATTTGGCTGGGCGACCAAACTCAGAAAAAATGTGAGACTAAAACCGTAAGAAAAATATATAACGGAAGTGACGTAATATCAGTCACACGACTGTATGATATTACGTTTGTAAAACTAAAATATTACTAGTAAACTTTTTTAAAATTATTTATGTTATTTTATACTGTCAAAAAAAAAATAAAGCCATGTTTTTTTTATTTCACTTAATAGTTTGAACTATCATTATTATTATTATTATTATTTTGTTTGATTTATTTTATTTTACGGTATTTGTTATTTTCTAAAATACTAAATTTTCTAAATACTTTTATGTACTTAATAAAAACCAATCAACAAAATTAAAAAAATCAAGAACTAGAAAATATATATAAAATTCAACAATTTTTTCTCAAATTGTGTTGCTTCTATACTATCCGAAGGAACTTCGTTCCTATTGATTTAATACCTAATTAGAAGCTTGTTCTTTGTATTTACTTAAAAACTCATTAATACGGTATCTTAACAGTAAGATTATGCTTCAGCACTTACGCTTAATATGACAAAAAACATGTTCTCAGCATCAGATTATTAACAGGCACTTAGAGTTAGACAAATATGTTAATAAATTTTTTAAAGGTACCAAATATATTTATCAACCGTCTGAATCAATTAAGCCGTTTGAATATCTTTAATTCATATTTCTAATTTTAGCCTAAAAGAATGGCCTGCTTTCTATGCTTTGAAAAAGACAATAGACGATTTTAATGACATGTGTCCTTTACTCGAGCTGATGGCAAACAGAGCGATGAAGCCACGCCACTGGCAACGTATAATGGAAGTTACTAAATATATTTTCGAGCTCGACAACGAAGATTTTTGTTTAAAAAATATTTTAGAAGCGCCTTTATTGCAACACAAAGAAGATATTGAGGTAATGAATTTATAATAGCTAGGCAGTTGATATATTCCCAAAGGTAGAGTGTTGCAATTAGAAATGTTAATATTTGTGACATATTTTAACTCGGAGGCTTTTTACAGATATTCACTTCCTTCTTCTGTATTTATGTTATTTTATATAATTAAAAACAATTATTTTATTTTATTTAAAAAATTGTTAGATGTAACGTAATCTACCGATAATAATTAAATTTATCGAAAAAGTTTATTCGTGTTTGGTGTATTTTAATATAATATAAGTCTAGTCTGGTAGGGCACAGCAGGAATTTCCTGCTCAAAATATGGAGCAGCCCGACTGGGGTAGTACCTCGACCTTACAGAAAATCACAGCTAAATAACACTGTTTTCAAGCAGTGTTGTGTTCCTGTTGGTGAGTAAGGTGACCAGAGCTCCTCCCTCCCCCCCCCCCCCCTACATGATGGCAGCACAGACTACGCAAAGACTACCTCAGGAGGGTACCGGTCGCAATAGCACCGGAGAATCCCTCTCTGGACTTCTGGGCTCAGGACCTGCACCTGATTCCAGAAGCCTAGGCAGCCCCGCGAATTCTGGGGGGGGGGCAAATCTGTGCTCAAAACATTAACTGCCTGGGGTAAACGGAGCAGACGGCAGAAGTCCCCTACCACTATGACTGTGGATTTCTGTAACATCAGAGGGCTTCATACTAATCTTAACGCCGTCCACTACCACCTCCAGACGGCGAAGCCGGCCTTGCTCTTTTTGACAGAGACGCAGATATCCTCTCCAGCTGATACCTCCTATCTCTCCTGTCCGGGGTACAAATTAGAACACTTTTTTGTACCGCGGGCTGGAGTTTGCGCGTACGTCAGAGAGGATGTCTGCTCTCGTCGCCTCGGCAGTCTTGAAGGTGGGGACCTCTCCATCCTGTGGTTGCGCATAGACAGCGACGACCATCCCCGCGTCTATGCCTGCCTATATAGGTCCCACAGCGGTAACGACGAAACTGATCGACTCATGGAGCACATACAAATGGCTACAGACACCGTGCTACAACAGATCCCATCCGCAGAGATCGTGATACTTGGTGATTTCAACGCCCATCACACCGAGTGGCTCGGGTCGTGTACAACCGATCATGCGGGAAGATCTGTTTACGACTTTGCCTCAGCGTATGATCTGACACAAGTAGTAGCATCACCAACGCGTATCCCTGATGTGGAAGATCATATACCTTCCCTGTTGGACCTTCTGCTGACGTCTCACCCGGACAACTATGTAGTTTCCGTGGACTCTCCACTTGGCTCGTCGGACCACTGTCTGGTCCGGAGTTCTGTGCCAGTCACACGCCCACCATGGCCCCGCTTTGCGGGCAGCCGACGCGTGTGGCACTATAGGTCAGCTGATTGGGATGGAATGCGGTCCTTCTTCGCATCCTACCCATGGGGGCGAATCTGCTTTTCGCTGGATGATCCAGACATCGTTGCTGATTCTGTCACCGAAGTGGTTCTGCAAGCCATGGAACTTTTTATTCCGTTCTCTGCGGTGCCTATAGGCGGCAAATCCAAGCCCTGGTTTGGTCGACCTTGCAAAATAGCTGCACGCCATAAGCGGGAAAGCTACCGAGCTTGGGCTAATGCGTCGATGTCCCAGGATGTAAAGACCAGCGCATTAAAAAAGGAGTATAACTTTGCCTCCAGGTCCTTCAAAAGAGTCATCGCTGAGGCAAAAGCGGAGTACGTGAGCAGAATTGGGGAAAGATTGGTTCGACTTCCTTCGGGAACTCGTGCATTCTGGTCACTCGCCAAAGCTGTCCAAGGGAATTTTTGTATCCCTACCATCATTGCACAGGAGGGACGACTCGTTGGCCCACACCGCGAAGGAGAAGGCCGATCTTTTATGCTCTCTTTTTGCGTCCAACTCGACTTTGGATGATAGCGGAAAAATACCACCGACGATCCCTCGGTGTGATACAATAATGCCGGAAATAATTTTCCAACAGAGCTCCGTACGCAAAGCCCTTTTTTCGTTGGACATCAATAAATCGAGTGGGCCCGATGGCGCCCCTCCGTTTGTGCTACGAACTTGTGCTCCTGAGTTGGCACCCGTCCTCACGCGTCTTTTCCGGCACTCTTATTCGTTAGGCGTTGTCCCACGCTCGTGGAAGATGGCTTTGGTGCACCCGATCCCTAAGAAAGGGGACCGCTCAGATCCGTCCAATTATAGACCAATTGCTATAACTTCCTTGTTCTCAAAGATTATGGAATCCTTAATCAACTGCCAGCTCCGACGGTATTTAGAGGAGCACCAGCTGATTAGCGATCGCCAATATGGCTTTCAACGGAGTCGCTCGGCTGGTGATCTTCTAATATTCTTAACTCACCGATGGGCGGAGGCGGTTGAGAGCAAGGGAGAAGCGCTGGCGGTTAGTTTGGACATAGCGAAGGCCTTCGATCGGGTGTGGCATAGGGCACTTCTAACAAAGCTACCATCCTATGGGCTTCCCGAGAAACTATGTAAATGGATCACCAGTTTTTTGACAGACAGGAACATCAAGGTCGTTGTTGACGGTGCATGCTCGGACCTCAAGTCTGTCAATGCTGGCGTTCCCCAAGGCTGTGTACTATCACCTACTTTGTTCCTTCTGCATATCAATGACCTGTTACAAACTAGTGGCATTCATTGTTATGCGGACGACAGCACCGGGGACGCCTTATACACAGGCCGTCCTAATATTTCTCGGGAACAAGTCGATGAGTGTCGGAACAAACTTGTGTCTGAAATCGAGTCTCTTTTAGCCAAAGTCTCGCAATGGGGACGACATAATCTGGTCCAGTTCAACCCCATTAAGACACAAGTTTGCGCGTTTACCGCAAAAAAATCACCCTTCGTCGTTCCTCTCAAATTTGAAGGCACTCCCCTAACAGCCTCAGCCAGTATTGGGATACTAGGCGTCGACATATCGAGCAATGTGCAATTTCGTGGTCATCTGGAAGGAAAGGCTAAACTAGCCTCGAAGAAACTTGGTGTGCTCAGTAGGGCGAAGCAGTATTTCATGCCCTGCCACCGCCTACAATTATATAAGGCACAGATACGGCCCCACATGGAATACTGCTCTCACCTATGGGCTGGGGCGCCCCAGTACCAGCTCCTTCCATTTGACCGTGTTCAACGCCGAGCGGCTCGAATCGTTGGCGACAAGACTCTCTCCGATCGGCTCGATTCTTTGGCGCTGCGTAGAGATGTCGGGTCACTGTGCATCTTCTACCGTATTTACCACGGGGAGTGTTCTGAGGAATTGTTCGGACTAATACCTACAGCAGAATTCCACCACCGGACATCTCGTCAAAATTCAAAATTTCATCCACATCACCTCGATGTCTGGAAGTCTACGACAGCTCGATTTTTGCGCCATTTTCTGCCACGCACGACCCCTCTTTGGAACCAGCTACCACCTACGGTATTTCCGAACAAATACGACCTAGGGACCTTCAAAAGAAGAGCATACTCCTTTTTGAAAGGCCGGCAACGCGCCTGCTAATCCTTTGATGTAGCGGGTGTTTGTGGATGTTGTTTTCACTTACCATCAGGTAAGCCAACTGTCCGTTTGCCCCCTCTTCTATAAAAAAAAAAAAAGTCGTACATATATAATGACTGTAAGTTATGCAAACAATTTTTTTTATTTCAATATTTCTCAGGATATATGCATATCAGCTATGAAAGAGAAAGATATAGAAGCCAAACTTCGGCAAGTCACAAATGAATGGTCAGTGCACGAATTAACGTTTCAAACTTTTAATAATCGAGGAGAATTACTACTCAGAGGTGATACAACAGCGGAGACTATTGGCCAACTAGAAGACAGCTTAATGATCCTGGGTTCACTACTGTCTAACCGGTAATCCATATCGACATGAAATAACTGTCTATCTTTCATTTATATTTTCTTAGGCTACTTGTTATGAAACACTAAGGGTAAATTTATTCTGTCACTTTGTATAATTATGGTCTAAGATCCGAACCTAAGTCGATCTTCACCGAGCTGATAATAGAATGAAACATGCTTTATAATAAATTTTACTGACTATTTTTAATTATTTTTTGAAAGTCCAGGATTTTTTCACCCAATCCATTTTTAATATATCATCTAATAGACTAGATTTATTATAAAGTATGTTTTATTCTATTATCGGCTCGATGAAGATCGACTTAGGTTCGGATCTTCTACGAATACATAGCATGTACAATGTTTTGTTAACAGATATAATGCTCCATTTAGAAAACAAATACAACAATGGCTATATGATCTTCAGAGCACGAATGAAATTTTAGAACGTTGGCTTCTCGTTCAAAATATGTGGGTATATCTTGAGGCCGTATTTGTTGGTGGAGATATTGCTAAACAACTGCCGAAAGAGGCAAAAAGATTTTCCAAAATCGACAAGTCTTGGCAGAAAATAATGCAGAGAGCGCACGAGACGCCCGGAGTAGTTTCTTGCTGTGTAGGCGATGATCTTTTAAGACAGCTTTTGCCACATCTACAAGAGCAGTTGGAGTTGTGTCAAAAAAGTTTGAGCGGCTATTTGGAAAAGAAAAGGACAATGTTTCCGAGATTCTTTTTTGTCTCTGATCCAGCTTTGTTAGAAATTTTAGGTCAAGCTTCAGATTCACATACTATACAAAATCATCTGCTGTCGATATTTGATAACATACGATACGTTAAATTCCATGATATAGGTATATTATAACAGATTTATATACATAAAGATGGTTATAAAACTAATGACTATGCATTATAATACACATTTTTTTTCTATCAGAATATAACAAGATGATAGCGATAGTTTCGTCTGAAGGAGAGGAAATAAAACTTGAACGACCAGTACGAGCGGAAGGTTCCGTAGAGACCTGGCTAACATCTTTATTACAATCTGCTCAGAGTAGTTTGCATTCCATCATACGGACCGGGGTGTCTGTTATCAACGATCCAGGATTCAATCTTCTTCTCTTTCTAGATAAAATGCCGGCGCAGGTAATAGAATAACTAAAAACATTTTTAAGTCCAAAGTTTCAGTTTGTTAAATTTATAATAAAAAGTAAACATGTTTTACTCATTACTTACAGGTAGGGTTACTGGGCATTCAAATTATATGGACTAGAGATGCAGAACTGGCTCTAATGCAAGCTCGACAAGATAAAAAAATAATGATAGACACCAACAATAAATTTTTAGAACTTCTTAATACTCTTATCGACCAAACTACAAGAGATTTAATAAAAATTGAACGCACTAAATTTGAAACTCTTATTACCATTCATGTGCATCAGAGAGATATATTTGACATGTTGGTAAGTAATACATTGCCATAATTTTTTTATACACACACACAATTTTCCACACAAGGAGCCTAATCGGCGTTGTTAAGTAGCTCTGTCATTTGGAAAACAAGAAGACAAAACTGCATGTTTGGAATTCTGATTGAAATTTTTTAATCTATACTGATAAATGGAAAGCAAGTTTTTTGTTCGGTTATACTGCGAAAACTACTGAACCGATCAGAGTAATACTTTTACCATAAGATGTAGCGTGTTTCGGAGAAGGTTTTAGTATATGATGTTGGTGATTACCTACTTATAGTGTAAAAAATATAGACGGACAGAGGTGGCTAGTATATATATTTGAGAATTTAATTGGATATATACAAATAGTCCGATTAATCTAGACAGTCGAAGGTACACAAATTCACATCAAGCTGAATATGAGAAAAATTGTTCAAAACATAAGTAAAAACAACATTTCAAAATTCAATATCGTTCCGGTACATAGAAAAAAATAACTCGAGGTCAAAGGTAAAAAATGGGTTTTCGCGATGTTTTCCAAAACGGTAAGTTAAGTAATTAAAAAATTATGTTTTGTTTACACTTATTTTGGTCTGATCTAAGAGGTATATTTCAAGTTAAAAATTTCAAAGCGTCAAAAAGTCCTACAAGTTTGTTAGAAAATTCAGTTTTTTTGCCGTTGAAAAGACGAAAATAATTAGTTTTGAGTAATACATTTATGTAAATAATTAATTTCATGTCCTACTTTTTAGTGCCGATTGAATGTTCGTTCTGCAAACGATTTCGAATGGTTAAAACAATGCCGATTTTACTTTAAAGAAGATGCTGACAAAACCTGGATATCTGTCACTGATGTTACTTTCACTTACCAAAATGAATATTTGGGATGTACAGAGAGACTAGTTATCACACCATTAACAGATAGGTAAATTGCTGCGTTTTACAATTCAAAATATAATAAAAATAACATAGTAAATCAACATGGATTTTTGTTTTCATTTTGTTCTCTGTAGATGCTACATAACGTTAGCGCAAGCATTAGCTATGAGCATGGGTGGTGCTCCCTGCGGCCCCGCCGGCACCGGTAAGACAGAAACAGTCAAAGACATGGGAAAGACTCTCGCCAAATATGTTGTCGTGTTCAACTGCTCCGATCAAATGGATTACAGGTTCATTTAAAGAGCTTGCCAATGTTTAATTATTAATGAAAATTAAATTTAAATATCTATTTATGTGAATAATATGTAAAAAAAATATGTTTTCAGAGGTCTGGGTCGTATATACAAAGGTCTGGCTCAATCCGGTTCTTGGGGTTGTTTTGATGAGTTTAATCGAATAGAGCTCCCCGTGCTCTCCGTGGCGGCTCAACAAGTTGCTGTAGTTCTCGCTGCCAAGAAGGAAAAGAAAAAGACATTCCTTTTTACCGACGGAGACATGTCAGAAATGTGTCCTGAGTTTGGGATATTTATTACAATGGTTATATGTTATTAAAATCTTTATTACTTAAATTTATTATCAAAATGTGAATTAAAAACTTGTGCGTAAATTTATATTTCAGAATCCGGGCTACGCAGGTCGCAAGGAATTACCAGAAAATTTGAAGATCCAATTTCGCACGGTAGCTATGATGGTACCCGACAGACAAATTATTATACGGGTGAAGTTAGCTTCTTGTGGCTTTTTAGAAAATATAACTCTAGCTCGGAAATTTTATACCTTGTATAAGTTGTGCGAGGAGCAACTTACAAAACAGGTAACGTTA
Organism: Melitaea cinxia; assembly: GCF_905220565.1. Classification (NCBI taxonomy): domain Eukaryota; kingdom Metazoa; phylum Arthropoda; class Insecta; order Lepidoptera; family Nymphalidae; genus Melitaea; species Melitaea cinxia. The sequence goes on along the minus strand of NC_059424.1, from coordinate 12,932,940 downwards.
CGATTTTTTGTTACATCATAACAAATGTCAGATACCTAAACATGTCTATAAATTTGATCTTACATTTTTAATATAACTATCATCTTAGATAATTTGGGTAATATTTAAAATTCTACAAATTTTGTAATTTAAGGTTTTTAAAATATGAATACTCGAATTCTTTATCATAAATGTCTTCTTTACATAAGAAAACCTAATATTATAATTTATCAATTTATATTAAAATTTAATCAAAATATACATAAAACTCTAGAAAAAATTAAATAAAATTTCACTCACTTTTTCGACACTAAAGTTTTATTTATATATAACAGAAACTTTTTTTCTAATATCAATCTGAAACATTTAAGGTTCATTATGACTTCGGTTTAAGGAACATTCTCTCTGTCTTACGAACACTCGGTGCCGTAAAACGTGTCAATACAAAAGATAACGAAAGCACAATTGTAATGAGAGTGCTGAGAGACATGAATTTATCGAAGCTTATAGATGAAGATGAGCCACTTTTTATTTCACTTGTAGCAGATTTGTTTCCAAACCAAGCATTGGAGAAAACAGCATACACGGATCTTGAAGACGCAATTCGAAAACAAGTTGAACATAATGGTTTAATTTATCACGCACCTTGGGTGTTAAAGATAATTCAAGTATGAATAATGTCCATGTCTTAACTTTAACTTTTTTAACTTTATTATAACACCTTTGTTTATTAATTGATCGAACTTATTGGAACGAAGTTCCTTACAGCAGGCTTGACATTTTGCTGGACTAGCGAACTGAAAAAAATGTTATACTAAAACCATAAGAAAAATATATAACGGAAGTTACGTAATATCAGTCACACGACTGTATAATATGACGTTTGTAAAACTAAAATATTAATCGTAAACTTTTTTTTTTAATTATTTATGTAATTTTATACTGTCAAAAAAATAAATAAAGCCATATTTTTTTTATTTCACTTAATAGTTTGAATTATTATTATTATTATTATTTTGTTTGATTTATTTTATTTTACGGTATTTGTTATTTTCTAAAATACTAAATTTCCTAAATACTTTTATGTACTTAATTAAAAGACAATCAACAAAATTAAAAAAAAAATCAAGAACTAGAAAGAATATATAAATTGTGTTGCTTCTACATATACTATCCGAAGGAACTTCGTTCCTACCTGGTGTCCCATGACACCACATAATTTTAATATTATTTAATAATCATAATTATGTAATGTGTGTTTTTTTAATGGAAGAATATAATTTTGTGTAACACAAAAACTATTATACAGTTATTATATTATACTAATTATATTTTATCTTTTAACAGTTGTATGAAACACAACGTGTTCGCCATGGTATAATGACACTCGGGCCTCCAGGTGCAGGAAAAACGACTTGTATTCACACTTTAATGGATGCTCTCTCGGAAATAGAAGAACCACATAGGTACCAAACATTAATACACATTAGTTTTAGTAGGCATTTTGTTTGTACATATGTGTCAGAAATAGCAAAGGTTTTATAGGTACTTAAATAGAATAAATATTAATATATACTAGCTTGTACCCGCGACTTCGCCCGCATTGAAAGCTATTAAATAAGTAGAAAGAGATTTTATCTTTCGCATTTTTTTTAGTAAAAAGTATCCTATGTTACTTCTAATACCTCCAAGAATATGTATACAAAGTGTCAAAATCATCGGTCGAATAGTTTTCGCGTGAAAGCGTAATAAGCAAATTTACATTCATATTTATAATATTAGTAGGGTATGTATGTACTCTTTAATGCACGATAGGTATTAATATAATTTACTATTTAATTAGTAGCGAAACTAAAGCTGTATTTTTTTGTTATTTTTTTCTATCTGTATATTGACTGATTATAATCATAAACGAAACTACTACGATGATACTACGAGCTATGGTACAGGTTACATTTTATTTAAAACTTTAAAGCTATTCTTTTGCGGCTGAAAAGGAAAAATCAAAATATGTAATCATGAACAAAGCCGCAGACATTTATAATAGACTGCTATTATAAGTATGCTTATAGTTATACCATAAGTTTAAAAAATTAATTCGTACACATTTTAGTTAGGTAGGATATACATATAGTGTGAAGATAAAGTATTATATTTTCACGTATTTTTTTCATAATTTAACCATCGTAATAAATATATCATAGAACCGTGACATAATACAGTATTTACTTTTATGTTGCATTTTAATTAAATATTGAATTCTAGGGAAATGCGCATGAATCCTAAAGCTATAACAGCCGCACAAATGTTTGGTCGTCTGGATGTTGCAACTAATGACTGGACAGACGGTATATTTTCCGCCTTATGGAGAAAAACACTTAAAATAAAAACTGGGGAACATATTTGGTTAGTTCTAGATGGACCTGTAGACAGTATATGGATAGAAAATTTAAATTCTGTATTAGATGATAACAAAACTTTAACATTAGCTAATGGCGATCGTTTGACAATGTCTCCCACTTCAAAAATTATTTTCGAGCCTGAAAATATTGATAATGCTTCGCCTGCAACTGTTTCACGCAATGGAATGGTATATATGAGCTCATCAGGTCTAAATTGGGAACCAGGTAAAAATAAAAATTTAACTAATAAATAGCTAAAAAGTAACTCAACCATTAATCTGTTCTAATCATTTTTAATACATAATCTAATATTTGGAGTTTACTCCTTAAGAAACGATTTAAGTTTAGCTGTGTAAAAATATAGGGAATGAACTCGTTTAAGATAACTGACGATGACGCTCAGTAATTCCAGACATTTTCAGCGTATTTAATTAAAATTAAACGCAGTTAATGATATAAGTGTAATAATTGACATTTACTGTACCGATATGAATAGCAAGTTTTATTATTTTAGTAAATTATAATTCCAATCATTTAATAGAACTTTTTAATTTTCAAATATCACGGCAATCGTTCTTAAGGGGCAAAGGGCAGTCGCCTTTCGGACATTCTCTTTGGTATTTTATATCAGTGACGCCGCGTTGGCGCAACGGTCACAGCACTGGTTTGTGGCTGTTGAGCTGACGGTTATGAGTTCGATACCCACACATGACAAATATTTGTATTGGCCATACAGACGTTTCTGGTCGTATTCGTGGACTGGGTGTTTGTGCAGTCTTTGTGGGTCTCCCCACCGTGCCTCGGAGAGCACGTTAAGCCATCGGTCACGGTTATTATTATGTACACCTGATAGCGGTCGTTGCTCACAGTATATATCCGCCAACCCGCATTGGAGCAACGTGGTTAGTTAAGCTCTAATCCTTCTCATATATGGGAAAACAGGGCTATGCCCAGAAGTGGGATATTACAGGCTAAAGCATACATTCATATAAAATTATTTTTACTTTATTTTTGAAGTAAAACTTCTTTACCAACGCTTGACTTAGGCAGTAAACTGGTGAATGTTTAACAAGAGCGTTACGAAAAGTGTAATTGGGAAAGGCGAACGAAGCAAGAGAGAGAGGTGCGAGCACACATTTTATTTCTCTCTTTCTCTTATAGCTTAGTTATGTTTCGTATATCTAAAACACAGTGCAGGCATATTGTGCAGGGCTATTGCTAAAGAAGTTATACTTCAATCGTGTGGTCTGTCGGGTAGTTTTTACAGATTATTTTATATTTTTAAAAGATAAAATATCAGTTTGAATACTTTCAGTGCTCAATGCGTGGCTTAAGACTCGATCACCGAGAGAGTTAGAAGTTTTCAGTACTTTGTTTGAACAAACATTTCCGACGACTTACACCTGGTGTACCCAGAATTTGACGTTTAGTATGCGCGTTCTTCAAAGCAACATTGTGTATCAAATGCTAAATTTACTCGAAGGCTTAGTTCCACCACAAATAGTTGAAGTTGAAGATCCCTCTGCTAGTAAATCTGTTAATGGTGACATCGATGATGAAGATGAAAAAGAGAAAGTTGAAGAAATAATCCTCTTTACACAAGAACACTTACATAAAATTTACGTATTTTCTGTTATCTGGGGCTTTGGCGCTCTGTTAGAAACACAAGATCGATTTAGATTTGACAATTTCATTAAAACGACATTCAATGAGATTCTTGATTTACCGAAACATCCTAATAATAAGTCGAGTATACTCTTTGATTTTTACGTTAAGCATCCTGGAAAATGGGAATTATGGGACGATTTGATGACAAACTACATCTACCCTGACACCGCAACTCCAGATTATTCAAATATATTAATCCCAATAGTTGATAATGTTCGTATTAATTATCTTATATATTGTATTGCAAAACAGGGAAAAGCTGTACTTTTATTAGGAGAACAAGGTTCTGCAAAAACAGTTATGATGAAAGCGTATATGAAGAATGCAAATCCAGAACAATTTATGGGTCGCTCCTTTAATTTTTCATCAGCAACTAGCCCTTTTCAATTTCAAAAGACAATTGAAAGTTATGTGGAAAAACGTAGTGGTATGACATTTGGGCCTCCTGGTGGGAAGAAAATGTTGGTTTTTATAGACGATATCAATTTACCACAAATTAACGAATGGGGCGATCAAATAACCAATGAAATAGTAAGACAAACTATGAGTATGGGTGGCTTCTATAGTTTAGAAAAGCCTGGCGATTTCACGACAATTGTTGACATTCAGTTTTTAGGAGCTATGGGTCAACCAGGTAAATTAATAGAAATATCTAAGTTAATTTAAGTCACTGATTTAATAATTCTAATTTACTATTTGGCTGTACTGTTTTCTACGTTAAAATTTAATAATAAGTCACGCAGTGATAATGTAATATTCTCTGGATGAAAGAATTTTCAAGATATGTCCACTAGGTTTTAAGGCAATCCATTACAATCAAACAAAACGTCGAACATTTTCTCGTTTAACTATTATGATTGACAATATTTTTTAACAATAAATTTAAATACGTAATAATAATTTTATATTTGTTTTTATATACATTTTAGGAGGAGGTAGAAACGACATTCCTGCACGATTAAAACGACAATTTTCCATCTTTAACTGTCCTTTGCCAAACAATGACTCGATTGACAAAATTTTTAAAGTTATTGGAGAAGGCCATTATAATGCCAAAAGAGGTTTTACGGTGGAAGTGAGATCTCTTATAAAAAGGATAATTCCTTTGACAAGAGAACTTTGGATAAAAACAAGAACGAATTTACTACCTACTCCAGCGAAATTTCACTATGTTTTTTCTCTACGCGATTTATCCAGAGTATGGCAAGGCATGATAGGTACTTTGCCCACTGTTATAGAATCTGAAAAATGTTTGATGCTTTTATGGAAACATGAATGCTCGAGGGTATTTTCTGATAGGTTTACACACCAATCAGATAAAGATTGGTTTAATAACGCTTTATATACCACTACTGAAGAATTATTGGGACCAGAGTACAAAAAAATGATGGAAAAAGATCCCGTATTTGTAGATTTCATGAGGTAAGCTTACCCAATTGATGGATTGGAGCTAACACATTTATTAATTGTATAAGCGGGCGCACGTGTGTGTGTGTCAAATACATGGTGTAATGTTTTTTATTGATTTATTTTTTATTTTTATATATTAAAAAAATATATATTAGTATTCTGCACTATATAAATTATAAATATGCGAAATTTCATACTCCTGCATCCGCTCAATTTTCGTAAAAAAAGGGTACAAAGTTTTTGCTTCACGTATTACTTTATAGATGTTATAAATACAAAAATCTTTGCACATAATTAATATATATATTGTATTAGTATATATAGCCTGAGGCTATTAACGCGATCTCCCATATGTATTTTAAGAAAGTTATAAATAATGTAAAAAATGATTTACTACTATTATCATTAACACTTTTTAACAGAGATGCTCCAGAACCAACTGGTGAAGAGGGTGAAGATGCTGATATGGAACTCCCAAAAGTTTATGAACCTGTTTTTGATCACTCTGAACTTCGAGATCGTTTAGAAATGTTTCTATCTCAATTTAATGAAATGGTTCGTGGCTCAGGAATGGATCTTGTATTTTTTCCTGATGCAATGTTACATTTAGTAAAAATATCGAGAGTTATACGACACCCACGGGGAAATGTAATGTTAGTGGGCGTTGGTGGTTCCGGTAAACAATCATTAACAAAACTATCAACATTTATAGCAGGCTATCGCTCATTTCAAATAGCCTTAACAAGGTCCTACAACGTAGGCAATTTTTTGGAGGATCTTAAACTACTTTACAGGTCATGTGGTGTGCAAGGAAAAGGCACAACATTTATTTTCACTGATTTAGATATCAAAGAAGAAGGTTTTCTTGAATATTTAAATAATATTTTATCATCAGGAGTTATTTCAAACTTATTTACAAAAGATGAACAACAAGAGATAATTTCGGAATTAACACCTGTCATGAAACGAGAAAATCAAAAACGAACCTTAACAAATGAATTAGTCATGGAATATTTTTTGAACAGAACGTGTCAAAATCTTCATGTTGTTTTATGTTTTTCTCCTGTAAGTAATCTATAGTCTTTATACAATAAGTACATGTAATGCCAATTATTGACACTTTTTAATCTTATTTTCCTATTAGGTCAGTGAGGCTTTTAGATATAGAGCACTACGTTTTCCAGCCCTTATTTCTGGCTGTACAATAGATTGGTTTCAACCATGGCCAAAGGATGCGCTTGTTTCCGTGGCGGATCACTTTTTGACTGACTTTGAAATCGAATGTACTAAAGAAGTAAAAAAAGAACTGGTTACAGTTTTGGGTACAATACAAGATGTTGTATCTAAAGTATCTACTGAATATTTTCAAAGATTTCGTCGATCTTCTCATGTGACACCTAAATCTTATCTTAGTTTTATTGGAGGTTATAAAACTATATATCAAATGAAACAAAAAGAATTAGGGGATGGTGCTTTGAGGATGGATACCGGTTTAGAAAAATTGCGCGAAGCGTCAATATCTGTCGAAGTCTTAAAAAAAGATTTGGCTGTAATGGAACAAGATTTAGCGCTGGCTTCTGAAAAAGCTGATCGCGTACTCTCAGAAGTAACTGATAGAGCATCGCAAGCTGAAATTGTAAAAAACCAAGTACAAATCGTCAAAGAAAAAGCAGAAGCTTTAGTAGCCTATATAGCAGAAGAAAAAGAAAAAGCTGAAAGAAAATTAGAAGCTGCGAAACCAGCTTTAGAAGAAGCCGAAGCAGCTCTTAATACTATTAAACCTGCACATATTGCAACAGTACGAAAGCTAGGTCGACCACCACATCTCATTATGAGAATCATGGATTGTGTTCTTATTTTATTTCAAAGAAGATTACATCCATTAATACCAGATACTGCTGCACCATGTCCAAAACCTTCGTGGGCAGAATCATTAAAGGTATATGTATAGTTTATATTATGTTTTTACTCATGTCAATTGGTCCGTACACACTGATGCAGACGATAGTAATATTGCGATCTAAGCGACAACTCAAGTGTGGTTGTTTCAATTAGGTAAGTCTCGTCGTAGAGGTTTGACCCGAATTTGTATTTTTCGTGCGCATTAGTTTTTAATTTGTGATAACTCCTAAGATATTCATTGAAATTATAATAAAAAATATAGTGAAAATCGTATAAAATTTTTTGAGTTTTTCACGAACAGACAGATAGAAGCAATTGTAGACATTGTTTTAAAATATATAATAATGATATAATCTTGAGATAGAATGGAAACATTTACTTTGCGAAGAGCGAAAAGTGAGTGGATTTTAGGTGCAAATGGCAAAAACCATGTGGCAATGACCGCTTCTCCAGAGGGTGGCGGGTTTGATTTCCACCCCGAATCTAAATATAATAACATTTATTTAAACATAATATTTAAGTGTGCGTTTTAAGTACTACTTAAACACACATTTGTTAAAAAAAGTACCAGCTGGCTGTTACCTAAAACACAAACATTAAGTTACCTTTGAAACGAACGACTGTGAACTGTGTATACAGAGTGGGGATGACAATACGACAAAAATTGATAACACAGGTAATACTAGTTTATAGGAGTATTTCAAAACCATCAAAAAAGTTCTAACGTCAAAATCAAAAAAATGATTTTTTCAAACAAACTAAATAAGAAAAATATAATAAAATTATACTACAACATGTGTGACTATAGGTTCACTGACCTGTTATGACGCGCGGTGACACAACGAACTACTACGAACTAGGTACGTTGGTTTTTTTGGTCGGTCATAGTAGGTTACTAAATTTTTAAATTCTATCTAAAATAATTATCTTCTTATAATTTAATTCATTAATTTTGACATGATGTCGCCATTAGTGGCCATATTTTTTAATTTATTAAAAGGTCTAATAATTCTATTTTTTAACTCATCAACTGTATTTACGTCTGTTGAGTACAAGTCGTTTGTTACAAAACTTCACAGAAAATGCGGGATTAAACATTGATCTTCCCGTATCCTCTGAAAAGCATTTGAAATAGTGCGGCCATCGGTTGGACAAATACGGGTGTTCCCATATCTCTCCCGGTACTTCTGTATTGCTAAATTAGCCTTGCCGTGGCATTCTCCGTAAACAAAAATCATGTACTCCGAAGCTGTGTAATTATAACGTGGCATTGTAAATAAAATAAAAACTATTCTTACTATTAACACTAGCGCCTAATTTCGCACAATTCACCTAATAACTATTAAACTAGGCATTTATTCTACGTTAATGTTCTTGTCACTATAAAAATAAAGCGTTAAAATATCGCACAATCACTCCAAGTCTTTCGAGATAATCCAATAATTAATTAAAACGAACAAAACTCGTGCGCATATGTAGAAAATTGACAAATCAACGCGTATGACATCAAGAAACATGAGTACCTAAATAAACGGCACAGAGACCACTGGCCGCTTGTCGCGTACGCGGCAACTCAGGGAAAAACCAAAAACAGGTTATAACATGTTTTGTTTACGCTAGCCTACGCACCAGGGCTGACAGATGTACGATTTTAATCGATACGATTTTTTTTTAATTTTTACTCATGTACGATCGCTAGACTAAAATCATACGCAAAATGTACGATTTTTATATTCCTATTACCTGGAAGCATTTCATAATTAAAGAAACATCATTCACCGGCAAGCTTGAATTTCGTTAATTTCCCTTACTTGAATGAACCTACCACTTTTATATGAATGAGGACTCTTTGAAAATCATATAAAGGCTGTATTTGTTTGCTTTCTAATGAAACTTATAATTTATCTTCTGGTAATAATTGCGACTTGAAAAAAAAAACATTTTGAAATAAAAAACAATTTGAAAATTATAAAACACTGGCTCAATTTGCTTTAAATTTGCCTTAAGGGCACATTATTAGCCTAGCAATTAATAAGAAGAAACGAAAATGATACGAATTTTAAGCCAACAAATTCTTTTGTTAAAAAATATGACCACAAAAAAATTTGTATGAGTGTGACAAATTTTTCTAGCAGCCCTGGCACAGCCAGTTGTCCTTTACACCGTTAGACGTTCTCAGGGTCATTGTAACACACGTGCCACGTTGATTGTTTTTTTCAGCTGTTGCAAGATTTAATATTTTAATGTAATAACGTGGTATTTTATTATTAATAATTGTTGTTATTGTTATTTGTTGTCTTTATCGCATTTGTTGAACTGCTCGAGCAAAAGTTTCGCGAATATTTTGATCTTGAAATAAATATAGTCAATGAAATACTTAAATTTATTAAATATTGTTGATATGCCATGTGTGCTCCCCGTGATTACCTACTTGCAAAAACTGTGTTAGATTCAGAATTTAGATTTTCAGAATTTAAAATTTAAGCATTAAAAGAAACAATAAATTTTTTAAAAACAAAAATTATAAAAAGAAAATTATTAGAATCATACTGAATATTAAAACTATTTAACAAATGTTTTTAATATGTCTTAACACAACACTGACCTACCAAAATAGATAACAATTTTGCACGTTTTTAAATTACGCGTACGCGTAATATTATGTTTGTACCGATCGCGCTCAAAGGGTCGTTAACCTGCGGGTGACCGTTTATTAATGTTATACAACACGTAGTAATTGTAAAAAATGAAAAATCATATTTTTTGACTAAACTACTGGATGTATTTTATTGATTTTTTGTATGTGGGCTTGGAATATCATTACATATACGATGTCAAAGTTATTGTCGTATTGTCATCCCCACCCTGTATATTAAAATATATATTTATTGATTTGTTATTTTGCATTGTATTTTTTACGCAGTTCTTGTATAATACTAATGTGCATAAAAGCTTCGTTACTACCTACTTAATACATTTATTTTATTGTATTTTTTTACACTGTGAGGAGCTGAATTAGTCACATAAAAATATTTTTATTTAATAGATGATGGCCAGCACGACATTTTTACTTCAGTTGCAAAATTACCCTAAAGATATTATTAATAACGAAATGGTGGAACATCTTGTACCATATTTTGAAATGGAAGACTATAATATGGATACAGCAAAGCGCGTGTGTGGCGATGTGGCCGGCTTATTGTCTTGGACAAAGGCTATGGCATTTTTTCATAGTGTCAATAAAGAAGTTTTACCCTTAAAAGCAAGTTTGATGTTACAAGAAGCAAGGTTGAAGGTAGGAAATTAATTTAAACTAGTAGTCACCCAGTAGTCGAAATACGACCATAATTAGTTTGAACATTATTAAGGTTCCGTTGTCAAAGACTATACGTCTATAATAATAATCAAAAGAGTATATATACGAGTGTGTCAAATACATTGTAGTGTATGTCATATTGTTTTTATTGATTTAATATATTTTTTATGCGTAATATAAAAAATATATTAACATTCTGCACTTCTTCTCTGTATAAACTATAAGTGTGCGAAATTTGATACTACTTCTTCCGCGCAATTTTCGTAAAAATGGGGTACAACATTTTTGCTTCGGGTATAAATAATATAAATAAAAATAAACAAATATGTGCTTACTTTTACTTAATATACATTTTTTATTATATTTAAACAATATTATTAGGTTGCAATGGAGGACTTAGCTTCTGCAGAAAGGCAATTAGAAGAACGTGAAATGTCCTTACGAAAAGTGAAGGAACAATACGAAGCTGCTGTCTCAGAGAAGCAACAATTGACCGATGCCGCGAATATTTGCTTGAGGAAAATGACAGCCGCAACACAACTAATAAATGGATTAGGAGGCGAGAAACTTAGGTGGACTCAACAAAGTAAAGATTTCAAAAAACAACTTGGTAGACTAGTTGGCGATGTAGTACTAGCTACAGGTTTCCTATCTTATTGTGGTCCGTACAATCAAGAGTTTCGAAATAGTCTGTTTAATACATGGATGGAAATTCTCAAAAGCAAAGAAATACCAGTGACGAATAACCTAAACATTACAAATATGTTAGTCGAAAGTGCTACAATCTCTGAATGGACACTTCAAGGCCTTCCGAATGATGAGTTATCTGTACAAAATGCCCTGATTGTAACAAAATCGAGTTCATATCCTCTTTTAGTAGATCCTCAAAGTCAAGGAAAAAACTGGATTAAGAATAAAGAATCTTCAAATGAATTACAAATTACATCATTAAATCACAAATATTTTCGAACTCATTTAGAAGATAGCTTATCTTTGGGTAGGCCACTATTAATAGAAGATGTGGGAGTAGAATTAGATCCTGTTATAGACAACGTACTAGAAAAGAACTTTATAAAATCTGGATCAATTGAAAAAGTTATCGTTGGTGATAAGGAGTGCGACGTTATGCCTGGATTTATGCTTTATATAACTACTAAATTACCAAACCCAGCCTATTCACCTGAAATAAGTGCAAAAACTTCTATTATTGACTTTACTGTTACGATGCAAGGTCTGGAAGATCAGTTACTAGGACGAGTTATTCTAATGGAAAAGTCAGATTTAGAAGAAGAGAGAGTAGCTTTGTTTGAATCTGTCATGAAGAATCAGAGGAGTATGAAAGAACTAGAAAGTAATTTACTTTGTCGCTTAACTTCTTCAGAAGGTTCTTTGGTTGATGATGAAGCTTTAATTCAAGTATTACAAATAACCAAATCAACAGCTGAAGAAGTAAATGAAAAATTAAAAGTAGCTGAAGTCACAGAAAAAAAGATTATTAAAGCAAGAGAAGAGTTTAGGGCTGTAGCCGCTAGAGGTTCTATTTTATATTTTTTAATAGTTGAGATGAGTAATGTTAATATAATGTATCAAAATTCTTTAAAACAATTTCTTACCATATTCGACAACTCGATAACAAAATCTGCTAAAAGTAACATTACGGAAGAGCGTATAAATATAATTCTTAAGTACTTAACTCATGAGGTGTGGGCATTTACATTACGTAGTTTATATGAAAGGCATAAGGCACTGTTTACTTTGATGTTAGCTATGAAAATAGACTGCCAGAGAGGACTGATTTCTCATGATGAATTCATGGCATTTGTTAAAGGAGGTGCATCGCTAGATTTAAATGCAGTAACTCCTAAGCCTTTTCGATGGATCCTTGATATAACTTGGCTAAATTTAGTTGAAATAAGCAAAATTAAAGCTTTTTCTGAAGTTTTAAGTAAGGTGAGTAGTTAAATTATATGATTTTTTAATATAAAACTTTTTATATTAATTAAATACTATATAACTTACCTTTTTATTTTTAGATATCAAGCAATGAAAAAGAGTGGAGAGTTTGGTATGAGAAAGCTAAGCCAGAAGAAGAAGTAATACCGAGTGGTTTTCAAGAAAGCCTCGATGTATTTCGTAAGCTACTTTTAATCAGGTCGTGGAGCCCTGATCGAACGCTTTCACAGGCAAGAAAATACATAGTTGGTAAGTGTGTGTGTGTATATATATATATATATATATATATATATATATAAACATGTAATGTAACTTTAGCTGAAGTAAAATTTTATCAAACTGCTAACAAAAATTTAAATCATTCTATTTTTGTAGATTCTCTAGGTGCTGAATATGGCGAAGGACAAATTCTTAATTTAGAAACCACATGGGAAGAGTCAGAACCACGGACTCCACTAATTTGTATTCTTTCAATAGGGTCAGATCCATCCGCACAGATCGCATCATTAGCAAAAGCAAAAGAAATAGGTAAGATCATGAGATGATATTATACATTAGCACTTTTTGCATATTTCTAGAGTTATTCCATCTAAGCATTTTTTGTATTTTATTTAGTGCTAAAAGCAGTTTCTATGGGACAAGGACAAGAAATTGTTGCTCGTAAAATGATATCTGATTCAATGAATGAAGGAGGTTGGGTTTTGTTACAAAATATTCACCTATCACTACCGTTTTGCGTAGAGGCTATGGATGCTCTAATAGAAACTGAACACATACAGGAATCATTTCGTTTATGGTTAACAACTGAAGTCCATAGTGATTTTCCCATAGGACTATTACAAATGGCTATTAAATTTACGAATGAACCTCCTCAGGGTATACGAGCTAGTATGAAAAGGACATACCAAAACATTACACAGGATACACTCGATTATTCTTCATTATCTCAGTGGCCACCGCTATTGTATGCCGTCGCATTTTTACATACTATTGTTCAAGAAAGAAGGAAATTCGGTCCTTTAGGATGGAATATACCTTATGAATTTAATCAAGCAGATTATGCAGCCAGTGTGCAATTTATTCAAAACCATCTTGATGAGATAGATCCTAAAAAGGGTATATCATGGCCAACAATATGTTATATGCTAGGAGAGGTTCAATACGGTGGTAGAGTAACAGACGACTTTGATAAGCGCTTATTAACTACATTTACTAACGTGTGGTTTTGTGACGTTTTATTAAGACCAGGTTTTGAATTTTATAAAGGTTATAAGGTTCCACAAACAAGAAATTTACAAGGATACGTTGACTATATAAATCAATTGCCACTCACCGATACACCGGAAGTGTTCGGTTTGCATGGTAACGCTGATATTACTTATCAGATTAACAGTGCAAAAGATATTTTAGACACTATATTAAGTGTCCAGCCTAAAGAAGGTGGTAGTCAAGGCGGAGAAACTAGAGAAAGCATAGTGTATCGCTTGGCTGAGGATATGTTAGAAAAATTACCAAAACAATATGTTAGTTTTGAAGTTAGGGATGCGCTTCATAAGATGGGCGCTTTTCTACCAATGAATATCTTCTTGAGGTATAACTTTAAAATAAAGTATCTTCAATTCTTTTAATACTATTATTTCTTATACACTGATATTAATTAAATATTTCAGACAAGAAATTGATCGTATTCAACGAGTGATTAAAACTGTACACACTACACTGTGCGATCTTAAATTAGCAATCGATGGCACAATAATAATGAGTCAAGGTTTACGCGAATCGCTGGATGCTATGTACGATGCTCGTATTCCTCAACAATGGCTTAAGGTGATTATAAATGTTTCAAAACACTGAACTCATTGTTAAATACAAGTCACAGACAAGTGAAACAATATTTTACAACGTCCTGTTTTATTGTGAATATTTAACAACATTCAAACCGGTGACGCGGCTACGCACATGTACCACGTACATTACTTCATGTATTTTATTTAGGAAACAAACAGTACAATAATACAACAAATAAAAAAGCTAATACGCAAAGTCTGTGTTGTTGTTAGTTCTAAGTATATTGCCGCAGGTGTCATGGGAATCAGCAACCTTAGGTTTTTGGTACACGGAGCTTCTAGAACGCGAGCAACAGTACCGCATATGGTTGCGAAACGGACGACCTCACGCGTTTTGGATGACTGGCTTCTTTAATCCACAGGGATTTCTCACTGCTATGAGACAGGTTATTTTATTTAAGAAAATATTATTCTTGTAACCTCTTACTCTAGGACACGCTTCTAAATAGTCAAATGTTGCATTTTTTATTTGTATAAAATTTTCTGTTAACTGTCGTACTATGGACTCACGTCTCTAATTATTGCGTGATTTGCGTACTTATACAAAATTTACACATTAAATTACTTATTTTACTCTCTTTGTACTTTGTGTTTAGGAGGTTACTCGTAGTCATAAGGGTTGGGCGCTAGATTCTGTCGTCCTCCAGAACCATATAACGAAATTTAATCGTGAAGACGTTCATGAAGGACCTACAGAAGGAGTATACGTGTATGGCTTGTTTCTTGAAGGTATGTAAAATTATTGAACTTGTTTACTAGTTATTTACCAGAACCGTTTCAACTAATAATATACATTAGTACGAAATCATTTAACACTTTTCAAAAACTCGCTTCAACAAATTAACTTGACCTATGCTCTAATGCTGAGACAAATATTTGACCGTAAATACAACAGATAAAATATAACTGTGTTTGCAGGCAAACTAAAAGAACCGACTTCAGTTATATCGACAAGTAATACAACGTAGGTAGACGAAAAAAATATTCAAGTAAATACGCATTATCAAAGATTACTCCAAAAGTTGTAATCAGATCTCGATAAAATATACATGTGACCACATGATAAACATCGGCTTTCGATTAAATAAAAATCATTAAAATGGGTAAAAAGTTATGCAGACTTTCGAGAGTTTCTCTCGATTTCTCTGGGATCCCTTCATCAGATCCTGGTTTTTAAATAGAGTGATTCCAGAGGAAGGTTTGAAGGAAGATGTATAATACCTTCATCATAGTAGAGCAACGTGATAGTTTTAGAGGTTTCTAATGTGATGACACATTTTTTGCGCTTACATTGCAAATATTTATTTCATATTTTATATTTAGTATCAGCATTGCACCCGTGCGAATCCAGGGCGAGTCGCTAGTAATTAATAAAAAAAAATATTTAAAAAAAGTTTTGTAACCGATCTTTTGTCAATTATGTCAAATGTCATAAGGTTACATTAAAAACATAGAGAAAAATAATATAACTAAAAATTAAAAAGTTATATGATCCTAAGCTCTAAGCGATTATATTAGAAATAATTTTATATGGTGGTTAAGTATTTTCTAATTTTACTAGCAATTTCCTCAATTTTTTCTTTCATAAATACACTCTCCTGACAATAACAAATACAACAAAAAAAGAATTAGCGAAATCGGTCCAGCCGTTCACACGTGATGGCGTGATCAAGGGGATATATATATATATATATATATATATTACATTACATTACAAAATTTAGCAATGCTTAAACTAAGTAAGTCAGTCAGTCAGTCAGTCAGTAAGTAAGTAGTATTTCTTTATACCACTAAGTCGAGCTCTGATTACCTTACTCACCACAGGATCACCTTACTCACAACACAACACTAGGTACTTGAGAGCACTACTATTTAGCTGTGATATTCTATAAGTTGGAGGGACTTCCCCAGTCGAGCTGATCCAGATTTTGAACAGAATGTGCCCTACCTTAATGAAGTTCATGTCTAAATCTATATACAATATTGATTTTTTTTATATTTACGAATATGAATTCTGAATAAAAATGGCTTAACGACTTACATAAAATGACATGTCAAAACATGTTGTGCACTCGTATGTTTTTCCTTTATGAATAGTCTACCGTCTGGGTAACTTACTCGTAGTAGCTGCTTTTCGGGTACAATAAGGTATTCAAAATACTTAATAAATAAATTATATAATTAATGTACCTGATTGTTACAGGAGCATCACTCGATAGGAAATCAGGCAAATTAATTGAATCAAAGCCAAAAGTACTGTACGAACAGATGCCAGTTATTTACATTTTTGCTATTAACACTACCGCTGGGAAAGATCCCCGCCTGTACGAATGTCCTATTTACAGAAAACCTCAGAGAACAGACGCTAAATATGTCGGCTCCATTGATTTCGAAACCGACAGCAATCCAAGACATTGGACTTTAAGAGGCGTGGCGCTTTTATGCGATATAAAATAAAGTAGACATATACATTATTTGCGTTTAATTTATATGTAGATAACAAATATCATAGGTGAGATGATTGGTAAACCTCTACAGTCGACGGATTAGCTACCCTACAGCTTATAACAAGTACAGTAACTAATTTATCAATTTATCATACTTTTGCAAAGGGATAAATAAGTATTTCGATATCACGAAAATACATAATGAAAGTCGAGTTATTAAATTAAAAGTATTTAATTCATTATGAGATATAACTATAAAACTCTTCAAGTACACAGTTGACTAAAATACATACCAAATTTAAATAAATATTATTTTCTGCGAACTAACACTAACTCTACAAATCAGTCGAGTTTTGGTGCTATATGGCACAAGACACAGGGTTTTAATAAGCGAGCAACACATTACTTTAATAACGTTGATAAAAGTACTATATTACTTTGTTGCCTTTTTCAAAGTAACTTTTTGATTTCGTCATATAACACCAGGACAAAGGCTCCGCCAGCACCTCTCAGTACATTAGAGAAGGCTCCCTTGAAAAAGGCACCAGGCCCTTCAGTGCGAAGAATAGTTGTCCAGCAGTGCAACGTATTTTTATACTGCCGTTCGTGAACTGGACGGCCCGACTGCATCATCATCCGTCGCCTTACAGTGTCCAGAGGATAAGATGTTATTCCTGCTATGGTAGTGACTGTCTAAAATGAAGAAGAATTTAGTAGAGTTCGAAGTTAAATAGTTTATATTTATGCATAAAAATAAAAGGGGAACGTTGTTTATTATTGCCCTTGATATTACAAAATATCTATGTAATTACCAGTGGCGTAGCAAAAGGGGTTGTAAGAGCCCCGGGCGCTAGTCACAAAGCGGTGCCATTTGATCCGCAAAACAAAAAATTACTGCACATATTATATGGTTTTCGAAAGGGTGGGCGCTAAAAAGGTATTGTGCTCCGGGCGCGAGTTAAGCTCGCTACGTCACTAGTAATTACTATTTATCACGTTAATAAGTTATTGCTTAATTATTTCTCCAACAATAATTAAGAACAATAATATTATTGTTGTTTATATTAATGTTATTGTTCTATATATTAAATAACTACATTAGGAAATTGTGTCATTTATACACAATTTTTTGCTAGGCACTGTTCCCTGTGATTAAAGAAATAGGTAGGTACAAAAATAAATTCTTCAACCAATGATAACAATGTCTGTAAAAATTTATATTATCAACTTCCCTACCGTCTTTATCAGTTTACGTTTCGACATAGCTAAAAAACAGATATTATCGTACAAAACGGTAGATTTACCTGCGCTATTAGCCAAGTAAAAAACAGTGAAGTATGCTTTGGATCTGCTATCATCCCCCGTGCAGTGTCGAATAGTCCAAAATACGTCGCCCGGTATATTATTATGCCCTGCACGGAAACTATGAATCCTCTATACCAGCCCAGAGGACCGTCGGTTTTTAACGTTTTCATTAAGCAGTCGACTAGGCCGTTAAACTCTTTTGCTTTTCCTTTACCGACGTCTGCTGCTAACCTTAAAAAAATATTTTAATATTTTTTATGTTTTCTAACTTGAGTTCTAAACCACTCAAAAAAGTGTGTACACACCTAGTTCGAGCAAAATCTAGAGGATAAACGAAGCACAAAGAGGTCGCTCCAGCTGCTCCGCCGGATGCTAAATTACCGGCGAAGTATCTCCAGAATTGCGTGTTTTTGTCAACACCTTCGAGAAATATTTTCTTATAAACATCTTTAAATGCGAAATTTAACGCTTGTGTAGGAAAATATCGAATAACATTTGCTAAATTTCCACGCCAAAGTGACGCGAGGCCTTGCTCTCTCGGAATACGAATGAATGCGTCGACAATTCCTAGAAATTATTTATTATTATATTAAAAATATTCGTGTGATGATTGTTTTAAACTACATGTATGTACTTATCACCTTTGTATCTCTTATCCTCTGATATCTGTTTAGATACATGTTGCACTTGTAATATTAATTTGACACGCTCCATTGGAGCCATCGCTGTTTTAGAAACAGCGGCCGATACTCCACCTGCGATGAAATCTTTTAAAAATGCACTAGTATCCGCACTCTTACCCTCTTTTGCCCCTTTCTCTTTAGACATGTTGAGTTATTATTATATTTAAAACCTTGCAATTATCATCACAGCATCTAGTGTCAAAGCTATTTATCACAATTTTCTATAAAAATGACACGTTATTTTAATTTAGGACAAAAAATTGTAAGATTAATCAGATTGACACAAGTTACAATAGGCGGAAGAATTACTTTTTAATATTCGAAATTGGAATAAGAATGTAAAGAAGAATTATGGCTTGTTGTGACTAAAAATTATTTTATGTAATATTTTTACCTAACATATAAAAACGGCTTGAGTTTTTTTATAATCATCAAAATAATTTATTTGTATAAATATCTTTTTCACACGAAGTTTATATTTATTGCAACGTTCAGTTATACATTACTCAAAATCAAAATGACTAGCAAATGAAACATGCGTTGTAAATTCTTTCGATTTTTCAAATAAAAGTTAATCAGATAAAATATTTCCTCGGTTAGTTTCTTGAAGTAAAACTTTTTTACGCACGGTTGACTTGGGGAGTAAGCTGGTAAATGCGTAACGATAGCGTTACGGAAACTGTGATCAAGCGAGGCGAAGGGACGTTGAGAGATAGAAAGAGAATTAAGTTTCGTAAGTTTTGCTTAAGTCGTGTGGTCTTCTAAAGCACACTCGTTTTTTTTTAAGTTTTACAACTTCGATTATAAAAACAGATCAATATCTTCCTTTGTCTTTTATCTTGAAATCGGGAAAGATGATACGCATACGCTGATTGCAGCTAGATTACTAATATAATGATTCAATAACCTTGAGGCCTTTTAGAAAACGTTGGTAAGTATAGGTAACTATTTTTATTTTTTAATTTTTATTTTATCTGGGAAACAAACAATTAGCACAACACTCTTCAATAAAAACAATACAAGAATAACCCAAATCATCAAGTTTCCACAGAAAATTATAACAAACACTTGACAATACATGATAAAAACAAAAAAACTAAACATAAAGTAAACACAGTAATTAACAGTTAAAACAATTGTTCACAAAATAACAATTTATGTAAACTATTCTTATATTTACTAATTTTCATGTTGAATATATCTAAACTCTCACAATGCTTATTATAATTCTTACAGGCACGCAGCAAAAACCCATTTTTGGCATAATCATTTTTAACACGGGGCACGAAGAACAAACATTAGTTTCTCGAGCTAAGACGGGGACATTCAAATAAAATTTTACTAAAAAGACTTTTAGAATCAACAAGACTATGGACAATTTTGTAATGAAATATAGGTCCCTTAAGTTTTTGCGCACATTTAATGGAATGATACTCGCCAGGACTTTATTGTTCGAATGGTCGGAATTGGCAATTCTAAATCGCAAATGTTTTAAAAAAATTATTTGGATTTTTTCGATTGTATTTATATATTTTTTATAAGTATGGTTCCAAACTGTAGATCCATATTCCAAAAGGGACCTTACGTAAGCATTAAAAAGAAGGATAAGGGTAAAGCAATTATTAAACTCTTTAGTAGATTTTAAGATAAATCCAAGCATCTTATAAGCTTTGGATGTGATATAATCAATATGATAAGCATAACTTAACTTTTGATCTAAGAAGACACCCAAATCTCTTATCTCAGAAACTCTGGCTAAAACGGTATTCTGTAATTTGTAGTCAAACTATATAACCCTCATCTTCCTCGTAAACGTCAGGGCACTGCATCTTTTTATATTTAATTTTAAGAGGTTATAATTACAGTAACTCGCAAAGCTATCAAGATCATCCTGAAGTAAAACGCAGTCGTGAGGAGAGTCAATAATTTTGAACATCTTCTTATCATCTGCATAGAGCAATATACTGCAATTACTAATGTATTTAGTTACGTCATTGATAAAGATATTAAATAATAATGGTTCGAGATGAGAGCCCTGCGGTACTCCAGAGATAACGGGCACAAATGACGAACAAAAACCCTTTATAGCAACAGCCTGACTACGGTCGCGTAAATAAGATTCAAGCCAACGAAGCAAATCACCGTGTATACCTACTGCACTAAGTTTTTTGACTAACAGGTTATGAGAGATCTTATCAAAGGCTTTTGAAAAGTCCGTATAAACGACATCAACCTGACCACCCCTATACATTGTTGTTGTAAGTTGATGAGTCAACCCACAAAGGTTTGTTTCGGTCGATCTGCCAATGAAAAATCTTTCAATGATCAGAGTCCTTACTACGGGATACAATTGATCATAAATAATTTTTCAAATAATTTTGCAATAGTTTTTAGTTTGGATATAGGTCTATAATTCTGTATGTTGTGCCTATCTCCCGTCTTGTAAATTGGTACGAACGATTGTTTCCATATTTTAGGCACTCTTCCAGTACGAAGAGACAAGTTAAATAAAATAAATAGAGGGACATCCAAATTACTGTAGCAAGACTTAAGAAAAATGGGAGGAATACCAGGACCGCCCCCTTAGCATATATCCAAATCTTTCAAGTACTTTCTGACTATTTTAGTAGAAAGATCGACCGAACCTATAGAAGCAGCCTGAGAGTTACAACAGAGATCTGCCAGCAATGATTCATTTTCACTATGTGATTGTGAATTAGATTCAAACGCTGACTGAAAATAGGAATTAAAAAGCTGCAGATTTTGCAACCGTTAGAAGATTGAATTTCATTAAAAATCATTATATCTGGAATATCGGTAGAGGCTTTCTTGGATTTAATAAAAGACTAAAAGGATTTGCTATTAAGTTTGATATTACTTTCAGTACTCTCAATGAATTTTCGTAATATTCCGACTGAACACTCTTTTGGCGATTTGCGTAAAAGTTTAAACGTATTGTCGTCACTCTCTCTCTCTTATGTATCTTTCATCTTCTTAATATATATAAATCTCGTGTCACAATGTTTGTCCTCAATGGACTCCTAAACTACTTAACCGATTTTAGTCAAATTTGCACACCGTGTGCAGTTTGATCCAACTTAAAAGATAGGCTATATTTTATTTTGATATATTATGTTTTTATTATATTTCAGAAAAAATTAAGGTGATACGAAGTTCGCCAGGTCAGCTTGTCTATAATATAAAAATGAGTCGCTGAATGTGTTGCTAAGCGCAAAACTCGAGAACGGTTGGACCGATTTCGCTAATTCTTTTTTAAAATATTCCTTGAAGTACGAGGATGGTTCTTACGGAGAGAAAAAAATCTAAAAAAAAATTTAAATTTCTTGAAAAAGTCTAAAAACAACACTTTTCTATACTCCCATACAAAACATTTGTGATAATACTTAAAAGTCAATTTGAACTTTAATACCATACGATAAAGTTTGTGTTAGGCGATACGAAGTTCGCCGGGTCAGCTAGTTTTTTATGAAATTTCAGCTTCTCATTTATAATTTTAATGAGCGACTTCGTATACCACGGGGGATATCGTACACCTTTACATTTTTTGGTTGGAACGTACTTTTCAATAATTAAATTAATTACTTCATAAAAATTACAAAGTGCCGTATCTATATCATTCGTATTTATAACTTCAGCCCATTTAATTGAGGACAATTCTAAATTTATGGTATCGTAACCAGCAGCACGGAAGACAGACACACAACGAATTGGAGGGCGCAATGTAAGAGTACATAAAATAAGAGGCTGCACAAGTAAAGCTGGATGATGAGAGTCCTCAATTACCAGCGGCTCCCTACAATGGCGGGTATTACAGTTAACATCGCTCATCACCAAATCAAGAAATCTATCATTAATATTACGAACATTATTAAATTGACTAAAACCAGTGACTGGACTGAGGCATCGTTAGTATTTACATTAAAAATTTGATTACTAGACGAGTCAGAGTGACTCCATCTAGCAGGACTAATATTAAAATCACCTGATATTAAAAAGTGATCGCAGGATTTATTTAAATAAAAATTTGTAATCGATTCAAAAAAGTCGACCATAGCGTCAGACTGATATAGACAATGTGGAAAATAGCAAAAAAATAAATGCAACACAGCTGAATTTGGTCGCTCCTAAAGGAAGTATTAGTCTTAGTTTGAAGACCACGAACGTTTTGGTTATAAATAGAGAGATTAAGTGAACCCATTATTTAAGAAAATCAATATAACGTAAACGTTATTAACTTTAAAGCAAAAGTGACCATTCCGATAATTCTAACAATTTTTACTATATAAATGTAATAAATACAAGTATCTACCCCAGGCGTGCCAAAAATAAAAATTAAAAAAATAATGTACATAAACAAAAATTAACACAAAAAATAAATACACTGAAGATGCAAACAATACGAACTTTAATATTACAGCATGTGTTAAGCCAGATAACGATAACCACCAACGATACCATAGTCCTTACTTTGTTTTGTTTAAATCCGAAACGCTCGAAATATGTATGATAGGACTAGTATCTGTTCGACGCACCATATTAGCACAGTTCTTAACCCATGTATACAAGTACTTGTTTTCTTTAGCCCTTATATTACCTCGCCGTTAAAGAGACTTGTTAACACTCGTTAAATGATCGTTGAAAAATATTTTAGAGTTGTCATCCTTAAAGCCAAGATCGTTAGCGCTAAATTTAAACTTTCTCGCTAAACACAAGAAATCGTCCTTTTTATAGCGCGCCAAAAATCGCACTATTATAGGTTTGGTTCTTTTAGAGTCGTTGTTCTTGGGTGCCACACGAGTTACGAAGTCCAAATCGCGGCTGATATCAAAAGGGAAATCAATTCGCTTCGAAACACACTCCAAAATATGCATTAAATTTTAGCCTTTTCTTTCCGGTATACCGTAGATTTCGACATTGCATCGTCTAGCCCACTGCTTACGGTTGTTCACTTGAGACGCCAGCTCAATAATATTGCCCTTTGTCTCACCAACAGCCGTCTTGGTTGCCTGGAGTGTTTTGATTTCACTATCCATCATATCGATTTTTTTGCATAAACTCTCATACTGGCTGTTCATGAATAATATGCTTTGTTGAAAGGTAGCAATTTCTTCCCTAATTGGCGATAGTTCAGTTGAAATAATATCGGAAATAGTGGTCTTTACATTGGACCGCAGTTTTTCGATCTCTATGGAAACAATCTCACGAATCCGGTCACACGAAACAAGCTACTCCATCGAGTTCTCCGGATATTTTTAACCGACTTCCAAAAAAGGAGGAGGTTCTCAATTCGACTGTATTTTTTTTTTTTTTTTTTTATGTATGTTACATCAGAACTTTTGCCGGTGTGGACCGATTTCGACAAATTTTGTTTTAATCGAAAGGTGGTGTGTGCCAATTGGTCCCATTTAAATTTATTTGAGATCTAACAACTACTTTTCGAGTTATATCTAATAATGTGTTTTTACTTGACGCTTTTTTCGTCGACCTACGTTGTATTATACCGTATAACTTTCTACTGGATGTACCGATTTTGATAATTCTTTTTTTGTTGGAAAGGGGATATCCCTAGTTTGGTACCGTGATAAGGAAACTAGGATCTGATGATGGGATCCCAGAGGAATCGAGGGAAACTCTCGAAAATCCGTAATAACTTTTTACTGGGTATACCGATTTTGATAATTTTTAATTTAATCGAAAGCTGATGCTTATCATGTGGTCACATATAAATTTTATTGAGATCTGATAACTACTTTTTGAGTAATCTTTAATAACGCGTAGTTGCTTGACTATTATTTCGTCGATCTACGTTGTATTACTGGTCGATGTAATTGAAGTCGGTTTTTTTTTCGTTTGCGAGCAAACACAATTATTGAGACGCACCTCGCTTCGATGTTATGTATTCAGGCGATCCTATGTCGTTGCGTCTTAATGGAGTATTGTCATTGTTAATTTGTTTGGGAAGACATTGCAGACAAACCCACTTTTTATGATTCGGATAATGTGATTTTTTCTTGTCGTTCGGATACAGACAGGCGACATGGTAGTTATTTTTACAATTAGACTATACTAAATGATGCATTTTTAACAGCGAAAACTTATACTCTATATTTATTTTTGTTTATTTTTATTTCTTAAATAAATAAAATTTGAGGATCTGTTTGTAATAATAAAATAACCGCTTTTTACTAAATAGTGCATATTGATGTCTACATAACTACATATACCAAAATAATATTTTTTACAATTTTTGTCTGTCTGTTTGTTCCGTCTAATCCCTGATAAGGCTGGACCGGTTTTGACGGGACTTTCACTGGCAGATAGCTGATGTAATAAGGAGTAACTTAGGCTACTTTTATTTTAGAAATATATTTATTTTTGAGCTCTGTGAACTTAACAATAACTTTTTTGTTAAATTCCTCGTGGATGAAGTCGTGGGTACAGCTAGTTTATACCTAAATACATAGTCTGAGGAATCTGTCTTTAATATTTTGTAAATTATTTTGTGATGTTAAAATGGAGTGGGGTGATAAAGAGAACCGAATCGCTGTGATTGCATTACACAAAGTATGTATGTAACCAAATACAATTTTTAAAACTCTCCATACGCTTGGTATTAGTCAAATTTGTGTGTACCGGCCAATAGATAGGTAAAATGAAACTTCCTCTGTTTGTGACAGAAAAAGATGTGACCTTCCACGTAGTGTTCGTACGAAAAAAGCGATCAAAGCGCTAAGGTAAAGAATTCGAAGATATTCTGTGCGAAAACAAGATTTTATCTCGGCAGATGAAGATAGATAGCACCTAGAACCATATCGCGTATTTTAAAAGATGAGTTAGGACTTGCAGCCTATAAGATATGCACTGGTCATTTCTTAATTGATAATTAAAAATTATAGGGTAGTAAAATCAAAACAACTACTTAGCGGTACGCAAAGGGAGGTCACAGAAAAATTTTGATAACTGGCCTCAACGTTTAAAGGACCGTATTGCTGCCAATCGAGACCACTTCGAATAAACTCTATATATTTTTATTGGTTTTATATTAATGTATTAAGCTAACACACTTTAATAGTAATAAATGTTACGTGCAATAGATAAAATAACTTTTTCTTCGTAACAATATTAGGGGCAAGACTTATATACCTAATACTTAGTTATTAGTCAGCTGTTACATGAAAAATAGATATTACTAATACCAATATTAGGAATACCAATAGACATTACCAATACCAATATTAGAAATAGTTACCAATCTTAGGAATAGACATTGTTTGTGTTGAAAAAAAAATTATATAAATATACTAGCTGAATAAAAACATTTGTATTAATCATAGTGATAATCACATAATTATGTTTGTTAATTGAAAATGTTATGTAACAAAAAAACTACTTCAAATCGACAAGTAATTCAACGAGAAGATCAAAGTAGTCGAAATCATTTAAATACACATTATTTGAGATAACACAAAAACTAGTCGTCAGATCTCGCTCAAATTGTATGGTCCAAAATCGAACAATAAAAATATAGCAATTCCAAGTACCTACAGATAAAACAACAAGGACACGCCACTATCATCACATTGGAATTTTATGAAATGAAACAAGCATAGACATATTTAATATGTTATTTTATATTCAGAAATTCATAAATATAAACATAACGTAGACGTGATTGTCAATTAAATTATCGATATGACAAAGCGGATATCACTACTTTTTACGATATATTTGGTTACACATTTACCAGTTGGCTCTAGGTGACATATCGCGTCTGGTGTCCATCGACGGTGAAATAATAAACGAAATCAAATATAAATAGCTTCTTAACTTATTCATGAAAATTTTATAATAATACAAATTAGCCACTTACAAATATCAAAAACTAACATTCTATCAAAATCATATGGGTGAATATTTATTTATTTTTTATAAAAACCTTTACGACACTGACGACATGACAACAAAATAAAATACTTGGAATGAAACCTACAATTTCTGTCGTTATACTGATTTTAAATACATGCATGTTAAATTATTCAATACTAATTATAAATCCACTATTGTTGGTCAAAATTAATACAATTATATTTAGTTACAAAACACTACTATATTTTGTAAGACTTTTGTGATTAGAGATCGTGAAACGTGTTGTAGTGATTAACAAATACAAGTTAAGCGTAAAATAAAGTTTTATTACGCGTGTCACACAAAAATATCTAAGTGTTCATATTCATTTATCTATGTTCTTGCTTTATTTGCGAAACTTAGCAGTATTGTCTGCATTGTCTTGTAGGATTTTCGACTTGAGGTGGTCCTTGTACTTGAGAATACCTCCTTGCCACTTTGTAACGGTACCATTTTCGCAGATCCAAATTTCTTCAGCCACCTGGGTAATAATATCACGAGTTTAAATATTAGACATCAAAATCAAAATACATACAATAAACAACTAAACCATTTGTTTGGATGAGTAATGAAAAGACAGTGTAATTGCAGAAATTTTCAATTTCTACAATTACACTGTCTTTTCAATTTAATAGTTTGACGAATATCCTAAGCCAAGGTAAAGAAACCTCGACACAAGATTAAGCCATGACAAATATTTATACATTTCTCAAAAAACATATTTCCGGAGTGATATAAGTGCTTTAACTGTTTTACTTTAGTGGATAATTTGATACAGCGTTATAATTATTGCATATCTTTTCGCGTAGACATTCTATTGCAATCCACTGCTGGACATAGGCCTCCCCATTTCGCGCCAGGCTTCCCGGTTTTCCGCAATTCTCATCCAGCCTACACCGGAAAACGGTCCAGCGGGCCTGAGATCGTCCCACACTACGTTTGCCAAGACGCGGTCTCCACTCCAGGACACGTCTGCTCCAACGGCCATCGGTCCTGCGACAGAGGTGACCAGCCCACTGCCACTTCAATTTGTTAATTCTGTGGACTATGTAGGTTACTTTCGTTCTCTCGCAGTAGGCTAATTTCTAATCCTATCTTTGAGAGAAACCTTAAGCATAGCTCGTTGCATTGCACGTTGAGCGACTTTAAGCTTGTGGACCAGTCCCTTCGTCAGTGTCCACGTCTCGGCTCCGTATGTTAACACAGGAAGAACACATTGCTCGAAGACTTTTGTCTTCGAGCATTGCGGGATCTTCGAAGTGAAGACTCGACGAAGCCTGCCAAGCGCCCACTCAGCCCAACCGAATCCTCCTATCACACTCAAAGGCCACCACTAGGATTTACTCCTGTGTCGGTGGTACGAAAAAACAAACAATCAAAAATAATCAGGCAACAGCAAGCACCATTATGGCCAATACAAATGTACGCAATGTACGAGGGAATCGAATCTGCAACGGCAAGCGCAACAGCCACAATCCAGCGCTAAGACCGTTACGCTAACGCGGCAGTATAGTTAACACAAATAAAATACAGATTATTTTCGGGTATGGAAGAGGAATAGTATAAAACCTCACCACATATCACCAAGGGGGGTGAAAAGTTGCTAAAAACATCACCTTATTAATGGATGACGGCTTAGAACCTAGTATTATTACCTGGTTGATCAGTCTGAAGTCGTGACTGACCAGCACCATGCCACCGTCGAAGTCGTTGATCGCGTCAGCTAAAGCATCAATAGTTTCCATATCCAAGTGATTGGTGGGTTCGTCAAGCAGTAACAAGTGTGGTGTTTGCCACGCGAGCCAAGCGAACACAACTCGGCAACGCTGACCGTCTGACAGCTGCCGCATTGGACACACCTACAAACCAGTAGTATACAGATATATTAAAAACAGACAATAGTATTACAAAACTTTTTACTAATACTATTTGAATCAATTTAATTTCAGTTTTAAATTTTTTAAGTTATACATCTTTTGGCGCGTTAGGGAAAAATTAGGAGTAAATTTGGAGTAAATTAGGGTAAATTTTTACGATGCGCGCGCACATCGTCACTATAAGCATCGACACCCTGAAGTTAGCTAGTCAACGAAGAAAAAGTTAGCAACGTGAAGTTAGCTAGCCAGTGAAGTATAGCATCTTACGTGCGTAAGTACACACACTTTTTCTTGAATAACGTAGTTGCATAAAGTAAATGTCAATCACCTGTTGTCTACCAGTCAGTCCGTAACGTCCAATGATCTTTCTCATCTCTTCTCTCTCCCGCACCTCCGGGAATTCTTTGAGCATATAGTCAAGTGGAGAAAGATCAAGATCCAGCAGTTCGTGCAAGTGTTGGTGGTAACGACCAATCCTCAAGTGAGAGTTCTTACGGATCATCCCTGTTGTTGGTACCAACTGAAAATTATTAAATATTAATATCTCATTACCTACTGTATACTAAAATGTCTGAAATACTAAAATATGATTATCAGCAATCAATAGTAATATTCTTATTAAACTTGTCGTAAATAACTCACAGCAAACTTGAGTGTATCAACAAACATTTTGAAAAGTTGACGGTTGCGTCAATATTGTATGGCTATACATACACATTAAGTGTGTGGAGCAATATTAGTATTTATTGTTGCACCAATAGAAAATTAAAAGAGAAAATTTAACTTATAAATACTTGTCAGGAGTTGGCAACACTATTTTATATTGTGTATCCTATGGTTTTGGTTGTAACTGAGTGTTCTTGCGATTTACGTGTATAAGAAGAAATATATATTTTTCTGTAGAATATATATATTTTTTATTAATCACATTAGAAACCAATAAAAATATCAGTGTTCCTCTACTATATTATGCACGTATTATACATATAAACCTTCCTCTGGAATCACTCTATTTACTAAAGAAAACCACATCAAAATCCATTGCGTATTTTTAAATATCTAAGTATTGAGACAGCGGGAAGCGACTTAATTTTATAATATGTAGTGACGTAAACATTGCTAAGCAACTTACATCACCATACAACAGTTTAAGTAGTGTTGATTTTCCAGCACCATTGGGTCCCACTAGAGCAAGCCTGGTATCAAGATCAATACCAAACTCCAGGTTTTTGTAAATCCACGGTCCAGTATCAGTATACCTAAATGATACATTCTGAAACAATATTTTTAGAGTTAATTATTGTCCCAAAATTCTACATGAATAAAACTACTAATAATGAAAATTTTATTCCGATAATAGCATTTACAAACCTGGACCATAATAACAGGTGGTGGGACTTTTCCACAAGAAGGAAAATAAAAGTTCAGTGTCTTGTCATCTATTACTTTTTCAGTTAAACCTTGAGCAACCATCTTTGCTAGTGTCTTCTCCTTGGACTGAGCTTGACGAGCCAATTTGGCAGAACCGTGACCAAACCGTGCGATATAATTCTGTTAAAAAGATAGAATTTTAAACAATCTAAAACTAATAAAGTTTCTAAAATTTAATTAATTCTCCAATCCATATACTATGAATGTCATGATTTTACGCGTATTAACATTTAAGGCTATTATTTTAAAGCTATTTTTTTTCTACATTCTATGTTAACACAACTTGATAATAACAAATTTATAAAAAAGACATATCTTCCTAATATGTTATGTATGTTACTAATATGTATATTATTAATATACAAAATCATCAATAAACTGAATACCTTCATATGAGCGATCTGATCCTGTTCCCAGTTATACTGCTTCATCTGATTCTCGAGCAGTTCCATGCGTGTCCTCACAAATGCTTCATAGTTACCCGTGTAATACTTAAGCCGTCTCTTGCTCATGTGGATGATGTTTGTGCACACTCCATTTAGAAAGTCCTGAGAGTGCGATATAAGTACTAGAATCCTCTTGTACCTCAAAACAAAACAATTTAAATTAGCTAACTTCTATACAGAAAGCATTGATTGGCTTAAAATTGTTAGTAAGAAGTTATTTATTAATTAAGAATTTAAAAGTTTCTCATAAACTTTCAACCATCAATAACTACTCAATACTATACAACGTAAAACAACATGCACTACAAACCATAACATGCTTAAATTTTTTATTTCATAATCATGTAATTATAAATTATCTACAATTCCCCCTATGAGAACATTTGAAAAAAATAATAATTTGTTATTTAAGGAACAAAAAGATTCTAAAACATTTTGTTTAAATTTTTTTAACCTTTTGAATATTATCTCTTTACTAGCTGACTCGGCAAACGTTGTCTTGCCGCTAAACGCTATTTAAAAATAGGGGTTGGTGGTAGAAGGATGAAAATTTAGGGTTGTATGTATTTTTCAACGCCAAATCATAATAAAATAAAAAATAAATAATTTATCCGAAAATTAAAAAAAATAGGGTGGACTACCCTTAACATTTAGGGCGATGAAAAATAGATGTTGTTCGATTCTCAGACCTACCCAATATGCACACAAACTTTCATGAGAATCGGTCAAGCCGTTTCAGAGGAGTTTAACTACAGACACCGCACCGGGGAATTTTATATATTAGAATTTATGTTATAGTTTCAGTAATTGCTAGTAGTATACTAACTGTTTAAGTTCCTCCTCGAGCCAGACGCACGCGTCGAGGTCGAGGTGATTGGTCGGCTCATCCAGAAGCAACAAGTGAGGCTTCACGTATAGCGCACGAGCTAACGCGATACGCATACGCCAACCTGAAAACAGAGATTTTAACTTAAATTAGTAAACATATAATATAAAATTCTACTAGCTAATGTGTAATCATCTGTGTAGAATATGTATGTATCTATACAAATAAATTAAGTTGCAGTGTCTGTTTGTAATATTAAAATAACCGCTTTTTACTAAATTCATATTTATGTATGTAGACACGGTACATATACCAAAATATATTGTTTTTATAATTTTTGTGTCTGTCTGTCTGTCTATTTGTTCCGGCTAATCTCTGAAATGGCTGGACCAATTTTGACGGAACCTTAACTGGCAGATAGCTGATGTAATAAGGAGTAACTTAGGCTACTTGTATTTTGTTTTTTTTTTTTTATAATTCTGCGATATAAACAATAATTTATTTTGTTAAATTCCACGCGAACGAAGTCGCGGGCAGAGCTAGTTTACTTATATGTTATAGTGAGTATGTATATGTTATATGTATAAGTGTTTTTGTATATTGGTATGTGTATCTTTATATTATGTACTAGCTGACGCCGCAAATGTTGTTTTTATGATGCTGTTAACCCCCTTAACCTCCCCCCCCCCCACCCCCCTATAACTTAGGGGTATGAAAAATAGATGTTGTTCGATTCTTAGACCTACCCAATATGCACACAAAATTTCATGAGAATCGGTCAAGCCGTTTCGGAGGAATTTAACTACAAACACCGCGACACGAGAATTTTATAAATTAGATTTGGTAGTATGTAGTATGTTACATTTTTAAATAAATATAAATTTATAATCTTTTATTTTATTTTTGTAAGAGAAATTCAAGCCATGAAAAATCCTTCACTAGGGTGCATGCAACTTTAAGAATGGCAGGATTCAATGCCAAATGTTGTGAAATCTTTATTAATAACAAAATTAAATAACTTTAAGCTGCCAGTATGATTGCCTAAAAAATCACACTATTTTATCTACAAATCAAAATGAAAAGTGTAGTAAATAAAAAAATTGGCAGCCAACGTATATAGCCTATGTTTTAAGTTATGTATTATGAAAAATCCTTAATAGAATTTAGAAATTAATTAATTGGATAATTTATTTTAGTTAAAAAAAGTTTTTAATCTTTAAATATCTTTATAGCAATGTATTAAATAATTAATCTTATTAAATTAATACTAAACAAAACTATGTCTATTTTTTCGGTTATTAAAGTCTATGCATATTCAAGAAAAGATTCAAATTGTAATAATATTTTAGAAGGAAATGAAGTATTAGAATTCTAGCCATTGCAACCCTCTCAAAGTAAAAGTAATATAATTTTATGGGTACAGTTTTGCCAAATATTTCCGACACTTTATTATTGGACAAGTTTGAATCATTTTTATTCTGTTTACGTTCGACCTCTTTTAAGTAATATAACCTCTTTAGCAAATAACCTCTGAAGAAAGAAGAAATAGCACGATATTTCCAAAATATGTTTTTTTTTAATTTTTATGTTTATGTCAAATGCTTTAATTTTATCTGTTTTTTTTTTGGAGTTTATGGTCTGGTATCTAGACCTTTAGGCCAAAGTGTTCTGTTTTATTTTTATTTTTAATGCTTAATAGATTAAAAATATTTTATTTTAAATATGTTTTTATTTTGTGTAGATAATAAAAAACTATTAGCAGCTAGATTCAAAAATAAATATAGATATACTATCTGACCCCGCAAACGTTGTTTTGCCATATATTTTATTAACCTTCTTAATCCCCCCCCCCCCGTATAACTTAGGGGAATGAAAAATAGATGTTGGCCGATTTTCAGATCTACCCGATATGCACACAAAATTTCATAACATTTTATTAACCCTCTTAACCCACCCCCCACCCCCCATTAATTTAGGGATATGAAAAATAGATATTGTTCGATTCTCAGATCTACCCGATATGCACACAAAATTTCATGAAAATTGGTCAAGCCGTTTCGGAGGAGTTTAACTACAAACACCGCGACACGAGAATTTTATATATAAGAAAGATAAACTATTTCAATTTTTTTTTCAGTGTTAAAGAAAATCGTTTATTTTTTACGTGTGATAAGAATTATTAATACAACTTTTATCTCAAATGAACGTTACACCTCACTGGACCGCAAAAAAAAGGGATCGGTTAGAAAGTCATCAATATCTTCAAAAGTGCCTGACCTAGCTTTTTGAAACAAAAACTAAATTAAAGAATAATAATTAATGCTGCATAAAAAATAAGTATAAAACTATTTTATTTAGTTTAGATGATTGTATAAGAAACTGAAAATTTAAAATAATGGTCGTTTTTTAATTTAGTACCGAAAATTCAAATCAATTGTTTCTTTATAAGTTATAAATATGGTGTCTCTGCCTTATAAATTTTATTATTTCTTAAGTCATCACGTCGTTAACCCATGAAGAATGTACCATGATCCTGACAAAGCTCGAAGATGGGCAGACTTTTCGAGTACGCCACTGGTATTATTGAGTTAGCCTGTAACGTCCCACTGTTGGGCAAAGGCTGTTTCGTCCATATAAAGAAGCGTTTAGAGCTTAATCCACATCACAGCACGGGACGGCGGATAATTTCTCTACAACGAGTAAAAATTATTTTACGTCCTCCCGAGACACGATAGAGAAACCCATATGGCTATAAACCCAGACCCGAAACAAGTATTTTTTGTAACACAAATCTACCACGACCGGGAATCGAACCTACGGTATTTTAGGCGACTACATGCAGAATTACACAAGAAGGATTGTCCATTGACATTATAAAATACAACCAAAGATCATTTTGTCTACCGTTGACATTCTGTAACCAAAGATATGTGATACACGGATAACAAACTCAAAGGTAAATTTAAGAAGTACATTACCTCCGGAGAAGTCTTTAGTAGCTTTCTGCTGCATTTCCTTAGAGAAACCAAGACCATGTAGAATATGAGCGGCGCGTGCTTCCGCCGTGTCCGCGCTTAGGTCATCCAGACGGTCGTACACGTCCAGCAACTGCTCCTGTGACTCTGTTCAAAATGTATACATTTATATATGTATCTGTAGCGAAATCTATCTCACGACATATAAACTAGAGAAAACTGACGTATTCTACATCGCGCTATCAAAGTTATCAGAGTAATTGAGTACATATACAAGAACCCGACAACAACCGTCGGGGCGGCGGCGTTCTTCGCACACCCAAATATCTATCGATGTTAGGTCAATCACTCATCACGAAATCTCAAAATCCTCTGGTTACATAAAGATGAAATTTGGTAGGGAAGTAGTTTGTAAGTAGGCATCTGCTTAGAACGAATTTTTGGACAGTTATTTTGAATGTCCTTTATTTATTTATTTTTTGTACAAGGTTGAAATTCGGCAGAGAGATAATAGTTAGTAAACGTCCACCAAGAACGGATTTTACGACAGGAGGATTACTAAAATTACTTTAAAATGGCTTAAGCAGACCTAATGGGAAACTGTTTTAACGGGTGGGAGAATGTTCTATGAAGCCTAATCGAAAGCGAACTCTTCGAGCTGTCTGAAATTTCTAGCGTTCGAGAGGTCCCAATTCATTGTAATAAAATAATAGATACTACTTTACCCCTTTTTTAAATGCAATCAATTTCAATGCAAGCGAAGCTGCGATCAACCGCTAGTATATATATACTAACTGACCCCGCAAATATTGTTTTTCCATATAATATGTTATTAACCCCCTTATCCCCCCATCCCCTTATAATTTATGAATATGAAAATAGATGATAAATAATAAATATCTTATAACATACACACACGGTCGTCTGTTCCTATGATAAGTAACTTAATGCTTGTATTACAGGTAACATCCGACTGTCATAACTATTTTTTTAATATTCATAGAAATAATACATATATAAATACAAATATTACACCCAGACTCAGGCGAGAATCGAACCCGCAACCCGCGGAACAGAAAACAGGGCAACTACAAACTGCGCCAACGGGCTAGTCAAAAAATGAAATATAGATGTTGGCCGATTCTCTAGGAAATTTTCCAATCGTAGAATTTTCAATCGATTTAATGAAATATTTATAATTTAAAAATATTAATTGTTCGTTTATTAGTTATTTTATTTACTTAATAATTTTAGTTATTTCATTTGTATACCCAATTACGTAGCTAGTTTGTTAAAAAAATAAGTAGGTAGGTACGTTATTTTCCAAGTATATTTGCTCATAACTCCTAATATAAAAATGATTTAGACTTCACGCGTTTTAAAGTCAAATTTCACTAAAACATGCATAGTTACATTTTAAGGCAGCCGTCAAAAAATAAATGAATGAATGAACAGTTATTGTTATCTACTCTTGTTTTGAAGTAAAATTCCAAGATTTCGATTTAATTCCTTGCAAATAATCAATCTTGGAGTCATAATTACTGTTTTATTTCCTTTTTTTATTAAATTTATAGGAACAATAATTCAATCATCAATCATCAATTGATGATTGATGATTGAAATTTATAGGAACAATAATTACATGACGTCAAATTATTTTTATCATATGATCGATTTATCGTATTTCAAGAACTGTTTCATAGTCTGTGGTTGTTTGTTATGCAAAGGGCACTTCACTACCCGTCAATGAAGTATGACATTACCGTAAACTTTTTAGTACATTATTCTAAAAAAAAAAACTGTAATTTATAGGCGTGAGCTGACAAAAAGAAAATAAACGCTTAGATAAGGTAAAAATATGATTGAGATCCGATGAGTACTTTTTGAGTTATCTCTAATAATGCGAATTTACTTGACTACTGTTTCGTCTTCGCTTCCGCCTGTAATAGCCCACTACTGGGTATAGGTCTCTTTCCCTATGTAGAAGGATCAGAGCTTAATCCACCACGCTGCTAGAATGCGGGTTGGCGGATATATTCCCTACTATGAGTAACGATCGCTATCAGGTGTACAAGATAACAACCGGGACCGACAGCTTAACGTGCTCTCTGAGGCATGGTGGGGAGACCCACAAGGACTGCACAAACACCCAGACCACGGCAAACACCTGTACCGCCAGCGCAACAGGTACAATCCATGGCTGTGACCGTTGCGCCAACGCGGCGTCTACCTACGTTTTATTAGTAATTGAAGTCCAATTTGTTTTTTGGTTTGCAACACAACAAACACAATTAATTACCCACAATACTGTTTTATGAAGGCCGATCGAAAGCGAGCTCTTCGAGCAGTCTGGTAGTTCAAGGTGAACCATAAATTTGGTATACAAAACGGTATTAAATTGTTGAAATATATAATTATTATACACGACCTTTAGTCCTATTTTGTATTACTAATTTCTACGTGAGCACGTAACTGGTACTTTATATATAAATGTATTGTACTACAGGTGGGCCATTTAAAGTGGAAGCATCGTGCAACCCTATTTCTTTAACATTAGTTATCAGATCGATTAATGACATACCGTATTGGAAGCGTCATTTCAGTAGAATTTTAACCATGGAGCAGTACACACCAAAAGAAGGCGCTGAAATTGTTCAGCTGTACATTCAAAATAAATTTTCGGTCGTGACAACTAAACGTGCGTTTAGTAAAAAAAAAAGTGAAAATTGCTCCAGGTAATAACACTATCAGACGTTTATACGCAAAATTTGTGGACACTGGTAGTCTTACTAATGCCTGACACCTATCCAGACAACGAACAAGACGTTCCGATGAAAATATCGAAGCCGTACTAGCCAGTATTGAAGAGACTCCAACAACATACGGTACCGTCAATGGTGAGCGTTATCGGGCCATGATAACGGATTTTCTAATGCCAATTATTCGTGAAAATGACATGAACGATTACTGGTTCCAACAGGACGGTGCCACATGCCACACAGCTCGAGTAACAATCAATTTATTGCGACCATTGTTCCCTGGGCGACTGATATCGAAAAAAGGCGATTTTGACTGGCTACCGAGATCACCTGATTTGACGCCACCAGACATTTTTTGTGGGATTATTTGAAACCTAAGAAATACGCTAACCAGCCAAGAACTCTAGCTGCGCTCATGAACAATATTCATCAAGAAATTGCCGCCATATCCGCCGAAACATTGGCCAACGTGATTGAAAATGCCGAAAAAAGGACAAAATTGGTTGCCAAGGCCAGAGGTGGCCATTTGCGCGATATCATTTTTAAAAAGTCATTATAACAAATCTCCTTCGATCAAAATAAAATTATTTTACAAATGAACAACAAAAAACTATATTTTTTATTCTTTTTAACAAACAATTGCTTCCACTTTAAATGGCCCACCTATATCTTCTTTATAAATAAAAATTACCGGCTAAGCGTGTTGCTAAGCTCAAACTCGGCAACTACGGCAAATTTTGAGATTCTACTACTAGTCTGCTACCTCCTAACTTTTTACTTAGTGAACCAATTATGAAGATTCTTTTTTTTAACCAACTTCTAAAAAGGAGTAGGTTACTCAATTCGACCGTATATCTATAATATATATAAACGCGAAAGGTCATTCATCACGAAATCTCCAAAACTATAACACCTACAAACTTGAAATTTGGCAGGTAGGCTCCTTATAAGACGTAGGCATCCGCTAAGAACGGATTTTACGAAACTCGACCCCTAAGGGGGTGAAATGGGGGTTGCAAGTTTGTATGAACGTCCTATGATTTTGAAGTAAGAGACTTGAAATTTAAAATGTATGCTCTATAGATGATGAGAAGGTGTTCAAATAATATATCTTTAGAAATCAACTCCCTTTTGGGGTTGAATCGGGGGATGGTAGGTTGACTCACTCATCACGAAATCTCCGAAACTATAACACCTACAAACTTGAAATTTGGCAGGAAGGCTCCTTATAGAGTATAAACATCCGCTAAGAACGGATTTTACGAAATTCAACCCCTAAGGGGATAAAACGGGGGTTGAAAGTTTGTATGAAAGTCCCATGGTTTTGAAGTAAGAGACTTGAAATTTAAAATGTATGCCTTATAGATAATGAGAAGGTGTCCAAATAATCTATCTTTAGAAATCAACTCCTTTTGGGGTTAAAACGGGGGATGGTAGGTTTACTCACCACGAAATCTCCGAAACTATAACACCTAAAAACTTGAAATTTGGCAGATAGACTC
Organism: Melitaea cinxia; assembly: GCF_905220565.1. Lineage (NCBI taxonomy): Eukaryota > Metazoa > Arthropoda > Insecta > Lepidoptera > Nymphalidae > Melitaea > Melitaea cinxia. The sequence goes on along the minus strand of NC_059424.1, from coordinate 12,894,286 downwards.
CTTATAGGGCGTAAACATTTGCTAAGAACGGGTTTTACGAAATTCGACCCCTAGAGGGGTAAAACGGGGGTTGGAAGTTTGTATGAAAGTCCTATGTTTTTGAAGTAAATGACTTGAAATTTAAAATGTATGCTCCATAGATAGTGAGGAGGTCTCTAAACAATGTATCTTTAGAAATCAACTCCCTTTCGGGATTAAAACGGGGGATGGTACATTGACTCATTCATCACGAAATCTCCGAAACTATAACAGCTACAAATTTGACGTTTGATAGGTAGGTTCCTTATAGAGCGTAAACATCCGCTAAGAACAAATTTTATGAAACTCGACCCCTAAGGGGATAAAACGGGAGTTGGAAGTTTGTACGAAAGTCCTATGTTTTTGAAGTAAGAGACTTGAAATTTAAAGTGTATGCTCTATAGATGGTGAGGAGGTGTCCAAATAATGTATATTTAGAAATCAACTCCTTTTTGGGGTTAACACGGGGGATGGTACATTGACTCATTCATCACGAAATCCCCGAAACTATAACAGCTACAAATTTGGCATTTGATAGGTAGGTTTCTTATAGAGCGTAAACATCCGCTAAGAACAAATTTTACGAAACTCGACCCCTAAGGGGATAAAACGGGGGTTGGAAATTTGTATGAAAGTCCTATGTTTTTGAAGTAAGAGACTTGAAATTTAAAATGTGTGTATCCTCTATAGATGGTAGGAAGATGTCCAAATAATGCGTCGAAATATATATATAAAAGAGAAAGGTCAATGACTCACTCATCACGAAAACTCAAAAACCGTTGGATGGTCCATCCATCCAGAATGGACAAAGATGAAATTTAGCAGGGAGGTAGATTATAGTTAGTAGACGTCCGCTAAGAACTGATTTTGCGATATTCCACCGCTAAGAGGGTTTAATTGGGGTTGATAGTTTGTATGAAACATATACAGCAGCTATAAGTTCGCCTGATAGGTTATTTATACTGCAGCCTGAAAATAAAACTAAAAATGTGATGTATAGAGAGGTTTTATAAAAATAACTATTAAATTATACTAAATTGTGCCTTTTAAAAAGTTACTCAGTGTGATAAGCATTTCAAGTGACTGAAATAAAAATAATAATTTGTGTTAAACATCTTGAATGCATATCTTCATAGCCACGCAGACGTAGTCGCGGGCAACAGTTAGCGTATTAAAAAACAAAGTCCCCAAAAGTGTATGTGATCGATTCCCTCAAAATCTACTGAACGCATTTTCATGCGGTTTCACCAATGGAGAGATGATAATAGCTTCAAGAGGAAGGTTTACGGAACGGCTAAGCCGATTTTGATAAAAGTTTTCCGGGAAAACTTTGTGACACACTGATTTCAACGCGGGCGAAGCCGCGGGCACAACTAGTATATATATGTGTGTATGTTCTGGGATAGCTTCGTCGTTTATGAACCGATTTTGATGTCTTTTTTTTGTTGGAAAGGAGATATCCTAAGTGTGGTACCATGATAAGGAAACCGGGATCTGATAATGGGATTTCAGAGAAATCGAGGGAAACCCTCGAAAATCCGCATAACTTTTTACTGTGTCACGATTTTGATGATTTCTAATTTAATGCGAGCGAAGCTGCGACAGCCGATGTTTATCATGTGGTCACATTTAAATTTCATCGAGATTTGATTTGATAATGCGTATTTACTTGACAATTTTTTCGTTTTTCTACGTTGTATTATATTTACTTGTCGATGTAATTGAAGTCAGTTTTTTTCGTTTGTCATGTGCACCTTTTTAAATTTGTTTGAGGCCCGGCTGGTACCTTTTGAGTTTTAATTGACTGTTTTACCGACTACGTACGTATTACTTGTCGATCTAATTGAAGTCGGTTTTCTTTGTTTGAGGACAAACACAATTATTTTTCTTTGAGTTTTTTTCCTATTTTTCCTAGAAGATTTTTATTGAATAAAAAAATAGAAATTTTAGAAAATGTAACGATAATTTAATCACTGCGGAGAAAGTCATGCTTTCTCTAACTGCAATTGTACCGATTTTTCCTACCATCTTACAGCCACTATTATTTTTTTTTTTTTTTTTTTTACTTGTAAAAATTAACTTTCTATTAATTTTATGGGTATTTTATTTTAGAGTAGTTTATATGAGATTAAGCAGTAAAAACGAAACAGATAATGTTTTTTTGACATTTGTTATATTAGTGTTTGGATGTTCGTATTTAGAAATTTTCCATTAAAACTTCTGAAATGTTATTTGATTTTTATAAATGTGATTACGTAAGCTATATTGTTACCATTAAAAGCAAATTCTCATCTCATTGTTTGTTTTATTTTTATTTCCCCATCCAAAACGAAACTTTAGGTTTTTGTATTAACAATTTCAAAGACTTTTTTATACAACATTCTTGAACAAATCTTTCTTTTTATTGTGTACTTACGTTGGTAATTTTCAAGGTTCCGTACACAAAGCATACCAACGAAATGTTACTGAATTTATAAATATCTTTTCTACACAGTTTTTCCGTCCATTTGTTACAGGGCTATTGAAAGAAATACCTTTCGAATATTAATTTAACAAATATGCATGACTATAACTGCCACTATAACTTCAAATAGTAAAAATATAATAGCTGTATTTACTGGCAAATGAAACAAATCGACTTAAATTACATCGACAAGTAATACAACGTACGTAGATAAAAAAAAATTACAAACGCACTAGTCGTCACTACGATTTTCGAGGGTTTCCTTCAATTTCTCTGGGATCCCATCATTAGATCCCCGTTTTTTTATCATGGCAAAACACTTGGGATATCTCTTTTCCAACAAAAAAATAATTATCAAAATCGGTCTATAAATGACGAAGTTATCCCCGAACATACATGAAAATAGAAATATTATATATATATATATATATATATACATACATACATAGATATATATATATATACTAGCGACCCGCTCCGGCTTCACACGGGTATAAAATATAGTTATAGCCTATGTCATTCACTGAAAAAATGATTAAAATCGATCCAGTAGTTTTGATTTATTCATTACTGCCCGTGGCCTACACGCGTTAACTTTAGAGTAAAATCCAGCCGGAACCGCCGCAAACGCTACGTACCGCAATTTTTAAATCTGTAATATCTTCGAAAATATTCATTTAAATCATATGCAGTAAAGGGCCATATAGAACTATATTAAATCAACAATGTGTTTAAGGTATTTAATTAGTTAAGGAATAATGCTGTGTTGGTTAAAATTCCTTGAAAATTAGCCATTATCTGTCGTAAAAAGTAAATGACAAAAAAAATGTTATTGTGGGATATTCATAAGAGATAGACATATACCATAGCGGAGTTTTCTGTAGACCTTTTCAATGTGTACAAACAATACTTAGTATATTATTTTGATAAATCTCGTAGGGTTCGGGCTGCGTTTGCAATGTAAGCGAAAAAAAATGTAATTATTTACGACATCACATTAGAAATCTCCAAAATAACAGTATTGCTCCACTATTTAATGGATGTTATTATACACATAAATCTTCTTCTTCAATCACTCTATCTATTAAAAAAAGCCGCATTACAAATCCGTTACATAGTTTTAAAGATTTAAGCATACATAGGGACATAGGGACAGAGAAAGCGACTTTGTTTTATACTATGTAGTGATATAGAGCGTAGTGTTAAAGTCGTCCATCTGAATTTTTTCGTGAGGATCGAAAAAAAAGTCACGAAATATCACAAGTCCACTTCGTGTGATTTTTCGTGATTTTTTTTTTCGAATGCTGCTGTAATTAGATATTACGTTCGTTGAGCTCGCGATTTCTAAACCAAAAACTAACCAAAAAAAAACATGGGGCGTGTTCCACCTAAGGGCCACAACGACCGCTGAAATTGTCGTTCCAGTAAGGCACTAACGTAAAAAACGCCGCGGGCATTGTGGGCGAATTTTATAAGTGGAACGCATATTTAGGCGCTGACAGGTGTCAGCTGTGTGCTCGCAATATGGCGGCATGGCGAAAACATGCAGCTGTGGGGGTAGTGAGTGAATATTTCGCTCGAATATTTGGATTGGAGTCAAGGTCGGTTCAACATGGATTCTCAGGAATTTATTGTTGCGTTTATGCAGTATCGAATGAGACACTGAGACATTCAAAATTTGACATTCATCATCATCATCAGTTCAGCCTATCACATTCCACTGCGGGACATAGGCCTCCACAAGTTCGCGCCAAAAATGACGTGAATCATGTGTTTTGCCTATAGTCACCACGCTGGGTAGGCGGGTTGGTGAGTTTGACATTAACAGTTGATTTTTTTTAAATTCCCGCCACGTTTTGTTGAAACCCTGACCCTTCTATATTTTGTAGTCGAAGTGGGCGCGATGTGGTCGCGAACAGTGACGCCATCAATGACGTCGAACGATTACTCGCGACAACCACGGACTTTAGGTGGAACGATAAAATGGGCGTTGCGGGCGTTGCGGACGCTTAGTGAAAAGCGGCCACGATGTTTTGTTTGTATCGCGATGTGTATTATAAATATTAATGAAAACATTTCAATAAATTTTGCGCAAATTTGAAGTGAAAAACATGACGAATTAAATTAAAAAAAAATTTAACCTAACCACCTAAGCTCAAAATTACACCGTTTTTCGACATCCTAACTACAAAAAAATCCTAACGTATGTAATTTCAAATTTAGACCGTTTATAGGCATAATATAGTTACAAAAAAAAAATTTGTGAAAATAACGTTTGAAATGTGAAAATAACGTGTAAAATGTGAAAAAAATGCTTGTGAAATATGAAAATAACGTGTGAAAGCTGCGAAATTCTTCTTCTAATCTGAAAACTTTAACCATGGATATCTCAATAACCATGGGGTTCCGAAGTGTGGAAGTGGTACCGGGGGTAGCGTTATTTTTATATTATCATATTTTGTATACAATAAACTTCGCACACTTCTGTTCTAATAAAATATTTAATACCTTATGTACAGGGTCTATTAATGTACCAAATATGATATAAAGACGTCTAATGAGACTTTTGGATTTAATGTTATTATTTCGCTTAGGTAAATGAGTTATCATAATTGTTAACAATGCTCACGAAAAACAAGCTTTTGTTTCAGTATCAACAATGTCATGACGTCATAACTCTCGTTCTTTATTCCCAGAAAGCGCTAAAATAACTCCCGACTGCGTAAATAATATTTTGTTCAGGTCAGGTTTTTGTGTATCTACCCTTTACACACTTTTGAAATGTAATAATATGTTTATAAACAAAACGTATCGACTGATATGAACGGAAAATATGTTAGTGATTTAAACGACACGCTATCTGTTAATAATAAAGTATACCCTCAAATAATTACCATAATTTGTATAACATCTTTTTCTCGAAAAATTTTTTTGTCACATATTTGTATAGTTGATAAAATATATATAAAATCAGCAATATACAAAATAATGATTTTCCTGATGCTTATTAATAACTTTGAGTTTGGGCAAATATAATTTAACACTATAATAATTTCATAACAATACCTCCTTGATGACACATTGTTGCAACGTTCACAGTACTGGATAGTGGCTGTTGCGCTGGCGGTTGCGGGTTGGATCCCCACACATGACAAACATTTGTATTGACCATACAGACGTTTGCCGTGGTCTAGGTGTTTGTGCAGTCTTTGTACCTAGTCTTCCCACCGTACTTCGGAGAGCATGCGATAGCGATCGTTACTCATAGTAGGGAGTATATCCGCCAAAGCGCGTTGGAGCAGCGTGGTGGGTTAAGCTCTGAACCTTTTCTTATATAGGGAAAGAGGCCTATGACCAGCAGTGAGAAATTACAGACTGAATATAAATAACAGTACATGGGGAATATTTTCTAAGAAATGTAGAGCTTACCGTCATCATCACTTTGGGCCAGCTCCTCTGCAAGTTTTTCTAATTGAATCCGTTCTTCATCCACCTCCATTACACACTGCAGGGCAGTTTTATCAGAGGCGGGCATTTCACGGGTCAAATGAAATATATCAATGTGTTGAGGTATAGGCACTTCACGACGTCCGAGCACAGACAATAGTGATGACTTGCCTACAATAAAACAAAAAATTCTTACTAACATCCATAGTTATGTAAAGACACTTATGCTTTATATAAAATAAAACACTGTTATTACCATAAAAATTTATTACATAATGAAATATTTTTCTTCAGTTGTCTATATTTTATATTTTATATACGCCTGCAGCAGTAATTTCATTTGGTAAGTTTTTTAACGCTTATGGTACATCAGAGATTTTGATAAATAATGTCTAATAAATCGCTCTTCGATACTTATTGTAACATAATTAATGTTTAAGAAAAAAAATTTCTAGCTTACTTTACACAAAAAATATTCGCAAGCAGTTAAGCAACCTCTTAATATTTTAATATTACTAGAGATAAACTCTATTTGATGATTTAATAAATATAACACAAGCTTCACATTACGCATGCAGAATATATAATTTTACTAGCTGACCTGACGAACTTCGTATCGCCTTATTTTTTTTTTCTTAAATATAATAATTACATATTATATTATATAAAATACAGCCTATCTTCTAATTTTATTGAAATTGGTTAGTTTAGGAGTCCATAGCGGACATACAATGTGACGCGTAATTTATATATATTAAGATTTATGTGTAAATAACTATGAATTCGCAAAATGCATAAATTGCTTCAAATTGAGACATTACAAAAAATTATTCAATAAAATAATTGTTTTTGTATTTTTCTAACACTTAAATTGAAATAGAGTTAAGGAATAACAATATTTTTTTTTACATCAGAAACAATTCAAATAAATAACAAAAATAGTAATAGTTAAAAGGCATCCTAATATAATATTGCAAAAATGTATCTATAATCAATCTTTTCAACTCCACAACTAGTGAGTACATAATAAAACAATTAAGAAGGCTTGCACCTGATATCATCATCAATTAGAATTGAACATAATATAAAATATTAATCCTTTTGTCTCTTTTTCTAGGAGTGTCAATTAACTTACAGTTCAGTAAAGTTTTTTGAACAGAGTAATTCGCATGGTACAAATATTATTGTTTTTGTTTAATCATATACTTATCTATATCACAGTGAAAACCTGAAAACACTGCTAAATTTCACACTTGTTCCATTCTGTGGATATAAAATTTAAAAACAAAGTAAGGAACTAAATGAATGATTACTATTTAATATAAAAAATTGAGTAATATTATTAATGAAATTGTTAAATATTAAAAATGTTATTATTGAAATTACCTTTTGTTATTATATTTTAATTAAATACAGCGTTCATATTTGACCAATATTCTGTATGTAAGATTTATTAATCCCACATAGGTATTACTTTTTTATTCATTATTAATTATTAAACAAAATTATATATCCGAGATCACTTATAGCAGTAAAATTCATATTCAAAGAGCAGTAGAAATGCAATGCAGTAAAATATACATTACATTTACATGGTGCATATTATTATGAATTTTATATATAAATAATAATAATAATAATTAAAACATTTTTAATAATCACTTGTTATATCTATTAATTTTGTTTATTGTTTAAAGATATAGCAATGTTGATTTCACAATATATTTATACACTATAAAACTGTTTCTCTATAACTTATTTAAGGTATTTATAGTTATATATTTTACATTGTAATCATGGAATAGTACTCACCGCATCCATTCAGTCCAACAAGACCATATCTTCTACCACAATTAAGTTCAAGTAAAGTATCCTGCAATAGTTCACTACCATAGAAAGTGATGGAAAAATTGTCTATCTTGATATCCCTAGAACGAGGGTGAACAGCAAGCGAACCCGTACAAGACCGAGCTTCGGAATTCATTTTGGCTTCAGCTTCTAATTTTAAGCATAGTGCCTCTGAAAATATCATTTTATAAAAAAAAACATTATAAGCAATGATGTGTTTAATAAATGTGAAATAAAATTCAATTAAAACAGATTAGAAAACCATGACAAATTAAATAGCAATACAAAATTAGGTAACATAAGGTCATTATAATTAATATTGACAAGATAAATTTAGAAGATTTAGTACCAAAACCTACCTTCAGCCGTGAGCTCGCGGTCTTCTTTCGTCGTACCATTGATAGATCCATTCGTTTCCTCATTAGTTACTCTTGCCACGGGCTTTTTGTTCCTATTACTCGCCTGCTCCTTTTTCTTTTGTTGCGCACGTTTCTTTGCGTCTGACGGCATTATGCTGATAGGTTAGACCTAAACCGTTGCAAAAAATTCCATGAAATATTACACGTGAACAACTCATGCTATTTTAAAGCGATTTTATTGAACTAATAATGCATTACATTACAGTTATACTATTTGTTTTACTTCACTTTATTAATATTATCGAACAGAAATTACCCGTTTTACTTTATTGAATTAGTAAAGTGACCGGACACTGTAAATGTAACTTGAATATTACTAATTATTAAGTTATTTAATACCTATTAATTTTATTGGATGCTAAGCAAGTCGACCGCGTCTACACGTGCAGCTAAGCGAAGAAAAGAAAGACAATTTAAAGGAAGCAATGACAGTCTGTGACTTTGCTGTGACTACTCTACTTTGACATTAACAGCTGTACTAGAAACGCAGAAATGGACTATTATGGCCAATCGCGTGCTTACGTTACATTCGTCTATATTATTACAAAATTGTTACTGGTCAAAATTACTGTAGTTTTTTTTTTAATAAAGCTTATTTGACGTGTCTTTGATCTTTACTAAAAAAATTAACGATGGAACGAATAGGTATTTTTATCATTTGCTTAACAACTTTATCGAAAATCGAAAGCAAATTTTGTTTAAATTTGTGTAATAAAAAAGATAACAATAAGTGACATTCGTTTACTATTACGCTTTAATGTTGCAAATTCAAAATTTAAATTTTAGATGCTAGGGGACACGGTATCGACTATCAAATACAAAGTATCGATACTGTACTCATGAGTAGTATCGAAAAAAAAGTATCGTACAGCGCAGTGGCGTAGCGTGGTTACCGGCCGCCTGGGGCGGAAGAAAATTTTGCCTCCTTCTTATTTAGGCATTTCAATTAAATGTATACTATACGTTACATACATCTTGGACTATAGGCTTTCTTGGCATTGTAGGGTTTAATAGACAAAACCCCTACGGCATGCTCATATTGAACTGGTTGCCTCTAGATTACGAAAATTGATCTGGATATTTAAAATCCTTCGACATATTTCAACAAAAACATCAATAAATAAAATGTATACTGCCTTGGCTCAATCTATTTCCATTTATTGTATCACAGTATGGGGAGATGCAGCCTAGAGTACATTAATCTATACTAATATTATAAAGCTGAAGAGTTTGTTTGTTTGTTTGTTTGAACGCGCTAATCTCAGAAACTACTGGTCCGATTTGAAAAATTATTTTTGTGTTAGATATCTCATTTATCGAGGAAGGTTATAGGCTATATATCACCACCCTAAGACTAAAAGGAGCTGAGCACCAATGAAGAATGTTTCAAAAGCGGGGGTTCTTTTTGCCTTTTAAGAGCTTCCGCTGCGTGCGCTGTGAAAACAGTTAAAGTTTCGCAAAAATCATGTATGACAGAATTGATCCTCTTTAAAAGCTCTAAAAAAAAGTCCGCGACAGCATTTATCTATCTTTTAAGGTTGGCTCACTATAACCTTTTTTATGCTAACCAAGTTCATTCTAAAATAATGCATTATTTGCGAAGATGTTTTTATAAATATGATATTAATCCTTATCTAAATAAATACGTTATTCATCACAAGTATTTAATTTAAAACAAAATAGCCTCTTACGTAATTCGATTTCAATGAGTATCTCAGGAGATATCGCAGTTTTAAAATAACATCGCAGCAAAATAAGGATCAACTGTTGCGCGCGCCTCTGTTCCACGCGGATGAAGTCGCGCACAGAAGCTAGTTAAGGTATAAAGAGCACAGAGGGCCGTACTAAATGTATCTTATTTAAGGAAACGTAGATTCTCAACACAGACTCTTTACACCGTAACTGATACACCTGACCACGTTGCATCTACTTTAATGTCAATTTTAAACAACAAAATGGATCCACTCAAGTTTCTACAATGGAACGCTCGGAGCATCCTCAGTAAGAAAAATGAACTAATATATCTGTCTAATAAATTACTCCCTTCCCTTATATCAATCTCAGAAACTTGGCTTAAGCCTAAACAACATTTTAACCTTCAGGGATGCTCTTCGTTTCGAGATGACCGTCTAGACGGCCATGGCGGAGCAATGATTTTACTCAACAATAAATTATCCTGCTCGGCGCTCTCCATCCCATCTCACAACAGTAACGACATTAATGTTGTTGGTGTTAAGATTAAGAATATTAATGTCCTATCTATTTATGTCCCTCACCCTAATTCCTCTCTTCTTGCATATATACGCAATCTATTTCTTCTTTTTCCTCCTCCCCTTCTAATTTTAGGTGACTTTAATAGTCATAATACAATGTGGGGCTCAGATACAAGCGATTCCTTTGGTAATAGGCTTGGTGAGTTGTTAGAGGACTTATATATCTGTGTTTTAAATAATGGATCATCAACTCGTATTACTCCACCTGGTCAGAGAAAGAGCTGTGTTGAACTTTCACTTTGCTCAAATGACCTGTCTAGCGTCCTCCAATGGTAATTACTAGACAGCACATATGGAAGTGAACATTTCCCCATTGAAATTGTACATCCATCTAGATACACACTACATTATGATTTACCTCCTTTGCTAAAATACCGAGTCTCAAGTGCCAAATGCGACTTATATAAAAATATTTTAGAAGAAAGTGCCAAATCTTTACCCGAAATTAGCATGACTAATCTAGACACATGTTATAAACAACTCACAAAATCCACATCTGACGCCGTTAATTGTAGTACACCACTAAAAAATTCTGCTAAACATAAACTATCCTCTCCTCCCTGGTGGGATAGCGAATGTACTACAATGATAAAGGCTAGGAAATTAGCTGAAAGAGCTTTTGTCGCCTCCATGACAATTGAAAACCTGGTAGAGTACCGAAAAACGGTAGCCAAGTCTAAACGATTATTCCGTAAAAAAAATTTCATAGTTGGCGACAATTTTGTTCATCCTTATCCCCCAACACCAATGCTTTTGCAGTGTGGAGAAAGATTAATCGGTTTCGTTGTGGTACTAACCCCTCCCGTGTCCCCCTATACCCCACAATGCGGCCTCGGACTTCTTCGATAAAATCGCTCCTCCTTTCGTTCCCTCTGAGTTAGAAATCGCACACCCTCTCCTTCTCCATCCCCTTCCACTTCCCATATTACAAATCCTTTTGCAATGTCAGAACTCACTTAGTACGTCATAATTGTTTTTTTTTTTTCTCTGCATAATATAATGTAGGAGTATTGCTTCACTTGTATTTTGTATTCTATGTTTTTATCCATATTATATTATTTTGTTTATATTTAGGTATAGTATTTTTATGCGTATGTTTATATATGTGTATATTTGTATGTGTATTGTTTTTGTGTGTTTGTATGTATGTATCTATGTATGTATGTATTGTGCTGTATATGTATGTGTATTTGTACTCGGTAGTTGATATTGTTCTAGGTGACACTAATTGTCACTTCTCTGTGTACACTTCCCTACCGCTTTCACTACGCTGGGTCCTATATGCCCAAAGGTTGTCTGGAAGAGATCGCTACTCTAGCGATAAGACCGCCTTTTGTACACTGTTTTTTTATTTGTAATATTTATGTTATTGTGTTGATTGTTGTTGTGTACAATAAAGAGTATCTATCTATCTAACTCAAAGCCGTCCTTTCCCACGTAAAATATTCTGCTCCGGGAGTCGGTGGTTTTCCATATTCCTTCCTGGTAAAGGCGGGTCCTGCCTTTTTACAATATTTCTTGAATCTGATTAATAATTTTTTTTTACATAGGTTATGTTCCCAATGAATGTAAAACTCAGATTATTATTCCAGTGCTGAAGCCTGGAAAATCCCCTGACAATGCTAACAATTATCGCCCCATTGCCCTCTCATCTACCTTCTATAAAATTTTCGAACACCTTATAAAAAATCGCTTAGAGTGGTTTGTAGAGAGCAATGCTCTTCTACCTTATTTCCAGTTGGGATTTCGTAAGGGCTTCAGTACTGCAGATAGTCTGAGCCTTTTTATCTCAGATCTCCGTATAGCCTTTTTTAGCAAAAGGTCACTCACTATTCACGGAATCTCCGAAACTATAACACCTACAAACTTGAAATTTGGAAGGTTAAAGGTAAGAACAAAACCGCTAAGAACGGATTTTACTAAACTCGACCCCTAAGGGGGTATAACGGGGGTTGGAAGTTTGTATGAAAGTCCTGTTTTTGAAGTAAGAGACTTGAAATTTAAAATGCATGCTCTATAGACGGTGAGAAGGTGTCCAAATAATGCATCGTAATCTATATATATAAAAGAGAAAGGTCACTGACTCACTCATCACGAGAACTCAAAAACCGCTGGATGGTCCATCCATTCAGGATAGACAAAGATAAAATTTGGCAGGGAGGTAGATTATAGTTAGTAGACGTCCCCTAAGAACGGATTTTGCGATATTCCACCGCTAAGGGGGTTTAATTGGGGTTGATAGTTTGTATGAAACATATACAACAGGATCAGTTTAAAGGAAAATAACCGCGTTTGCAACCTTATGTGTTCAAGAAATTTTTATATTGATCACTTATAAGTAGCACGAAAATAAATATTTCTTACAATATCTAACTTTTAGTTACTAGAATACTTTTTTTTTCAACCCTGTCGTCACGGGGTCACGGAGGAGTGTGCGTTACGTTATTCCGTGGCATATATTAACGTAGAACCATATTAAAAACTTCAATTCAACGAACCATTTTGTTCGACGCGACGCGCACTTCACGCGGACGTAGTCGCGGGCAACAATTAGTGTATTATAAAACAAAGTCCCAAAAAGTGTATATGATCAATTCCCTCAAAATCTACTTAACGGATTTTCATGCGGTTTCACCAATGAAGAGAGGGCTTCAAGAGGAAGGTTTACGGAACGGCTAAGCCGATTTTGATGAGTTTCACTGGAAGTTTGCCGGGAAAGCTTTCTGTCACACTGATTTCAACGCGGGCGAAGCCGCTAGCACAGCTAGTTTATATATATTAAGATTTATCTGTTTAATATACTATGAATACGCAAAATGCATAAATTGATTCAAATTGAGACATTACAAAAAAAAATTGTTTTTGTATTTTTAGAAACACTCATCCAACATCATATATATACAGGGTTACTTGTAAAACACCAGCATCCTTGCAGGACAAGATAGCTAATATCATAAGTAACAACATTTGTTCTATGACTTTTGACATAACTGAATATATTAATTAAAAATGATTTTTTAAGCTTTTATTGTACTGTCGTGACATTTTGTAACTCTATGTTTCATTCATTATCGAAAGGACGAAGCAACGCTCGCGCGCACTTGCTCTGCTAATAATAGTAATAAATAACACTTTCTCTGCCCGATAATTCTAGTTAATAAAATAACTCTAGTTAATAATATAAATTGCTTGGTGGGTTTATAGCCAGTATCAAAGTATGTAGGTAGGTAAGTGAATTTTCTTTTTGAGAATAAATTCTTTAAACCTAAATAAATGTAATAAAACTATTTCTTACACTCATACAAAATTTTTGTTTTAGTTGGGTTAAACTTCGTAAAATTTTCGTTTCTTCTTAATTAATTGCTTAGCTAATAATTTGGCCCTTACGTGTATCATTGGATAAACTGTTTCTAAGTTTGTTTTGATTAAAAAAACTTCGCTGAGTGCTCGTTCACAATCTGCACTGTAATGGGGAAAATATAACAAATTTAAAGCAAATTGAGCCAGTGTTTTATAAATTTCAAATTGTTTTTTATTTCAAAATGTGTTTTTTTTTTTCAAGTCGCAATTATTACCGCAAGAATACATATCTATAATATATATATTACTTTTGTTAGAAAGCAAACAAATACAGCTCTTATATGATTATTCAAAGAGACTTCATTCAAGTAAATGATCTAGGCACGCGTTAGGTAGTTGGGATAGTTCTACTAAATTCATGCTTGCCGGTGGATGACTTTTTTTTAATTATGAAATGCTTCCAGGTCGTAGGAATATAAAAATCGTACATTTTGGTGTACGATTTTGGCCTAGCGATCGTACAAGAGTAAAAATGCAAAAAAATCGTATGAGTACGATTAAAATCGTACATCTGGCAGCCCTGCTGCCGCAGTTCAAGGGCGCTAGCGCCGCTCCGGCCCTTCCTTCCCCCCTCACATTCACACCCGCAAGTGGTAACGGTTTACCTAATCTATGGGATGCGCGTAGAGTTTATAACATTCAAACAGAAAATTAAATTAATATTTTTTTTTTGGTATGAAAGTAAAATTTAACAAATTATGAAAAGTCGTAGAACAAATGTTGTTACTTATGATGTTAGCTATCTTGTCCTGCAAGGATGCTGGTGTTTTACAAGTAACCCTGTATATATATGATGTTGGATGAGTGTTTCTAAAAATACAAAAACATTTTTTTTTGTAATGTCTCAATTTGAATCAATTTATGCATTTTGCGTATTCATAGTATATTAAACAGATAAATCTTAATATATATAAACTAGCTGTGCCCGCGGCTTCGCCCGCGTTGAAATCAGTGTCACACAAATTTTTCCCGGCAAACTTCCAGTGAAACTCTCATCATAATCGGCTTAGCCGTTCCGTAAGCCTTCCTCTTGAAGCCCTCTCTCCATTGGTGAAACCGCATGAAAATCCGTTCCGTAGATTTTGAGGGAATCGATCACATACACTTTTGGGGACTTTGTTTTATAAAACACTAACTGTTGCCCGCGACTACGTCCGCGTGAAGCATGCGTCGCGTTTAACAAAATGGTTCAGTGAATTCGTCAGAATTGTGGTATGAAATAATGTAGTAATAATATAGTATTGTAGTGTAAATATGTTTAAAATATACTGCATGTAATTTAGTTTTTAATATGGTTCTACGTAACTATATGCCACGGAATAGCGTAACGCACGCTCCTCCGTGACTCCGTGATGACAGAGGTAAATAAAAAGTATTCTAGTGACGTAAAGGTTAGATATTGTAAAAAATATTTTTTTTTGTACTACTTATAAGTGATCAATATAAATGTTTCTTGAACACAGGGTTGCAACGCAGTTGTTACGCCCTATAAGGAGAACCTGCTTGCCTAATTTTAAGTTTGAACTGTTATAATTTCGGAGATTTCGTGATGAGTAAGTCAACCTACCATCCCCCGTTTTAACCCCAAAAAGAAATGAATTTCTAAAGATACATTATTTCGACACCTTCTCATCATCTATTGAGCATACATTTTAAATTTCAAGCCTCTTACTTCAAAAACATAGGACTTTCATACAAACTTCCAACCCCCGTTTTATCCCCCTAGGGATCGAGTATCGTAAAATCCGTTCTTAGCGGATGTCTACACCCTATAAGAAACCTACCCGCCAAATTCCAAGTTTGTAACTGTTATAATTTCGGAGATTTCGTGATGAGTATGTCAACCGACCATCCCCCGTTTTAACCCCAAAAAGAAATGGATTTCTAAAGATATATTATTTGGACACCTTCTCACCATCTATAGAGCATACATTTTAAATTTCAAGTCTCTTACTTCTAAAATATAGGACTTTCATACAAACTCCCAACCCCCGTTTTACCCCTTTAGGGGTCGAGTTTCGTAAAATCCGTTCTTAGCGGATGCCTACCTCTTTCTTATAAGGAGCCTACCTGCCAAATTTCAAATTTGTAGGTGTTATAGTTTCGGAGATTTCGTGATGAGTGAGTGACCTTTCGCTTTTATATATATAGATATATAGATTAGATAACGCGTCACGTTGTCCGCGATGGACTTCTAAGCTACTTAACCGATTTTAATCAAATTAGCACAATATGTGGAGTTTGATCCAACTTGAAAGATAGAGTATATTTTATTTTGATAATATTTAATTCTTATATTTAAGAGAAAAAAAAAACAAGGCGGTATGAAGTTTGCCAGGTCAGCTAGTATATAAATAAAAATGAATGTTGCTTTGCGCATAACTCGAGAATGGCTCGAACAATTCGTCTAATTTATTTTTTGTATGTTCCTTAAGGCCACGGATGTTTTTAATACTATAAAAAAAAATACTATTAACTTTTGACAGAACGAAGTCTATTTGGGCAGCTAGTCGTAAATAAAACTTTGCAATCGGGTGATAAGTAAGAAAAACGCAGTTTTCTTTTACTTTCGCTTAAGTATTTGCACTAAAAAAATATAGAAAATCAAAAAATACCCAGCTATGTATTTTTCAAAATTAAAGAGAGTGCGAGTAAACTGCGAAGCGAGTCCGGTACGTGAAAGTAATTGAAACACAGGATAATTATATACTTAAAAAGTTAAATATAATCAAAAAATAAAAGACTTGAACTTGAAGAGAGAAGTTTAATATGATAATATTAACGTCAATCATAAATTTGATATATTGAAAACTTTCAACAAAATATTTTTAATTGGTTGTTATAATTGCCCAAAGCTTACAGTAATTTCTAAATGACTCATTGCAACCATTAAAATATTAGGGTAGTAACCCACGTCAAATTACAAATAAATATTGCGTCATATTGTTAAGATAAACATTAAGATTATTGAATCTAATATTTTTAAAATCCAAGCTTTATTTTTTACCTTTAAAATAATAGGTACCATTCTAATTATTCTAAATAAAAAATATAAAACCTGTTTTTATCGTGTTTCTGTTGTTTAACTTTCTTATTGCTAAGACTAGGAAGAATGCTAAGACTAATAATAACGTATTTGTAAAACTATAGGTATAACCTCAAGCAGTTTAATTTCAATCGGCAGCATCCTTTTACATACAAGAAAGATAACCAATGTTAAGTACTAATTTGTTCCTTTTCAATTAAATATGCGCAAGTTTCTTTTATAGGCAAGGGATTTTTTTTTCTACGACATTTTTTTGGAAATAATTAAGATAATATAACGAGAAAACAGTTGCGTTTTTATCTACTGGCGAATAGCAACGACGATGTATTTAGTAATATTTTTATAATGCAGCATATTTAATTTTAATCTAATTAATAAAGAGAAATATACTTTGAGATTGATTAAATTGTAAAATTGTATTAAACAACTGATTATTAGACACTGTATCATGGAATATACTCGCATGAATATTAATCAATATAAGAAGTATATTCGAATTTTGTATATGTATATGAGATATATTATATTATCACAATACTGGCGTACTTAGCACAAAAAAAGTATTTAAAATAAACACACTAAATTTCAGTATTAAATTAGTAATTATTAGCAATTTCAATTTTACTAGCTAAATTAAGCTAAATTTAAATCGTTAAACGAAAATTATATTGCTACTTATTTAAGTTATTTATTTTAAATCAAGGTTATTTTTCAGCCCCTCCTAAGGCACCAGGTACACCAAAACCTTATTGAAAATACAATCTAACTTTACAATTTAAAATTACAAGAATTTACATATATAGTACACAAAAGAAAAAAAGTGTCATTTGTTCGACTATTTCATTTTTAAATATGGTTTTTCAAACCATTTTAAAGTTAGAATAAAACAATGTATATAAATAAGAATTTAAGGATATTTCTAATTTGTCAATAATCAGAATTACTAGTTTTCCAAAAAAATAAAATAATCTTTAACAAATACACAATTATTACTTGAATTATGAATAATGCTCAATAATATAAGGCATAATTATAACCATATAAACGTTAATACCACACCATACGAACGTTATTTTTAAAAGAAACTAGCATTTAACTAACTCCAGTTTTCAAAATAAAATAATTTGTTGCCTATCTAAACATACTTTATACTAAATAGTTAACTTAAAATTAATCGTTTTCGTATTCGCTTAAGTGAAATGTACTAATCTACCATGTAAGTATCAATTCTTTATATGAACATTTTTTTATTTAATGATTTAATTTCAATTCGGATAGCAATAAATAAGCTATTTATACTATATTTGTAACATTTACTTGTATGTATATATGAACGCGAAATATGTTTTGCATAGGATACCTAATTACTATAATTTTACTTATAACATAATAATTTATCTCACTATCGATTACAAATTCATATAAGAAGTAAATCACTCAGTTTTTTACTATTTCCATCATTTGTGAAATAACTTCGCATTTTAATAGTTATGTAAAATGTAATGAGACACAATAACACACGAATTTTCATTTAAATTGTTCGTTACACGTATTTATTGGCAGTAAATAGAGGAAAATGTTTCACGCTACACTAATTACTATTTAAAGAAGGTACACCATTAATATCAGATTCGTATTTTATTTTAGAAGACTGCGCAACATCCATTCTCAATTATTACTATTTTGTTTTGTTTATAATGTTTATAATTCATGTTATAATTTTCGAAAGCTTTTTTTTACTTTGAAATAATTATGAAAATGTATAGCCAATTCAGCGAAATAAAAACTGACCTTAGCGATTTTTTTATCCATTTAGATAATCTATATCTTGTAAAAAACTTTTTTTCCAATAAATTTTAGTTATAAATTTTACGCTATAATATAACATCCGTTTAATCAAACTCATATAAAAATGGTCAAAAAATAAGTCGATGTGTTCCGGCCGTCAATCAATGTTGGTAACAAATATAAATTTTAGAAACCCATTTTTCCTTCTTCTTTAAATATAAATACCATTCTGATCTCTTCTTTTATAAATTTATAGCTAGTTATATAACAAATATAGCATATTGTACAAATACAATGAAAAAAAAATCTTGACATCCAACCTACAATAAGCTCTTAAATGTTTATAAATAACGACCCAAACCTCCGAGCTATAAAGTCGGCGGCGGTATTTTGCTTCAGCTTTTCTTGACTATCAAAATTAAATTAATTAATTATCAAAATTAATTTAAACTTTCCTGTTTAAAAAGGCATTTACTTGAAAGTTGTGCTGTTATGGAGAAAGATGAGAAATAGATCGGATGAATAACGTAATATTTTGTATAGAAAAACGTATTTTTCCTCACTTTATAAAAAATGTATTATAGTGAAAGAAATTTTTAGAAAACCCTTAATTAGTAACTACAAATTAGTCAGCCGTATATCAAACCGCTAAGGGCAGTTTTTAATGTACATTTAATAACACAATTTAATACTAGAACTAAAAACATAAATTAGAAAGTTTAGTAAATACTGCGATAGAAAATTAAATTAATATAAATATAGTATCGCCGTTAGAATTGCTTACATTTTTATTAAAAGATCATTGGAATAGCCCAGTTTTTTTCATTGAATTTAACTAGTTTTAGTCCAAGTGAGTTGTGTTATAGTCCTTTGAGTGTGTATTTTATACGTTACAATAATGTTTTGTTCGTCTATTCTAGATATTCACTCCAGTAATCATTTCAGTTACTGAAATAATAGGTTATATTTTATAAGGAGTTGTCTCATTATTCCATAGTATAAATACATAAGTATTCAGTTGAAGTAACTTTTCGACTATTTTATCAAAAACTATACATAATTATAAAGTTATGACGGCTAAAACTTTGAGTTATACATTTATAAAAATATAAGACAATTTTCTTGAACCAGTTTTTACAATAAGAAACTGTTGAATATTTATTTTTTATTTTCGTAAAAAATAAGAGAATGAAATATAAACACTGAGACTTGCATATTAAATTCTAATACTGTAATAATGGAAAACGGACATATAGATTTTTTTTACAATTAATGGAAAATACCGACACTTTTAAAATAACATAAGGAAGTATTTACGAATATATTACAATAATAAATTTTGCTTCTAAAAGAAGGGCAGATCTAATTCGACTCCTTTGCATTTATATCGAGTATTTATTTTTACACAATTTTTTAGATTTAAATATGAATGTCAAAAACAGAAATTATAATACAGTTGTCATTATTAAATGCCGTTATTAATAATTACATATTAAACATAATTATATTTTCGTAAAAAAACGTTTGTACTAATTGGGCTAATTTTTAGCATTGTCAACATTTAATAACCTTTTTAATATCATACAGGACCAATCTAGCTTTAAGTATTCACGTTTTCTACGAACGCAACTTATCCTCTCTAGATTATCACATATTTCTTTATTTGCCAACCAGTCGGTTGGTTCAAGTATCAAGTTCCTATGAAGTCAATCGCCTCCTGTTCGTTTAACAGTCAAATTTAAATTACACCAATATCAGGGATGGGGACAAATATAATAACAAAAGAAAAAAAGTCAAAATTTATTATAATGTGTCTGCATTAAGTCGTCACGTAACAAATTTAAAACCAATTATATCGCGTTCAGAAACAATAAAAATGCAACGTACAAGACATTTCACAGGTTACTTGAGGAGGACGTAATTAATGTCATTTATATGGAATTATTAATTCACAATTATATAAATAATACACTTACGAGAGCTATGTACAATCAAATGCAAAATTAGCTACATATTCTTAGAGAAGGATGTGATGTAAGGGGGAGGGGGGTTCATCACGTCATGTTGACGCCGAGAGAGCGACTCGCGTACTCGTACACCACGTAGGAGATGGAAACGGCGGGAATCACCTTGATGAAGTTGGGTGTGATACCGCGGTACAGGCCTCGCACGCCCTCGCGCTGTACTATTTCGCGGAACGCACCTCGCATTGTACCTTCGGCGACCTTCGCGGCTTTCTCTGTCAACAAAAATGCGATATTAGTCTAATTTTTGACCACCAGAGAATTATTGAAATTATAATAACAATTGATCCCAATCAATTAGTCGAAATAATAAATCTTTCACTTTTTAATAGATTTACTGTTAATTACTTAAGTTATTTAGAGTATAAAAATTAAATATTAAAAACGATTAAGATAAAGAAATTAATAATTCTAAATTTCACATAATACCTTGGGCTTGCAGTCTCGTCCGGACGAGGGCCAGCGGGTAGGAGCACACTTGCCCCAGAGTGCAGGACGCGCTCCCGCACGCTAGCAGCAGTAGCATGCCTGGCTGCTCGTTGTGCGTCTGATATTTGTTTATATACTTTTTTTTCAGAGTTTCGTAGACCGCAAGGTCGATGCCAGCGTAAGGCACTATCCCCAGAATATTTGGAATGTATCCTTTATAGAAACACTTCAGTCCCTCCCTTGCATATATCTTCTTTGCTGCATCTAATATGCCGTTATATTGGCCAGTTTTTCTTAAAGCTAATCTTGTCTTTAGCACCTCTAGTGGGTAAATCACAGTTTGACTAATCGCTCCTGCCGTGGCTCCGGCGACGAATCGTTCATATATTTCTAGCGGTTGATTGTGTTTTTCGCCTTTGATCAGCCGTTTCACTTGCTCATACGCTGCAAACTTTATCGCCGACTCCGGAGCTATTTTTATAACGTTTATTCCGTTACCTCGCCACAAGCCTGATATACCTCCTTCATTAATCATCTTAGCTAAACATTTCAACATATTTTCTCTGGTTGGATTCACCTGAAATGTAAATAATAACAGAATGAAACATACCTCACACGAATTGGTTAATTTCAAATGGTGTTACATAAGCTAATACGAACCTGCAAAAACACTTTGAGTCTGTCCAGTGGAGCGGTACAGGTCCGGCTGACGGCACCGGCAATACCACCAGCTAGTAAATGACGCCACCACTTTCCTGTCTGTAATTCGGTCGGAGTGAAGTCATCGGGCACATTCATATCCTCACCAATGTCCAGATACTGCAAAAAATAAATATAATATAAAATTCAAGAATTATAAATTAATTAACTTATTTAAAATGAACATTTCTTTTTAACTAATATATCAACATCAGTAATATTAAGATTCGTTAGTTTTTAAATTACTTCATTATAATTTTCGTATAAAATTATCAATGGTACTTGTACCTGCTCTTTCATATTTCATTATCGTTAGTCAAGAATTGTTATTTACATTCTACTTTGAAAAGGTTATTTTTAAGAATAAGAATTTCAAATCGATGGGGCCGTATAATCGATGAAAATTGACTGAATTACTTAGTAACGAAAATGAGGCTCAATTGTCACAAACGTTATTTGTACGTCTTTATGAAATCAAGCAATATAGCGTATGTGACAACGCGTTGGCGCAACGGTCACAGTCAGGGTTGGAGAAAAAAACAGACTTTTTACATTTAGGGATCAATTTCAATTCATATCAATTATAGCGAATAATAATCCATTTGTACACTATTTCCTAATTCACGTTAGTAAAAATTAATTAACAAAACGATAAATATTTACTTTTTGTTGCGTATCTCTAATCTAATTATTAAAAATTATAATTAATATATTAATTAATTATTATTAATCAATACAAAACACTTTATTTACATACACCTTGTATCTAGATAGGTAGAGATATGGAATAACCACTAATCCAGTGAATTAGGTACTTTCTTTCGACGGCTGACATAGGAACTTTCCCTGCGGGACTTTACAGCTTGTCTGTCTGTCAAATACTTCATTTCATTTAATTATTAATTCTGTAAAGATCCAGGACGGATCCGATCAACTCCGGGACGTAATAAAATAATTTTTAACAAAAAAAAAACCGACTTCAAACAGGAAACTAAAAAGTGAAAAATAAATTTACTTAGTACAAAGTAATTCGTATTTTGATTTAGTTAATCAGACATTATTAAGGATTATTGAAGGTCTGGACCTTTATTAAATAGTAGTGCTTTATAGTACTTAATGCAAACATGATTAAATTTACTAGTCATCCGTACGATTTTTGAATTTCCCTCGATTTCTCTGGGATCCCATCATCAGATCCTGGTTTCCTTAACATGGTACCAAACTAGGGATATCTCCTTTCCAACAAAAAAAGAATTATCAAAATCGGTTCATAAACGAAGAAGTTATCTCCGAACATACATTAATATATATATATATATATATATATATATATATATATATATATATATATATATATATATATATACACGGTCGAATTGAGTAACCTCCTCCTTTTTTTGAAGTCGGTTAAAAAAAGCATGCAATTTAGGAACAATTCATATCGATTCCTCAGAAAAATACATTCATTCATTTACAATTAAACGTAGTTTTAAACTCTGTTTTTTTTTTCAAGTTTTAAACATTGTTTAAACATGTTCGGTTGTCATCTACACCTAATAGCGATCGTTACTCATAGTAAGGAATATATCCGCCAACCCGCATTGGAGCAGCATGGTGGATTAAGCTCTGATCCTTCTCCCACATAGGGAAAGAGGCCTATGTCCAGCAGTGGGATATTACACGCTGATGCGTAGCGTAGTGTATGTGTAATTGTTATATAGTTAAGATTATATAACATATACAGGAATATTTCGAGGTACGTAGTGCTCATCAGAAAAGCATTCGAGTCAATGATTTGTCTCCAACTACAATATAAATAAAAATAAAAACTAGCTAAATCTGTGTTAAAATAATCCTACACTATAACAACAAGTTTTACAGCGTTTAATAAATATTTAGGGCCTAAAGACATTAGCATAATTAATACAGTATGGCAGATAATCTAATAATGTAACGAACATGCCGTGAATGCAAACTCGCACCTTAACTTTTTAGGGAGTTTAACACCGAAAGAATTCGAATAAAAGAAAATCAGTCCAGCCGTTTCAGAGATTAGCCGAAACAAACAGACTAGAGACAAAAATTAAAAAAAAAAAATGTTATTTGGTTTTTGGTTTAGTAAACAGATGTTATTTTCATATAACAAACAGACACTCCAATTTTATTTATTTGTATAGATATAGATTAAAATAATTATTATAGGTTTACTAGCCGACTCGGCAAACGTTGTCTTGCCGCTAAACGCTATTAAAAATAAGGGTTGAATGTAGAGGGTTGAAAAATTTTGGGTTGTATGTATTTTTTTAATGTTGTATCATAAAAAAATAAAACATAAATAATTTATTTAAAAATTAAAGAAAAAAAAATTAGGGGTGGACAACTTTTAACATTTAGGGGGATGAAAAATAGATGTTGTTCGATTCTCAGACCTACCCAATATGCACACAAAATTTCATGAGAATCGGTCAAACCGTTTCGGAGGAGTTTAACTACAAACACCGCGACACGAGAATTTTATATGTTAGATACTTTAGTATTGGCGTTAAATATTTTTAAATATAATATTATGAGTAACTAGCTGACCCGGCGAACTTCGTATCGCCTAACACAAACTTTATCGTATGGTATTAAAGTTCAAATTGACTTTTAAGTATTATCACAAATCTTTCGTATGGGAGTATAGAAGTGTTGTTTTTAGACTTTTTCACAAAATTTTTTTTTTTTTTTAGAATTTTTCTCTCCGTAAGAACCATCCTCGTACTTCAAGAAATATTTTAAAAAAAGAATTAACGAAATCGGTCCAACCGTTCTCGAGTTTTGCGCTTAGCAACACATTCAGCGACTCATTTTTATATTATAGATTCATAATCTGTCATAAAAATGTTTGAGTAAATTGTATCAATAGATAACTCGAAACCGCTGCACAACTACAATATATTTTTTAATACAGTTGCTCAAAAAGTGGCGTATTGCAGGGACGTATAGCGTTCGGGATGTGGGCTATTACATACTCGTGTTTTTTTTCACCTTTCCCGAACTCGTGCGTTCTCTTTCCCAACTATCAAAATAATGTCTATTAAAAACAAAAACCAGCCATGAAGTTTTTACTAAAAAAATTCATAGAAGTTTTGCTTAATTTTTTCGCAACTGTATTAAAAATAGTCGTTCAGTACACGTGCGGAACCGTCATTGCAACTTGTTCCGACTGTCAACTCTCGCCTTCGGCTGTGCCTCGGCTCGGGTAGACATTTGTCGGAACTCTTTGCAATGACAGCCTTTCCACACTTGTAATGAAATATACTATTACTTATTTAGAAAGAAGAAGTTATTACTGTGGCGCACATAACATCGTCAGCACTGCAACCGGTCGTATCGTGTTTCTTTATCACTTTGCTTATCCAAATTCTGGTTTTATATGTCACTTGCTCAGTCTGCAGTAAAACGCTACAGTATTATTCTTAGAACATGTTACTATATGCTTAAACAACATTTTCTTAGTATTTAATTATTTATCATTATGTTATTTCTTAGAACAAGAGCTGATAGTCACCTGGTAAAGATTTACTCGATTGAAAAAGCTGGCCATTTCATTGTCTAATTTTTTATAAATATAAAATTTTAAAGGTATTAAAAAATGCTTAAGAAAACAATTTAAGCAAAAAATTTATAAATTTTAACGCTCATTTACGTTTCACTACCTCAGTCAGGGCCCTTGTTTTTATTTTGTGTTATTGAGATAATACTAAAAAAAGCGTGGTAAAAATAAAGTATAATACCTTTTAATAATACCTAAAAAGTACAAAAAGTCTACCAGCTTTTGTTTATAAAAATCTTACAAAAGCAATTTAAGCAAAAAAAAATTATAAATTTTAACGCTCATTTACGTTTCACTACCTCAATCAGGGCCCTTGTTTTTTTTTGTGTTATTGGGATAATACCAAAAAAAGCGTGGTAAAAATAAAGTATAATACCTTTTAACAATAACTAAAAAGTACAAAAAGTCTACCAGCTTTTGTTTATAAAACATCTTAAAATCTGTTGAAAAACATGTTATATTTACCGCTGTGTGTAAAAAATTTGTAGCATTCCAGTTTAGCATCATGGTGACGAGCGTGATTAAATATTCCCAATACATATTTTTTGTTTTAAAAAGGACGACCTTTATTAGCAATTTTGATATTGCCTGCACAGTTGCGCCCATTATAATTAATTAACTTAAATTTATTGAAGCAACAAATTGAGCTTGTCACTGACGGTGGGAATGACAGCGGGACATTTTGCAAGTATACCAATAACTTTTTAAAATAAAACAGCTGTGAAAATAGTTTGATTTAGTATTGCGATTACAATATTTATAATTGAACTATTATTATTGTTGTAGAAGTTATACTAATAACAAATAGCTTATATACATAAAGCATACATTAATAAATTAAAAAAAATTACGAGCCATTTTCGATATGTTACCAGGATCTGCTTATCATATCTATAAAGTGGACACGTCACCGTATAAACAAAGTGACTTGTCGTCTGACCTCGCTTCTCGTGACGTAGTTGTGCAACTAACACAATAAAATAAACCGCCTGGTTTCCATATCAATAATATTATATATACAATCACTATGATGTTACTACAGGATTGTATACAATTAATTGATACTTAATATGCGTGTCTTATGGAAACTTTATAAGAAATAAAGTATTTTAGTAAGACAAAACACAAAAGTTAATGTTTTATTCAGACTAGTGGTAGCCCAGAGGTCGAAATTCGACTATAATTAAAAATTTAAATTAAAGAAAACCAAAAAATTATGAATATAAAATCTTTTTTTTAAATTTTCAATTTGACTACAGACTGACAATCAACATAAAAGTATATATATATATGCGTGTGGTAGTGTGTGTAATGTTTTTTTTATTGATTTAATATAATTACATGCATATTTAAAAAAAAAGTATTCTGCACTACTTCTCTATATGAACTATAAGTGTGGATATTCCTCCGTCTACGCAATTTTCGTAAAAAGGGGTACAAAGTTTTTGCTTCACGTATTAATATAGGTATATACGAGTATACTAGCTGACTCGGCAAACGTTGTCCTGCCGCTAAACGGTATTTAAAAATAGGGGTTGGTGGTAAAAGGGTGAAAATTTTGGGTTGTATGTATTTTTCAACGCCGAATCATAATAAAATAAAAAATAAATAATTTATCTAAAAATTTAAAAAAAAATTAGTGTGGACTGCTTTCAGCCTATAATATCCCACTACTGGGCATAGGCCTCTTTCCTCATGTAGAAGAAGGATCAGAGCTTAATCCACCACGCTGCTCCAATGCGGGTTGGCGGATATATTCCCTACTATGAGTAACGATCGCTATCAGGTGTACACGATAACAACCGGGACCGACGGCTTAACGTGCTCTCCGAGGCACGGTGGGGAGACCCACTAGGACTGCACAAACACCCAGACCACGGCAAACACCTGTATGGCCAATACAGATGTTTGTCATGTGCGGGGATCGAACCCGCAACCGCCAACGCAACAGGTACAATCCATGACTGTAACCGTTGCGCGAACGCGGCGTCATGAGAATCGGTCAAGCCGTTTCGGAGGAGTTTAACTACAAACACCGCGACACGAGAATTTTATATATTAGATTAGACTTTATTCTATATTAGA
Organism: Melitaea cinxia; assembly: GCF_905220565.1. Taxonomy (NCBI): domain Eukaryota; kingdom Metazoa; phylum Arthropoda; class Insecta; order Lepidoptera; family Nymphalidae; genus Melitaea; species Melitaea cinxia. The sequence goes on along the minus strand of NC_059424.1, from coordinate 12,866,791 downwards.
CTTTATTAATACGAGTGTAAGAATATTCGTTAGATTACATTTATATTTATAACTATTCGCCATTAGTTATATTCTTGCATTTAAACCGTTTCGGTTCGGCCGAACAGTTTGCAATGAAACTTATGAAACAGCGCTCATTTTGATTAAGATTTATTGAACATGTGGGTGAAAGTAACTAGATCAATATATATTCACAATTTATTTATGTTTAAACAGACGAGCTACTTTGATAGACTCGTTCCGCATGATAGCTGCTCTCTCAGGTCACCTTACTCACCACGGGGGACACGACACTACTTGAGAGCAGCATTATTTAGCTGTGATCTTCTGTAAGGTTAGGTTCTTCCCCGGACCGAATTTCTCCAGATGCTCCGGATATTTCCTGCTGTGCCCTACTTTAATGATACTGCTATTTTAATTGAAGAACAGATCCGTATTTATTATTTTAGAATGTTTCTTAATAAGTTTAAAAATAATAATTACTACGTAGGTGTACTAGACCCACGTCATTATTGTGTTGATGTATTTGAATGTGTAAAAATTAAAAAGTCACTGTCTCTAAAAGGATGTCAAGGATAATTCGAGTGCCGTTTTCTTTTAATATTAGAATATAACGAGGTCAATGATTATAACCTTAAGGTTTCGGTACTACCTTCATACACTCAAGAGACACAATTAACGGTCCACTCATCTAAAATGTGATTGATATTGTTTCTTTATGTTAACTTGCACTTTGAGTCTTAAGCGCAACCTTATAAGTGAGTGTATCTGCAATAAACTAAACAAACACACGCGCTTTTTGTTTACTACTTTTGTGGTTTTTAACTTTTTATTCAAAAGTAACAAATTTAGTCGAAATTCGATATCTTGGCTACACGTTCTGTAGACGGATAATTTTGTTTTACGGTGTTATGATACACGATACCTCGACATACTTCGATTACCAAGGTGTTAAGACTGCCGTGACATCAGTCTCCAAAAAAATGCCACTGGACGCAGCTGAAGCATCCAGGGCTGTGGCACTTGCAAACGCTGGGTTTAGCCAGGGTCGCATGGGCTGAATACTTGGATATACACAAACTATTATTCATTACGCTATACAGCGTTATAGAAATACCGGTCCTTATTAAAGCTCACGGAAAGTCGCAGGAGATGTACACCAGAGAAATGATCGTTAAAACGTACCGCTGCTACTGTATGGTGTCCTGACCCAAAGGTTATCTGGAAGAAATAGCTATTTAGCGATAAGATCGCCTTTGTATATCTTGTATTGTATATTTCTTTATATGTGTCTGTATTTTGGTGTACATGAAGAATAAATAAATAAAGAAATAAATAAACGTCTCGAACGTTCCCCGAAATCGGTCCGCTAACGTCTCCTGAGGCTCGTAGCAGCTTGTTTGAGGTACGAAACGTTAGTACGAGCCTAAGAATCTAGCACAAAGCGACTTGAAATTTTTTGGACCCGTTCAAGACCCAGAACTGGCCGTAGCTCAGAAAACAGCGAGACTTAGGATTGTTCAAGAATATTCAAATTGGGCTTCGGAACATTGCAAGGCAGTTCTTTTCTGTAAAAAATCAATCGCAATCGCTTGTTCCCACGCCGCGAGATTTGTTGCCGGTTACTTCGATGAAGTCAAAATTCGGCGATTACCATGTCCATCTTGGAATTCTGACCTGGACCTAATCGGACATGTATGGGATAACCTCAAAAATTGAATTCGGAGTCGTACAACAGCTCCTACAACCATTAGAGAGCTAATAACTGTTGCTGTTGGCAGGTCATTCCACAAAGTGACATCCAAGACAATGGACCGATTTCCGGATCGGTTGAAAGGGTTAATAAAAGACAGATAAGAAAATAACATTATTAAACCAATAATTTTATAGTACAATTTTTCATAATTGACACTCTCTTGATTTTTATTTTTTGTAAGAAAACTCTGAACATTCTTACTCTTCTACTTATTTTTCTTTGTTTAACCTTTTAAAACCTTCTAAAATGTTTCATTTGTTTTCGTAAAGATTAACTAAATCTCATATTATAACAAAATAAATTGAATCCTCATAGAGTTTTTAAGTAATTAAAAAATATCGGTTAATTGTGCCGGTGTCGATTAATTAATGTTTTAAGGGAAATGATACGCATTGCTTTCCACGGAATTAGATGGTACCTACTACTCGTATATGATCTAATACTTAGTATTTATATAATATTATATTAATCACACATTGCTGTTATCTGCACCATAATCGCCTTTTAAATATTATTTATATTATTGTACATTATTTTGAAATATTCATATTGAGATATTTTCAATCATTGTTTGGTACAGTTGTCGAAAATGAAAATCAGGTTCAAGCAAAGAAAGATTGAAGATAAGACCAACATAATACCCGCCGCATACTTATAATTTGTTTCAACAATTCCTATTACTTTAGCTTCACAGTACATTACTGTAGGTAAATTCATTAAACTGAACATAAGAAATTGTTTTAGTTACAATTATTATAAAGTTATAAAACAAATTGATTGGATAATTGTATCGCCTTAAACTTCACAATAGTATTCTTTAGCTCTTAAAGTATTCACATAAAAAATATAAAGTATAATGGCTTTTTAAATGCACGTGTATGTTTCGTGTTGAGTAATAATATAGATAACTACGTAGCGCCCTTCACAGTGACCAATTTAGAACGATGTACACGAGTGGCCTTAAAAAAAAAATTTAAGTGTCTGAGGCTATTTTTCTATCTTTTATCTACACTATTGATATACAATTGTATTTGCTCGCAAACGAAAAAAACCGACAACAATTTCATCAACAAGTAATACAACGTAAGTAGACGAACTAAATTAACAAACGCACTAGTCGCACCCTATGATTTTCGAAGGTTTCTCTCGATTTCTCTGGGATGCCGTCTTCTGATCCTGGTTTCCTTATCATGGTACCACTGTTAGGATATCTCCTTTCCAACAAAAAAAAAAAAAAAGAATAATCAAATTCGGTTTAGAAACGACGAAGTTATCCACAAACATACTTAAAAAATTATATATCTTATTAACCGAAAATATGCCCAATAGACATTGGGCGATTCTCAGTCCTACCCGATATGCACACAAAATTTCATAAAAATCGGTACAGCCTTTTCGGCGGAGTATTGTAATTAATATTGTGACACGAGAACTTTATATACCTATAAGACTAGCTGACTCGGCAAACGTTGTCTTGCCACTAAACGCTATTTAAAAATAGGGGTTGGTGGTAGAAGGGTGAAAATTTAGGGTTGTATGTATTTTTACTAAAATAAAGAATAAAAAATTTATCTAAAAATTAAAAAAAATTAGGGGTGGACTACCCTTAACATTTAGGGGGAAGAAAAATAGATGTTGTTCGATTCTCAGACCTACCCAATATGCACACAAAATTTCATGAGAATCGGTCAAGCCGTTTCGCAGGAGTTTAACTACAAACGCCGCGACACGAGAATTTTATATATTAGATATACAGGTATACGGTCGAATTGAGAAACCTCCTCCTTTTTTGAAGTCGGTTAATTACAATAAATTCCTAGTTTGACTTCCACGGTAAATCAAACTCAACAAATAATAACCTTGTTTTCAACACGGTCTCAGTATAGCGATAAAATAATTCAATTAATTCATCTTTTACACGTGTATTTAAAATATATATTGTTTATATTACGTATCAACAAATCGTTTTAAATGTTTATGTAGACAAAGAAAGTTAAATGTAAGTGTATAACGAATTTGTGCTAACAGATACGTATTATCCATGTGCCTATTACATGAAATAAGCGAACGACCGCCCGCTCCAGCTTTGCACTCATTCAACAATAATTTAAGAGCCATTTCACAAAAATCGGTAACAATCCGCGAAATTGTAATATTTTGACGTCGTTAATCTCAGTGTTGGATGCAATAATGTAATTTATATTCTTGAAATATAATAGAGCAACCTTTGTTGTAGTCCATAGTCAGATCAGAATTTTGATTTATATTATGTGTATAAAATTATTAACCTTTTCATCAGCCTCCTCCCTGGGTAAACGGTCGCAATGTATACTTTGAAGTCCTACTTTTCAATAACCTCTACGTTGAAACCATTTTAAAAAAATATCATAATTTGTGGAATATAATTTTGTTGTCCACTATCATAGATTTTAATTCCATTTGTATCTCTATTAAACGATAAAAAAAATTTAAAGTTACGAATATTTTCCAAATAAGTACAATTTTAAAAGCGATATTTCTCTTAGAAAACTAAGAAATTTTAACGAACTATCTTAATCAAAGTAAACTTACATCATTAAGGAATACAAAAAAAATAATTAAAAGATGTAATTATTTTTAATACATTTTATATTAAATAATAAAAAGATAGTATATATTGCCACGCATCAAGCCCGGTAAATCAGTCGAGCGCTAGCGCTCTTACGGCCGATCCCAATAACCTATCTATCCCTTACTAAAAGTTAAAATACATACCACCGATATGTGTCAGCGCATTTTTGCGTTTCAATAAACAAAGATAGTTAGAAATGTCAACCCAGAAATTTGATCTATCTTTCGGAGGGCTCACTGCTTACCGTAGATAAGTAGTTTCATACAAAAAAAAGATACCATTGTTTCAATATCGCTTTGGCAGTTATCTGTTATTCGTTGACATTACTAGCTGTTAGAGTTTTACATATCGCTCGATTTTGGAGGATAATCAAAGGAATCATTGTCTATTTATAATATCTAATCAATTAATAATGGATCTGTTCAGTGATGAAAGTGATAATGAAATGTTTGAAGCTGGAGTATTTGATTCAGACAGTATTGTTGGTTCAAAAGACCACCAAAATTATGCGCGCATTAATCATATGAGTCTCCTTTCTGAAAAAGAATTTATATTCAGATTCAGATTAAATAAAACGTTGGTAAACGAGTTATTAATAAAAATAATGCCAGATTTGAGAGTACATTCTTCCCGGTAAGTACATACGAAAGCCGTGGAGTCACGTGTTATTTTATTATTATTTATAACTCGAATACCTTGCGTTTATATTACATTTTAGGAATAATGGCGTATCGCCATTACACCAATTATTGCTGACACTGAGGTTCTATGCATTGGGAACAATGCTGGTATCGGTAGCCGACTTCATTGGGGTATCAAAAACATCAGCTAGCAGGATTGTGTCAGATGTCTCTCGAGCCATAGCTGGTTTATATCCTCAATATGTAAGGATCTTAGAAAACACACAAAATGGTTTCTATGAAATAGCAGGATTCCCAAGGATACTGGGTGCAATTGACTGCACACATGTCCCTATACAGTCACCTGGTTAGTATTATATAGGTATATTTATATAAAAAAATTAATAGTTAATAATAAATGAAAATGTGCATGTTATATGCTTACATTCGTTCTAATATTATTGTGGATTATTTTATTATTAATTTCTTATGTTAATTTATTATTTTGAAAATGAAATTATTATTTTCCATTATAACTGTTTGAAACTGAACATGTAAAAAAGAATGTAATCTAAATAACTTATAACTAATAGATACTTTTAATTGTTTATACTAAACACACAATATTATTTGCACACTAACATTAGTAGAATTATTGAAACTGTTAAATATGAAAATCCATTGTACACCATATTCTTGCAAATAAAAATATTATTATATTCTATTGTTTTGTGCCAGGTTTATACATAAGTGTCTAATATGAAAATACTAAAAAATATATAGGTTCTGCAAATAACTGTAAAATACCTACTACTTACCTATATTTTCAGACTTAAATACAGGAGAAGAATATAGAAATAGGAAAGGGATATTTTCTATTAATGTTCAAGGAGTATGCAATGCAGACTTATTATTAATGAATGTTGTTGCTCGATGGCCCGGGTCTTCTCACGATGCTACTGTATTTAACAACTCGGTGTTAAAAAGTAAGTTTTTATTTAATTATTTAGTAAATATGTATATTTATGTATTTTTTTGATAGTGCTAATGATAATAATAAATTCTTTATTTTATTATAAGTATTTGAATGTAGACATTTGTATGTAAGTTTATTATACATCTACACCACCTACCCAATTTAGATAATAAGTTTCCTTTCTATGTATGGGTTGTCTGGAAGAAATGGCTAATTAGCCATAAGTCCGCCCATTGTACTTCACTGTCTGTAACTATCTTTATGCTTTGTTTGTAATATATTTGTGGTGTACAATAAAGTATAAAATAAATAATAATAAATAAATATGTAATATGGAATATAGCTTTATAATAGATTCCTATTTGCAGTGCAGTGTGAAGAAGGGTTGTTTGGCAATAGGTGGCTTATTGGGGACAGTGCATATCCTTGCACTTCATACCTTTTAACACCATTGCTCAATCCTACATCTCCTCCAGAGCATCGATATAATGAAGCACATATAAAGACTAGAAATACTATAGAGAGGTAATTTTTATCTTTATTGCTAACAGGTAACTCTTATATTATACTTGTATTATTAACTCCTATACATTTTTCAGATGTTTTGGAGTTTGGAAAAGACGGTTCCCAGTACTGTCTTTGAAAATCCGATTGTCTTTACACACCACCCAAGCTATCATTGTTGCTACTTCAGTTCTACACAACATTTGTAGAATACATAACATCAGTGATGTTGAACCTGAAGTTGAGGTGCCACCTGAATCGGTTTATGATGACGGTGCTGAAGGACCCAATGGTCAGCAGAATCATCTAGCACGACATGAACTAATTAATAATTATTTTACGGTTTAAATTTTTGAATAAAAAGTAGTTTATATCAGTTTATTTCATTTTTAAACATTCCAATGTTTTTGATTTAACATGAATACCAAAGTCAAAAAGAGTTCAATTCAAAGTTCATGGAATTTAGTGTTATGTTTTCCCTACAAATTAGTAGTTAGTAAAAAACCCCAGCGGACCGCTAATCTATACATATAATAAAATGGTAGGAAAGTCAAAACTGTACATTGAATATTTTTTTTAAAGAATACTTGGGACGTGATCTACAATCGATACCGAAGCCAAAAATATAGCATAATTTTTGTGTTTGTATGTCCGGGATAAACTCAAAAAGTACTGCATGGATTTACTTCAAATTTGGCAAGAATATTATTAAGAAATCGGGTCAACATTATAGGCTACATAATATCACGCTATCACCTATGAGGAACGAGCAGTGAGCCTTTAGGCATTCTGTAGTATATTTAGTATCAGCATTGCACCCGTGCGAAGCCGGGGCGGGACGCTAGTACTCAATAAAATAACTTTTAGATCCCAATAATTTATTAATATAAAGTTGAAAAAAAAGGAGTGCCACTATACGTATAAACATCACAATCAATCAATTATAATCATCAAATCAATTATCACTTAACACTATTTTTTAATTGTTCTATTTCTAATTGTAATTTGATTGTTTCAAGCTCCACTTTTTTTGCCTTGGCTCGAAAATAAGCCGCCATTGCTTGCTCCTTATCACATTGAGCTCTCTGAAGTTCCTGAGAGAGCTTTCGTTTTTTATTTTCTGAAAAAAAAAATAAAGTTTTACCATATGTCACAAGTATTATCTGCATTAAAATATAATAAGTTAATTAACCTTACTTCAATAAAGCAAGTTCTAATAAAGACTAGGGTATAATCATGTTTATATAAATCTTAGGTGCAATACAAAAGGCAATTTTTCGCATAAGTTCTGTTTTAGCGTTTATTGCTGATAGTGTCTGTCTTTATGTCTAACAGAGGAATATTTTCATAAAAAAAATCTTTGATGAATATGAACATGTAACAAATATGAAATCAAATTATTATATATTTTTGTTAGTATTTTCCTATTTTTTTTTTTCTATACTAACATAAATTAACTGAGTTACTTACGGCCACTTTTAGGTGTGTTAAAAACAAATTTTTTAGGAGTATGCTTCAAATGACCAACTGCCTCTAAACTACCCACCACCTCATTCTCATCTTTGTTTGTCTCATCAGGCTGAACGTCTAAAATTTCCACATTTTGTATTTCAACTAGTTCCTCCCTATCACCGCCGAACTCCACTGTGAACCCAGTACATGATGCACCTAGCATGGATGCTACTCGGTCCAGTGCCTCATCTGGAGGGATGTAGGTCTTTCCACCACCTGTCTATAAAAAAAGGATTTATTTAATTGAAATCTAATAGTTGTTGGCGAAGACTTAAAAAATATTTTTGCATTTGATAGACCAATTCTTTTAAGAATCTCAATTTACTATTGCTGCTTATTATTAATTCATATGCTATATATTCACAGCACACTACAACTCGAAGAAACGGAGAACGGCAGTGCCCCCGTTAGTTATTGGATAAAATGACATTAATACCACCTAGTTTGATCATGAAATAAGTAGCAAACCTTGATATTGTTTTGTCGTATGAGTGCATTACGTTTTCTGGCAGCTTTCTTTAAATTTTCCCACTTGAGACGTAACTGCTCAGGGCGCTTAATTTCTCCCGTCATTGCACTGAACTCGTGAGCGATGGATTTCCAAGCTTCTTCCTTTAATTTATTATTAGTGGCGTTGGTCGCCTTAGTAGTAATTATATTGTGCTTGGAAATCAGATCCAGTAAGGACATCACTTCATCCTTTCCTAGGGATCTCGATTTCATCTGAAATTATGTAGTGAGTTACATGTTTTTGCCGGGAAATTTACGCAAGCATCACATCAAATGATGTCGTCTTTTAGTTATATAATACAAATGCGTTTGTAATACTTACGATTAACTGTTGAGCCATATTATTTCCAATGAACACGATTATAATATAAACTAGCAGTTAAAATCAATTGATGTCGAATTTGAAATTCAAATGTGAACTTTGTGCCGCGTTTCGTTTTTAATAAATTTTCATTTTGTCTAGTGTAAAACACAAACATAAACATAAATTATTTTTCTCTGTATAAATTATTTAAATATGCTTTGATAATAATTAACATTATTAACCCAAAAAGTCTTACTGCAGCTATTAGATACATAAAACGTTTTTGAAATACTTATCTTAAGATCGTAAACTATTTATTTCAAATTGAAAGAACGAAACGTTTCAGAGGGATGCCCTTACCAAAGATAGATTTTCTATCTCTCTTTGATCTTAGATAAGCTTGTGTCTATATTGATATTGAAACAACGGTAATAGATAGATTATGTTTAACTATCTATCTTGGATTGCTATCTACGTTTAACTGTAGGTAGATTATTGGGATCGGCCGTTAGAGGTAAGGTCCACGCCAAATTCTGCGCAGCCGTCTCTTTCGCTCACACGCGCCAAGCGCCTGTTGTTATAGCGGATAAAACGCATTTGATACTTTCATAATAAAATATAAATAAAATAAACATATTACGAAAATGACTGTAAAATAATATAATGATAATTTCTGTAAACAAATGGATAATTTAATTTTCTTTTCTCACACTATCAATACAAATAGGCATTTCAATCTGTTTGTCTTGTTATTTGTTAATTAATATGTTTGTCGGTGTCGATGTCATTAAATGCTTTTTTATTCATATCGTAAATATTAGATTCATTCGTAAACTGAAAAAACTAAATCAATTTAAAAAAATTGTTTCATAAAATTGATTTTTTTAATTTTATTTTAAATTTATTGACTGTTGTTATATAACATACTTGAAATTTTTAACAAATTAATTATGTAAAAAACATTTTATACTATAGTTATAATTTTTATTATACATCAGAAAATGATCACGATGGTCTTTTGGTTGTCACACTATACGTACTAGCACAAAGATCGCGCGGCTCGTACGACTCGCGCGATGCGACCAAATTTACCTAAACTTGCAGAGCGTAAAATTGTGAAATGGCTCTTAACAGATTTTATTAAAACATATTTTATGGTATAAATAAGACAACACAATCGAAATTCTTTAGATATTTTTTTCGTACCAACAACAAGGAAATTTATCAAATATTACAAATTACTTACTTATCTAAAATAATTAACTCTAGAAATTTAATTTTTTAATTTATGTGTGAGTTAAATTTAATAATAACAGTAATTATTATTTTAAAGTACTCTATTATTATCAAGCTCAGCTAACATTAACAACTACTAACCTAACACCTTAAGTGATGGATGAAAACGCGTCTTATATAATAGGGGATCGGACAGTAATCAGATTTAAATCTATAATGTACTTAGATAAAATAAATATACTGTTACCATTATTTGCCGAATAATAATTTAATATAAATCATTTAAATATTTTGAAATGAAGAAATAAAATGTTGTCAATAATATTTTTAATCTGTACTAAAACACAAAGTACAGTACGTGACGTCATTTATAGAATCAAATATTGGCCACGTTCCACTACGCGTTCGCAACGCCCGCATCACGTTTTTACCGTGGCACCATATTGCGAGCACACAGCTGACGCCTGACACTCAACAGCGTGCAGCGCTCAAATATGCGTACCACTTATAAAATTGACCCATAACGCCTGCGGCATTTTTTACATTAGTATGGTCGTGATCGATGGCGTTGTAGATCTTAGGTGGAACGCGCCCATAGTTAAAATTCCCGTCACGCGCTCTCAGATGACATATCGTGGCGTTTTGGCGGGATTTTTAAACAAACAATATTAAAACATGATTTTGAGTACCTAAAAGGCTACAAATAAATAAAAACGCTTTCTGAAAATTTATCCGATCCCCTATTGTATTCACATTGACTTCAATTACATCGACAAGTAACACAACCTCTCCGAGGCACGGTGGGGAGACCCACTAGGACTGCACAAACACCCAGACCACGGCAAACACCTGTATGGCCAATACAAATGTCTGTCATGTGCGGGGATCGAACCTGCAACCGCCAGTGCAACGTACAATCCATGGCTGTAACCGTTGCGCCAACGCGGCGTCAAATCGCGCAGATGGAATTAACGAGTTTATTAGCATTATTAGATATAACTAAAAAATTACTTCTCAAATCTCGATTACATTTAAATAGAACCACATGACAAACATCAATCAGCATCAGGTACACCCAGTGAAAAGTTATGCGGTATAATATACTACATAAGTCGACGAAAAAATAGTCAAAGTAAATACACTTTATTAGATATAACTCAAAAATTACTTGTTAGATTGCAATTAAATTAAAATGGGACCATATGACACACACCACCTTTAGATTAAAACAAAAATTAACCTAGTTTTTAGTTACCCAGTCAAAAGTTCTAAGGTAACATACATATAAAAAAATACAATCGAATTGAGAAGTTCCTCCATTTTTGGAAGTCGGTTATTAAAAAAGTTTGCGAATAAACAGACGAACACGTACGGCAACCCATTTTATAGTATTTACATAGTTAAGATTAGATTTAGATTAAAGAAGTGGAGGTCGTCAGTGTGTAAAAACAATTACTTATACATACATATATAGCATCTGATGGTGATGATAATAAATTAAGCGAACATACAAACGCCGACGTGTAGAAACGTCACATCGGATGTTCAGAACTTTTTAAATGACTCCAAAAAAGGAGAAGGTTACTCATCATGTCATTCAATGTACAGTTTTGACTTTCCTACCAGTTTTTGTATGTACAGATATATATATATATATATATATATATATATACTGTATAATAAAATATATATACTGTATATATATATATATATATATATATATATATATATATATATATATATATATATATATATATAGTCTTAGATAGTACATTCCTTTTGTGGTGTTTTTAAAAACAAATTAACTTTACGGCAGATTGCCGATTGCAGAGATGAACTCACATGGTTTATATAAGGTTTCAATTATTAAAACTAACATTATCAAAAACTACGTTTGTACAAAAAAAAAACAATACACGTGAAAATATTACTTTCATATGTGTTTCAGGGGTTTCCCTTTTGTTATAATTTGAGGTCGTGAGAGTGACGTAACCGAGCCACGGAATTGCGCGTGCGACGTAGATGCGTCATCGGACGCACACGTTATATTCGACGAATTGTGGATGCAGGCAGATTACAAAAGAGTTCGACATTATTTAATGTTACTTCTTATCTCTGTTTTTAATGTTCATACTTAATGGTTAAGATTTTAAAACAAAAACTATTTTTTAAATAATATAAATAGTAAAAAATTAACAATACTTTGAAATACTGATATAATTACTTAATTGTAAATATATTGTATAGTTTTAAAGCAACGGAAATTTGTATTACAGTGACATTTGGTAATAATAACCAAACCACAAAGCAAACATTAGTTAGACGTAAACGTAAAATATGGTCAATCATAGTGTAACATAAATATTTTAAAATGTATTGAAACAGGTGAATATGATGTAACTACATACATAAAAATAATAAATTATTTCGTGGATCCTCTGTAAGGAAAAAATATTTTTTAATTACAAAGAGTTTATATTACAATAGTAGAAGATCGAACAATTCTTTTTCGAAAGATTCTTAAGTAATAAAAATATTTTGTAAATATTTAAACCATGTTTTGTTGCATTATTTTTATCGCAACTACAAATTCGAACCGCTTGAAAGGAGCACGGAATTTTTAATTACTTATTTCGTAGCGAAGTCAGGGAAGCCCTTTTTCTTTAAATGTAGCGACTGGCAACATCTTTACTTGTGAAAATTACACGTTTATGACTAATAATCAGCGAGAATGACTTCTATTACATACAAGATGTAAGGGACAGCTATCCTTTAATTGAAACCATTAATTCAGACTATTATTCTGAGTACCAGACAACAAGAATTTTTATCGCAAGCCATAGAGAAATAGATCTGGAGGTTTTTTATACCTCTCCGGTGAGTGAAAACTCGCTCTTATTCATCTAGAATCGTATTCCGTGGTTAATAACTATTTCTATTGCACTTATTCTAGCCACACAAATATCGTTGTTGACTTTGGAACCACGTAAAAAAAAAATACAGTCGAATTGAGAACCTCCTCCTTTTTTGGAAGTCGGTTAAAAAGTGACAAGCCTACCAAAATAAACCTACGAAAAAAAGCGAAAAATTTCGAAATTTTCTGATAAGAAATTCTACTAGTTCTAAACTCAGAATAGTAGTTATGAGTATACTGGCGAAGTTGATAGATAGCTGTAGCTTGCATGCTGTAAACATGTTAAGTTGAATATAGCTTATTTCACGTTCGGGGAAGTCCCTTTAAGGTACGGGGATGTTACGCGATTCTTTGAAAAAGTTTGACAGTTTGGAGAAAATTTTATTGATGGATCGTCAATCGTCCATTTCACATAGTCTTGTATCTTAATTATGTTACGATTTCCAAATTGTTATTTTTGTGCAAATAAGTACGTGTAGTGGTTGTGAAATAATTCAACAACTTTGGGAAAAATTGAATTTTTCAACTGTGTGAGTATTAAATATTGTATTTGTGTAATTGTATTTTGGAATGTTTGATGTGTTGTTCAAACTTTAATTTATTAAAATAAAAATAAAAAAACTGCCGATGTGCGAGTTTTACACTCGCGTACCCAGGGTTTCGTACAAATAGTCTAGTCAACAAGTTCAAAAACGTGTTTGATAGAAATAAAGCTCCTAAAAATATGTGTGGATAGCTCATTCTATTTGGGATGCCGTCTAGATAAATGTTTACTAAGGATTTACTAGCACATAAAAAATTGCGATTGTTATTAACAAGAAAAAAAAAGATAAAAAGGTGTTTAGTTTTTCGTGAACAAAATCTAAAATAATGATATTCGAGGAATTTTGAAAAAAGATCTCGAGAGGAGAAAATTTCCAATAATAATTGTGTTTGCTCGCAAACGAAAAAAAAAACCGACTTCAATTACATCGACAAGTAATACAACGTAGATCGACGAAAAAATAGTCAAGTAACTACGCGTTATCAAAGATTACTCAAAAAGTAGTTATCAGATCTCGATAAAATTTATATGTGACCATATGATAAACATCAGCTTTCGATTAAATTAAAAATTATCAAAATCGGTACACCCAGTAAAAAGTTATTGCGGATTTTCGAGAGTTTCCCTCGATTTCTCTGGGATACCATCATCAGATCCTGGTTTCCTTATCATGGTACTAAGCTTGGGATATCTCCTTTCCAACAAAAAAAGAATTATCAAAATCGGTACATCCAGTAGAAAGTTGTGAGGTATAATACAACGTTGGTCGACGAAAAAAGCGTCAAGTAAAAACGCATTATTAGATATAGCTCGAAAAGTAGTAGTTAGATCTCAATTAAATTTAAATGGGACCAATTGGCACACACCACCTTTCAATTAAAAGAAAATTTGTCGAAATCGCTCCACCCAGTCAAAAGTTCTGATGTAACATACAAAAAAAAAAAAAAAAAAATACAGTCGAATTGAGAACCTCCTCCTTTTTTGGAAGTCGGTTAAAAAAATTCTCGCCTCCCGGAACTATTTCTATTATTTATATATTTTTTTATACTCTGTAAATAGTGCTTCGTGTGGTCGTTACGGCATAGACGCGTCGTCTAAAAAGCCGATATATCACCTAAAATATTTTTTTAAGTGAAAACGTCTAATAAATCGATGTACGCCGGCGTAATGCACGAAAAAGGATGACTCATTTTAGCGTTACGCTCATTGTACGCTTGCGCCGCATATATATATCTCTTTCACTCGACTGGACTATGCGTTCGAGGATAATTTTATTATTTAAAGCTAGCTGTGCCCGCGATTTCATCCACGTGGAATTAAAAAAAAAAATTTTAGGTTCGCAGTTATAAAACTAAATAAATGTCTAAAATAAAAGTAGCCTAAGTTACTCCTTATTACATCAGATATATGCCAGTGAAAGTCCGTCAAAATCCAGTCCAAATCGTTAAGGTCCAGCCGTTTCAGAGATTAACCGGAACTAATAGACAGAAAGACAAACAAAATTGTAAAAAATGTTATTTTGGTATATGTACCGTGTATTGTATCCATCGGTTATTTAAATATTACAAAAAGACATTCCAATTTTTTTATTTGTATAGATGTATAGATATATATATATATATATATATATATATATAACCTGTACAATGCAAAATAATGATGACTGTTTTTGCCGAAAAGTTCTCTATAATGATGTATCTAATGTATAGTATACATTAAATTGAAATATCTAACTGATTTATAGATTGTACACACAAATATTTTAATATATTTCTATTATTTTGGAAGTTTTAAAATTTAGAACTTCGAATGTAAATATGCCAAGTCAAAGCCAATAAGGGTTTTATGGCATTGTTACTGTTAAAATAAAAATATATATAAAATACTAAATAAGAGGGCGGCAAAATTTTCTTCCACCCCGGGCGGCCGACAACCATGCTACGCCACTGATGCACCCCACGTTTTAGCTATCGTTGGGTGAAGTGTCTATTTGTATAGTCCAATTTTGTAGAAGTCTCCTAAATGGTAAAAAATATGGCTTACTTCCAACCACAGAAAATTAGAGTAACAGTGTAATTTAGTGAGGTGACACAAACAGCAAATGAATGAACAATGCTAATAAGCCATAGATGAGAGTAAAATTCATTTTGTATTAAAATATTGTTGAAATTATTTCAAAACATGATAATATATTGAATATTTTTGTTAATAATTAGCAGAGGTACAGAATTATAAAAAAAAAAAAAAAAAATCGAGCATCCATATAAAAGGCAGTTATTTTATATTAAATGGGATAGCGTTAAAAATGTTCAGGGTGAAATTGATATTCAGAAAAATTCATAATATAAAATAAAACCTTTACAATAAACACTACTATAAAATATAGACATTTATAATATTTTGTAAGCATTTTTTTTCGCTAAACATAAAAAATAAACAATATTTAACAACTTAATCTTATGGCCGATCAGTTTTTCAACCATAGGTAGGCTGTTGGTTTAGGGAATCAAATTTTTAATTTTATTGTTTTCTTGTGTATTAACTATAGTCCTCTAGTCTTGTGTTAGCGCATATGTCTGTCCTATATTTAAGTATAACTATATGTAAAAACTTTTAATTTGCCTTTATGTACCTAATTGTATATTTAAATCCATGTTATTTAGCTGTAAGTTTTCCTGTAAAATAAATAAATAAACTTAATAACAAATCGCTTTAGGGTAACATTGTTTTATAACTCATTAATAAATTGGAGTTCGTAAAAAATTAAAACATAGGTAAAGGACACGGCCTATTTTATCGTTCATTTTGTTCATTCACTTATTTCATTCACCTCTAAAAATATAATCACCACATCCCTATTTGCCCTATAAAAAAAACATGTTGAAATGACATAATTGGCATATTAAAATTTTAAAAAATATTAATTACAAAACAAGTAAACACGTTTATTTTCGTATAGTTTTTAAATCTTCAATACGATATTAAATATAGTAATAATGGCAAGTGAACTAACAAGTGATTTGGCCAGTAGGCCAGTGATAAATGATAATAGTCAAAAATTAATTAGCGCAAAATATTATTTATGTAATTTTATACTGTCGACAAAAATAAATCTAGATACAAGTTTTTTTATTTCACTTAATAGTTTGAATTATTATTACTATTTTTTTGTTTGATTTATTTTATTTTACGATATTTGTTATTTTCTAAAATACTAAATTTTCTAAATAGTTTTATGTACTTAATTAAAAATCAATCAACAAAATAAAAATAAAAATCTTTTTAAATTTTCTTTCAAAATTTTTTATTTATTTAATTGTGTTGCTTCTATACTATCCGAAGGAACTTCGTTCCTACCTGGTATCCCATGACACCACGTAATTATTTATTTATTGTAATCTTTGTATCATATAGACAAATTAAATAGCTATACCTAAATGTTAACGATAGAAATTACACAGTTTAGACAGGACAGGTCGTAATCATGTTATGGTTTACAATATATGTATGTATGTACACGTTAAAGGATAATAAGAAATTTTGCCAATAGAACATAAAAAATTTGATACTGAATAGGTGTCATCCGCCCCTGCCTATAGACAAACGGTCATTTTTAACCGAATTCCATAAAAGGTTTTAATTCTATTGTATTTTTTTGAAAATGTATTATACCTCAGAACTTTTTACTGTGTGGGCCGATTCACTTATTTCATTTTACCGGCCGATTTTGATTAATTTTAAATCGAAAGGTGGTGCGTGTCCATTAAAATTTAATTGAGATCTAACAAATCCCTTTCGAGTTAGGTTAGGTTAGGTTATCTACAATAATGCGTATTTACTTGACTGTTTTCGTCGATTTACATTTTAATTTACCGCACAACCTTACACTGGGTATACCGATTTTTAATGATTCTTGTTTTAATTGAAAGCTAATATTTATCTTGTAGCTCCATTTAAATTTGATTGAGATTTGATCACTACTTTTCGAGTTTTCTTTGTAACACGTATTTAATTGACTATTTTTTCGTCTACGTACGTTGTATTCTCGTCGATAAATTCGTAATCGCATTTGAAGTAATTTTAATATATGGCAAATATTTTGAAGAGTGAAAATCGCAATGCAAGCAGAAAGTTAAACTTTTGGCAAAAATGCTAACTTAAATAGTGATTAGATACATTTGCCCTAGATTTTATCATCAAAAACCATGTGGAAGAGAAAGTGGCGATGACGCAGGGCAGTGAAAAGTTGAACAGCTATTATGAATTCGCATAGCAAATAAGCACAGTGGATAGATTCAGAAATTTGTTTAGAAATATAGATAAAAATTAATAGTCATTTGTCTCCATAATAAAGAAAAAATAAAAAATATTTCCTGGCTCTAATTTAGAATTCAACATTTATTTTGTTAGGTTTTATTTTTATGTATCTAAATTATTAGCTCGATCTAATTTTCGCTTGTGAGATAACGACCTTCTACGCTATGTCTATCTACTATTGCTCGATTGATATATGTATGTATACGCACGACGCATTGTCATATTACGTATTCAAAGACAATATACCTATGTAGACAGGATAGATAAATATACCAATGGTTAAATTAAATACATTCGTGGTCATAGTAACACCGACACTCGTGGTGTAATTTTAGTAAAGTGTTATAGTTACAATAATAATGCATTTTAAATTTCTTTGGACACATTCCAAACGTCATTTCTGATGAACAATTAAATATAAAAATAATAATTAATAAACAAAGAATACCTTAAGTATCCATTCCAAAATATCGCTGTACTCGTCTATCATGATGACTTTTAAAAGACACAGGTTCAGAAGTAAGTGAAATCTAAATATCGACTGTAACTGCTCGGCGACGTTCATTAATACTAACTATAATGCTACACAAACCCGGAATTAGATAACATTTACCTTTGCCAAACATCGGCGGAACACGATCAAAAAGTCCTCGAAGACATCGCCGGTCGCTCCCGTAACTTCTTCCAATTCCAGAGACATTTTATATAAATTAAAACTAAGTTGAACTAGAGAAATAAAACCAATATGAACTATTAAATAAATCACAGATCGATTTCTTTGGAACTAAACTATCAGATCGATGGTAATACTTTAGCTAATCGAGTGTGCAGGTTGCCGAGCGCGACACTGAAAACACGTCCAGTCGAGCTAAGTGACATTCTCACACTGACTTGTGACTAGTTTTGAATTTCTGATTATAGACCGCGTGCACGATCGGAGCGAAAAACCGCTTCGAAATGGTTGTAAGCGGCGATCGGCAGGAAACCACCTCTACTTAAAATCGACGCTATTACCAAAATATGTAATGTACAGTTTTGCTTGTATTGTTGACTGGGTAAACCACTGACATTTGATAAAAAGGTGTGTTAAGGTCGAAATACAAGTTCAGAGGGGGCTCGTCATGTAAATAAGTCTAAGATAGACTTTTAATGACAGCAACGCATTTAATTTTATTATGGTCTATGTATAAGAATTACCTTAACTGTACGATAAAACTCGTAATTAATTTGTCGTAGAAATTAATAATATTAATGATATTTGTGTAATAATACCTATTATAATAATTATTTTAATGAATGAGTTTATCCAACATTAAATATAAAAAAGTTTTAGAAAATATTATTTTTAGTTTAAAGATGATTCTATATAAACTTAGGTATGTACTTGAAATGCAAGATTTTTATACAACTAGGTCAGCTAACAAGCGTACGGCTTACCTGATGCTAAGCAATTTCCATCGCAAGCGCGTTGCCGAGCCTACCCCAAATCGCCCCCTGCTCTGGTCATCTGACACATCACAGGAACGAAACAGTAATTGAAAGAAGATTATTTAGCTGCGATCTTCTGTAAGGTTGAGGTACTTCCCCAGTCGGGCTGCACCAGATTTTGAGCAGAATGTTTCCTGCTATGGCCTATCTCAGATTGATTTTTTGTTGTATTTCATCCATGCACAGAAGGGTGCTAACCGTCTCGCCTTTTAATAGACATAATTATAGAAATGTTTAATTTGTTCTTGAACTTTTTCATTTAATAGGTTTTATATGTACCTAAATAAACAATCCAGATTTAAGACTAATCTAATATATAAAATTCTCGTGTCGCGGTGTTTGTAGTTAAACTCCTCCGAAACGGCTTGACTGATTCCCATGAAATTTTGTGGGGGTTAAACTGGTTAGTAAAATATTATAAAATTTTCTGTGCATATCGGGTAGGTCTGAGAATCGGCCAACATCTATTTTTCATTCCCCTAAGTTATGGGGAGGGGGGAATTGAGAGGGTTAATGAAATATAAGGCAAAACAACGTTTGCGGGGTCAGCTAGTGGTATATCATATAGAATACACATAATTGTGTTTGCTCGCAAAGGAATAAAAACCCGACTTCAATTACATCGATAAGTAATACAACGTAAGTAGACGAAAAAATTTACAAACGCACTAATCGTCGATTTTCGACGGTTTCCCTCGATTTTTCTGGGATTTCGTCATCAGATCCTGGTTTCCTTATCATGGTACCACACTTGGGATATCGCCTTTCCAACAAAAAAAGAATTATCAAAATCGGTTCGTAAACGACGAAGTTATCCCCGAACATACATAAACATATCTATAATATAAAAATGAGTCGCTGAATGTGTTGCTAAGCGCAAGACTCGAGAACGGTTGGACCGATTTCGCTAATTCTGTTTTTAAAATATTCCTTGAAGTACGAGGATGGTTCTTACGGAGAGAAAAATTCTAAAAAAATAATTAAATTTCCTGAAAAAGTCTAAAAACAACACTTTTCTATACTCCCATACAAAAGATTTGTGATAATACTTAAAAGTCAATTTGAACTTTAATACCATACGATAAAGTTTGTGTTAGGCGATACGAAGTTCGCCGGGTCAGCTAGTATATATATATACGGTCGTGAGTAACCTCCTTTTTTGAACTTAAATGCATGAAATTGAAGGATAAGTCAAATCATTCTATCTTTGTGCATGTCTCCGACTGCATGTTATGTACGACGTTGCATAAAGTTTCGAAGGACTACCGTATTAATATATTTCAAATGTACAGCACAAAATGTTTGATATTGTTTCTATTTATTTCGCTGACTTTGTGTGCATATTGAATTTTTATCTTGTTCCAGCTTTTTCAGTTGATTTTCTATTAGTTGTTCTAAATTAAAAGTTGAGCTAAATTATAAGTAGCTCCAGCTGGTATAATTTTATATTAAGAGATATTTTCTTTTAACATTAATTCGTGTTGTTATGTCATGTTTTCAACAAGGATATATAACCGCAATCTTCACTAATTGTCAAATTATCTCATACCTACTTTGTTATTGTAGGTGAACAGACATGGTGACGTTGTTAACGTTCATTAAAATGTTTCTTGAAAACTAAGTTTAGGCAGGTATAATGAGCAGGTATAGTCTTTTGTTCGGTTTAGTTACTTTAAAGGCTGTCGAAACTATACACAAAGAAAACAATTTGTGATGCGTCTCGAAAAGAGGAGAAGATATGGTACGTATTTTTGTAAACTATTGTAATTTTGTTTTGAACTCCTTTGCTCCATTACATTTTTTTGTCACATTTTTTTTTAATCTGCAGGTAACTGATTTGTTATATTTAGATTTATACTAGTATACTGATTCCCAGTGGTCCAAGTGGACCCCCAGGGATACACGGGAGATTCGACGGAGGTCTATGTTATTTTACGGAGGTCTACAAAAAAATGGGGATTCATAATTTGCACATTCCATATTCAGGAGAAAGTTTCGAGACGTGCAAAGCGCCACTGCGCCTTTGCCGTCGCTACTACCGCCGTCCGCAACGCTTGTTAAGACGTACAAATGGACGAAATACGACTTGTGGTATGGTGTATACAAATTATGAATCTCCATTTTTTTGTAGACCTCGGTAAAATAACATAGACCTCCGTCGAATCTCCCGTGTATCCCTGGGGGTCCACTTGGACCACTGGGAATCAGTATACTAGTATAAATCTAAATATAACAAATCAGTTACCTGCAGTTTAAAAAAAAATGTGACAAAAAAATGTAATGGAGCAAAGGAGTTCAAAACAAAATTACAATAGTTTACAAAAATACGTACCATATCTTCTGCTCTTTTCGAGACGCATCACAAATTGTTTTCTTTGTGTATAGTTTCGACAGCCTTTAAAGTAACTAAACCGAACAAAAGACTATACCTGCTCATTATACCTGCCTAAACTTAGTTTTCAAGAAACATTTTAATGAACGTTAACAACGTCACCATGTCTGTTCACCTACAATAACAAAGTAGGTATGAGATAATTTGACAATTAGTGAAGATTGCGGTTATATATCCTTGTTGAAAACATGACATAACAACACGAATTAATGTTAAAAGAAAATATCTCTTAATATAAAATTATACCAGCTGGAGTTACTTATAATTTAGCTCGAATTCAAAAAACTCATAATTCGCTAAGTAAAATTCTGTCACATATTTAATAATAATAATAATAATAATAACTTTATTTGTAAAGCACACTATTCCTAACACACACAATATATGCATATACATATAACCTCCGAGGCAGGCATTACAATCAAAGTCTTAAGTCTAATACAATATGTGAGTAATTAAAAAACAAAATAAAATAAAAAATAGACGATAAAAGAAGATAGTAGCGCGGCAACAGTGTGTCTCACAAAAAGGTGGGACCTCAGCTATTCTCAGGACTAAAAGCCCTGACACTGGTTTTCAGGACCACCATTCGTTTTCCCATTTTGGCGGTAATAAATTTCAAAAAAATTATAAGTAATCTTTTGACAAACGATTCTAGCTTAACTATGAACTATGGCGTTGGCAGGGTCACAGTGTGGCTTTAACGACAAGCTGACAACCATTCAATACACTCACACTAATTACTTATTACTAGTAGTCATAATTTATATAATCTATTAATAATTAACTTTACTATCTACTAATATATTTTATAGAGGATATTCGACTCCTAACAGCGTTCTTTCCAATGGGGGTTCTGTAGGTCTGATAGGTCACGTACCACGTGAAAAAAACCTAGACTTTATATAAAAAAAAAATTTGGTCTTAATATACGATCTACTCTGGCAACGTACTTCTCCATAAACGTCCAATACTATTTTTCTTAGCCCTAAAAAAACGTCGAAAATGTGGAATGTTATACTAACTGCCGCATACAACTAAATAACCGCATATGGTAACGAATTCTTTTTCTATCTCTATCTAATCTATCTTCTATCTAAGCCGACGAGTACCTATAAAAAATCCCGTGTTTAGAACTTTTTGCTTGTTAAAACTAGTTTATAGTGGCGGTCTCTATTACTAATGGAATGATCTAGCAAGATAAGGTATGGTACGCAGCACCAGAAAAATATTTTAAAAATAACATTTGTGGCAATAAACATTGAGGAGATACAAACTTACCAATGGCAAAATTTTAGCCTCTCATCTTGTTGCGTTCTGGAGATAATTGATCAAATAGACGCTATGGTGGTTATTTTTCTTTTTTTTTTCTTTTTCAATAACTATTGTAGCTACACTAATGAAATAAAATGTATTCATAAGATGAAATATTATTTTGATAGAATATTTCTCTTAATTGATGATTTTATTTGTAGTTATCACAAAGGTAATTACTTACTTAATCACAAAGTTAATTCAAAGACTAAAAACTTGTGTAGTGAATTGTGTATAATATATTAATTTTGAAAATAACAGGTAGTATATACATTTTGTTTTCTAAATTATTATTAGGCTTTAAATCTCTTTTCGTTATAAGCTGGTAAAAACTTCTTTATAATTAAATTTAATATTAAGTAACTATTTAGAAGAACATAACTTATTGTAAAACAACATTTTTTTTTATTTTTTTATTTTTTAGCTTACCTGCATTTCACTTTTCTTTTGTATTAATAAACATAATTAGTAAATCTGTATCAGGTAGTTTTATTCTAAATACATCATTCGTTGTTTGTAATATCTTGGCGCCCTATTTAAAATAAATTTCAGATATTTATTCCGCTCCAGGGTTTACAAGATCTCACGTCCCTGTGATACTAAATTAGGAAATATTTTATAAGTCTCATAGTTAGTCCGGTCAAATTTTTGTGATCCAAAGGGAAGCGCTACAATGCCTAACCTTAAGTCATTATAATCTACATATAACGACTATTAGTGTGGACATTTGTAATTGACTGTGTATGTTTCTGGCATAGGGTTCACTCACACCATACTGTGTATAGAAACGATCGAGTATGAAGTGTTTAATTTTTTCTCATTACAACCAACTTAAGTTATTACCACATTTTGGATATATATAGTTGACCATAAACTTCAAATAAGTAAAAAATAATGAAATTTAATGCGGTTGAAATTCGCGAGATGGTTTAGCATTTATAATTAAATTGAAACGTTACGTCAATACTCTAGATACATCTAAGTATTTTTTATCCGTTTACCGTTAATCTAAATAAATAAATCAGATTACTTTTATTTATTTAAATTGAAGTATTGTCGTAAACATTTTGATCGAACGCACTCAAACTTGAGTTATTACCTCAAATAGATGATTTCAATCAAATATATAGAAACTTGTCTTATAATTCCAAAAAATTATATATATATATATATATATATATATATATATATATATATATATATATATGAAAGAGGCTTATGCCCAGCAGTGGGATATTACAGGCTAAAATGTAGTTTATAAACACCAATATTATTTACTACCTTTTTTTCTCAAAAGAAATATTGCATTGCGGTTGAATTCGCGAGACACAGCTAGTACAAAATACATAACATTCACAATAGGTACGTAGTGTACTTTGAGTCTAAGCGTTTAGTGTATCTAAATTAAATAGTATCTATAACGCACAAACAAGTACTAACAACTGCGTCAGAAACTGATTTAAGTTTTATACTATTGAGTCATGCATTTCCGTTATTAATGTAAGAAATGAAGTGGTATATGTATGCGCTTCAGCCTGTAATATCCCACTACCGGGCATAGGCCTCTTTCCCTATGTTGGGAAAGGATCAGAGCTTAATCCACCACGCTGCTCCAATGCGGGTTGGCGGATATATTCCCTACTATGAGTAACGATCGCTATCAGGCGTAGATGATAACAACCGGGACCGACGGCTTAACGTGCTCTCCGAGGACTGCACAAACACCCAGACCATGGCAAATACCTGTATGGCCAATACAAATGTTTGTCATGTTTAGGGATCGAACCCACAACCGCCAGCGCAACAGGCACAATCCATGACTGAGACCGTTGCGCCAACGCGGCGTCGGTATATGTATAAGAAGATTGATTTAATAGTGTCAAATACATGTTTAACTAAATGTTTATAACACGTTCGGTGAAACTGATCATTATTTTAGCTTACAATGAGATAAAAATATAATAATGTAATGTCTGCAAGCCATAGTCTTAATCATGTTCATATAATCTTTATACATGTAACTAGCGGCCCGCTCCGGCTGCGCACGGGTATAAAATATACCTATATTACATTATATAAGCCTATATCATTTACTGAAAAAATGATTAAAATCGATCCAGTAGTTTTGATTTATTCATTACTGCTCGTGGCCCGCACGCGTTAACTTTAAAGTAAAACAATTGTTTTTTCCCTAAACCATGAAGATTTCCTGCTATCTTTGGAATATCTAAATTCATACACTACATTTTTACTTATTTACTTTTTTAACCGACTTCCAAAAAAGGAGGAGGTTCTCAATTCGACTGTATTTTTTTTTTTTTTTTTTATGTATGTTACATCAGAACTTTTGACAGGGTAGACCGATTTCGACAAATTTTGTTTTAATCGAAAGGTGGTGTGTGCCAATTGGTCCCATTTAAATTTATTTGAGATCTAACAACTACTTTTCGAGTTATATCTAATAATGCGTTTTTACTTGACGCTTTTTTCGTCGACCTACGTTGTATTATACCGCATAACTTTCTACTGGATATACCGATTTGGATAATTCTTTTTTCGTTAGAAAGGGGATATCTCTAGTTTAGTACCATGATAAGGAAACCAGGATTTGATGATGGGATCCCAGAGAAATCGAGGGAAACTCTCAAAAATCCGCAATAACTTTTTACTGGGTGTTTCGATTTTGATAATTTTTAATTTAATGAAAAGCTGATTTTCATCATGTGGTCACATTTAAATTTTATCGAGATCTGATAACTACTTTTTGAGTAATCTTTGATAACGCGTAGTTACTTGACTATTTTTTCGTCGATCTACGTTGTATTACTTGTCGATGTAATTGAAGTCGGTTTTTTTTTTCGTTTGTCTGCAAACACAATTATTTATACTATACTTATAGGCACGCTCCCGCCGCCCCGGCCGGCCGGAACCGCCGCAAACGCTACGTCCCGCAATTTTTAAATCTGTAATATCTTCGAAAATATTCATTTAAATCATATGCTGCAAAGGGCCATATAAATCTATATTAAATGAACAATGTATTTAAGGTATTTAATTAGATAAGGATTAATGCTGTATTGGTTAAAATCGCTTCGAAAATTAGCCATTATTTGTCGTAAAAAGTAAATGACGAAAAAATGTTATTGTGGGATATCCAAAAGAGATAGACATATACCATAGCGGAGTTTTCTGTAGACCTTTTCAATGTGTACAATACTTAGTACATTATTTTGATAAACCTCGTAGGGTTCGGGCTGCGTTTGCAATGTAAGCGGAAAAATGTAATTATTTACGACATCACATTAGAAACCCCAAAAATAACAGTATTTCTCCATTATTTAATAGATTTTATTATATATATAAACCTTCCTCTTTAATCGCTCTATCTATTAAAAAAAAACTGCATCAAAATCCGTTGCATAGTTTTAAATATTTAAGCATACATAGGGACATAGGGACATAGAAAGCGACTTTGTTTTATACTATGTAGTGATGTCATGACACACACATTGCAGCGCAATGCAATAATCTGAGTGCCTAGTGCGAGTTTTATTCACAGAAAAATGACAGAAACGCGTTTATACGTGAAAATTATTTTGTATGGGAATTTAAACAGTGCAGCCTAGACGATAAAGAATAGTATACGATGCAATCGTCGAGTCATCTAGCGGTAAACGCGAGAACTAGGTTGAAATCCCGAATTTCCCATACAAAATGAAGTTAAAGTTTGCGCCAGTTATTGCGAGACGAATTAAAAAAAACTCGCATTAGGCACTCTGTTTATACAATCTGTTCGCGATTCTTTGCGACATGATGACGTAGCGGTCGTTTGGAGGCAAACAGATGCCGCCTACAGCCGCGCCCGCCTTTCATTGATTCAATTATCAAATTATTCAATTGTACGATAGGGTTGACTGGCAAGGATCTATTCTGACATGTGATTCGGTCATACGACTGATTCTAGACTCGTTCAACGACGTTCATTGGCCACCGGTCTCGTGACCTTTTATTTCTTATTAAATTGTTTCGATTAACTTTTAATCGCCATGTGAATAGTAATAATTATATACAACGTCACGTTCTAGAACGAGTATTTAACATTATATTTTTAAATATTTTAATAACAATCAAGACCTCTATTAATTAGGTCGGGACAAAGTTTATTCGTTTTTTTTATATAGAAATTCAAGGTAAGAGTTCACAAAAGTTTTTTACATGAATTATGCCGCCTTAAACTTGCCGCCATCTCGTAGGTTGTAAGAGTTTTCGTTGCTGTAGAAATTTTGGGACTTCTCACTAAAAATCCGCGACAAGTAGTTTTGTCAGTCCTCTATTGACGTTAACTTTACCTAAAGAGTTCTGAAGAGATCGAAACAAATGGGAATGGGTGGAATGGAAAGGTCGGAGCTATATGATGGATGCATTAAGACTTCCCAATCAAACTCCTTGAATTTTTTGTCGCGTTTACGCCATTGAGTGTGAAGCGTTTATTTATTAATTTCTAGCGGCTATTTTAAACCCAACCCTGTTTCGACTAGTCCTAGTTGAGCCCTAGCGACTAATTGACGCAGTTTATAGTATCCTGCTTTCTGCTCCAGATGTTGGGAGTTTGATTCTCGCCTCGACTCTGGGTGTAATATATATATTTATTTATATGTGTTTTATTTATGTTTAAAAAAAAAAATAGTTATACCAATCGGCTGTTACCTATAACACAAGCATTAAGTTGCTTACTTTAGGAACATTGACCGTGTGTGTATGGTGTAAAAAAACTACAGAGCATACATTTAAATTTCAAGTCTCTTATTTAAAAAAACAGGACTTTCATACAAACTTTCAACCCCCGTTTTAACCCCTTAGGGGTGAAGTTTCGTAAAATCCGTTGTTAGCCGATGTCTGCAGCCTATAAGGAACCTACCTGCCAAATTTCAAGTTTTTAGGTGTTATAGTTTCTGAGATTTCGTGATTAACAATGTGGTATTTCGCTTTTATATATACGAGCCCCGATACAAAATAATTCGTCTAGTGTAAAATTTTCCCTGTGAGATTTTTTTCTTATTTTTGTATATCTATATAAAATATTAAGCTGTTCTACTATCGCATGTCGCTTTACTTATGCCATTTTTTAATTATGAACCAATAAAGTATTTTAGCTTTTTAACCGACTTCCAAAAAAAGGAGGAGGTTCTCAATTCGACTGTATTTTTTTTATCTATGTTACATCAGAACTTTTGACCGGGTAGACCGATTTCGACAAATTTTGTTTTAATCGAAAGGTGGTGTGTGCCAATTGGTCTCATTTAAATTTATTTGAGATCTAACAACTACTTTTCGAGTTATATCTAATAATGCGTTTTTACTTGACGCTTTTTTTGTCGACCTACGTTGTATTATACCGCATAACTTTCTACTGGATGTACCGATTTTGATAATTCTTTTTTTGTTGGAAAGGGGATATCCCTAGTTTGGTACCGTGATATGAAAACCAGGAACTGATGATGAGATCCCAGAGAAATCGAGGGAAGCTCTTGAAAATCCGCAATAACATTTTACTGGGTGTACCGATTATGATAATTTTTAATTTAATCGAAAGCTATGTTTATCATGTGGTCACATATAAATTTTATGGAGATCTGATAACTACTTTTTGAGTAATCTTTGATAACGCGTAGTTGCTTGACTATTTTTTCGTCGATCTACGTTGTATTACTTGTCGATGTAATTGAAGTCGGTTTTTTTTTTCGTTTGCGAGCAAACACAGTTATTAAAATCCTATTTTAAATTCCAAGAAGTTATAGCCAAAATAGTTCGTCTAATTGTTAATCGATGTAAAAGAGTTCGTCTATCGGTGATTATTTCTTCTTTGTACAGTTTTGTTGCATAATTTAAATTTGTAAAAGTAATTCTGTGTCATTTGTCAAGTGAGACAGTATAAATTCTGAAAATTTCAGTTTATATAATTAGTTTTCAAATAACAATGGGTCGTGGCAAACCCGTGTGTGAAGAGCTTCGAAAGCGAATAGTTTGTGGGGTCATATATCGATGGCTCCTAAGTATACTGAGTCAACTCTACTCCTAATAACTTTATTTTTTTGTTACATAGGTAGATAGGAAATGAAGTAAATATTATTAATATCTTAAAAAAATGAAATAGTCAAAAGTTGTTAGTTGACTCAGTATACTTAGGAACCATCGATATAGAATCGGCCAACATCTATTTTTCATACCCCTAAGTTACAAGAGGGAGATTAAGGGGGTTAATAATATACATGGCAAAACAACGTTTGCTGGGTCAGCTAGTCTTATATATAAAACTAGCTGTAGCCGCGACTTCGTCCGCGTGGAATTAAAAAAAATATTGTTCAGTTCGTACAGTTACAAAATAAATAAATTTCTAAAAACAAAGTAGCCTAAGTTACTCCCTATTTCGTAAGCTTTCTGCCAGTGAAAGTTACGTCAAAATCGGTCCAGCTGTTTCAAAGATTAGCCGGAACAAACAGACAGAAAGACAGACAAAAATTCCAAAAAATATTATTTTGTTATATGTACCATGTATACTCGTACATCCATATGCATTTAGTAATAAGCGGTTGTTTTAATATTATAAACAGACACTCCAATTTTATTCATTTGTATAGATTCTCGTGTCACAATGTTAGTTAACATACTCCTCCGAAACGGCTGGACCAATTTTTATGAAATTTTGTGTGTATATCGGGTATATCTGAGAGTCGGCCAACATCTATTTTTCATATACCTAAGTTATAAGGGGCTGTGTGCGTGAATTTAGGATATGGTATAGTATAAAACCTCACCAAATATCACCAAGAGTGGTAGAAAGTTAAAAAGTTGCTATTTTTTGTGTTAGTTGCAATAGTCACATAAATAACGCACTAATGCATTGACTAAGCCGCGAATACTGCTAGTTCTAAATGTTATTTCGAAGTGTTTTTCTTTCTTAGCATACCAGTAAAATAAACAGTTTTTACGGCATAGCTAATATATTTATTATGGCCTTTAAAATATATATTTATTGACTCCAAAAATTATTCTATAAAATAACGGAGAGAATAATCCAATGATTTAGAACCGCAACGTGGCGTTTGGCTACTGTTTTGCTACATTACAGGTCAATTCTTACAAGGCGCATCAACCCTAGATATATATTGAACACAATGACGGTTCAGTCTCACGTTATCAGTCTTCTTTATTGTGTAAATAAATCCTCGTCCGTGTATACGTTAGGCATCTATATAACACACACACATACACACACGCTGTTTTTACTACTTACACCTATTATATAACGCATATAAATTGCATCATGTTGCAGCTAAGCAAAAAAAAAAACGACGTTTATGATTTTTTAAACTAACATGATAAATAGTCTTAAATAAAATAATGCTTTTAATGAAAGGTTAATGTTGAAATCAATTCAACATCAACAAATCAAATCGTAAACCAACAGTTAATGTATTAAAAAAGTAACAATATTGTCAAAACAACAGAATAGATAGATAGTTTTGATCTATGAGAGGTGACAATCAGTGAAGTCCTACAAAATCATCGATCGCCATTCAATAATAGATATGATAAACCGGAATTTAACGTGTCATGAATGTCAATGTCTCGGCCGAACTGTGAGACTGAGGGCCTACTTCACGAGTTTTGGATAACGCTATTTTACGGATGCCGATATAAATAGACATTGAATGACATTTGAGCGGGAGATAAAATAGGCCAGTAGGACTTATTTCTCTTTGTTATCCACAACTGGTGAAACAGGCAATGAACGTATAACTTCCGTTCTCTACGTATTCTCAGTATTTTGACACACAATAATTCTAGGGACACAAGAAGTAAAAAAAAATGTAATTTATTCAACAAAAATTTAATAATATCAGTATTCTTATAATTTGGAAGACTCATGACACAAAAAAAAATCAATAAATGATTGTTATTTTTTTAAGGACGTTACTGTTTTTAACTCACTTTAAATATCAAAGTTGGCTGAATGGCAAATGTGGCTCTTAAAATTTTCAAACAAAACTTCACCATTAAGATATATACTACTAATTGTAAACCAATTATTTTATATGACCAGAAATTTTTATACTAATTTCTAACATGACTTCGATTTTTGTATCCTTAATTGTCAGGACACTTTTTTTTTAAATATATATATATATACATATATACACATACCCTAAGCAACCTAACTAAAAGTAGAAAAATTGTACGTTACATTAGTTTCAGTTAACTAGTATGCTAACGCTGAGTTTTACGAATAGAAATTAAAATTTAAGTAGAGATTAATTTAATCACAAGAATTTCATATAATTGCAACTCGGCGTAAGTGTCCTAAATTTTGATTAGTGAAATGCACTTCTTTAGTCATTAGATATTTGAGATCTAAAAGATCAGTGAGATAACACCGTATCTGAGTTTTTTTATTTTTACTTTAATACATTGAATAAAATTTATAACACTTGATTTTCTTTGAATTATCTTATCGAGATTATTCACTGTTATCAGACATTCAAAAACTAACGAGTAAAAACAAAAATTGCATTTGCATGTATAATAATAATAAGTGTGTACTTACCGTGGAATGCCTCCAGAAGTGTATGAGGGCATGTATGTCTGTAGCCGGAGCAAGCAAGAGGTAATCCCGCCACTCATCGTAGCTGATGTTGAGGCTGCCGTCTTGGTCCATCCTGGTAACAAAGACATAATCAAAACTAAACTGTATGTGCATGTCTCCTAACTTGATATTAATATCAAAAACTTTACTTCTTCATTGCAATGCAATCCAATCTAGTATAATTTTTTATAAAACACATGAATTTTTAAAAATTATAGAATTAATATAAATAAAAATAGTCCAGAGGATATTTGTATAGTTTTTGTGCCAAATAGGTGATAACAGTAATTTTCAATTTAAAAATTATAAATTAAAATATCTTATAAAAGCCTAAATTACTAATTCAATATATGCTAATCTATAATTATTTTATGAGAAACATAATAGTAGAAATCTCATCTTCATCAAAATATCGATATCTTAAAATTACTCATATATTAATAAATTACAAAATTTAATAATAAACTTATTCTCAATTTGCCTGTTTTTTTTTCTTCTTTTTTGTATTACCTCAGAACGTTTTACTCGGTAGACCAATTTTGACGATTGTTTTTTGCATCAAAAGCTGATGCTTGTCATGTGGTACCACTTAAATTTTATCAAGTTCAGCTGAGCAATTTTTGAATAATCTTTGACAACGCGTATTTACTTAACTATTTTTTTCCTACATACGTTTTATTAATTGTCGATGTAATTGAAGTCGGTTTTTTTTTTCGTATACAAGCAAACACAATTATTGAATCACTTTAATTGAAAATTGTTGTGTTAGATATAATGCCTTATTGTAATATTGATTTATCTTTAAAAAAAAGTGAGGACCTCATAAAATTACAGAAATCAAATAAGTAACATTTACTTTAGTTATTTAGAACATAAATGTGTATGAAGGCAGACAAAACTCAAAAAATCGTATAAAATTGAATACTGAGAACATTGATAAACTCAACAATGGTTGCTTTGATTATGTTTAGGGAAAGTCTTAAGTAACTGTAAGCTTTTCTAATAAATTATCATTAAAAAATAATAATAACAATGATAATTTTTGTTAATTGTAACATATAAAGTGTATGTAGTGTACAGTAATTTAAGCTTTAACAGGAGACCGTGTGAGTTAAATTAAATTATAAATGCGCAACATAATGAAAACACTATTATTATTAATTTGTGAAAACTAAACACAAAATTTAGCTTTTAGTTACATTTTTACGCATAACGAAACATCGAGAATTCTTTTAATGGTGGTGGTAAAGATTACACGAATAAACATAAACTCTTAACAAACTGTGATTAAGTAACAGATTGGGCTATGAATCACAATTAAAGCTAAACAATTAGCTAGCTGGACAATTGTAGGTAAACCGTTCACAAAAACATTCTAATAATTCAATATCCTGCAGAGATATCGCCAGCTACCGTTATTAGTAAATGGATTCGAAATATATTTTCAGTTATTTTTAAACAACACAATAATGTTTATGTACATTTTTGCAAAGCCCGCAACTAGGTGATGCGTTTCACTTACCACCAATATTTTGGCCAACCGGTTTTTCTGAAACATTTGTTTTCATCATCATCATCATCATCATCATCATCATCATCATCGTCGTCATCATCATCATCATCATCATCATCATAATTTAGTTAATATTTATATTTAAATGACTTTAACAATTAATTTATAATAAAAGGATCATAGATCATAGAAAACTTTAATATTTAATATAAATAAATTAAATACTTAATAAAATAATTTGTGATTTCATTTAACAAATGCATTACCATACATTTAATGTCGCAAGTTTGTGCTATGCTGAGTGTAAAAAAATCTCATAAATACTACTAAACATAACTATATATACTGGCTAAAATAAAAATTAAAACATAATTTTAAAAAAACAATCGCATGACACTAAATCTGTTTCTCTTAAAACCATGTGAGAAAATTATAATTCAATCGCAATGCTATATTAGGTTACATAAGCCCTCTTACCTTTTCAACAGATTCGTTGCTTCATTTCTCCCAATTGCAATCCCCAGATCTGCAAATGCAGATATAAGTTCTTCCAAGTCAACCTTTCCTGTATTTAAATAAAAATGATTACATTAGCATACAAGTCTAAAATAACCTCTATTTAATTATAAATAGTATTTGTAATAATGAAATAATTAATATATTCACTAACCATCCTTATTTTTATCAAGATGGGAGAACTGCAGCCTAAGATTCTTCTCATGTTCCCGTACGTAATGAATAAATTCTGAGAGAGTAACATCACCGGGATCCTTTCCAGTCTTTGCGAGAAACTTCTGAAATGTTAAATTTTGAACTGTTAATATAAGACACCTATACTGCTTGCAAATTAAATGTTAAAAGTAATAAGTACGTAAATCGTTTTACAATAATTATAAATTGGCTTAATAAACACCTAGATAGAAGAACTTGAAACTTGATCCTGTTAGGTCAAGAACATCTATTTAGAGTGCACCCAGAAACATAACTGGACAGATATTACAATGGCTTCTTGTAATATTATGTCCACTAGTTATCTTGAAAATGATTAATCTCACATGTCATACATAGTAATATTAATTTAGCTCAATAAAAGGTTCAGCAATGTATTGAATCTTGTCATACAATAAAAATACCTACTTTTACATTGAGCTTGAGATCATTTGTGTAGTTTAGTTTTTGCCTAAAATAGACTTTGATCTGTATGAGTAGTGCATTACATGAGAATGGATGCAGCAATAACCTTGTTACATAATAATTTTATGGAGTTCTTTATTATAATTTATTAATATACATAATATTGCAACTTAAATCCCTACTAATATTATAAATGTGAATGTTAGTTTGCTTGTTACGCTTTCACGCGAAAACTACTTAACCATCATTATGAAACTTTATACACATATTCTTGGAGGAATTAGAAGTAACATTGGATACTTTTTATATAAAAAAATTCAATTCGAGCGAAGCTGCGGGTTAAAGCTAGTATTACATAAATGAACTAAGGTTGCAATTTTTGTCAATATGCAGTTAATTATGTAAATGAAATGGCATGTAAATAAAGCCTAGGCTGCTACAGCCTGTGTTTTGTTTCGGTAGGTGGAGGTTGCTCCCCTTCTGCACCTACAAATTTATAAAAAGATACTAGGTGTGTGACAAAAAATTCCACTGGATATCGAAACTTCTACCATTTCTCAGACGTAATATGTACCTAATATGCATCATACATATATTAACAACAGATCATTTCAGTCATGGCTGATTGGCATAAGCCATAGCAGTAAGATTTATCAAAACCTTAGGATTTAAGGTGTAAAATTTTAAGAACCTGAAGCTCAGGACTTAAAATATTTTCCAAAAACCTCTAAATGGTATATTTTTATTTCAAACTAATAAAAAACAATGTATTGTAGAATGTTTTTTTTGAAAATTGCCACATGAATATAATTAACTTAACAACATATATTATACATACAAACTAACTGACCCCACAAACATTGTTTGCCGTATATGTTATTAACCTCCCTTAATCCCTTCCCCTTATAACTTAGGGGTATGAAAAATAGTTGTTGTTGTACCCGATATACACACAAAATTTCATAAAAATCGGTCCAGCTGTTTCGGAGAAGTATTGTAACTAACATTGTGAATTTTATATATAATATACAATTTTATATATAAGATTACAAGTAGTCAGCAAACCATATTTAATTTACTCAATTGAAGTCTGTGCAATAGTTTAGTACTATATATAGATTATATTTATATATTTGCTGTTTCCAAAATGCTTTTTTTTGTTTTATATAACAATTTTTATTTATTTATCATATATCATTGGGATCTATATACTAATTGCGATTTCATATTTTACCACAATCAGATATTGAATTGCATACAGTGTAAAATAGCTATTGACTACTTTCAGTATTATCAATACTCATATGCTATAATATTATATACTATTACAAAAAACAAAAGGAGAAATAGAAAGTTATGAGTATTAGAGCATTAAATTTAGTAAAATTAATAAATATATTATATTAGATGTCTATCTGTAAAAAGTTTTTTTGGAATATTTTATTTCTAAACCTATACACAATTTTCTACTAAAAAAGCAGGCTTGAAATTTAATTTTTTTTTTTTTTTTTAACTTGATGTCACCTTATGCTCAGTTTTAAAAATGAAATAACACTAATTATTCAAATAAGTATATAAGTTATTTCATGTTAATTTTAACAGATCTTAGCGTAAGTACAAGTTTATTACAGTAAAATAAGTAAAATTGTATTTTAATTTTTTCTTGTTCGTTTTTAATTATAATAAAATTTTAATAAAAGGAAAGCAATGGAATTTAGAAACTAACGTATTTAAAACTTAAACGTAACCTGTTCACGTGGTAATTTAAAGATCGTTATAAATGAAAGCTAAATTTATGAAACCACCGTTAGTTTTATAATCTTATAGACTGAGTTCTAACCTCTGCATAGCTGCGATTAATGTGCGGGGCCAACTCCTTGAGGGCAACAGATAAATCATGAATGTCGATTTTGCCATTTCCATCTGTGTCTAATTTAGAAAATAGCTTCTCTAGTCTTTCTTCGTCTTCTTTTGGTAATTCTTCTATTTCCAGCGGCGGATGACACTGCACCATGGTGTCTATCGTCAGCGTAAGTACTACTTGTTAGAGAACAAGACGAACAATCTTTATACAGTCTTATATTGGCATACATAACTTTAGTCTAAATTAAATATATGACTAAAATCATTTTTGCGGATTCCCTCTTGATGCTCATTCAAGTGATTTTGACAGGTATCTATGAGCTTTCTACTCGCGTACTAAAGATGTGGTGTAATGTCTCGTATGTTATAGAGCCTGACACGGCCAAACCCACACAGTTACAATTTACAGCACTGCGGCCTGCGCTAATTTTCTAGGCCATGGAATTGATAGCGACATCTATGATATGACAAGTTAAGTAAAATTTTTGTCTATCGATTTTTCAACGACAATTTTATTTTTTTCTCATATTTATTGTATGGCTTGGCAAAAAAGAGTGTGACGCGGTGACAGCGGGAACTAAAAAATTATACATGTGGCAATACTCAGGTACTTGTCAATGGCTAGCACAGAGCATAGAAATACTTTGTGGCTAGTGCATTCTGTGCTGTATACACAGAGTATAGTAATACTTTGGCTGTATAACATAGAGTAGAATAAATATTAACTCATTAACTGTATAAGCAAGTTATTTTACTCTTTGATTCTGTGTCAACAGTGCGCTCATGCAAGTTGTATTCATAGATTTTTAAGAATTTTAAAGATCGTAGCATAAATTAGCTGTTTAAAATGAATAAAACTATACGTAGTAGTGGTAGAGCAGTGATATATCAAGTTTTCTTTGGATGTCTGGCCGAATCTGAAGCGGGACAAATTTTGTCTGAGATAGACAATGTTTACAAAGAACTGCCGATATGACAGGTATTTATCACTATTAATCAATTTATAAGAGTTATTTTAATTCCTTATATTGATTTTTAATGCCTAATTTTATTGATAGCTAGATTTTAGTAACTTTTAGTTTTGTTTACCGAAATTTGATAATGAGGTTATGTTTTGCAGTTTGACAAATATACTTCAAAGATTGATACTTGAAGAGATTATACATGAAATTACTTAAATATCGTTGTAATTTCTTATTTCAGGTAAATCTGACAACACTGTAAGAAAAATAGTTGAGGAGGGTGAGACAAATAATGGTACTTTTTCTGCACCTGGGAAACATCGAAAAGGTCGCCCAAAGAAAGATCTTGATGACCTTCGATTTATGTGCGATTAGACAAAAAGTCATTTCCTTTAAATTGTGAAAAAGCAGGTAAATATCATTTTGTGTGCACTACTAACATTTTCATTAATTAACCAGATTAATTACAATAAATATATTAAATACTTTTTTTAGGTGCCTACACTTAGAAACTTATTGCCTGTAGTTAAAGAGGATTTGGGTTTTAATGGAAGTCGTGAACATCTGAGGAAAATATTGCATTCTCTGGGTTTCTCATATAAGAAATGTAAAACAGACCGCTCAGCTTTAATGGAAAAACCGAGTATAGCAGCAAAACGGGAGCAATATCTTTAAATTATCATGAACAACAGAAACTTGCCCCCAGAAGAGAAGAGAGAGCTACAAAAAGAAGTAATTTCAATGTTGTGTACACTCATTATACAAACTAAAAAAAATGTTAGCAATCAACATTAAGGGTGTGAAACATAATATAACAAAAGGCAAAAGATATACGAGGGTGCATTTTTAAGTTCGCGGAATGAGAGGGTTGGAGGGGGGTGATTAGGCTCATTAGGATCGTAACATGTTTAGTGACTCATAATTAGTATAAATACGAGATTTCATTGTTATTAGACTATTAGTCTTTGAGCTATCGACAACCAAGCAACATAATCAGGAGTGAAAAGTAAAATATGGA
The DNA here is from genome assembly GCF_905220565.1 of Melitaea cinxia. Classification (NCBI taxonomy): domain Eukaryota; kingdom Metazoa; phylum Arthropoda; class Insecta; order Lepidoptera; family Nymphalidae; genus Melitaea; species Melitaea cinxia. Next base: position 12,828,659 of record NC_059424.1, on the reverse strand, counting down.
AAAATTCGAATATCGTGCCGTTATAAAGTTCCTTACCAAGCAAGGAAAATCAGTTGCGACCATAACGGATGAGATGTCATCGGTTTACGGTGACTCTTGTCCAGGAAAAACCATGGTGTACAAGTGGCATAGTTTGTTTAAAAAAGGAAGGGAATCCCTTAAAGACGACCCGAGGCCGGGCAGGAGCATCGAGGTGACCACGCTAGAACTTATCCAAAAAGTCGAAAAACTTGTACTCAACGATGCTCGACTAAAGAAGAAACAACTCGCAGAAATGGTTGGCGTATCCGATACAACTTTTTTTAAAATCATGCACGGTCATCTTGGCATGACTAAGGTCAGCGCAAGATGGGTACCGAGAATGCTCACGACGCCGCAAAAACAACAACGCGTAGAGTGTTCAGGGGCATTTTTGGACCTCTGTAATGAAGATAAGGATGGTGTATTGAGTCGAATTGTTACTGGAGACAAAACTTGGGTTCATCATTATGAACCTGAGTCGAAACAAGACTCTATGCAGTGGCATAAAAAGGGCACAGCACCCCCCAAGAAGCTTAAGGTGTCACAGTCAGCTGGGAAACTCATGGCAACCGTCTTTTGGGACTCAGAAGGAATATTATTGATCGATTATCAAGATAAAGGTTTTTCTATAACTGGAGAATACTACGCTTCAATATTAGAGCGATTAAAAGAAGCCATTAAACAGAAACGACGGGGAAAATTGACGAAAGGTGTGCTGCTTTTGCATGACAATGCGTCCGTCCACAAGAGCCGCGTTGCGTTGGCTGCCCTGCTTAAAGTGGGCTTCGACATTTTGAACCACCCACCCTACAGCCCAGACCTGGCCTCGAGTGATTATAACCTCTTTCAAAAAATGAAAAAAGAGCTGCGGGCTAAAAAATTTACCACCGGTGATGAAGTTAAGGAGGCAGTTTCAGCGTATTTTGAGGACAAAAACAAAACATTTTTTTATGAGGGTATAAATAAATTAATTGAAATATCAGAAAAATGTGTTCGCCTTGCAGGTGAATATATTGAAAAAGAAAAATAATTTGGTTTTTTTATTTCAACCCCTTACCCTTCATTCCGCGAACATAAAAACGCTCCGCTAATTGTACATGCTGGAAGTGAGAAAGGATTTGTTCCGAATGCCTTATTAATTTTCAGTGGCAGAAACAAAAACGAAGACTACCACTCCGAAATGAATAAAACTATCTTTACGAAGTGGGACATTGAAAAATTAATTCCAAATTTAACCGAGCCTTCTATCATTGTAATAGATAATGCTCCTTACCATTCGGTGGTAGTGAACAAGGCACCAACCAGCGCTACTAATGTTGCTGAGATAAAGTTATGGTTACTGCAAAATAACATACAGTTTCATGATTCTCTTCGCAAGCCTGAGTTATTAATGCTTGTAAAACGGCATAAGCCAGAACCAATATATGAAATAGACCAAATTTTAGGAGATCACGGTCACACTGTGGTAAGGCTCCCGCCGTATCACTGTGACCTAAACCCTATTGAACTAATATGGGGAATTGCCAAACATAAAATTGCCTCGTTCAATATCGGATCCATTGACATAAATGCAAGAAACTTAATTCATAGTTCATATTTTTCATATTAATATTGCTATGAGCCCTAATTAAATATTGTTATTTCTTAATAGGTGGCAGCTGAACAAGCATTCCAAAGCATTACTGCTCATAACTGGAAATCACTAACTGGAAGAATTCTTGCCACCATGTGATGAAGAACGAAAGAGAATATTATGAGAGAGGTGAAACATTATATGAGGAAATTGAACGATTAGTCATCAATCTCAGAAATGATAGTAGCAGCGACTCATCAGAAACAGAATACGATTCCGAAGTTTCGGGAAGCTCTAGCCAAGACTTCAGCTTTTCTGGAGTAGAATATTGAGACGAAAGTGTTTTAAACTCTGATTGAAATTATGTACTGAAATACAAAAATTCATTAAAAACTTAAATAAATTGTGTTGTTGGATCTTTCATTTAATTATGTAAATTGTAATACACACATACCTCACACCTCTTTCGCAAAGGGATAGGCAGAGACAACAGATCTTCACAATAATGAATAATGTATCTGATTTCGGCAATAAGGCTTTTAATTTTAGTTTTCTTTTGCTATTCACAATTATAATTTTGTATACATTATGTTTGATATGATAATGACATTAAAAAAAATTAACAACAAATATTAAAAATTAATAATCTCAAGTAACTATTAGGTACTACATCCGAATATCTAATGGTAAAATTTACAAGTATCAAACAGTGTCGAGACGAAGTATTTCGGGTTGCCAACTGTAAGATAGAGGCGACCTCATTTATTCCACACTCTTTTTTACCAAACTGTATGTAACAAATCATCATCATCATCATTACGGCCTATCACAGTCCACTGCTGGATATAGGCCTCCATAAGTTTACGCCAAAAATAGCGTGTATAATGTAACAAATATGCTTTTCTATTTAACGCAGTTTTAATTTAAAAAAAAAAAACACTTGAAATTTTATATCACTGGCAGTGCAACTAAATAGTTAGTATCTTGAAAAATAATTTTATTATTATGTAATTTTAAAATTGAATTGTAATAAATAACTTGTTATGCAGACATTACGAACTTGGGCTATCATGTACATAACCGGTGATTATTTTATGGGAGGTTAAATTTTTGTTACTTCTGACTCTACCTTAATTCCGGTGCTGCTAGAAGTGCACTCATGCTCCGTTCCGCGACTTTCACACGTTATTTTCCATAATTTTTATTGTAAAAACGATCTCTACTGCAAGATAAACGTACACGTGGTCTTGGTCTGCTCTACCCCTAGAGTGATTTTTTTAGCTGAAGGGAGGGCAGTCCTCGCCCGCCGTGCGAAAGCGTGCGAACGAATACGTAGACGAGCGGCTGAGCGGTGCCTTCGGCGACCAGCCTCCGCTGCGGAACACATACATACATACATATACGTTATAATTATAAACTATTTCTTTATTGTTGAGTTTGAAGAAAATACTTCCTGTTGAGGAAAGGACAATGTTCCACTTCCAAAAGGTTTTTATATATACTCTATCAAAGAGCAACACGGAGGGGAGTAGCCATGTACAGGAGTTCCCCTCTGTCAAGGTATAAGGCCAAATGGCCATATGCATACAATAAAACTAGTTGCAGCCGCACTGATCACTAGACTAAATCTAGTAGCGCGATTGAATCAACGTCCTTCAAAAAATGCCAAATTGTTCTGTTTTTTGCTTCAAAAAAAGATCTGCCACGTCAAATTTACTAAAACATGGCGTTACCTTTCATACGTAAGTATTTTTTAATCACATTATTACTTGTATACTACTTTTAAACCTTTTTTAAACTTAAAAATTACAAATATTATCGGTCGTGTTGACTCGATTTGTTTACCAACACAGGCCGCTCGCCCTCATACAATATGCGGATCGGTCGAGCGACTGATCGGAGTCTATTTCCAAGAAGTCACTGTCGCCGAGTGATAGTGTTGTTACCGGTTTGTTTGTAGATAGTTATCGATAAAAACGGCAAAGGCAAAAGAGGTGACAGACATTTTTGAGATTTTGATTTATTTAAAATATAATATTGCTGGTTTTTTTAATAAACATAGTTATATAATAAAATTGCATTAAATTAAATATAATACGCGTATTACGAGTATTTAATACATTTTACTAGAATTACTTAATGTGAACTTCGACCATAATGTTTTATATAAAAATTTGGCAGGTTTACTGAAAATCCAAATTTAAGGGATACATGGAAAAAATTGTAATAACAGATTAACCTGGACGCCCACAAAAAATAGTGTAATTTGTTCAGATCATATCAATACCACTAACTTTCAAGTGTTGGCGAACAATAGAAGGATTGATCGAGGGCACCAAACCAACACTAACGCCACACCGTTTTTGTCCCATAAGTTTTTTTTGTCTCATGTACAAGGTAATCAAGATATGGTTCACCTTAGTCATAGTAGTGAAACGAAACTTAGATTTGTCAACTTTGAAAATTAACAATGTTAAATCCATCCTTTCAGAGTCATCAACAAATTATTCAATCTAACAGATGACAGGCTATCATCTTATGATGCCATTAGTGCTACGCTCCCTATTCCTGATTCGTTGACATCACAGTGTACATCATCAACTCCTCAAAATGTGGGTTAATTTTAAATCGTTTATTGTAGACTGGCATTGTTTGGTACAACAACGTTGCACCAAACGTATTGTGACATAATTATCCCTCCAGTGCATTGCTGTATTTACATCACTAAGGATATACAGGCGCAAATTTTGACGAGCTTTTGTTCTAGAGATCTCTGCGCCATTAAGCTGCACAGAACGCAAGACCACAGCCTGCCGGAGATGGTGATCGCGTCGGCCTACATGCCAGAGGCTGACGCGCCACCGCCGCACGACATGGCACGGCTGACAACATACTGCGAAGAGTCCGGACTGCAACTGATTGTAGGCACTGACTCCAATGCACATCACATCCTCTGGGGAATGAAAACAACAAACGAAAGAGGTAAGTTCTTAGTTGAATATCTGATGACGACTAATCTACAGATCGTGAACGTGGGCTCCGAACCCACATTCGTGAACAGACGTAGTAGGACAATCATCGACCTAACACTAGCCACAGAAGCGGCCTCTGGAACCATCTCCAACTGGCACGTATCCGATGAGGCATCGTGCTCAGATCACAGATGGATACGCTTCGACGTGCAGGTAAACACAGTCCCAGCAGTCCCTAGGCGTAACCCACGCAAAACCAACCGCGTGCATTACGTCGAGAGACTGGAGCAGCTGCTCAGCGAGCAGACATGCCCAGACAGACTCGAGGGAACAGGACAGATAGAAAAACAGGTAGATATGTTAACTAACAATATTATAGACTCCTACCAAACTGCATGTCTCTTATCAATCCCACCGGAGAACAAAGTGAACTGGTGGGGGCCTGAACTGGAAAGACTCAGGAAAAAGGTAAGGCGACTCCTAAACAGAGCAATGAATACATGCGCCGATCTGGACTGGGACAAGTACAAGAAGGCCAAGTCCAGATACAAGAAACGTTTAAGGTATAGAAGTACCGACTCGTGGCGCAAATTCTGCAGCAGCGTGGAAACCTGCGAACAGGCCAACAGGGTAAGGAAGGTTCTCGTTAACCAATCTAGCCAGTTGAGGGGCTCCCTGAGAAAGCCAGACAACACCTTCACGAGCACGCTGGAAGAAGCTGAGACCATTCTGGTGCAAACGCATTTTCCAGGCTGCCGCATTATGCGGTCGGTCGATTGGCTCGAAGAGGATGTGACCCCAACAGAGGAGCAATGGGAGTATGCACTCAAGGTAGTAAATCCACCAAAAGTTAGATGGGCTATCAACAGCTTTGACTCCTTCAAATCCCCAGGGTTGGACGGGGTCTTCCCAGCACTTCTGCAGTGGGGAGGCAACCAACTGACCCATAGGCTTACCGCTGTCTTGGTAGCGTGCTTAGCTCACAGGTACGTGCCAAAGCAGTGGAGGGAGGTAAAGGTAATCTTCATCCCCAAACCGGGAAAAAGTGACTACTCCGAACCCAAATCCCACAGACCTATCAGCCTAACATCGTTTCTGCTGAAGACTCTCGAAAGGCTGTGTGAACGGGATCTGAGAGAAAACGCCCTGGCTACGGTACGCCTACACTCACACCAACATGCGTACAGCCAAGGTAAATCAACAGAGTCAGCTCTACATGCAGTGGTCAGCAAAATAGAAGAGGCCATTGAAAACAAGGCAATGTGTCTCGGCACCTTCATCGACATAGAAGGTGCGTTTGACATGACCAACTTCACCAGCATCTCGTCGGCCCTGGTTAAGCACGGTGTACACCCGGTAATGGTTGACTGGATAAGTAACATGCTCAGTAAAAGAGTCATCAGACTTACATCATCTGGGACACAACATGCACTGGTGGTTAAAGGATGTCCACAGGGAGGGGTGCTCTCCCCACTACTGTGGAACGTGGTGGTGAATGACCTTATAACCAGACTGAACCAGCACAACTACTTCACGATCGGGTATGCTGACGATATTGTCATTCTAATTAGCGGCAGAGTCAGCAGTACCGTGTGTAATGTTACACAACAGGCGCTACGGATTGTGGAGAGATGGTGCATAGACAACGAACTTACCGTCAATCCCAGAAAGACGGAACAGGTAATGTTCACTAACAAACGACTACTGGGGAACTACAATCCCCCTAGACTGTTCGGAACGGAGCTGCAGTTCAGCTCGGAGGTGAAGTATCTAGGAATCATTCTAGATAGCAAACTGAACTGGAGCAGCCATCTCAACAGCAAGATTGACAAGGCCACAATAGCCTTCTGGCAGTGCCGCAGAATGATAGGTAAAAGATGGGGTTTATCCCCGAAAATCACTCTGTGGCTGTACCAGTCCGTCATCAGGCCAATTATCAGCTATGGCGCAGTGGTTTGGTGGCCGAGAACCAAACTAATCACCGGCGAAGCAAAGCTACAACGACTTCAAAGGTTGGCTTGCATGGCGACTACGGGCTGCATGAGGACCACCCCGACTGCGGCCCTGGAAGCCCTACTGAACTTGCCGCCGCTGCATCTGTTTATCCAACAGGAGGCGGGAGCGGCCGCGGTAAGACTCAGGAAGCTAAACCTATGGAGAAACGTAAAAGTAACACATACAGGTATACTTGGAGAACTGGCGAACAGGGAACCGCTCATCGAAGCGGTCACCGACAGAATACCCAAACAGTACGTATTCGACAAAAAATATAGAATACAATTACATGAAGACCCAGGGGAAGGCATCAACCCCAAGGAGCTGAGAATTTTCACAGACGGGTCGAAAACATCAACAGGTACAGGTTCTGGGGTTTACTCAGAAGACCTGAATATCAACATGTCATCGCCATTGGGAATCCACAACACCGTCTTTCAGGCGGAATGTATGGGAATCATAATGGCTGCAACAGCGATCACGGCTAGAGAGGTACAGGGTTTTCCAATCCGTATTCTTTCCGATAGCAGATCCGTCCTGCAAGCCCTACAGAGCGACACCATGACATCGGGGCTAATATACGAGTGCCATCGAGCTCTGACGAGGGTAAGTGAAACAAACACCATTATCCTCCAATGGATAAAGGGCCACAGTGGATCGCGAGGCAACGACGCGGCTGACCGACTGGCGAGGAATGGATCGGAGATGAGGGTCTACGGACCCGAACCCATTCTACCTCTGCCTTTCGGATGGCTGCGCAGCCAGCTGCGACACAACACCAAGGTAATGCACCAAGAATATTGGACAAACCTAACCACCTGCAGGCAGACCAAGGAAGCTCTTCCGACGATCAACCCAGGATTGTCCCGCAAACTTCGCGGCTATGGGAGAGCCCAGCTCCGACTACTGGTCGGGGCTGTTACCGGACATGCCTTGCTCAACAAACACTTACACAACTTAGGTGTTACAGACAGCCCCCTATGCAGAGCGTGCATGGAGGCAGAAGAAACGGCCACACACATCCTGCTGGAATGCGGTAGTGTGGCGAACTACAGGGCGATCCACCTTGGGACACCGAGGTCGCTCCGGGAAGTCGTCGGCAACGCAAGGGGTCTGCTAGGCTTCCTCAAGGAGCTAGGCTGGCATGAATGAAGCCCCCAGCCTACCACGCAAAATAGGCGCACTAAGTCGTCGAGTTGCGGAGAACAGCCCGTTGAAAATCAATCAAAATCAATCAATATAATAGTTAGACATATGCTGTCGCGACACTTTTTAACCGACTTCCAAAAAGGGAGGAGGGTCTCAATTCGACTGTATTTTTTTATGTATGTTACTTCAGAACTTTTGACTGGGTGGACCAATTTTGATGATTTTTAATTTAATAGAAAGGTGATGTTTATCATGTGGTTGCACTTAAATTTCATCGAGATCTGATAACAACTTTTTGAGTAACCTTTGAAAACGCGTATATATTACATATATTGTATTACTTGTCGATGTAATTGAAGTCAGTTTTTTTTTTTTTCGTTTGCGAGCAAATACAATTATTGTAGATAATGATGTGTTCTACAAAGTCTTACTACATTATATATTTCTATTATCATTAGTTTTTGCAGCGCACGCAATGTAAGGAATTTTTTAGGATATTTTTTTATCCCTTGGGTTACATTATTGGAGATTTAGTAAAGATCCCTAATAGTTTTAAAAATATAGTATAACCTATGTTGCTCAAGGATAGTGTAGCTTCTCAACGATGAAATAATTTTTTGAATCGGTCCAATAGTTTCGGAGCCTATTCAATGCTAACAAACAAACAATCAAATCTTTACTCTTTATAATCGTTTATTTTACATGAAGATGTTTGATTTGTAGTATATAATAAATTATGTCTATTTTTATAATAATATCTTACCCTTTGTATCACTTTAAAAACATTATTTCCCTAACCGAGTAGTTGAATTTATCGAAAATGCATATCGATAGTTGTTACAACCACGGCTGTTAGCAACTTTTCAGTGTAGTTGCGGTGTGTCATTATACTGTAATGACACAGAATGTATCTATGTGTGTGTGAAAAATGTAAGTGTGATTTTAATTTAGTATGTGTGAGTTTCGTAGTAACAGACGATTATTTTTGTGTGGGAATTAGATAAAGTGTGCATGTGTGTAATTTCCCCCCGCAAAAAATGACAGAAAGTTTTGTATCGGTAACAAACGCAATGGCCACTCCCCTCCGTGTTGCTCTAAGTACTCTATGAATTTAGGATGGTTTTTAGTCTATGGTAGTTTGTTATAATAAAATAGAAAAAGTAAGATTTGTAAGTGGTATTGTAACTGAAGAATATAAGAAATAAAAGAAAAAATGTTTAAAAGGTGAAAAGCTTTATTATTATTCCTCGATCCTGCCAAAATAACTAACACTTCCAAACAGTATTTTTAAAAGTTGCAGGTGTTTGTATCCGTCTGATATTCAAGGGCAAGGTATTCCGTGGGCGAGAGGCTTGAACTGTAAAACATTTATCATAAAAGGAAGGGGAGTGAGAAGGAATTTCAAGAAGAAAATTACTGTCAGAACGAAGACAGCGTTCACGGGAATCTCCAAGGAATTTGAAACGTTCTTTCAGATAGGAAGGGGTATAGTGATTAAATAAAATAGAGTAATATTTTTTATTCATAATAATATTTGCGTAGTCCAAATATGAATCATATACATAAATTCTGAATGCGCTCAAGCTTATTAAGCTGCTCCTCTGTAATGTCAACATAGCAAGTATCAGCATAATCAAGAATTGGTAATAAGAGACTACGTGCAAGAGCAATTTTAATAGGAATGGGTAGAAGATTACGCAATCTGCGGAGATATTCAACCGAAGCGAACAATCTGCGACTAATTTCACATATTTGCGGACCTCAAAAGAGATGTTGGTCAAAGATAACACCCAAATTTCTCACGCTTTCACTATATGGAATGGTGAATCCATAAATGTAACTGGAGATAGCTCAGATTTATCAATGCGCCTGAGCAGTCAGTAGCTTCCTTTAATAATAACTTTCGTTTTGTTTAGATTCATATTTAGGCCATAGGCTTTACTCCATTTACCAATGGCTAAAAGGTCATTGTTTATCCGCGCTACACACTGAGATAAGCTATGAACAGTGAAGTGATAGTATATCTGGAGATTATCTGCATAGAGGTGGTAGAAAGAAGATATTACATTACAAATGGAGTTTATAAATATTGAAAACAAAAGAGGGATAGTACATCACCTTGCGGGACACTGGTATTGACCAATTAGAATATGAGCCATTCAATTTAACTCGCTGCTGGCAACCCTGTAAGTAACTTAGAAACCAATCAGCAACCTCAGGAGATATGTTAAGAAAACGTAAACTATCACATAGTATATCAAAGTCCACAGTATTAAAGGCGTTACTAAAATCTAGTAACGTTAATAGCGTGAGCTGTTGGTTGTCCATATCTGATCGTATATCATCAGTTATTTTTACAAGCACAGTAGTCGTACTGTGACCTGGGCGAAAACCGGATTGCATGGGATTCAACAGACGGTGTTTCAAAAGGAAACTGCTGAGCTGTTGATGCACAAGCCGCTCGAGTGCTTTGGACAGAAAAGAGAGGATGGAAATAGGAAGATATTCGGATAAAAACGACGGAGTTTTTTTTTGGGAGAGGTACAATTTCAGCATCTTTTCACATTGATGGGAAAGTGCAAGTAGAGATGGAAGTATTAAAACTGGATGTAAGTACCGGTATTAGTATATCAAGAAAAGGAATGATCATTTTCCGACTAATGCTATCAGAACCAATGAAATTTGAAGTTGTTGCTAATATATTCTTCTTAACATCACATTTAGAAAGCTGATTAAGTATGAAAATAGGAGTATCAGGAATTGACAAAGCTGAAAGTTGATTTCTTGTATGGGCTTTAGTTGCACTATTTACGGCAACAGACGAAGAGAAGTAGAGATTTAACTCGTTAAGATTAAAAATTTGTGAACTATTATCTAGACGCGCTTTGCCAACTCCAAGAGATTTTAGAAAATTAAAGACTGCAAGAATCTTCTTCTTCGATGACAGATTTGTGGATATGGCGACGATGTACATCTCAACACACCTATTAGCCTATTACAGTGATTCCGAGCCTTTACGTATACCTCTTACGTTTATTAGCCAAATCAAAATTTTATTTGAGGCTTAGAGCGCCAAGCTCTTTTTTTTCAGTAAAGATCACTACACAATATTTAATTACGATTAAAATCGAATGAAGATGGTCAAATTCAGTAATCATAATTATAGTTACAGCACTAGTATTTAAAAAAAAAGACTGAACGTAACTGTTTTTGGGACGTTTCGTAACAATTAGAAATTGCATACTACTATAAAGTAAGCGCGAAAAGAATACTCCCAATATTATATTTTATCATATTATTTAACGCCCCAAAAAAAATTACAGATTTGTAAAAACACTATGTTATTGATAATTATTTTATTGTTTCTTACAGTTTCGTACCGTTACGTAAGTTACGTTCTAGGGTATTTGTCAAATGTCAAAACGGGCAATGAAACAATTATTATTTATTTCCCTGCGAACTATGAAAGTACTAAAACTTGTCGAAAGGTTATATTTCTGAATTAAGTAAATATTAGCAATACCCGTGCGAATAATTCGCACTAAATAAGTAAAAAATGTACCGACCGTCAATCATGTTGACGTTGTTTCGAAATTAAAGCCTTCATTTATATAATTTTCATAATTAATTAATTTACAAAAACAAAAGCAATAATAATTTACATTACTATTAAGCTGCTTAACGCAAATTATTTTTTATTTCAGTCACTTGAAATGCTATCACTCTGAGTAACTTTTTCAAACGCACAATTTAGTATAATTTAATAGTTATTTTTATAAAACCTCTCTATACACCACATTTTTAGTTTTATTTTCAGGCTGCAGTATTGTTTCATACAAACTATGAACCCCAATTAAACCCCCTTAGCGGTGGAATATCGCAAAATCCGTTCTTAGCGGACGTCTACTAAATATAATCTACCTCCCTGCCAAATTTCATCTTTGTTTATCTTGGATGGATGGACCATCCACCGGTTTTTGAGTTCTCGTGATGAGTGAGTCAGTGACCTTTCTCTTTTATATATATGGATTACGATGTATTATTTGGACACTTCCTCACCATCTATAGAGCATACGTTTTAAATTTCAAATCTCTTACCTTAATAACATAGGACTTTCATACAAACTTCCTACCCCCATTTTATCCCTTTAGGGGTCGGGTTTCGTTAAACCCGTTCTCAGCGGATGTTTAAGCCCTATAAGGAACCTACTTGCCAAATTTCAAGTTTGTAGCTGTTATAGTTTCGGAGATTTCGTGATGAGTGAGTCAACCTACCATCCCCCGTTTTAACCCTAAAAGGGAGTTGATTTCTAAAGATACATTATTTGGACACCTTCTCACTCTCTATAAAGCATATATTTTAAATTTCAAGTCTCTTACTTCAAAAACATAGGACTTTCATACAAACTTCCAACCCCCGTTTTAGCCCCTTAGGGATCGAATTTCGTAAAATTCATTCTCAGCGAATGTTTACACCCTATCAGGAACCTACTTACCAAATTTCAAGTTTGTAGCTGTTATAGTTTCGGAGATTTCGTGATGAGTGAATCAACCTACCATACCCCGTTTTAACCCCAAAAGGGAGTGGATAGGGTAGGGATAGGGTAGTTTTTATCTCAATTGGACCCGGTAGGTGGCGCTGCTATCAGTATGTAAGGAATCAGATTTGGTAGCTGTTTTACGGGCAGGTCAAAGTTTGCCGGGTCCGCTAGTATATAACTAAAAGTTTTATCACAATCCCACAGAAAGCGGTGTAATAGAAATCCTCTATCGATGACGTTTCTTTACCATTTGAAAACAATTGTAAATGTCGTTAAAAGTCTGATGTGTCACACCCAAGTATAAAATTTGGCTCCCCTTTTATACTTTATTAAAATCACTTAATAATTGAGTCATCTTTTTACTAAGTATGTCTTTCAATAGCTTTGTGACATTCACTATTCCTTTTCCTCCTATAAATGTTACATAAATGAAAAGGACAACATACATATAATTGTCAAAAACGCGAGGTAACTTTCGTAGGGTTTGAACCAATAAATCCGCAGGGATGGCATCGCTATTATGTCAAAATGACAATACAAAAATTGACTGACATGACCGAAAAACTAAACTCCAAAAGTTAATGCGGGCCATCGCATGAAGTTCGTTGTCACTGTGAAGTCAATCTTATTTCAAGTCTATTAGAGTAAAAAATCTGAAAATGGAGTGTTGAAAAGATGTTTAAGCAATTTGGATTTTATTACATACAAATAAAGTGTAAAGTTCCCTAACAAAATCTAATCATTGTTATCAAAACCAGCCGTTGCAAAAAATTTTGAATGGGAGTGAACAAAAGCTCATAAAAGTTGGAGATTAATCGGGGATTTAGACACAATATAAACGAAGCGCACACATGTCACTACTCACAGCAGATGACTATTGATGTACGTTATGGGTTTGTTTGTACGATGACATTAGTAGAGGAGGGTTCTGTCATAATATGCAATAATTATCATAGTTTACTGTCTATTATATTTTTTCCTATATATCATGTATTTGTACTCTGCATCGGCTGGCCCAAAATTTCTACTTTGCTTTTATGGTTATTAGAGGTGATTAAATTTTATCCTTAGGTATATCTTCTATACCTAAATTTATTTATAATAATTATAATTGGTTTTCCTGTAAAGTAAAACATTTCGTTTAGGAATATTTTCTTCTCCAATGTTGTGATGTGACGATATTATTCCCAATTTTTTACATTATTATTGCTAAATCTAGTATTTTGCGCCTTTTTTGAAATCATAAATTTATAGGCTCCAGAGTTGCTTCAAAGCTAATATGTTTATTGACACAGTGATAAAGAAAAAACTCCATATTAAATATATTCATATAATTTTAGTTTCATTACAAAAATGTTTAAAAATGAATGTTAGGTCTTTCCACTTTCTTACGAGTAGAGAAGATATATTAGACACAGATAATGGTAAGTGACATTTATTTTTTTATCAATACACTAAAACAAGCAAATATCTAATGCATCCATTGTTTATCACAAAAAAAATTATTGAGTACTCTCTTATTTTATGCGAAAAAGTATGTCAACTCCTAAACTTTAATTAAGTACAATAGGTATAATCTATACCTACGGATTCGACCTATGGTACCCAATTGTAAAAGAAAAACTTTTTAGGCATAATTGATGAAAAAAAACTTAAAATTTTAATGTATGACTCATTAAGGACTAACGACGCTACTGAAGGTAAGTAAATATATATAAATGTATCAATGTATGTATAGAAGGTACAGTTTGAATAGGAATATTAAAAATTAGCTAATACAAACTAATGTCTTATAAAATACGTTGAATGTTTATAAATCTGCATTTGATAAAACTACTTACGTACTACAACATTAACAAGCACCACAAATGGAGCCTTTAAATCGAAAAAAAATTAAGATAAAAAAGAAACGCCAAATCCCGTGTATGACTAGATAAAAAATTTTAATTTTGTAAATTGTAATTTTAAAATTTTGGTATTTAGCTTGGTTTAATCATCAATTATATTTTTCTTAATTATCAAGCATATTTTGCAAGAATGGGTAGGTAAAATATTTAACTTTTATTTAAAACAAAAGTAAAGTCAGTTATTAAGACTTGTTCCGTATCTTATCACATGTTATTAATATAATATAACTCTGACAGTTGCTAAAAATTGATGTGTAAAATTAAATTGTTTAATATTGTAAACTATGTAGAGTCTTTACCACTTCTATACATATCACTTATAATCCTTTCAATGGGTATATCACCAATTGTAGCACGAAAAAACAGCTCTACTATAGTACTGCTGGAAACTCTTTTCACAGTCGACAGCATTTGTAGAATTTGTGCCGAGCGCGTAACATCAAGAGGATGCACACGAGCAGTGTACTGTAAAATATATTAATGCTATAGCAAAAACTAAAAGGTTTTTTACAATATTATTAAAATTTTAAGATTTAAGATGTTTATTACCTCGTTGAGAATAACTTGTGAGTGATCTTGTAACGAAGCAACTGCGGGGAGGTCTTGAAGTTTCTTTGTTTCACTTAAATTAGATTTGTCTGTAAAATTGGTTTTAAAAAGCGCGATTGCACGAAGACATGCGTATTCGTTACTATCTAGACGAAGTTTTGAGAACTCAGAAAGAGTTGCTTGGAATTCTTCAACATCGTTGGGGTATATTCTAAGATTTTTCACATTAAGTAATATTTTTAAGTCAAGAGGATATAAAAACTGTGCTGAGCCTAATACGAAAAGGTCTCGCCAAGATTCTTCTAGTAATAAAAGTCTATCAGAAAGTGATAAAGAAGAAAATGCAGGGACATTTTTTGCCCACTTGACGTTCATAAACAATAGTCTAGCAGCTGCCTCGCACATAGCTTCTGGGTCATTTGGACTCAAAAGAGATGTAGTGATGAGCGAAGGTGTTAGTGTTTGTGGTTGACAGGAATTTATGGGCAAAAAATTGAGTCTGTCATAGGAATGATATGGATTAGGAAACAAAGATAAGGCC
Source organism: Melitaea cinxia (assembly GCF_905220565.1). Taxonomy (NCBI): domain Eukaryota; kingdom Metazoa; phylum Arthropoda; class Insecta; order Lepidoptera; family Nymphalidae; genus Melitaea; species Melitaea cinxia. The sequence goes on along the minus strand of NC_059424.1, from coordinate 12,813,411 downwards.
GGGGGAGGAGCCATTAAATTATGTTTGGGTAGGGCTAAATCTAAAACAGGAGGGAGAGTTAAGGTCACATCTTGAGATGGTACTGCTGGATCTTTTAAAAATAATGCCATTTGCCGACGTATAGTTGAGTTCCTTGGCCCTCTTTCATGTTGTACAGCTAAAAAAGAAAAGAAATGTTAAAGTAGGATAATTTTTACAACAATTTTTTTGGTAAAATTTACAATAATTGTTTTGTATTTACTAACCATCTTTATTCATGCCTACATCGAGACATTTAGCTAAGCGACATGCTCGACATTGATTTCGGTGAGCCTTATCAACTAAACAAGCACCAGGGTTTCTCGCTTTGCAAGCGTAGCGTCGATCTCTTCTTACAGAACGTTTAAAAAACCCAGCGCAACCATCACATGCAAATACTCCATAATGCTTTCCTGATGAGTGATCACGACACACGGCGCAGGGAACGTCATACAAGATACGACCTGGTAAAAAAATATCTATATCAATATATAAGGAATAAACGTTATTTCTAATATAAATATACGGTATATATCCAGGTATTCTCCATTGGTAAATGACTGCAATCGGACTTTAAATAAAAAACTTGTAAACAACAATTAATATTTGCACAATACACAAAATTTTAACCAAAATAGACCTCTACCGATGTCAAAAGAGTATCTATTTACTTAAGATTACACCGACTTAATTGTATAGATGTTATAAGATGCATCATAAATTTTCTATGGTCAAAGTGTGACACCTTTCATAGTAACATTAATAAAGGGCAGGGAGGTTTCAAAACCCCGCCCTAAACGGAATGACTCCTCCCGGCAATTTATTATCACGTCGTAAAGAAGTCCAAATGTGACTACTTAGTTTATTTAAGCGACAATTTTCTTAAAAGTGGATTTTGGTTTTAAAACATAATTACATCGAGAGAAACTTAAATCAATAACAATGTAATAAAAAAGAAACTAAATTAGAATAATTTTACGAGTATATACCTATTTTATTAAACTAAATAAAAAAATAAGGAATATTCTTAGCGTTAGCAAACAAAATAAAAATAATATGAGTTACAAGGATATATTTTTCGACGACGCGTTGGCGCAACGGTCACAGCACACGCTGACGCATTTGCGGGCGCGGGTTCAATCCCCGCACATTAGAAACTATTGAACTGGCCATATAGATTTTTGTCGTGGTCTGTGTGCGCCTTGTGTGTGTATGCGGACTCCTGACCGATTATTATTTATTATCTTATAATTAATTAAAAATTATTTTCAAAAATTACAAAAACCTCGTTATATTTGTACTTTGGTCATGGAATCAAACAATTTAGATTGTATACAATATTTAGCACAATAATCTACTTCGTTTTTTTTTCACCGGCAGAACTATCCCACGACACAACAAACCGTTTAGCGAGAGCAGATAATATGGCTATATTAATACACCTCCAAACACGACCGTAGTCGAAAAGGCACAAAGGCACTTCCACACAATACGACATTCCGAATAAAACGGTGCACATGAATGCGTACACTTGCGAGGCAGGAAACGCGGTGTCGAATATAAGATGATGAAAAAAAAAAGATTCACAAAACTCGACTATAGACAAAAGAAGAACATAAAAGCTAAGAAGTGGGGGCTTGGGAATAATTTATAACGTATCACTGAAAAGCACATAAAGACGATAGCCTAAAAGATAATAAAAATAATAATTTAGTAATCAGTATTAGATGTTCATGGCGGTTCTGTTATTGTTTGTATTAAATCTATCTTTATTTTGTTTTAATTCAATAAGACAAACGAGAAACCACAATAGTTCGCTTATCTATACAAAAAAAAAAAAATTGGTGTGTCTGTTTGTAATGTTAAAATAACCACTCTTTACTACAAACAGACAGACAGACAGACCAAAATTGTTAAAAATGTTACTTTGGTATATGTACCGTGTATACATCCATATGCATTAAGTAAAAAGCGGTTATCTGGGGGCACGGTAGTGCCCCCGCCAAGACGAAATAAAAAAAAAAAAAAAAAAAAAAACGAAAAGCACTACCTATCTTTTCTCGAAGTGCTTCGTCGTTTTTTTGAACCCTCATAACTTGGGTTTGGATTATACTAGATAAACAAAATTCTGGGGATATGATGTCAATAGTGAACTTATTAAACATATAAAGTTTCAATTGCATAGTTCTTATACTTTAGATTTTATTAATATCTAAAAAACCCCGATTTCGTCACTCACTGATGATCATCAAAATTCTTAGAGTACTTCCTGAAGTCCCAGAAAGCTGAAATTTGGTACGTAAGCTAATATTAGTACACAAACAACAAAAAAATTCTAAAACTTGGAACTTTTACCCCCCAACCCCTTAAACTAGGGGATGGAAGTTTGTATGAGACTTCCGCAAATTTTGATGCTAGAGGTCTGAAAATTGATATAGGGACTCCTTGTTATTAATAATAATAATAAAATACATAAAAAATAAAAATCGGTTATTAGTTTATGTCGAAAATTTACATTTTGTAATTTTGGTATTTAAGTTTTGGCGGAGATCACCGTTTGCATATCAGTTCAACATAAAATCAAAAACAGCGTGCTTAAACCGAATATGGTGAAGATTGGATGATATTTATGGTATAAAATGTGTCGGAGGTAAAATGCAACTATAATATTGTCATAAGCAACTTACAAAAAGAAGTGAAATCCCACCAAAAACATTTTCATGTAAAATGTTGCCAAGACGAAATCATATGGCCCGCACTATCAAAAAGTTATCAGATCTCATGTAGAGCCAAGCTTCTAACTCTACACGCCCTAACTCTACAAGCCCTAACTTCACAAACTCTACACCTTAGTCAAAATATGTGGCTTGGCCGTTTCGTTACTACCGGCTGCCGATGTTGTAGATGACGACTTTCCTGTCTCATTTATATAAATATATTTTCTCTTTTTATTTTTATTTGTATTATATGTATATCAATTATTCTTCTTCTTTTTATTTTTTCTTTAATAGAACTATTGTATGACAGAAAAGTAAATAACAGTGACAAGAATTTTTACCTTACGCCCACGTGACGGTAGCGAAACGGCCAAGCCACATATTTTGACTAAGGTGTAGAGTTTGTGAAGTTAGGGCTTGTAGAGTTAGGGCGTGTAGAGTTAGAAGCTTGGCTCTACATGAGATCTGATAACTTTTTGATAGTGCGGGCCATATGATTTCGTCTTGGCAACATTTTACATGAAAATGTTTTTGGTGGGATTTTAATGTTACAAACAGACACTCCGATTTTATTTATTTGTATAGGTTAAAATGCTGTCGCAGTAACGAAGTATGTTTTGTATATATTCTTATTGCACTTCTTTATTGCACTTTAAAAAAAAAGAAACAAGTAAAAAATCATATTTACAAAGAAAGTTGCCAAGGGCGAACTTATCTCTAGAAGAGATCTCTACCCGTCTACCCATGGTGGTAAGAATTACTGTTGTCGCGGGGCACAGAAGTGCAAGAGTGATTAAAATGATTATAAATCTATAAACTTATTCAGAATTAATAATATAAAATACATGTATACTTGACTACATACACACTTACATGAACATGTACAGAATAAAATAATTATATACATACATAAAATACATACATACATAAATAAATACATACATTGAGAGTATATCCATTATGAGAACTTTAGATTTTTTAAATTCGCTTCAGCCTGTAATATCACACTACTGGGCATAGGCCTCTTTCCGCATGCAGGAGAAGGATCAGAGCTTAATCCACCACGCTGCTCCAATGCGGGTTGGCAGATATATTCCCTACTATGAGTAACGATCGCTATCAGGTGCGCATGGTAACAACCGGGACCGACGGCTTCACGTGCTCTCCGAAGCACGGTGTTCTTCATAATATTCGATGTCAAACCTCTATTTTTATTTCATTTCTATGAACCAAATAGGGGGATGGGACAATATAACTTACGAGTATTAATAGATGTGACAGTTTTTAAGCGTTACGATTTTGAATACAACAACTTTCAGTCGACAGTACTTATCAAAATTAGCTTGTTTGGTGATGATTCCACCCCTGCGTGCGACCTTTCACCTGCACTAGTTACTGCATCGCGTGACACCTACACGGGGTTAGATCGAAAACGGCTGCTATTAATTGTTAGTGATATGGAACGGGATGCTCTTCCAAATTTATCACCAGCATTTGTTTACGTGGGAAACACGTTAATATTTTTAAAATTGATGTATCGAATTACCATCGGTCTTGTTATATTAATCATTCATTTATTTCATATAACAGCAACTGTGCGTAGTGCATAATAACATATGATGCACAGAAAAAAAAAATTTACTAAAAATCGCTTCATTGAATTCATAGTACTTAGTATTTTCACATAATAAAATACATATAATAAAAATAAATAATAATTAATACATATGATAAAAATGTAAGGGATCACTGTATACACATCGAAGATAATTATATGACAAAAGATATTATTGTGGCCTTGATCAACGCAAATAGCACCCAAAACAATGATTGTTAGAATTTTTGTCTGTTTGTCTGTGCATTTGGGCACGCTAATCTCAGAAACGACTTATCCGATTTAGATGTGGTTTACGCTAATATATTATGGTAAGCTTCACTTAACATTTAGTGTTTGTTTCATGTCAATTGGTTCATAAATAAAGAAAGTTTTGCTAATTTAAACAATCACGTTGACCATGTAAATACCAAAACGAAAGTGTTTATAATCCAAAATAAATCAAAAGATATATCGAAAAATCTTTGTCAAAAGTCACTATTCCACGCAGACGAAGTCGTTGTGCTACAACTATAGTAAGAAGATTAGAATTATATTCTCTAAACTAAAATAAAAATATACTTATCCCAAGTTCTAATTATAAATTACATGTTAATTATTTTTATAACAAATAATAATTTCTTGACACATTTATTTTTTATAAGAATATAATTTAAAATTGATATTAAAGTACATTGATGAATTTACGCAGGATAAGTTATTAGTGTTGTTATCGGACTAATTTGCAACGAGCGGAATGGGGTGAGAACGGAGGCAGATGCGCTGAGCTCGTGGGAATACCATCACTGACAAATTAACTATGACACGTCATATTAACGAAACACTGCAAGTACCTAATTACAATCACGGAAACAAAAAAATAATTATAAAAGTATAGTGATTGCATATTATCGAAGATTTTCTAAGCAAACAATACCTATTTCTCGGACCAAGCAGCCCCTTTACTAATACTTACTGGAAGAAGCTGACATTGACTGCATTTCCATTTCGATGTTAGTATATTTTCATATTCTGAAACAAGCATAAGACTTTAAAACTTGGCGCACAACGAAGTTTTATTTACTATCAAATAGTTCAAATAGTCATTAAATGAAACAAAATAGACAATTATATCTTTTTTTTTTTATATAAGTAATTATTATTAAGATTAAACGTTTTCACACGCTTTATTTCGTGCGAAATGAACCTTTAAGAGCTAAACCATCCCTCGCGGTTCTCAAGAGTCCTCAAAATAATATACAGTCTAAAGAAAAAGAAAAGAAAACGAAATAATCGCAACAAATGTATGAAAATAATGACCCTTTGTTCCTACGGGTGAGCTGACATCTTTTTGGCATAAAGCTGAGTGCTACTTGTAATTTTGTTCATTATTCATATTGTTCTAGTGGCTACTCTTTGAACTAAACGGCTTTTAGCTCGAGTGCAATCGAGGGGCTAACACTTAATTCTTTTTAAGCACTTGCGGTTCACCAATGAGGTATTTATGTGTGAGAAATATTTTTAATTGAGTCTTTAATTACTTTTGCTTCCTTACTTCTGACATCATTTTTTATTATCGTGAGTACTTAATAAACATTTCTACACACACCAATAAACATTTCTAAAACTATATGTTTAACGAAATTTCTATGCTCCAAAAATATGTTTATGCCAATTAGACTTTACTAATACTCGTATCTACTTCATACAAAAACAACACGTTTTATTTTGCGTCGATCGGAATGAATCTTCACATACTAAAGTAGCCGAAGTCTTCGCACTTCATTGTTTGTTTGTCGGACACGGATAAGTAAAAGTTATTTTTTCTTTGCCCATAATTACAGTTTCGCAAAACAGGTAATTATGTGAGGATAATCTCAATAAGTAGAAATACACAATAGCACGGATGAGCCGAGTCGGATCGAATAGGCCCGGTGCGCTTCGGAGGGTTATTAACAAAAGCATAGTCAATAATAACATTGGAAAGTCGGTAGCTTCTTGCTTTTGAAATTGCGATACAAAAAAAATCACTGTAGGTAAGATTCTCAACAATTATGACTGACTGGACTTTAATATATTTTTTATCAAAGCTCTGGGTTTAGCTTTTATTTATTCGCTTACTGCTATGATTTATATGAAAAATGCGTATTTATATGCGTGGTTGTTGAAATTAAAAAAAAATATGGCCTTGTTTAAAAAGTACAATATTCCTATCGTAAACATAATAAAATTACATTACAATATTCAAAAATAAAAAGAAAAAAACATTGTCTTATTGCACTCAAAGCGGTAGCAGTTGCTTATAGTTTTGCATCAATCATTAAGACAAGTCACACAAATAAACAAAAAATAAGGTAAGATTGTGACTTGTTTTGGTCTCATAGCGAATAGTTAGCTAATAATATATATATATATATATATATATATATAATGCTAATAATATATATATTACTTATATATTTTATTAGCATTATAATGTCCATTATAATTTCATTTCATAGACGGTGCATCAAAAGGAAAACAGACAAAATTTTAAGTTACATTTCTAGGAATACATCTGAAAAACCACGTTCTATTTCTTGCACCAGCTTTAGCGCGATGAGAGAACAACAGAGAGATTGATAAACGACAAAAAATCGACAGATACTTTTGGTCTCTTTTGTAAAAGATAAAGATCATTGCTACTAGTTTTTCTTAAATATTTCTCAGTAGTCGTCGTTATTTCGATAAAATTACTTTCATATTAATTGAAACTTAAATATTTTTATTATTATCGTATGCACCCTTAGATGCATACAAGAAATTAAACGCATTTTGAACAACATTAATTATTAGAAGCAAAATAAAGGGAATATGACTTACATGGTGAATTTACTTCTTCGTCGAAATGTAAAAACTGTAGTTATCGGCTATTGTTAATGTTTAAACAACTTCAAATTAATTGTCAATAGCCGTGTCCAGAACGCATTAATGGCGAAACTTTAACGAGTTAACAAGTAAGTGAAAATTAATTTATAGTAGTTTTAACACCGGTATAAGCTATCGATTTTGATTATAAATTAATTTAACGCCAGGGAACAATAAAATATGATTCAGATATGAATTGTTATTGCTACATAAACAAAAGATTAAATCGCTCTGCACGTCTGTCTGTACTTTCGACAGGCATTGAGTTGGACGCCCATAAATATTTAATTACTTGTATTAAATTCGTAAATTGTTTACGTTATTAATGTAAACTAAAACATATTATCAATAGTCGAACGTAAAAATATACTAAGTATATAAAATAACAAAAAAGAAAATAGGTACCCAATATTAATAAATTGTTTCTAATCCTACAAAATCCTGTACAAATTGACAAATTATGTATATCTTTTGTTTTCATATTTATGAAAACAATAGTATTGGATTATATAATACTAGCGAGTTCTGTCCGTCCATATTTTTTACACGATAAGTAATCACCAACATATCATATACTAAAACCTTCTCCGAAACACGCAGCATCTAATGGTATAAGTACCTATTATTCCGACCGGTTCAGTAGTTTTCGCAGTATAACCGAACAAAAATACCTGCTCTCCATTTATTAGTATACTAGCATCCCGCCCCGACTTCGCACGGGTATCTAACAAAAATTTCATCTTGTTTTAATTTCCCTATTTTTTTTTTTTTTTTTTTTGAAAGTATAAAATAGCTTATGTCACCCGCGAATAGTGTAGCTTCCCAACAGTTAAATAATTTTTCAAATCGGTTCAGTAGTTTTAGAGCCTATTCAATGCAAACAAACAAAATCTTTCCTCTTTATAATATTAGTATAGGTAGTTGCTTGAATATTTGGTGTAGTTTTGTCGAAAAAATTATTAATTTAATCATGCTACATCTATAAAAATTTTAGATAGAGTAGGTACCATAGAGGTAAGTATACCTAGTTCTTGGGTAACATCTAAAAATCCGACGTTATTACTAAGTAGCTTAGTAAAATTTTTACTTTATAAATAATCGTAGACCTTAAGATTTAAAATAATTTCTATAAAACTTGTCCTATTTGGTGAGCTTAATTAGTGCCAACATTTATATTTTATACGAATATTATAAAACTGAAGAGTTGGTTTGGTTGTTTAAACGCCCTAATCTCAGAAACTGCTGTTTCAAATTAAAAAAATCTTTTTATTTTGAATAGTCCATTTACCGAGGAAGGGTAAAGGCTATATAATATCGTGCTACGATCAGGTGGAGCTGAGTATTCATAAGAAATGTTAAAATAGTCTTTTTAGAGAGCTTCCGTTGCGTGCGCTGCTTTAACCAAAACACCCAAAAACTATGTATGACGGAAGTACATGAAAATTTCTAAATAAAGTCTTCGACAGCATATGTCTACCTCCTCAAGCTAACTAATTATAATCTTATTTATGATAATTAAATTTATTGCTCTATTTGCGAATTTGATTTTATAGACATGATAATTATTATAAAACCTTACCCAAATAAATATGCTATTCATCACATATTTTTTTTTTGAACGAAATTGTCTTTGACAACATTGGATTTCAATGAATATCTTTTATGATTCTGAAACGATTTGATGATCACAAAAAATTAAAAGATAATTATTGCATTAGTATTAGCCAGGCATATGAATCCTTACGAATGAAAAATACTTCATCAACAAGGCAAATTAAGATAAGATAAGCAAGGCAAGATAAGCTTTGTTTTTTATAGCGTTTCATTTGGACGCATAATTTATGAGATATTGTAAAATCCAATGAAACGACACGCCGCGTAGCGTCGCGCGCGTCGAAGAAGCCCGAGTTGCACAGTAATGGACTAATGGTTTAAAACTATTTTATTACTTCTCTTCCTCAAATTAACGCGGGTGAAACCTCAGGAAACAGCTAGTAAATAAATAAAATCATACTTGGAAGAGTAATATTTTAGTACTATCGAATCGATTTACTTTTAATTTTCTATACACTATAAGGACAAGTCATTTGATAAATAGTAAAGTGGTAATTCAGTAGAATTAAAATACAAGTAAATCGATTAGGTTTATATTAACGTAAACGTTACACATGCATTCCGTGCATTCAGTCTTTATTAATTTACCGTTACAGTGTCATTTTGTAAACAGAGAGACAACTTTTTAAAATACTTTAAAAATGTTGGTGAGCCAGTTAATAACATCTCAACATAATTTTAATAACTACCGTTGCAATCGATCGCTACCGAAACTACCTAACTCATACGATTGCTTCATGCTCATTCTTCTCTATGCGATCGTCTTGCGATTGCGACTTTGTCGATGCTTCTCTTGTTTATTTATTTTTATTTAATTAAAATTATCCTAGAAACTGTGTAGAGTTTCTTCCGATCAATAGCCGGTCTTACCAAAAAGTCACTAAAAAGAAAAATACTATGTTATTCTTACCAGCTTTTTACGTTTCCTTTGTTCCTTTCACATCGAAAAGCACTAAAATGAGAAAACATTATCGGTATAGTCAAAGTTAATTAAATATTAATTATTCGGGATGACTCAAATCTACTCTTAAGATCACACTCAAATTTAAATGGGACCACACGATAAGCACCAGATTTTGAATAAAAAATAATCATTAAAATTAGTACCCATTAAATGGTTAAGAATATACACATAAAAATAAAGTCTAAGTGAGAACCTATATGAGAACTAATCTCTAAATTAAAAACAACAATTACAAATTACCGCTATTAGTTAAAACATGAATATGGTTATATGTAAACACAAATTTCCTTAAAGTACATCTTACAAGTAAACCTCTACCCGCATACTCATAAGTCAGGATCGTTGACATTCAAGCTGATACTTATAGGACCTACCGCAGTACTTTGTTTCTGTAGCAAGTACCATAGTATCTAATATAATACAGCATTCTGGTTCTCCACCCGCGGCTTCGACTGCGTGGATTACACGATTTTGATTGTTCAGTTTTCTCACGTTAAAATGTCACTTAGTGACTTGGCATTCTAGTAATGAACGAAATTTTTAAAATTTGTCCAATAGTTTTTAATTTATCCATTACAAAGAAACAAAAAACAAATCATTTCTCTATATAATGTTAATATAAAACAAAAACAATTAAGACGAATTATCCGCATACCTGTAATGAAAGCTGCACGTACTATCTGATATGGTGAAAAGAATTGTTTTTTCAATTTCTTGTTATAAATCACGATTTCCTAATTTTAGTCGAGCCTTTTCAACTATACGAAACTACGTTTGACAAGTTCTATTTCTTTTCGGATGTAGCTTTGTTTAAAAAAAGTACTTGATATATTCTGTACTTTAAAAAAGTGTTAATTTCAACTGAAAAATTATTTGAAGAATATGAGGTACAAAAATATATTCGCGCAAATATTTGTTTTCACGTTTATTAATTTTTTTATTCCATATTAATTTAAAAAATGTATAATAATATTACAATCAATTAAACAAATAATATTATTCGCAATGTTTTTTGTACTGTTTTTCTTTATTATTAAAATTGTCCTGTTAAAACTAGAATTATACCAGTCATAAAAATATTAGGATTAATAAAATGCTGCATTAGCAAGATAACAATGAAATAAAGACACTTTTAATAAAATTAAAGTTGAATAAAATGTAGAATTCGCTTGCCATAAACATAACACTCACAATAATCACATAGTTTGTTTTTGCACTAGACATATATGTATAATAAATTTACTTACCAAAACAATAAAATGTTAGTAAGGCACAGCACTCGTAAATCCACTGTATATTATATACGTAGTGTTTACGTCAGTGACGTGGTTGATGGAGTGACGCGCGCGCAGCCTACCGGCGAAGGGATGAAGGGACGCGCGGGGTGAATTCTCCTGCCCTATTTTGTTATCATGAAAAATTTATGTTTTGCGGGAAATATTAGTACAACATTATCATTCAAAAATCAATAAACTTAATAAAAACAATACGAGATTATAAAAAAACAACAAAAAACTTATGGTTTAAACATAAATTGTAAAGTAAATACCTATTGTGTATGGAATATAACAATATGATATTTGAAATTTCAAAATCATAGAGAAATCTCGACAAGTTTTTTTTTTCAAATTAATCTATGCAACATAGCTTGATCTTTATATACTTACATTTGAATTATTTCATTGTGTTAAGTAATTGTTTTATACCTAAATGAACTAAACCAAAAATTGATAAAAAAATTGTGTGGTCATTTTCGTTCATTTTATTCTTATTAGCGCTAAACTGATATATAATGTACCATAGTTTTATGTAGGTTCATTATGTATCGTATTTCATTGGTCTTTCATGAATAAATGTTATACCAGATTATTAATCATCTCAATCAATCTATTATTGCAATTATATCAAGAAAAAAGTGTACATTATATGATGCTTGTTATTATTTTTTATAATAATAATAATGACAACGTTTCGGTGCCATCTTAAATCTAATAACGAGTGTCATTGCGGGACATTATTTGAATGCTTAAAGCCCATTGGACGACGCCTCCGCGATCCCTGTGGCGAGGGGAGGCGCTTTTATATTAATTTAGGGCCACTTTGCACAGATTACCCTCTGTATAACTGATTCTGGGGTTGCCTTTGTGACGGATAGTCATTTTTTAATCGCAGCTCATTATTCCTTTTGTCCCTAGGAGAATGTTTTTAAAACTTTAAATAATAAACCTTATCATCGTATTAGGTCTTCCTCATGTCTACGGAAGCAAGTTTTCAATTAGTCTTTAAAAAACTTACTTTACGGTTAATATATATAGAGTTTTAATTTTTTTAATATGATAGTTATTGTAATACAACCACACAGGTATAGTTTCTGCGATTAATCGCTTAAAACACCGACGGCTTGCGAGTTCGATTCCCGCTCGGGATGGATATTTATTTGATTTGTACACATATTTCTTTCCGGTATGGATGTCTGTCCTTGCGGGTCTCTCTACTGCGCCTCGGAGTGCAGATTAAGCCAACCAACTTAAAACCAACCTAAACCAATAACTTTAAACTTTCGATATAAATGTAAACATAAAATTTAGTGAAAAAAAGCCTCTGAAGGTATTTATAAGAGTAGAAATAGGTTGTACGAACTGTACAGTGTGAAGCAATGGAAGCAGGAGACTGGATTTTTTTATTATGTAAAAAAATATTCTAAAACTTTAAAAAATGTTTGTATGGCTGCTAAATCAAAATATATCAAAGATAAAATTATTAATTCTGGTGATAAAATTAAATGCGCATGGAATATAATTAATAGTATATGTGGGAAACGTAATAAGCAAACTATACCAATTGAATTAAATATAAATGGTGCTGTTTGTTGTAAGCTCGGATGACAAGTTGGCAAACGTCTTTGAAACCTTTTTCGATAAAATACCTTGACTTCAACTGATTCTACACAACTTCTTAAAAATAACGTTAGCAAATGTAATGTTGATTTTTCATTCTTACGAGTTGATTCTTTAGATATTCTTAAACCATTTAAGAGTCTTAATATTAAAAAAACAAATGATCTGTGGGGCATTTCAGTTTAAATAATTAGTACTATAATTGATGACCTCGCTCCGTACTTAGATTTAACTTTTAACAATGCTACTAAAGTAGGGTCTTTTCCAGATTTGCTAAAATGTAGTAATGTTTTTTCAATATTTCACTTTTTAAAAAAGGGAAGTTGAAGTGATCCCAGTAATTATAGACCCATTTCAATCCTACCGTCCTTAAGTAAAACATTTGAAAAAATTATAATAAATCAACTTCTTTTCCATTTTAAAGTTATTGTAATGGAATTTTTCATAGTGAACAATATGGTTTCACTAGAAGTCGCTCTACGACAGATGCTGGTGTGGCACTTCTCAAACATATATATAACGCTTGGGCATTCGATTGCGTGAGCCACGGGATCTTATTAAGTTAACTTGAGTATTACGGTGTTAATGGTATAACTCTTAATCTAATTGCTTCATATCTATCTAATAGAATTCAACAAGTATCAATAAACAGAACAAAGTCTTCTGTATCTGTGCTAAAAATGGGCGTTCCACAGGGGTCGATTCTAGATCCATTTCTTTTTTATATACATTATATATTTTTTATATAATGATCTGCCATTTTATGTTAAATATATTTGTAATATAGTGCTATCGCTTAATATATTTTAGCTATTTCCATAGTGTTATGTCTTGCGGCCTGTTACTGTGGGGTAATGCTACAGATATTGAGACTATATTTATCTTGCAAAAAAGGACTATTCGCGTTATTTACGATCTCGGAGCTCGAGTCTCCCTACGGGATGTTTTCCGAAAGGTAGACATTAACAATTGCGTCGCAGTATATTTATAATAATTTAATAATTTATGTATATTCATCAAAATATTCATTGCTTTGAAATAAATATTAATAATCGCATTGTAAACATGAGAAGGAATAACAAAATTGTAACTCCAAGTATCCGACTGCGCAAAGTAAACGTTTCCTTTCTGGGGTTATGATATTCACATGTATAATAAAATCCCACAAACAATTTTGGAATTGTCTCAACATAAATTTAAAGTATTTATTTTAAAAAAATTGGATAAAGCTTATTACTCGGACTTACTATTGGACGGACTTACTGCAGGATTACATAGTTGATAAAGATGTGTGGACTTGTAACGCTATATTTTATGCAACATGTTACTAATTTTATACTAAAACACAGTTTATATATTATTTTTCAAAAGAGCAACTGCGGAGTTTCTTGCCGATTCTTCTCTGCAGAATCTACATTCCGAATCGGTGGTAGCTTTACTTCTACAAATATAATAATTTATTTTTAAAGTTTTAATTTCTAAAATGACGATTCGAAAGTGCTCTTGGAGTCTATTTGAATAATGCTGTTTTTGATTTTGATTTTAAACACGCAGTGGAGCAGCGTGGTGTATTTAGCTACAATCCTTCTCCCGCATGAAGAAAAAGGCCTAACATTCTTTTAGTGTATAGCTGTATCTTGAACTCTCAGTGCATTCCTTTCAGCCGGCTAGCGAGTAGAGCGTGTCATTGAATCTTACAGTAATCTTACAGTAACAGTAATCAAATTATAATATTTTGTTAAAACATCAGACAGTTCAAAATTTAATTGTTTTGCTAGTTGAACTGATGATAAATCTAAATATATAGATAGCACCTTTGTAAACCGTGTGTGTGGCAGGTAATTTTTCCTACTGATACATTTCATATATACATTTTTTTTTTAATTTTTGTAATATATCTTAAATTACTATACGTAGATTCATCGTTCATCTTCTTAACCGCCTTCCAAATAGGGGGGTATGTTACTTCAGAACTTTTGAACGGGAGGACCGATTTCGACAAAAGAAAAATTTGGTTCCATTTAAATTTATTTGAGATCTAACAACTACTTTTCGAGTTATATCTAGTAATGCGTTTTTCTTGACTCTTTTTTCGTCGACCTACGTTGTATTATATCGCATAACTTTTTTCATGGTGTAGCGATTTGGATGATTTTTAATTTTATCGAAAGCTGGTGTTTATCATGTGGCCACATGTAAATTTCATCGAGATCTGATTACAGCTTTTTGAGTAATCTTTGATAACACTTATTTACTTGACTATTGTTTCGTCTACCTACGTTTGTATTACTTGTCGATATAATTGAAGTCAGTTTAGTTCGTTCGCGAGCAAATACAATTATTGAATTTAGAATCTTCTGTACTGGCTGAAATAGCAAACCATATATAAGCCATAATTGACCACTTCTTTTATCGATGTAGGTATTTAACGTTGAATAATTAATAATTTAATTCCTTTGTATTAATAAGAAAGAAAGAAGAAAGAAAGAAAAGAAAGAAAACTTTTTTTATAAGAAATACCAATATAATTATTGGTAGAAATATGAAAGTAATATTTTACAATAATTTTATTTTCTTTTAAAACACCTTTAACATTATGATTAACAGTGTAATTATTTATATTTTACAACTGCGCGTACTACTTCTTAAATAATATTTAACATGAAGTATCTCTGTACTTTGAAATTCCACGATTTTTTCATTCTTTTTAACTATTTTAATTTTCATTAAATTCGAAATAGTCATTTATTTACAGAGTTCAACTAAATTGTGGCGTAATTAATTAATAATCATACTTTATATTTAAACAAAAAATACATTTATTATGCTTACATATAAGTATAAGAATACAAACTAAATGCTGAAACTAAATTATTATATTTAGTCTTTGGGTAAAGCGCTGTCACTTTTCCCTCTCGAATAGACTCTATATGCCGTTTTAGAGCCCAACATCCTGTCTAAGAGACTATGTTTAGCTCTTTTTCTGTGAGTCAGTACTTCTCGACAAAGATCGTGGAACACTTCGCCGACTTGATTCACTTGCTCTGCTGCTGCAACTTCCGCGAAGCTACATTCAAAATCCTTAGCTAATATTTCCCCTTCTTCTGGACTCACCTGTAAATATTCAACGGGACTAATTGAATTGCTTTAACTTTTTGTACCTTAACAATAATAGACTTTACCGTGAAAACAGTGAATGCCTTTTCATTCTTGTTTTTATTAACAATGGCGTAATTCTTAACAAAGTTTGTTATTATTTTATATTACACTAACAGAATCTATAGACGTTGTTCTTGCCTTTAAAATTATCAATTTTCTAGGTAATTTTCTTAGTTTTCAATTCCGTAAGAAATTCTAAAATGTATCAGAAATCTTAAAAAAATGAATGAAATCGTAGTCATTCTCAAACTATGGCGTGAAAAGGGGTAACAGTCATTAATTTTTATGTACCTACATTATATCATAAAAATTTATAGAACTACGTTTACTACGTAACTTGAAAAAATTTAAAACAAATTAAAATTGTTTACCTGTCTCAAATGCACCATGTCTGCCTTATTGCCGACGAGAGTGAGCGGTACTTCGGGCTGCAAGCTCTGCTTGGCCCGTCGGACATAATTAAATGAATCCCTGTCCGTTATTGAATATACAAGGAACAGGCCATCAGCCCATTGCGCTATATCATTTCCTGGAAGGTCTTCTATGCTCTGTAAATAAATAAGTTTTTGAATTCATGTTCCAGATTTCATTTTTATTTACCTAAATACTAAGTTTGTGTAATATTACGTAACTACGATATTTCAAACAAATTAAACTTAACTGAATTTCATTGCTATCAAATGTGAATACCTTTTAGAAACAATATAATGTCAAGAGTTTGAAATGTATATTTTTACTTTGGTTAGATATTCGTTTCTTAAATTTAAATTTTTTTTGAAATTTATTTTTGCAGTCATGCATATTTGTATCCCAACTTTATCATATATACTTATTGGACGTTTATGCTTATAGTAACTAACCGACTTCAAAAAGGGAGGAGATTCTCAATTCAACTATTTTTTGTGTGTTACCCCATAACTTGTTACTGGGTTTTTATTACGATGATTTTTCGTTTATTCGAAAGCTGATACTTGTTATGTGTCGAGTACTTTTTGAGTTATCCTTAATACATCCAATTGAATTGACTATTTTATCGACTACCTATGTTATATTACTTGCGGATCTACTTGGAGTTGGATTGCGAGCAAACACAATTATATTGTAGGTAAAGATGAAGGTTTAATTATATCTCATCGTCAGTAACAGTCTCTTTATTTCGGAAAGTTACACAGAGTTAAAAATGACGGTATATTATATATTATTAGGAAAAATAACAAGTACAAGAAGAGGAATAATAACGATAGAACAATTACCTTAGGACATGTGTCTAAGATTTCGAAAAGTATTGGTTCCCCGTCTAACATCGCTTCGTGCTTGTATTTACTCTCTGTAAATAATTAGTTGTTTATTATTTTTGTTACGTTACGAAAAGTTTTTTTAATTAATTCAATTAACAGTACTACCTTAACTATAAAAAAAAATTAAAATCTAAAATTATGTGAATTAGCACATTAAACCGAAAATAGCGATTTATTGAAATTATTTAATTATTTTCAAGTAAACATTATTCTTGTTTGCTTTTATACAAAACATAATAGTTCCTTAGTTTAATTCTGTTACTCAAATGTTATGTCAATAAATTCAATAAGAAATTATTTGTGAAAATGAAAATGGTGGAATAGAATTTTTTAGAAACATATTAGTTACTATGAAAACAAACGAAACTATGTACAGTACAAACTACGTAACAAAATTGCCTTACCACGCCAATTATTAAAAAAAAAAAGCAAATGTACCTATAATATTTCCTCATATTATCAGAAATTCAAAATGATAATTATTATTAAATTTCTGTCTATAGTAGAAGAACTTACCCTGTTGATGGTCATACTCCCCGATGTATCTTTTTGTCAGAAATCGTACTGTCAGTGCTGTCAACAAAAAAAAAATGTATTTAGTCAAAAAATATTCGAACAAACGAAACAATATAATTGTGTTTGCTATCAAACGAAAGAAAAACCGACTTCAATTACATTGACAAGTAATACAACGTACCTAACGTAGACGAAAAAAAAATTAACAAACGCACTAGTCGTCACTAAAATTTTCGAGATTATCCTCGATTATCCTTGTTTCCTTATCATTGGGATACCCTTTCCAACAAAAAAGAATTATCAAAATCGGTTCATAAACGAAGTTATCCCCGAACCTATATAGTATATATATGGTCGAATTCAGTAGCCTCCTTCTTTTTTGAAGTCGGTTGAAAATTGTGAAAAATTTATAATAACACAAGTATAATTAAAATAAAATGCTTATTTCTGGAGTTTGCTTCTTAACAAACAAAAAAAAAATGAATGAAATGAAACTGCATAGACGCTTTGCAGCGATTTTAACTGTAGCAAAAAATAGGTTTTAGCATTATACCAGTATAATGTATCGCTACGAATAGCAAAAGTCAATTTATGTTTTAATATTAAACTTCTAGTATTTTAATTACATAATTATAATAAGATTAACTTTGAAAAACATTTTGATATTGAAATATCACAGTAAGTAAACTAAAGCACCGTGTTTGAGCCGATACACACACTTTTAAATATATTTATTTGTTTTTTTTAATTATATATTTTTGCGCAACAAAAGTAATTAAAGCAAAAACTTATGTCACTTTATTCTTCTTTCGTAATATAGGGTATATTGTTCACAAATAGTGAAATACGTATTTATTCATTTTTACGCAGTAGTTCAAAAATATAAAGCGAAGCGAAGTTCAAAATGAAGGACTTTTCAAACAATTTCTTTTGTAAAGCTCTGTCGACAAAATCCGATCTTGATGGATGTCTTCTAAATATTAATTTTTTAAGTGCTTACCGTAGCCCATAGACGCCTGCAATAACAGAAGAATATAACACTACTTTGGAGCGGTATTATTCAGTTCTGATATTTTGTAAAGTTGAGCTACTTCCCCGGACAGGCTGCTCCAGATTTTGAGCAGAACCGTTGGGTCTTACCTAAATGGTACGCTACACTGTTTATTATGCATATCGCTAAGATGAAGAATAAGCAGTGTAGGTGGCAATGAGTCTTGAAAGACAGTGTTAATGGGCATGGTTTTCAATCATACTCCGTTGACAGCAACCTCGATTCTACACCCATCAAGAAAACTTGTTACCCAAGTGCACATTAAATCCTCGAGGAGACCGTAAGATAATAAAAAAGAACGTTAGATAATAAATAGACTTACTACCATAGCTTTAGGTTTAAAGAATTTATTCTCAAAAAGAAAATTCACTTACATGAGAACAACATAATAAATGTAATGATACAAATAAATTTCCCCTCACTTTCCTAATGACATTGTTAGTAAATATATAAGTTGTTCGACTCTTAACTGCTTTCCTTCAACATCGGGGTTCTGAAATGTAATAGATCATATTTCGCGTGAACAAAAAAAACCTAGATCAATTTTTAAATTTGAGTTTGTTTAAATAACTGAGTTTTGATAGACTCGTTCCGCATGATACCTTTCGTGGACACGTAAGCATGGCTATAATCTATACTAATATTAAAAAGCGTATAAGTTTGTTTGTTTGTTGATTAGAACGATCTCTGGAACTACTGGTGTGAAAAAAATATTATTGCGTTGGATAGTCAATTTAGCGAGGAAGGGTATATAATATTACACGAGGAATAGGTGTGCTGCGTAAAGGGTAGAGCTACCCAAAAGTTATGTATCATGGAATTGATCGCCACCAAACGTTCTAAAAAAAGTCTGCATCAGCATATGTTTTTTATGGTAATCAAGTTTCTTTCTTCTAAAATAATCCATAATTTGCGAAGATAGTTTTTTAGACATGACATAAACCCTTATCCAAATTAATACCTGCGATATTTATCACAACACGTCATTTGATTTCAATGAATATCTTAGAATATACCTATCACAGTTTTAAAATAACCCCGCAATGAATTAATGATAACAAAAATTAAAGGATGATTTTATAGCATTATTATTAGCTAGGCTTATGAATTCTTACCAATGCAAATATATCAATAAGGCAATATATAAAGATAACTTTGCTTTTTATAGGATTTTATTTGGACAAATAATTTAGAAGACAATCATTACATAGTATAAAACAAAGTCGGTTCCCACTGTTTGTATGCTTGGATCTTTAAAATTACGCAATGGATTTTGATGCGGTTTTCTTTACTAAATAGAGTGATTCCAGAGGAAGGTTTATATGTATAATAAATTCATAATATAGTAGAGAAACACTAATATTTTTTGCAACCGTGAAAAGCCGGGGCGGTTCGCTAGTTTAAAATAAAATGAAACGACGCACCGCGTCGCGCAGTGCACCCGTGTAGTAAGTCGCCCTAGTTGCACAGTAATGGTATAGTTTAGAATAAAAACATTCTACGAGAATAGCTCTTCTTCTTCTTAGTTGCATGTGGCAGTTAGTGTTGATATTTCACTTTATCGACATGTTTAATGGTTAAGAAAAATAGTGTTGGAAGTACATTGCTAGAATAGTTAGTATATTAAGACAAAGTAAAATTTAAAAAAAAGGTTAGGTATTTTTTTTTCGCTTGGAACGTGATCTATCATACCCATAGACCCCCCTCCCTCTTATTTGAAGGAACGTGGTTAGATGTTGAACATTCTGTAAATATAATATTGATGATACCTACAAAGTTTTTCTTTTTAATTTTAATTTCAATGATCTGTAAGTTTCGGCATGAATTACAAATAGCGTCAAGATCATGCAAAAATAAACTAAAATTCGATCGGAATCTGTCTTAATATTGAATTCTGTTTATTTGCAGAGCACACAATAAACATACAAAGCACAGCGACCGCTTTCGAAATTACGAGAGTATTAAAAGACTAACATGTGTTTCATGTTTAATAAAAATAAAGTTAACGTTACATCTTTGGTTGAAGAATGGGACTGTTTTTAAGAGTAGGCATATAGAGCCCACGTCGAGCCATAAAATTTTTAATAGCTATATGTTATCATCTCCAACTTATAATGCGCGACTAGAGGAGAGTGGGGTAATTCGAACACATAAGGGGAAACTGAAATTGAAAAAAGCAGATTAAGCTACAAATATCATTTATCAATTAATGTTTACTTTGACTAATCATCCTTAAGTTCTGATAAGCAACATTAATAAATTTTCAATATAAAATCTAATATTAATAAGAAAACAAAACTTTAGGGGTTCGGGATTACCCCACTGCATGGGGGGTAATTACGAATGGTGTATGGGGTAATCAAGGACATAATCTAATCTTCACATAAATCATATTATTATATATATCCTTAAAATGTACTTTCACCACTCGTACACTTTTCATGGGCCCATAAAGTACATTTTTATGATTTTATCCAATCCTTAGAGAGGATCAGTAGAGGATCTTCATATTTTTCATCACAAACTAAGCAAAAATACTAATTTTCTTTCGCATCTTCTTCTTTGGTATTTTTTTCTTGCGCGGTACGTCCTTTCTTGGAACCTTTATCTTATATAGCATCTGTGGCGACATCTATCGCGCGAAATACGAACGACTCGCATCACATCTCGCTATCAGAGTTTTCAAAGTGATTAAGTATATATACAAGATCCCGACAACAACCGTCGGGGCCGGTAGCCCGCCAGACACAACACCCGTCTGGTTGGAGGATCCTCCCTTTGTGAGGGTGGATGAAGAACTTCACAAACCTTCTTGGAACCTTTCTTTCTTGGAACCTTTAGTGAACTAGCAGCCTTTTCACTTACTTTCATGTGTTCCTTATTTATTTTCTTTCTTCTTTTTCTTCTAAAATATTTTTCATAGGACTACTGCTTATTATAGCTGAATGTTTTCTCCTAAAACTTTGTTAATTTTTTAGGTGTGGCATTTTACAACAAGTTCGTGAAGGTACAGGGCTGAAAGCAAAGAAACATACAAACAAACTTCTACAAATGTATATCATCTAAATTGATCATTATCATCATCAGTGTAACACAGACGACTGCTGGACATAAATTATAAAATAAAAGACAATAATCTGCTTGTTTAGAGGTAATTATAAACGTTCGAGATTAGGTACCGGTTACCCAACCAACCTACGGTGGGGTCTGCACCATACTTGGGCGGACACGGACCACCCGGTCTCCCCACCTTCTTTCTATATATTTTATGAACCTACCATTTTATAAGAAATACGTGAACTAAAAAACAGACAATGACAATATTTTAATCAATTAATTAATTATTTTTCTACATACATTACAAAAAATTAAGAAGATACATATGAGATATATAAGATTAAGTTAAAGATTGATTAATATATATTATACATTGAAAAAAATGGGTTCTACAAGTATTTACATTTTTTAAAAACTGCGTTCTACAAGTATTTACTTACTCTTTTTTTTTAAAGTATGATGCTAATTAAAAAATATTAAGAAATTTATGTGCTTTTTAATATCACCTATATAATCATCACACAGCAGCTGGCTTTATTCCAAAATTAATAATCGTGATAAGTCAAATAACGGATTATTGGCATGTTTTCTGTTTGGTATCGTCATTAAATCAGTATAACATTTGATATTACTTTAATGTAATTAATGATGCACTATGAACATTCAAAAGGAAGTTTTAGTAATAAAAATATTTAATATATTTACAATTATTTGTGGCGTATAAAATAAATAATACGTAACTTCTTCCACATGTTTTCGATTTGTTTATTTCCATTATTAAACATAACATATATTTTTAAAAATAGTCATATGATTTTAAACACAGCAGTGTTATTACAGTAACACCTCACTCTCACAGTTTAATCGTAATAATATATAATTGTGACATTGAATCGTGACGAAAAATGTCTTACATCGTCGAACGTTTTTCAAAGTGTCACTTCAGGTATTTGTTTTATATATACCTAAAACTATTCAAAAACGGAATATTTACCATGTTTTTTATTTTCATTTTGTGGAGCTCGATATTCAAATACCCCGATATTGAATAGTTTAAGTAGTAGAAGTAACCATGTTAATCTAAAATCTCATATATTCCTATACCATTTGAATGGTAGTACACGACTAAAACTATTTGTAGTATTAAAAGACGCTATCAGACGCTGCGAAGGACAAACCACAGAAAATATATGATAATTACGTTACTTGAAATATTTATACTAATATACCTATATATTACGCGCCACGTTGTTTGCCACGTTTGTCCGCAATGGACTCCTAAACTACTTAACTGATTTTAATCAAATTTGCACACCGTGTGCAGTTTGAAACAACTTGAAAGATAGGCTATATTTTATTTGTAATTATTATATGTGCTGTGTGGCTACGGCACTAAAGAATTTAGCCACCCCCTCTCTTCTTGTGGGTGTCGTAAAAGGCGACTAAGGGATAACAAGGTTCCACAACCACCTTGGAACTTAAGAAGCCGACCGATGGCGGGATAACCACCCAACTGCTGGCTTTGAAATACACAGGCCGAAGACGGGCAGCAGCGTCTTCGGTGCGACAAAGCCAGCCCTGCGGTCACCAACCCGCCTGCCCAGCGTGGTGACTATGGGCAAAACACATGAGTTCACGTTATTTTTGGCGTAAACTTGTGGAGGCCTATGTCCAGCAGTGGACTGTATAGGTTGTAATGATGATGATGACTGTATAGGTTGTAATGATGATGAAAATAAGGCAATACGAAGTTCGCTATATATATATTGACGTTTCTATACATCATTTTCTTGAGATATTTTAATAAGAAAACTTTGTTTCAATTTTTCCTCTTCGACTTGTGTAAATATTTAGATGTTCCGTTCAAAAAGTGAAATATAGTACGTGTTTCATGTGACAGGTTGACAGGCTCCTATGAGAGTTGATATTATTAAGATTCATTGGTTCATCTGCCTCAGCGGCTACTGTAGATAATATACGTTTTCTAGACAAGTAGAAAAATTAACTTTCGTGGGAATTACAATACGCTATGAACGGAATTCCACAGATTTCCACTATCCAGTTGGTATGTAAATATATATATGTATGTATGTTCGAGGATAACTTCGTCGTTTATGAACCGATTTTGATAATTCTTTTTTTGTTGGAAAGAAGATATCCCTGGTGTAGTAAAGGTGTGGTGTAGGTGTGGTGTGGCCGTGATAAAGAAACCAGGATCTGATGATGGGATCCCAGAGAAATCGAGGGAAACCCTAGAAATCCGCATAACTTTTTAGTGAATGTACCGATTTTGATGATTTTTAATTTAATCGAAAGCCGGTGTTTATCATGTGGTCATATTTAAATTTCATCGAGATCTGATTACAACTTTTGACATAATTTTTGATAATGCGTATTTACTTATCTATTTTTTCGTCTACCTACGTTGTATTACTTGTCGATATAAATGAAGTCGGTTTTTTTTCGTTTGCCAGCAAACACAATTATTATTTACCATCGAATTCTACTGTATTTATGAGATATATTTTTTTCGCATATCTTCTTCTTTGCCTGGCTCTTTCCCGTTTTATTTGGGGTAGGCCCCCCGTATCATGTGCCTCCAGGCAGTTCGGTCCTTGGTTGTTTCTTTGACTCTTTAAATGGCAGAGGGTTCAGTGGGGAACCTTGATGCACCCCAACCTTCAAATCAAATTCATCACCTGTTCCACACTTTCTCCTTCTTGACCCTGTATGTTTTTGGTATTTTGAATTCTGCCACTAGTATTCTATGCTACGAAGTAACAGGTTCCCCGGGTATGACTTTGCAGTCTTTGCATGTCTTTAGTTTTTTTTTTTTCTATCAGTTAGAATGTAGTCTATCTGAGTGCAAACCCTACCACTTTTATAGCAATTTATTAATTATTTATAAATAAAATAATATTTTCGCACATATTAATCTTCAAGTTGTATTTTATTAATTGACGAGAAACAGGCCGTAGCCCCTGTTGTTAAAGTCTATTTGTAACTTATCTTCAAGATAAAATTTATAACATATCTTACAACCATCAGTGTTAAAACAGCCGTTTAAATGGTCGAGTCCCCCTTATGTGGAAAAACAACAATAACTACATATCTTATACTAGCTGTGCTCGCGATTTCGTCCGCATGGAATAGTGACTTTACATGTTCAACGTGATTTTTTAAATTGGCATAACTTTTTTATTTAGTAACCGATTGACATGAAACAAACATGAAATGTTAAGCTAAGCTTGCCGCAATATATTAGTAAAAACCACATCTAAATCGGTTAAACCGTTTCTGAGATTAGCGTGCACAAACACATAGACTAAGAGACAAAAATTCTGACAATCATTATTTTGGGTGCTATTAGCGTTGATAAAGTTCCCAATAATATTTTTTCTCATATATCTTAAGTATACAGACATCGACCCGTTACATTTTTATTATATTCTCGTGTCACAATGTTAGTTGCAATACTTCTCCGAAAACGCTGGACCGAATATTTTGAAATTTCGTGTGCATATTGGCATAAACTCGGCGGTCCCGAGTTCACCCGATCGAGCCTTTCACCTCAGAGCGTGACGAATCCGCCTTACTACCTACGAAAAAATGTGTGTGCGGGACTTTTTATAGTAATTCTTTAACTCCTACAGTAATAATCGAAACGTAACTTTCTCTCTTTTTATATTATCTAACTTATATCTCCCTCTCAACTTCCAATCGCCTCGCCCGATCACATTATTCGTAACGCTTTTGTCACGCATTAACTAGCTTACTCCCCAAGTCAAAAGCGTGCGTACAGCAGTTATAACTACTGACTATACTGAAGTATACTTCAGTAATGTAAATTGTGAGAATGATACAACAGTAGGTACCTATTTAATAATTAACATTAACTAATAATTAAAATTAACTAGGTGTTGGCACGAAGGTTGTTTTATTTAAGTAACATATGTACACGTGATGTTTTTATCGATGGTCACCATGACTGGTTGACGTTATGATCTGAGATATTGTTCCGATCGGCTCAGTAGAAACAGAAATAGTTCTACATATTTCCAAACATATTTTTAGCTCTCTAGAGGTCGATCTAATAAGCACGTCATTGTCTTGTCTTTGGCACAATTCGCGTTTAAGTCTCATAATACTATTTCTAGTATTAGTTTTAAGGCGTCGGGATTCCTTTTACAAAGTTTATTTTACATCCTTATTTTCACCTGAATTTTATTCAAAAATGTGGTACTCTGTAAAACTATGTGACACTATACCTACTCCGTGAGTCACGAATTCATCAAAAGCTTTACGCAGCCAGTCAAACTGACGACTATGCAAAGATTTTTATAGGCTTTATTATAAGTAGATACGCAAACCATAATAACGGCACAGTAACCATAAACGTTAAGAAATCTAGCTAGGTATGTCTACCGTTAACGTTATCAAAAGGTTGGTATTTTGTTTTCAGTTTATCTGTCTGAAGTAAAAGTCACAAAGACACTTCATTTCATTTACATCTGTGGGTAAGTGAATGCCTTTGTTGGAACGACTATACGCCACACAGTCGCGGCGACAACGCTGCAATGAATTATGGTCGCATCGTACACATAACGGTAGCCAAATTGTACTTCAACTAACCGAAAATCACAAAATAAAATACTATTGTTCTCTCAGAAAGAGAAAAAATTTTTCGTGCATTATTTCCTTTTGAAAGCAATGATTTAATTAAAATGTCAGTCAGATGCTGAGAATTCAGGTCGGGTGTCATTCGTGTGTCAAAAACATGCATATACAGCGTTATGGAACGAGTATGGCAATTTTACACAAAGCAATCGAAATGTTTTTTTTTTTCAGTGTTAGTAAGTACCATGAATAGAAGAGAAACTGAATGACAAGGCTATAAGACCGTAAAATAGTGGTAAAAAAGTAATTTTAAGAAATTAAGTATAAATATCTTTTGGAAATGGCGAGTCTTTACTGGAAAGTTGAATTACGTACCTATATATAAAAAGTTGGACGACTCAGTATGTAAAAGTGCATTAAATTATGCCCATTGACCCAAATACTTATCAGATGTACATGGCAAGCCAATAACAATGTTAACTCCAAAATTAGACGAAACCAAGCTAAATTTTAACAACCAAGACATTGGTACCTAAGTATATTTTGTCACATTCCCGACTGCTTGCAATTATAATGCTTCTGAGGCAACTAACAGTTGCCTATATACTTATAAGTTATATTATTACAACTACTTTCATTCGCTTATAATTCACTATTTTATTTACAAGTAAAACAACATTTTTTTTATTACAGAAGGTCACTGTGACACGATAATTATATTGTTACATTCGCTTTGTAAATTATTTAGAATAAACAGCTATTAACCCTTTAGTAAATAATAATCGCTATGCCTATTAAAAATCGGATCGAGTGGGGTCCACAGAGTTACATAGCACTAAAAAACAGGTACCTACTACTATATTATAAACTTACTAGCTGACCCCGCAAATGTTATTTTGCCATATATGTTATTAACCCCCTTAACCCGCCCCCCCCCCCATAACTTAGGGGAATGAAAAATAGATGTTGTTCGATTCTCAGACTTACCCAATATGCACACAAAATTTCATGAGAATCGGTCAAGCCGTTTCGGAGGAGTTTAACTACAAACACCGCGACACAAGAATTTTATATATTAGATTTCTTAAAACAGAGCTGGTAACAATTAAAAATACACTTTGAATTCCCCCCTACAATTTTCGATTTTGTTTTATTTCTTTTAGTTGAAGTTCAAACTGCAATTTAATAAATGTTATTTTTGTATGCGTATTAATATTGTTCAAATGGTTGAAATACTGATAGTCTGATCGACAGATACAGGCCTATTACATACGGATGAGCAGCAAAGCTAGCTGCAGTAGGGATTCATTTAAATCCTTTGACTACTGAACCCTAATGACTTTAAATCTCATTTTACGACAAATTCTTTCAGTAGGTATTTGAACCTTGAACAATTTTAAAATAATCTTGAAGTAGGAAATAAAAACAAATTACTTGTGTCCTCTTAGTTTCAACAATTTTTATTGGCACACGTGAAACATTTGTTGTATATTTGTGTATTAAAAATTCTATTCATGGAATCAACACAAAAGAATTGTGCATTTATTACATTATTAAAATCGTTTAAAAGATATGTTAATTATCATAGCACGAATGTACCTACTACGAAGAGAGGAGAAACTTCTTTAAATGAAAAAGTATACTAGATTGAGAATTTTCATTTAACAGTTCCAACAATAGCAAACATTGATGCAATATCTTTGATTCGTTAATTTCTTCACATCAATCAAAACACACATTACTCGCTCGCTAGGTCCACCGCTCTTAGCCGTGTAGTTGTCGCACACATACCACTTTTGCCGACTGATGGAGCACCGATTACTGCCACTTTCACTTCGGACAGCGACGATTTCTTCCGTCTAATCCCTCGAGTTGTCATTTTACAGTGTGCATTACCCGAGCGCGCGGCGAGCCTGCCGATTGCTCCGCGAACGGCGTTTGACGTACCGCTCACGGCTTCACTCAACGAAAACCCCGCTCCCGCCTACCAGCTAAAAATATATTAAGCGACACTGCGATCTGACATCGGTTCCCGTGTTAATGGGTCAAGATCTGGCCAAGATCAGTCGTGCAAATAGTCATGTTTACGTCGTGTCCAGCTTCCTGACGCCCCGCGCCACGTGTTCGTGGCGACACGCCAATCCCATTCACGGCTTTTAACTTTATTATTTATATGACAGTTATTTACGACGAGAGAAAGTAGTTTAATAGCTCTACTTTTTATAGTAATTTCTAGCTGGATTTAATAGTTTATGACGATAAACTGATCCTATTAAATATATTTTTTGTATATTATTAAATAATTAAAGTTTCTAGATCGACATCGATCACTACATATATATGTATATAAAATATTATGTAAACTTCAGTTAGTATACTGGGTAATACACATATATAAGCTACATATACACACAAACCTAAAACCTACTATGTACGGTACGGTACCTACTAGTTATGATATTTTTCTCTTTAAAAAGGATTAAATCATACTTTCATTGCTTGGGGCTCAACACTAACAGGTTGCCACGGAACCCTATAACTATGACGTTACTGTTCGTCTATTTTAACTAAGGTAGGGCCACAACAGGAAATATCTAGCTCACAATCTGGAACAGCCCCACTGGGGTATTACCTCCACCTAACAGAAGATCATAGCTAAATAATACTGTTTTCAAGCAGTGTTGTGTTCCTGTGGTGAGTAAGGCGACTAGAGCTCCTGGGGGAATTGGAGGTAGGGTCGGAAACGCGCTTGCGATACTTCTGGTGTTGCAGGCATCTACAATACCTTACCATCAGATGATCCTTACGGTTGTTTGACGACCTAGATGTATAAAGAAAACAGGGCCATCTATATATTTTAAATGTTAATAAGTATACAAATGAAGCTTTTACAGATAATGTGTGTGTTAGTATAGGTGCTTAAACTTTTCACAAAAATGTGCTTATAAATATGAATTTTTAAATGTTAAAGTGTTTACGAACTAGTTTTGAGTTCAAGAGGCACTTGGCTGATTTCAATGGAAGACTAAAATGTCTTCATACTTAATAATATTTTTTTATATAATACCTACAAGAACATGCCTAGCACAATCCTGTTCCTTAAAACAGTGAGAGCACACCTTATAAAGGGATTTGTAGGTATATCTTATAGGAATTACTATTGAAAGTATCAATTCCTAAACTAGTTACTAGATTTATTAGGTTTTGGTTAGGTCTATATAAATATAGGAACCGAGCCTTAAATTTGACAAACCTACTCTGAATTATTGATCCAACAATTTTGAATAACTGGCCATTCAGTACTGACTAAACCGGATCCAGTGCAGTAGTCTTGTTTACGAGGCTAAAGGTCATTTTAACCCTTTCCCGGCCAGATTTTACCACAGTAATCATGCCCCAGCGCCAGACAACTTGAGGTATAACTTCAACAAGTATTGGGAAATCCGAATAATTATCGATACTGGTAGACCAAGAGCCCAGAAGGGCCACACTTACGTCATTTCATAAAAGCTGAAAATTTCTCAGTGTATGCTCCCAACACCGATAGAAGCAACAGCCAAATACGAAGTTTAACTCATGGTTACTTTGGCAGATACCAGGTATCAAAGGCGTATAAAATTACTTCGCACTCGCACCCACGGCAAACCTAAGTTTTTGTCTAAGTCGGGATTGGAGCTATCGAAATTGACCGTCTATTGAAGAAAAATCTTCTAATAGGTACCCAAGTGACACGTATGAAGTTCAGTTTTATACTATAACGTAAGTTTAGTTACAAAAGTTTGTGGCTCTGGTTAACGTGATATCTAATATTACTTCAACAGAATATTAAAAAATTACGCATTTAGAAATAACGTAGGTTAGTTGCTACTTTGTACGTCTACCTACCTACAGCCTGGTATCAGTCAAAGTAACCATGAGTTAAACTTCGTATTTGGCCATTGCTTCAACCTGTGTTGGCAGCATGCACTGCGAAAATTTCAGCTTTCTATAAAATGGCGAAGGTCTGGCCCTCACGGGCTCTTGGATAAATTCGACCATAATTAAAAATGTAAATTAAAGAAAACCAAAAAATAATGAAAATAAAGAACTTTAAAAAAAAAAATTCAATTTGACTACAGACTTTGACAATCAACAAAAAAGTATAATAAGCGTGTGTGTTTCAAATACATGGTAGTGTGTGTGATATTTTTTTTATTGATTTAATATAATTTAATGCATAATTTAAAAAAAAAGTATGAGCATTCTGCACTTCTTCTCTATACAAACTATAAGTGTGCGAAATTTCATGCTCCTCCATCCGCGTAATTTTCGTAAAAAGGGGTAAAAAGTTTTTGCTTCACGTATATTGGGCCCATCTAACGTTTGGAATTGGAAATATAGGTTATTTTAAGTTTGGAAGGTTTGATGACATTTCCGATGTGTCAGAAAGTTAGTTTTGTTTGACATTTATGAAATGGGTCGCTTTTCGCTTGAACAAAGTTGGAAAATATTAAAAACTTATTTCCAAAATGGTGAGTCTTCTACTACTAGAAATTTACGAAAAAAAAATTGACAATAAGGATGCGCCAAAAACGCAGTTTGTGGATCAATTTGTAAAGCGAGTTCGTGAAACTGGATCGTTGTTGGATAAAGCAACCCGTGTACGTACTCGTCCAGTGCGCTCAACCGAAAACATCGCTGCTGTTGCTCAGAGTGTGCGTGAACAACCATCAACATCAGCTCGTCATCGTTCTCAAGAATTGAACATTTCACGCACTTCTTTGAGAAGAATTTTACATAAAGATCTCGGTATGAATGCGTACAAAGTTCGATTTGTGCAAGAGCTGAAGCCGCATGACCATCCGATGCGTTTTCGGTTTGCTCAATGGGCCGAAGACCGCTTGACCGAAGATTAGCATTTTTACCGAAAAATCATCTTTTCAGATGAAGCTCATTTCCAAATCTCTCTCTTGGCTCTGAAAATCCACACGTCATCGTGGAGAAACCAATACATCTACAACGAGTGACTGTCTGGTGCGGATTTTGGTCTGGCGGCACGCCATTTTGGGCCATTTTTCTTCGAAAATGAGCAAGGAAACGCCGTTACAGTGAATGGCGATCGCTAACGCGCCATGCTAAGCGATTTATTGTTTCCCAAAATTGAAGAGAATGACAGGTGACATTTGGTTTCAACAAGACGGGGCAACGTGCCATATAGCTAATGAACAATCGATCTTTTGCGCACTGTTTTCGTTCCGGTTTCGCTAAATCGAAAGCCCACTCGACGGGCGCTCTCTTTTTCGACATAGCGAAAGCTTTCGACAAAATCTGGCATAACGGCTTAATTTACAAGCTGTACAAACTAAAAATACCAGACAGACTCGTGCTCATCATACGAGACTACTTGTCGAATCGCACCTTCCGCTATCGAGTCGAAGGCACGTTATCGTCGCCTCGGCCGATACGCGCCGGCGTCCCACAGAGATCCCTACTTTCTCCGTTCCTGTATTCTCTATACACGAACGACATCCCCATACCCATCCAAAGCTCAGCAACCAAGCTGGCTCTCTTCGCAGACGACACTGCAATATTCACGACCTCCGTCTCCGTAGCCATGATGTCCAAGCGCCTCCAATCTGCGACCACCGCACTAGGCGAGTGGTTCAGGAAGTGGAGAATCGAGGTCAATGCCGAGAAATGCTCAGCGGTGCACTTCACCCGAAACCCAAAATTCGTATTTTGGAGACAAGGGCAACCGGAGACAATCAAACTCTTCGGGACACCGATTCCATGGCAAAAAGAAGCCAAATATCTCGGAGTCACGCTAGAGACAGTAAACTTATTTTCAAGTCCCACGTAAATCGCGTTCGTAACCGAGCCGCCTTCGTACTCGGTAGGCTGTATATGATGCTATGCGGAAAGAGTAAAATGTCTCTTAGAAATAAGACGACATTATACAAACTCTGCGTTCGTCCTATCATGACCTACGCGAGTCCAGTCTTCGCCCACTGTCACCCCACCTACATCCAACGGCTGCAAGCGTTGCAGAACCGCTTCTTACACACGGCCACGGCCTCACCGTGGTACGTACGTAACGTCGACCTCCATAAGGACTTTGGGATCGATTCAATCGCCAAGCATCTCAAAAAGCTTTCTTCAGGGTAAGCTTTTTGAAGAGAGCAATCCGACACCCCAACCCTCTTGTAGCAGAGGCCTGCTCCTACGTAGGTAGAGGAAACGTACAGATGAGACTTAGACGTCCTAAACACGTCTTGACAGATCCCGACGATAGGATAACCGCAGCCAACGCCCCTCTCGTAGGTAACACACCCACACACAGAACACTCACGCACCGCCTTCGCCGGCGAAGACGAGGTCCCCCGCGTTAGGACGGCTCGGATACGCTTAGGCGCATCGACCGTCCACAACTCGCCGCAGCGCTCCGCATAGCGCCTCCTCCATCCCGACGACGTTCTAAGCCGAGGTGCGATCTCGCTAGGAGACACCCTTAGGACGAACGTCACCCCCGTGCCCGCCGAAAAGGGCTCACATCTTCCTTCGCGGCCGGTTGCCTAAGTGCCCGGCCCCTCTCACCGGTGACGCTGTAAAGGCCAGTAGGGCCAACAGCAACTGACATTTCGAAAAAAAAAAGCACTGTTTTCGAAAATCGCATAATCAGTCGAAATGCTGATGTCAATTGACCAACCCGAAGCTGCGATTTGACTCCGTTGGACTTTTTTTGTGGGGAGCCGTTAAGGACAAGTGTAACGCTAACCATCCAGAGACGATTGACGACTTGAAACATGAAATCGAAGTTGCTATTGACAAAATAGAGGCCCAAACAATCGAAAATGTACTGAAAAATTGGACTGATCGAAAGGGATATTGTAAGGCTATCCGTGGCAGTCATTTGAATGATGTTGTCTTGCATTCCTAAATGAAAAGATTCAATCTTTCTAATAAACTCATAACTTTGAAAAAATATTCATTGGTTTTTTTATTATTTTTATAGTCGGTTCAAATTCCAAATCTTAAATGGCCCATCCTGTACTAGCTCTTGCCAGAGACAGCGTACGATCGAATTCAAAAATCAACATCTTTTATAATTCGTAATTGTCTACCAGTAAGAAGTTTAAAAAACACATTAAATATTAAATTTACAAGATAATTAATAATTCAAAATAATTGTTTTTCCGTTACTGAGTTTTTTCACGTGCATAACTAGTCTACGTAAATTTAGGGTTTGTTGCTGTTTGTCAGGGTTGAAAAGCACCTCATTTGACTACTGCATTCAGGTTTCATTTTTATGTATAAGAATGTTAAGCCTATTTTTAAAATTGGCTTGTTGTAAAGTACATATACTGAAGTATTACCTATACATATAAATAAAATTAGATTGTCTGTTTGTGATATTAAAATAACCGCATTTTACTAAATGGATATGGATGTACCTATACCTACAGTACATATACCAAGATAACTTTTTTTACAATTTTTGTCGGTCTGTCTGTCTGTTTGTTCCGGATAATCTCTGAAACGGCTGGGCCGATTTCGACGGGAACTTCAGTGGCAGGTGGCTAATGTAATAAGGAGTAACTTAGACTACTTTTATTTTATTTTTATTGATTTGTAACTCTGCGAACTGAACATTATATTTTTTTAATTCGCGGACGAAGTCACACACCTACTAAATAATATAATAATTGCGTTTGCTCGCAAACGAAAAAAAAACGACTTCAATTACATCGAAGAGTAATACACCGTAGATCGACGAAAAAAATAGTCAAGTAACTACGCGTTATCAAAGATTATTCCAAAAGTAGTTATTAGATTTCCATAAAATTTATATGTGACCACATGATAAACACCAGCTTTCGATTAAATTAAAAATTATCAAAATTGGTACACCCAGTAAAAAGTTATTGCGGATTTTCGAGACTTTCCCTCGATTTCGACATTAGTTCACAATTAGGGACTTTATTAAGGCATTCGATGAAATATTAATCCCACTTCACTAATCCTACTCTAGTGCTCCACACGTCAGTGATTTCCGTATTTTTTCGCTGCTAGAAAATTATTTCTAGGGTGATAATTTAAACGAAAATTAAGGGATATTATCACCGAATTATGGACTTTTATATGGAACTTGTTTAATATTTTTGTAAGAAAGTTCACGAAAAAGTATAGTAGGTATTTACCTATTACTTACTTTACTTACTTACTTGTTTGGTTACTTGAGAAATTTTACTCCCAATTTAAAACTATTTTCTTTAGCGGTACTCACTTTACACACTATCAGAATTTTTGTATAATGTTTAAATCATATAATTATATTAATACGTTAAGGTTAAGATGTTTTCACAATTACTCCACATAAATTATATATCATTTTATAGATAATTGCTTACTCTACCAGCATCAACAACTAAAAGAATTATTATTGCTTTTGTTTTTGTAAATTAATTATTAAAATGATATATATGACGGCTTTAATTTTAAAACAACGTCAACATGATTGGCGGTCGGTTACTTTTCTACTTATTTAGTGCGAATTATTTGCACGGGTATTGCATTATATATATATATTATAATTTTTACCAACTCTTTTTTTATTTACTAACATACGCTTTTTTTTATTTACTAACATAGACTTAATAACACCAATTATAAATAGAGTTTACATAGCTTACTAACAAACAAACTCAATACATACTTACATACAGACACACATAACACTCTCCTACACGCAACAAACACACTCACAAACTCTCATATTACAACAATCTATGAAATAATTTATAAGTTAAGTTAATGTGCTTGCCATCTTACAAACTTAAAGCTAATGTATATATATATATTAAATTTATGTATAAGATATATATTTCCTGGCACCTATTATTGTATAATAAATAATTACTCGAAGGGAATGGTGCTGATAGCCGAAATACAGGCTATGCCTAGTTCGGTTACAGATGCTAATCTCATTACTTCTGATATTGTTGCCACATTATCATTGTAATATAGTTCTAAGTTTGTGAAATAAAGATATTATTATGATTATTATATACATTTAAATAACTATCTACTGTTTCTATTTGAACAAATAATAATAATAATCATCCTTAATTATTCTTTATTTTGTACAATGTTACATTTTCCAATATGTACACGTAAAATATGTTATTTATTACACTTTAACAATATTTCTAAGGTATTTTCTTAACAGGATATTGCTTTAAGTGACAAGTTACTTTAAATTAATTAAATAACAATACCTCTTTACAGATACAACAAATTAACTCAACAGGACTAAACGTGACATAAAAAAGTATATTCAATTTTTTTTTTCAAAAATAACGTGAAATGAAATAAGACAAAAGCATTATAGGTTCATGCTTTTTTTTACTTACACGAATATATGGGCTTGTATCATCTTCAATTATCTGTCGCCAATTTTTTTTTCTTGTGTCTTATGTCAAACCAATTATATCATACAATCAAAAATTAAATAATTACTTGCTAACTTCCATTTCAATTTTACTAGACACGCTTTATGTCTTAAAGTCACTTTTAAGGTATATTTTAATATTATTACATTTATTTTTAAAAGTTATTTTAGTTAAGCTGCCATTTTTTCGGATTTGCATACTAATTTCACATAAACAACTATTATATCTGCCCAAAACATGAATATTAGATTGTTGAAATATAAGCTCTTGGTATAGCCGTTTGTCTCAAAAAAAAAAAAATATATCACGACACCCTCCACCATACGTATTAATGCGGCGTCAATTTGTTTACATCGATATCTTGCATTGCGGATTGACACATTTTTGTCTGCCGTGGCGTTGAAAATATAAGTACTGCTATAGCGCTAACAATTTAATTAAGAAAACGTTTAATATTTGACACAGCGTAATATTATTTACATCTTAAAGAAACAGCACACAAAAACACAATTATTCGCCCACAATACTATTTAAAAGAAAGAGACATATATAAGTGAGATGTCTAAAATGGTAGTAAACGAAATAATGTACAAATCACAATTGATTCTTGATTTATAATATTATTAACATCCTGTCGAGCCAAACATTTTTATTGTCATATATATACACAGACTGATTGGGAATATACAATCTACTGATAAGGTCTTGATAGTTTGGAGCCTGTTTCACCGGGTGTTGATAAAGTTATCTGACGCGTGGCGGTCCCATCATATAAAAGCTTATGATATACTTTTATTTTTCACCATTAAACTCCACTTTCTATGTCAGGTATTTCTATTTAAAACCTGTTAATTCAAAAGTTGTTGTTTATTAGCTAAAGTGAAACAGTCTATTTCAGCCTCTTCATGTTTCATGTTCAAAGTTTCATGCACAGCTGTAATATCAATAAAGTAGAATGAAGGTTTCCGAAATTGTTTATAATTTGGCATAATTTCGTCCAAATACCTTAAATAGTTTTACGTTATCTGTAAAAGCAAAATGAAATACCTTAAACGATTAAATCCAATTTTTTAAATAATATCCATATATTAAAAAAAGCAAATGGGTTTTTGAAATTAAGTTAATCTGAATATTAAGTGGCTTCCTTGCGCAAGACATAACTTTAAGTCGGAAAGTAAGATAAGTCTGCCGATAAGGCTGATTCTATCCTATGAAAAGAAAATGTATACAGGTTTTAACTTAAAGCTATCTACATCTATAACTAAAACGCGTTATCTTAACTTGTTTTTGAATAAAAGGACCTAAACAAAACAACGATATATTTATGATTTTCTTATTTCGATGTACATAATTCTAAATGGATAATATTAAAGAATATTTAATTATTTATATATTATATGCAATTGATTTATTATATTTTTACATGCATTATTAGAACATGAATTTGCTCATAAATCTACGATTATTTTATAACCATCATTAAAAACTATGAATAATGATACACATATCAAAACTTCAAATAGTTAAGATTTATCTGAAATACCTGTAACTTTATATATGTTGCAGTCAGAACTCTTAACCAGTTAAAAGTACTATTGACTAGCGAAATCAGTCAAAAGTACTTTTGACTGGACAAGTTCGTCAAAAGTGATTTTGACTGAAAATTATTGGTTATTAGTACTTTTGACTGCAAATTCGCGTTCAAAAATACTTTTGACTGACGCTCTCCGTCAAAAGTATTTTTAACTGCAAAAAAGCGTCAGTCAAAAGCACTATTAACTCGTTAGATGTGAATAAATTTAGTCAAATGATCCTGATAAACCATAATAAATTTATGCCCACGATCTTCTTGCGACTGCATGTCAATCAGATCGACTTGGCAGCGGCTGTTCATTTCAGTGTGCAGGATCGGTTTCTAAACCTGACCCATCCTTTTCTTGCTTTTCTTCCTTAGGCATACTTTGCACATTGATAAATATATATTAATCATTTCTTTTGTAATATTAGCGTACTTTTTTGCCGTTTCATTCTTAAGTCTATCGCGACCACCATGCCCTATAGAAATATGAGCAGCATCAATAATGTCGTAGATTTCCTCAGCCGGCAAAAATATTTGACAGGTTCTGTGTTTGTAACTAATTTTTTTATACCACAAACTTCAATGTGTTAAAGCGTTGTAGTCTACTGTACTGTAATGGTGTTTCCTTTTCATTAAATTTCGCGTCTTCCACATCCATTGCAAACTTTTTAAATTTTTCTTTTGTCATTACATTGAAATGACTATCTTTCATATCTTCCATCGCTAAAATTCTTTGCAAAAAGTCTTCGTTCTTTTCGTAGTCACTCATTTTTGTTCTAATATCAGCACGTTCTCCACTAATAATGAGTAATATAAAAGTTTATATGTGCGTTTGTCGTTATTTTTATCGACCACCTTAACTTTTTAAGAGTTTTGACTGATACAACCAGTCAAAACCACTTTTGACGGAATCATTTAGTCAAAAGTACTTTTAACCAGCTCCATTGGGCAAAAGTACTTTTAACTGTTATTTTAGTCAAAAGTATTATTGACTAAAGCAAACGGTCAAAAGTACTTCAGACTGATTTTGCTAGTCAATAGTGCTTTTGACTGGTTCAGAGTTTTGACTGCAACATATATATTTACAAGCTTGGACCAACTCTCAGTCAATATAAGATCTGACTTATCCCATCATCCTGGGAGCCATCACCGCATATGAAAAACATTTGTATTGGCCATGAAGATGTTTACGTGGTCTTGTTCTCGTCTCGTGATCTTTGGTTGTTTGTGGTGCGTATTGGGTACGTCTCCAGATGTATGTGGGCGTGGGACATAGGAGATAATCCTTGGGGGCGTTGAGTGTGTGGCGTTTAATTGTCATATTTATTAGAACTATACTCGTACATTCCTAGCAGGTGCAAATTCTCAAAAGTAATATCCAAATTTAATTTTGTTTTATACCCAAAGTATAATCTAAATTCCTTAAAATTAAATTCAAACTTGTCACTATTAAAAAAAAAAGCATATCACAATCAAGTTTATTTTCAAGTGTTGTTGTAGGTTAAATTGTGGAAAAAAATAATGTACTTGACTATTTTTGAAGGCTACCTCCGGATATTGAATGGTACATGCGAAACACAGGTCATATATAAGTACATGCAGTAATAGAAAGCTGATAAAAAAAATAACACATTTGGTATAAGCCTGTTAATTAAAACCGCATGCGTTTTATATAATAGAATCTCATCGGTTTCTTTCATAATCGAAACAGAATAAATACATATCTTCTTAATATACAATACAGGCAGATACTCGTCACGTTGTTTGTCCGCGGTCTCCTTAACTACATAACCAACTTTAATCAAATTTATACACCGTGTGCAGTTTGATCCAACTTGAAAGATAGGCTACATTTTATTTCGATACAAATAATTATTATTTTCACAAAAAAAAAAGTACTAAGTTCGCCAGGCCAGCTTGAATGGTATAAGTTTGTCTTATTGATATGTTTTAGTAGACTCACGCTTTGACCCCGACCTTGTATGAACCAGACCAATTATTAAGTTGTCGCATCTTTTGCCTCAAAAAACAAACTATTACTCTATGCTACAAATATGTAAATCCATCACATGTCACTCACCCGAACAATGGCTTATCAGTTTCGCTTCAGCCATATCATAAGTTAAATGAAAAGCGACGATGATTTTACAACGTTGAAGCTTTAATCAACTAAATTTTGTTAATGTACGATCTATGATTTAGTGGTAATTAAATAATTATTGCATTGTATGGCTTGAAAAATAAAATAGAATACTGATGTGACAACACAGGGGTCTACATTGACCCCGAAAGGAAAGTATATCAAAATTACCGTTGGAATACATATAATATATAAAGAACAGATTTAAAAGATTACCTTAAGCTAAATTAAAGTTTATAACTATAGTCTGACACTCGAAAGTCAAGCTTATAAAAGTTGCTTAATGGATAATTGTACGAACCCTCATTTTATAAGTCCAGTAAGATTGTAAAGTACAGCAATTGCTTGATAGTATGCTATGAACCGATTGTAGTGACACAATAGAGATATTGTACAAGCGATAGGTAATAGTCTGTTTTGTACTTGACGAACAATTTTAATATTTTCGTGATGTGATAATACTTTCGTGACAGTACGAGTGTTAGATTTATAGTCCAAAAATCTAAATTCGACTTAAGTGAGTCAGACTAAGAAGCTATAGCAAGTTACGATACTATGGTACAAAATATTACAATTTAATCGGAATTTGTCTCCTGCATGAGCGGTTGCAAGTCCTCTCTCTTCTTTTCCCTATTGGTCACACCGTCGAGAACGCCGATGTCTGACAACCTGTAAATATAAATTAAAATACTTATACATATTATATTTTCTACTTAATGGTATTTTTTTGTATACAACTAGGTCGACAAACAAGCGTACGGCACACCTGATGATAAGCGATTACCGTAATATATAGACGCCTGCAACACCAGAAGCATATCAAGCGCGTTGCCGACCCTATCCCAAATTACCCCAGGAACTCTGGTTACCTTACTCACTAACAGGAACACAACACTGCATGAAAACAATATTATTTAGCTGTGATCTTCCGTAAGGTCGAAGTACTACCCCAGTCGGGCTGCTCCATATAGAGTGAGAGTTCGATATTTTAAAGCAAAAAGTTGTAAGTAAAGTTGTAGTTGAAGGAGAATTAGTGGTCATTCTCGTGTAATCTCCTAGTAATATTTAAACTCGCCTTTTAGTGAGCTGATCACAAAACAAAAGTCTAGACTTCATGTTAAGCTTATCAAGGTAAGATAAGGTGAGGTTACTGGGACAAGTCACAGCGAATACTTGCTTAAGTTTGCTTAAACTTGCTTAATGTTCCGTTGTAAGATAGCTAGATCTCCTGAACAGATTCAGATATAGATATAGAGCTGCTGCTACAACACGGTGCTGTGTGGCTACGGCACCAAAGAATATAGCCACCCCCTCCCTTCCCGTGGATGTCGTAAGAGGCGACTAAGGGATAGCAAGGTTCCACTACCATCTTGGAACTTAAAAAGCCGACCGATGGCGGGATAACCATCCAACTGCTGGCTTTGAAATACATAGACCATAAACGGGCAGCAGCATCTTCGGTGCGACAAAGCCAGCCCTGCGGTCACCAACCCGCCTGCCCAGCGTGGTGACTATGGGCAAAACACATGAGTTCACGCCATTTTTGGCGCGAACTTGTGGAGGCCTATGTCCAGCAGTGGACTGCAATAGGCTGGAATGATGATGATGATGATGCTACAACACGCTTGCAATGATAATGGTTTTGCAGGCGTCCACAGGCTATGTACACTTTTACCATCACCTGGACCCTACACTTACTAACTAACCTACATAAATAGGTACTTACACTTTAGGCTCGATGTCGTCTCCATGTGTAGGTGTAAAGTAAGGGTTGGCAGCGGCTGGACGGAACTTATAGCCCGTCATCACGAAAAATACGAAGGTAGCCATCTCGCGGAACATCTCGTCTATCCACGAGTATTGGAACGGCACCGTATTCTGTTTGCATTTTGATTCTATTGAAACACTTCATATTAAACAATTGTCGATATATTTTAAATTCAGTATACATCGACGATAGTGGTACTTTTTTAAAAGTATGAACTGTCATTACGGCAACTGTTACGCTAATATTCGTAGCGTGACATTTAGCAAAGTTAAATTAGAAAACAAACTTTGATTTAATATCTTGTACTGAGCTAGGGAACAGCAAGAAAGGTCCTGCACAAAATCGAAATCAGCCCGGATCACCGCTAAATAATACTTCTTTCAAGCAGTGTTGTGTTCCTGTGGTGAGTAAGGTGACCAGAGCTCCTGGGGGGATTTGAGGTAACGTGTTTGCTACGCTTCTGGTGTTGCAAGCGTCCTGAGGCCACTGTAATCGCTTACCACTAAGTGAACCGTTTGTTTGCTGACACAGTTATATAAAAAAAAACCTCACCTCTAATATCGTTATAATGATCCTAGTGAAGTATATGTAACAGAGGATCATCACGTAGAAGTGTCGGAACAGCTTCAGTTTCCGCAGGTTGACAGCCGCCTTGCCGTCTGTGGTCGACGAGTCCTCTAGGTGGTGTATCGACCTGCACATTTTAAATTTTAATAATTGTACCTAGTTTACATATAATGGTACTTTATGTACACATAACAAACGGTCTACCTGTAATTTAAGCCTACATTAGCTAAATATATTATAACTATCCTTACACATTTTAGCGTTTATAATCTTTGAAATGAAATTAATATATTCATTTCGCCATAAGTTTATTATATAAATATAAAATATTTTTTGATAGTTGTCAAGAATTTGTATTTTGAATTTTTCTTTATAATTTATGTTTTACAATTTATTAATTCAATTACGGACGTATATATTTTGCTAAGTGAATATTGTTTTTGATTATATTATTCGATATCGAAGATTCGATATCATTACTTCATCCGTTATCCATCATAGCTCATTCGCTACACAACAAATACATTTTATTAATGTCCACAGTGGACGAGAGATAAGAAAGTCTGGAGGAAAGAAAGACTGGAAGAAAACAAAACTCTCGATACTTTTAAAATTTAAAGTATTTGTACATGACAAAACAAAAAACGCTACAGAATGGCCACGAAACAATCAGGACAAAGACGATACAGCAAAATCGTGTGTGCCGAAACCATAACTTACCAAACAACAGGGAACATGATGGCGCCGCAACAGAGCATGTCCACGAATATGAAGAGTATCCTCCAAGCGTTGTGTTCCGCGGCGCCCTCTTCACTCTCCGCTATTATTATCTCCGCCACATTGGCAACCACCTGCAAGCATATCAAAAGTTTATCAACCGACTTCGAAAAAGGAGGAGTTTCTAAATTGGATTGGATTTCTTTTTTTTTGTGTCTTCTCAAACGAAATATAAATTTGTTGCCTTTTATGCTCGAAGCTCGATTAATATGTTTTTTCTTTCATTTTCATAATTCTGTACCTCTACTAATTCTTAGCAAAAATATTCAATATATTATTAGGTTTGGAAATAATTTTAGCAATATGTTAGCGTTAAATATTTGAACATAAAATTAATTCTATGTTTATGTCTATGGCTTATTAATATTGTTCATTCATTTGCTCTTTGTGTCACTTTACTAAGCTTACAATATTACTCTAATGTCTGTGGTCGGAAGTTCGCCAAATTTTTATTTTACTATATAAGACTGTTCCAAAATAGAATATACACACTAATTATATACCCTCTACCATACGGTACCCTAAAGTTAATAATGTCGAGCAAACATTATTGCAATAAACAAGGAAAGTCGATGCAGCCCATGTCTCAACGTCCGTCCACCCACGAACCGCCGACACAACAATTTCATCAGTCTTATTTTAATTTCTTTATTAATTTTTTACATAAATTTGTCATTCCTAATTCTAATCTCGAATAGGTTTTACCCTCTTAATTTGTAATTGTATTTCAAGTAATAAAGTAATTTTTAAATCATTCTGTTTTTTTTTTTTGTTTTGATTCATCGGCTGCAGTAAACGTAATAGAATAGTTTTTAATAAATATAACTAAAAAAGCACAGTATTAACAAATATTTCTAATCGCAAATACCGCAAAACTAAGTCTACGAGTCATATAAATAATAAACTTGAATCCTAATAACATTAAAACTTTAAATTTGTCTTTAATTATACTGTGATGATACACAAAGCACTACAATATCAACATTATTTATTATTAAATTGTATATTAAATGTTTAAAAATTGTGGAAAGTATGATTTTCCTGTTGATTTACGCTTCAGCCTGTAAAGCCAGCCGCTGGCGGTTGCGGGTTCGATCCCCGCACATGAGAAACATTTGTATTGGCCATACAGGTGTTTGCCGTGGTCTGGGTGTTTATACAGTCCTTGTGGGTCTCCCCACCGTGCTTCGGACAGCACGTT
Source organism: Melitaea cinxia (assembly GCF_905220565.1). Taxonomy (NCBI): domain Eukaryota; kingdom Metazoa; phylum Arthropoda; class Insecta; order Lepidoptera; family Nymphalidae; genus Melitaea; species Melitaea cinxia. Next base: position 12,769,542 of record NC_059424.1, on the reverse strand, counting down.
AAGCCGTCGATCCCGGTTGTTATCATGTACGTCTGTTGTTTTAAAACAAATTTATTCTTAAAGAGTTCTAGCTGTATTAAATCCATTGTCATCCATTTATCAAAAAAAAAACTAAAGTGAATGCTATATATCAAATACATTCATCGATACATTCATCGATACATTCATCTTAAGAAATATATTCATCTTATAAGATGAATCTCAAATAAATATGGCACGAGCTGAATTATCCTTTAGTGGTAATTATAAAATTTTCGTAAGATGTAATAACATACCTGTAGAGGAATAACAATCATGAAGATCTTTTTATCGCGGTCAGCCAGGATGTGCTTTATGAAGTTCCAACCAGTTCCCACGAGTACTATAGTCACGAACAACACCGCTCCTTTCAGTCTGAAATAAATTTATTAATTACAGATGTTTTCACAAATATAATTAGAGGCACAATTAACCGTCCACTCATCTAAAATGCGATATTGTTTCCTTATGTTAGATGGCATTTTGATTGCTAGGCGCAACTTTATAAATGGGTATACCTACAATACAACATCAAAACGATCGCACACTCGCTTCGTTTAATTTTGTGATTTTTATTCTACAATGAGTTTCGTCGAAATTTGACATTCCAACTACACATTCTGTAAGAAGAATACACTTTTTTAAAACATTGCCATACCATTCCTTCGATTTAAATCAAGGTGTTAGCGTTCTGTGATTTCATTTAGATAAAATAAAAATGCAACTGGACGCAGCTGGAGCAGCCAGGGCTGTGGCACTTGCGATGTCATATTGGTGGAATACTTGGATATCCACAAACCATTATTTAATATGCTATCCAGCGTTACAGACAAATCGGTTCTTACACAAAAGAGGGTCAAGGAAAGAACGCTGTACATCAGAGAGAGAGATGATCGTTACAACGTCTTGAACGTTTTTCGAAGTCGATTCGCTACATCTTCTGAGGCTCATAAAGACTCGTTTGAGGTACATGACATAAATGTGAGCCTATGAAACTTAAGAAGAAGGTTAACAGAGAGGGACCTGAGAACATTTCGACCAGTTCAAGAGCCAGAACTGACTGTAACTCACAAAGCAGCGAGACTTAGGTTTGCTCAAGAATATTCAAATTGGAATTCGGAACAATGGAAAGCAGCTCTGTCTCTGTATCGAAGAATCAAGAATTGATTCTATGTGAGGTTCTAATTTAGGTCAGCGTGTGTATAGATGACGCGTTGAAAGGTTATCTGAGTGTTTGAAACAGAGTGGGACTAACGATAATGGTCTGGTGTGGTTTTTGTTTCAACAGTGAAGGGTTAATGCACAGAAGTATGCGATAAACTTCTTAGTACCATGTGTCATTCCAATAGTGCCTTTTATCGGCGATATTTTTTTTTAATATACAAAATTAAGTCAATATTCAGCAATTACCATGTCCATCTTGGTATTCTGACCTGAACCAGATCGAACATATATGGGACAACTCTAAAACACAGATCCGTGAAGTCAGTCGTACAGCAGCTCCTACAATCATCAGAGAGCTAAAAACTGCTGCTGTTGAGGAGTGTCAGAACATTCCACAAAGTGACACCAAAGACATAATGGACCGACTTACTAATAAGTTGCAGAGGTTCATTAAAGACATAAAAGAAAATATAAATTATTAAATCGATAAATTACGCACACTATTTTTCAATTAATATTTTACTGATTTTTACTTTTTGCAAGAAAACTACACATTTCATTTTTAAGCCAATGTTATATTATAATTTTGAAAACTGAAAAAAAAAATAGGTAGGTGGCCTCGTTGATTGTGCCTCTGAGTCTATTAATGTTAACTCTTTATTTAATGTTAAAACAGCATTCACATATTTTTATTTATTTTATTTTAAAATTTGTGTAGTATTTTCAATGAAAAGAAAACCCTACAATTACATAATTATATTATATAAATGTTTTAAGAAATCTAATACATTATCATCATCAATAACGATAAACTCGAAAAAGAATTAAATATATATAGTACAGCAATGTAGACTTAAATCTGTTTAATTAGCCCGAAAATAAAATAATATTTTATACAGCTAAAATACTCACAAATGTGTGATATAGTAGAGTATGGCCCAAGCGGTCACATGTTCTCCCCTTGTCTGAATAAAATGGAAGTTGATTCCGTGAAAGGCCAAGGACATTGCCTTCAAGTACACCAACACACACATAATAATGTGTATTCTGTACACTTTGTGTCTACTGGTCTTCAAGATGAACGTCCAGAAACCGGCGCTCAAGAAGAATATTAGAGACATCATACTGTATAAGGCGGGGAGCGGCATCTCTCCGGCTGACAGGAAATTTCCATCGTTGCTCTCATATATTTCGATCTTTGAAACAGTAAAATTGCATTACCTTTCATATTTAATTTATAAGGTTTACATCCAAAATAATTCTTATAGAGTATTAAGGAATAATAATTTCAGAATACACAGGATACGATAAATTTTTATACTATTAGAAAATTTTATGTGATGAAACAATAGTATAGTATTATATTATAGATATAAAATATAAATTAATTATTCACCATAACATTGATGGGCGGCGGGTTCTCGGCGTTCTCGAGGGGACAATTGTGGAAATAAAGGTTATAGAGACCCTCCTCTTTCTCCGATGCCACGTACATCGCAAACTGTGCGAATATACATATATAAATTAATATATAAACAATCTTAGCTTTAGTTTTCTTAGGCTTAAAGCAGCAAATTTTGTGGTGATGAGATATTATTATGTTATTAAAATAATAAATCATGTTGGCAAACAAAAACTATTAGGATTTAAGGCATAAAAGTAGAATACATAATCATTCTCCATTAAAAACCAATTTCATCAAATTTAACATAAATTTTACTTTAGAGTATTAGTACTTGTTAGAAATCCTTTGAACATTATTCCCAATTTCTAAGTTTCCGAATAGTTAGTTTAATTTTAATACACACAACAATTATTTAGAAACTTACACTTGTATTATAATAGTCAAATCCATTACGGGTTTCTTTCGTGATAGGAAGGACAGCGTAGGAGCATTGTGGACCCAATGTATCTTCTGCATCGACTGGAGCTATAAGGGCATACGGAGGATATAATATTTTTATTTTTTAATACAAATTACTACAATTATGAGTTATTTATACAGAACTTTCAAAAGAGGGCAGTTTTTTTTTACATGACTAAGTCGACAAACAAGCGTACGGCCACCTGATGGTCAGCAGATACCACAGCCTAGATACCTGTACAAACTCTCAATAGCAGCCTTCTGGGGTCAATCCTACGTGAGCAGTGTTATTTAGTTGTGATCTTCTGTATAGTTGAGATACTTCCTTATTGGCTGCTCCAGATTTTGAGCAGGATGATTCCTGCTGTTCCCTACCTTAATATATTAATTTATAATGCATCATTACTTTTCTATGTTAATAAAGCAAGCTTGACTTTATAATATGTACAACTAAATGACAGATTTATATAGTTTGTCTTGTTTTGTAAAAAATAGTTTATTTACAAACAAATGTTTTTATTAAGAGATTGATTGTGGAAAGGAGGATTTGAGTAGTTTTGTACATTACATCCTAAAATATCAAGTAGTTAGACATTTACCAATATTTAAAGCAACTGATATTATATATGATAGATTATAGAAAATAAAATATTACCATCAAGCGATCGTCTACGTCTGTTCACAAACATATATTGTGACTGCCTCTTAGTCCTGTCTATTGGAATCATTGAACGGTTTTGGTACAAATGAAGTGCTGTTACTTCACCCTCACAAGTTATGTTTAATCTGAAAAAACATATACTTCAATTAATGCTTTTATGCAGAAATCTTCAATACATAAAAAAAAGTTAACACAACTATATCCATTTCAATTTTATTCCTTATGAAAGTAGCAAGTAAATTTAAGTAATTAATAGTCCTTTAAATAAAAAATTCTAGATTCTTCTGAATTGAATTAAATGCTTGCTGCCACTGCTGATATACATTTACTGCTTTTTTATTATCTTGTATTTTATTCATACTTAATTTTGTTGTAAATGCAAAAGTAATTGTATCTGTCATGTCTTCACTATAAACCGCTAAAGCAATTTTGATGATTTATAATAGTTATAATGGACATCGACAAAGAACATAGAACCTTTGTTTCATAAATAAAACTTAAAGAACCCTCTCATTTTAGGTTTAACTATCCTTTAAATTTATAAATACATATAAATAACCTACACTTTATATAAAAAAAGAATATCAGTATTTTAAAAATAGCATCTAACAAGACATTAGGAGTACTAAGAAGACTGTAAGAGACATATCAGTTAATAAAAATAACTAGTGGTCGCTTAGTGGTCGAAATTCGACCATAATTTAACCACAGACTTTAATAATAAACAAAATAGTAGGTACATGCGTGCGTGTGTCAAATACATGGTATTGTGTGTAATGTTTTTTTATATTGATTTAATGTATTTTTTATGCTTAATTTTCAAAAAAATATTAGCATTCTGCACTCCTTCTCTATATAAACTATAAGTGAGTGAAATTTCATACTCCTCCGTCCGCGCAATTTTCGTAAAAAGGGGTACAAAGTGTTTGCTTCACGTATTAATATATAGATTATACATTATAATGGGTACAAAGGGTAAAGCAATGCTTTTGAATCTATACTAATATTATAAAGCTGAAGAGTTTGTTTGTTTGTTTGTTTGAACGCGCTAATCTCAGAAACTACTGGTCCGATTTGAAAAATTCTTTTACTGTTAGATAGCCTATTTATCGAGGAAGGTTATAGGCTATATTTCATCACGCTCAAACCAAAAAGAGCGAAGCACTATAATAATGGATAATGATATATAATGGATAATGATAAAGGAATAATGTTTTAAAATCGGGGGTTCTTTTTTCTTTTTGAGAGCTTCCGCTGCGTGCGCTGTGAAAACAGTTAAAGTTTCGCTAAAATCATGTATGACAGAATTGATCCTCTTTAAAAGTTCTAAAAAAAAGTCCGCGACAGCATATATTTATCTTTTAAGGTTGGCTCACTATAACCTTTTTTATGCTAACCAAGTTTGTTTCAAAATAATGCATTATTTGCGAACATGTTTTTATAGATATGATATTAATCCTTATCTAAATAAATACGTTATTCATCACAAGTATTTAATTTGAAACTAAATAGCATTTTACAAAATTCGATTTCAATGAGTATCCCAGGAGATATCGCAGTTTTTAAATAAGATCGCAGCAAAATAATGATCAAGTATTGCGGGCGCCTCTGTTCCACGCAGATGAAGTCGCGCGCAGAAGCTAGTTAGATAATAAAACTTTATTTAACAGCTTTAATATTTGCAATAAATTTCACTCAGCTATAATTTTTAAATGATAAATTCGCAAGCAAAGTTAGCTATTGCAGTTTTCTATGTCCTAAATAATCATAATCTCTATCAATACATTTTGATAACTTAAGCATAGGTAAATTAAAATAAATAAGCATATTGATAAGCAATGCTAGTTCTATTGGAATTTAGCAATAAAAAATTAAAATATCAATATGTATATTCTTTGAATTAAAATATGCAGTAAAATCATGTGAAAAATAGTTTACAAAGGGTAAATGCAATAATTTTCAAAAGCAAACATCAAATGTTAAAATATCAATAATAGAGCAGATATTTCGCAATGCTATGATTCAAACTAGTAAATATTACTTTTTGAGATGTATCTACAGCACTTAAGTCTACACCAGCAATTGATAATGACCCTACTTCTAACTCCAGGTCTGTGAGTTAGATTCTCTCTCCTATAAGTTTGCACATATGTCATCTGCTACCTATAATTTTGCCTACCTTAGAAGCAGACAACTTTGTGTATATGTTAAGCATATTAAAAATACTAATGGTTTTTATAAAATATTACCCTAAATATTTTTGTTTTGTTGCTAAGCATCTATAAAGTAATTGGTACTATTACAATACAGCATATGAAGTCAGATTATATTTTATTTCAGAATTTAACGATCAATAAATAGCTCGCTAAGAATTAGTCTACAACATTGACCGTTTATAGATTACATAAACATGCTGCAAAGTAAAATTGCAGAGATATAGCATTGACGATAATTATTTACTTTTGACGAGTATGAGTAGCAAAATTGCAATAGTTGTAAAGTTTCTGTAAAAAAATATAATTAAACATATAGCCAATACCTTAAATTTTTAAAATCCATTTTCAAGAAAACAATAGCAGGGTGATGTGGTGAAAGGAGTGTGCTACTCTTCTCCACTCCTTTTAGTATACATGTGTCTGAGTGCACTTCCAAATATGGATTGATTGCATCATTTACTGTTCGATCCAGGGTAAAGCCATACTACAACATACATTTATAATTTAAGCATTTAATAATAAAATGATGCCCAGCCTTTTGTCTTGTACAGTTAAAAAATTCTAGGACAAAAATAAGTCATACACACATTTGAAAATTTTTAGCCAACTTCCATATTTTGTATAAGTACAAATATGGTAAATTCTCAAAGATTAATATTAAGTGGGTATTCTGGTCTAGACTGTGATTAAAAAATTAAAACATTTTTGCTATACATTTTTTAATGATTTTTATTGGTACATATTCGAAGAATATAAAAAAAAAGAAAAAAAAAACTCGACGATTACAGGTCGATGGAGTGGGGGCTAAAAAACGGTGCTCCCTGGTTGACATGATTCCAACCCTTATAGTGATCTAAAACAAACAAATTTAAAAAATCTTCATTAGTAAAGATGTCGATATCAGAGTGACCTTAGTCATAGAAAAAAAAAACAAAAATTCACAAAATGGCGTAGACTTAAAAAAAATTTACTACCCCCTTTTTTGACCTTTTCGAATTTTATAAAAATATATAAATTAAAATTTTCCAAAATCCGAGGCAGGAGCGATAGAGAGATGTATAAAAAAGGTTTTTATCAAATTTCAAAGGAATCCACAAAGTAGAACTTGAGATATCATGACAACCACCTCAAAAAAAGTATAAGATTTTAGATTAACATGGCTACTTCTATTACTAAGACGATTCAAAAACGGGGTGGTGACCATTTTTTTTATTTTCGTTTTGCGGAGCTCCATATTTCGACATTGACTGCGAATGTTTTGTTCACGAGATTGAAATTTGCGGGTAGATTTTGACGGCTTTACCAATGTCCATACCGCACTACCTCCTTTCTCATACGTTTGCTGCGTAAGCACTGATCACCACTACTATTGTCAGTTTCACCCCTACCATTGTCCCTTGCTTTACGCACTTTCGACACTCGATCCCGTGTTTTACAGAAGAAACTCACCGTATCGATTCGCGAATTGTTTTTATCGCTCTTCAAGGCTTTGCATAACCTAATCACCGGATTCCACACCCTCGAAAATTGAAACCCATCTTTTGAAATTACTATATTTAGTCATTTTAATGGCTTCTCGTACCAGTCGGGGTATGCGAGTATCTGAGCATTATGAAATTCAATCTAATGGTTTGGTCTGGCTTCCAGAAGATGTTCCCCGGGTTGGCTGATTTCTTGGTGTCGTTGTTTTCACCACCTTGATGTGTTCGTTAACATTACAAGATATCACATCACAACTACATGAAGAGAGTCTTTACCGCATTTTTGTTCAGGACTCTAGCTATCTTATCTGTCACTCCTTTAATATATGGCATAAATACTGGTTGTCTTTCAAGCCTGTACTGTTGCTGTAACTTTTTATCCTTTGTAGTTGTGTTTTGCACGTTATATCCATTCAGCTGTAGGAATCTGCTCCGCAAAATGAATAAAAAAACATGGTAAAAATCCTGTTTTTGAAATATTCTATCAAAAAAATAGTTTTGAGAAAAACGCGTTTGCAGTTTCAGAAACAATTTCAGTAGAATAACTCGGATATTAATATTTAATACTCACTTTAGATTAAGCGGTGATCCCTCATCCATACATTGGGCGTTCTTTTTTTCCATAATTAATGTCTTGAGAAGTTCTTTCTGCTAACCGATTTGTTCTGCCTTCTTTGGAAGCAAAAGCAAAGCTAGCTAGTGTCTCTTTTAATGGTATATTATTTTGACGAAAATCCTTTCTTCTTCCTATCTGGACGATCACAGGTTCCCCGTGTTTTCTTTTTCTATCCATTTTCATGCAAATACGATCAACTCCAAAATATATTATTACACAAGTATTCACAGAGCACGTGTCTACTTCGTTTCAAGACTTTTTTTTATTTAAGTGATATATCCCCAGGCTTATAATGCCCGTGTTTTTTTTTTTTTTTTTTTGTTTAAACATACATAGGTACTTTACTGAACTGAACAGAATAATAAACGATGAACAATTTCTACACTATGATCATCAAAATGTACACTTTCAGTTAATATAGGAGTATAAAGTTAATATACAATTAACATATAGAATAAATAAAGGTTTTTGTGGAATACAAAAGAATTTCTGGAAATAATGAGTCCTCAAGCCGTCTGGCAACATCTAACGTTCATTTTGTGATTCGCTCCACTCAGCCGGCTTAGAAGCCACTTCACAAAATCCGCTGTATCTTCGAAAATAATTCGAATTTTGAAAAATCCCGTTAATTATGCCGTTCCAGTTGTATTTTTAAAGATTGAAACTTTGAAAATATGCAAAAAAAAATGATTTTTTTCAAATTTTTAGACCAGAATTCCCTCTTAATTTGTAAAATTACAAAAATATGTAATTTTTTTTGAATCAAGCAAAATGTCCTTAGTAGAAAAATATGACTGAAATGAGCGTTTTTACATTTAACAAGCTAATAAATACCTCGCCAACTGGCCCGGAAGGTAACATGAAATTTATCATATGTACTTCTAGAATACCCCCCTGAAAGAATCCAAATGTTGTGAGGTCTACATAGTGTCGTTCATCATCCTGAAATAAAATTTAATATTAAAAAGTACCTATGACACATTATATGACAATTATGTGAATTTATGACAAAACTTTTTTTCATGAAGTTTTAGTGCCAAAAATAATCCAATTTACTTTAATGATAATGAAAAAAATACTTTCACATTGTTTCATATGTGCGCAATTTATTATATTGTTAAAATTATTAAAGGTAACAATATTGAAATATTTACATAACGAAATAACATTTTAAAACAACTTCTCGCGGCAGTATGTAAAATATTGTGGTAACAAATATGTAATGACTCAATAATTTCACATATACAAACTAAAAATAGGAAATGTTAAGAAATATTCACCGTAAGAGGCAGTTTGTGTATTCTTGAAGTAACAGTCGGTACAATTAAAAGGATCGCTAATAAAGATTTTGCCACAATCGAAGTCATATTTCATGACTCCACAACACGATCAATAAGTCAATGTTTAAAACTCTATAGAAAATAAACTTCAGCTTTATAACATTGGATTTTCATAAAAACAAGGGTAGAAAAATTATTACAATATTACAAGTGATTAGAACTTTACAATAGAGATTTAGATTAAAATCACAACTTTCAATCAAAAGTCACGGGTCACAGATAACAAGATCTAATTGTCAAATACATATCTTAATTAATAGTTGATAAAATAAATGAAAACTAGCTAAACCCGTGCAATTAATTCGCAGTTTGTACTAAATAAGTATAATAATTATCACTTTACAAAATTACAAAAAAGTGAAAGAAAAAAATGTAAGTTAATAAAAACCTATAAATCAACGATGGTACGGTATCTCTAAACCAACGTTTTATTTAGAGTTATTAAAGTCAATGCTGTTGCATGAAGCTTAGAAGTTCCATGGTCATCAACAGCATGGAATTATTATGTACTACGAAACAATATAAATAGTAACATATAAAACATAGTAATTCCATGGTCAACAGTATGTACCTTAGAGCAACACGGAGGGGAGTAGCCATGCACAGGCGTTCGCCTCTGTCAAGGCATAAGTCCAGGTGGTCCTACGCGTACAATAAAACTAGTTGCAGCCGCACAGATCACTAGACTAAATCTAGTTGCATGTTTGAATCAACGTCCTTCAAAAAATGTCGAATTGTTCTGTTTTCTGCTGCAAAAAGAGATCTGCCACGTAACTTTACTAAATGATGGCGTTAACTTTCATATGTAAGTATTTTTAAGTTATATATTTCGGGTGAGTTTTTTTTTAGGTATCTTTTATCATTTTTATTGTTAAATAATATAATACGCCTAGGTTCAACAATTAAAAAAGCAGTTTGAAACGTGAAATCGGTAGAAAATTTTGGATATTCGATACAAACGATAGTTTTACATGATAACGTCATAAAAAAACATTGAATTGAATTATTATTACTGAATTATTATTATTTTCTATAATACAAAGAAGGAGCTAATTGGAAATTACAATTTTTTTGATAAATCTCTGAGCTCTGACGTCACGCGAGAAGAGAGATAAATGTATCACAAGCCAACGCCTTACGTATGTAACCTACTAAAAGGTTACTTTACTTAGTAAGGTACGAAATGTAATAGTAACAAACATCAATCGCTATTCGGACCTAATCGTACACTATAACAGTACTATCAACTATATAATTTATGTTACATGAACTACGTTCACCGCGGTCCGACGAGTATGTATTGTACGTCTATGGGTCCGAGTATTACACTGTCCGACTTTTCGAGATGATGTTATTCGTACGACGTTCGTTAGCTCTAAAATGAAACAGAGCTATACAGTAAAACGATACGAACGAACGACTAATGTTGAATTTGTTAAGACCGTACGAGTTACATCGCGTAGCGCATTCTATTCATTTCGTGTAAACTAATTCTTAATAAAAAAAAATTTTGTTATAGTTTTTTTTAGCTTAGGTAAGTAAAAATTGATAATTTTACTGATTTAATAAACCTTTTAAATACAGTTATTTCACAATCGTATCTTTAGTGACAGAAGACAAAAAAATATATATCAAAATGGTGTAAAAAAAAAGTATTTCGTGTACACTGTTTTGTAGCCAGGTACTATTTATTATCATTGGGTCAAAAAATCTGGGTACTAATAAGTACTAATAAGGTGTACTAGTACATTTTTAGAAATGTACGAATAGAGTGCGTACCTGACAACGCCCGATTAAGCCCAAGACTACCCGATAATGCCTCTTTGGTGCCTCTCTATCGCTTGTTCCGTGCTCTCGCTTGCACGTTCAGACTCAGGTAGAACGTGAAACTTTTTTGTGAATGCAGCCGGTGTTCATCAATTTATAAGATGTTATCACGTTAAAATAACAAATATAGAAAATACTATGTACTATTTTTAAGAAGCACTACAAAAACTGACTTTTGGAGTAAAACTTCTTTAGAATCGTTGTGATTTGAAACTCGTTTGCAAACCCCTAACGACCTTTTTCACGAGTCCGTGATCATCGTTGTTTGACTAATTACTTACGACCCACCTTCTTACGACTTTTCAGAAGTTTCCATTCTGCGGTGTATGAATTGCACACACAAACACACACTTTTTTCCATAAACTTCTATATTTTTAAAGCTTATATTTTAATATCAATACCGTTATGGTTCTTTATTTTATTCTATACAATGAACAAAAAATCGATACTTTATTACCGATATTGTAACTAGTAAAAGTACCGATACTTCAGTGTTAACATCATCTCTATACACTACTTATACATAACACACTGAAAGATAATTTTATAACTGACAAACATTTGGTGTAAGAATTAAAAAAAATAATGCGTCGAAAAAAACTTTTAGCTAGCAAAACAATTCACAATAGGTGTCGTTAGTGTTTGAAATAAAAATACCCGTTTAAAATGAAACACATTAAATACACCTGACACAAATCAGGAAGACATTTTCTTGAGGCTAGTACAGATCTGCGAAATGTAGCAATGTAAAATAAAAGGAGCATTTCATAAGTAAGGACGCAGGGTGCGCGCGAACCGAGCACATACATACTCGCAACTGTTTCCGGCATGTACCCTCGGCGAACATATTAGCTCAGTCCTATATTCAACTGTAGCCTCTGCCGTAGCAGTGTTTTCTTCCATGGTTCGCGCGCGTTCCGCATTACAGAGTTACAGACACACACACATCCCGTCCACACTGGCGCTCTGTGCACACTTCTGCCACTGTGTGTTCGACGAAAAAACCGACAAATGACGGATCGCAACACGTATGAGTTGAAATGATTTGTCCGTGCACGTAATGAGCACAGTTCGTGCGCGCAAGTGGGAATTCTGTTACATTGCATGATTCGTTGCGACAATGTGGACGGCAAATTCTTTCATTGCGTGTTATATTGCATTTCGCAGATGTACCCGTACCGCCATAATTAATTATTTTTATATTTTTATCGTTAATAGAGTGGTATCTTGTAGTTACAACAAAATATTTGGTTCTTTATCTAAGCCTTATAGCTATTAATAGTAAAATAAATAGCTGGGAACTCGAAGAAAAAAAAATATTCAAAAAAATGAGGTGACCTCTTTTCTGTTTTGTATAAAACTTGAATATCTATACATTTTAAAGCATTTTTAATATTAATTTGTGTAGTAAAACCAACTATTTCGGCATTACAAGAACTTAAAAATATGATACTTAAGAGCCATTTCACAAAAATCGGTAACAATCCGCGAAATTGTAATATTTTGACGTCGTTAATCTCAGTGTTGGATGCAATAATGTAATTTATATTCTTGAAAAATAATAGAGCAACCTTTGTTGTAGTCCATAGTCCGATCAGAATTTTGATTTATATTATGTGTATAAAATTATTAACCTTTTCATCAGCCTCCTCCCTGGGTAAACGGTCGCAATGTATACTTTGAAGTCCTACTTTTCAATAACCTCTACGTTGAAACCATTTTAAAAAAATATCATAATATGTGGAATATAATTTTGTTGTCCACTATCATAGATTTTTATTCCATTTGTATCTCTATTAAACGATAAAAAAAATTTAAAGTTACGAATATTTTCCAAATAAGTACAATTTTAAAAGCGATATTTCTCTTAGAAAACTAAGAAATTTTAACGAACTATCTTCATCAAAGTAAACTTACATCATTAAGGAATACAAAAAAAAAAATAATTAAAAGATGTAATTATTTTTAATACATTTTATATTAAATAATAAAAAGATAGTATATATTGCCACGCATCAAGCCCGGTAAATCAGTCGAGCGCTAGCGCTCTTAGAGGTAAGGTCCACGCCAAATTCTGCGCAGCCGTCTCTTTCGCTCACACGCGCCAAGCGCCTGTTGTTATAGCGGATAAAACGCATTTGATACTTTCATAATAAAATATAAATAAAATAAACATATTACGAAAATGACTGTAAAATAATATAATGATAATTTCTGTAAACAAATGTATAATTTAATTTTCTTTTCTCACACTATCAATACAAATAGGCATTTCAATCTGTTTGTCTTGTTATTTGTTAATTAATATGTTTGTCGGTGTCGATGTCATTAAATGCTTTTTTATTCATATCGTAAATATTAGATTCATTCGTAAAGTGAAAAAACTAAATCAATTTAAAAAAAATTGTTTCATAAAATTGATTTTTTTAATTTTATTTTAAATTTATTGACCTTTGTTATATAACATACTTGAAATTTTTAACAAATTAATTATGTAAAAAACATTTTATACCATAGTTATAATTTTTATTATACATCAGAAAATGATCACGATGGTCTTTTGGTTGTCACACTATACGTACTAGCACAAAGATCGCGCGGCTCGTACGACTCGCGCGATGCGACCAAATTTACCTAAACTTGCAGAGCGTAAAATTGTGAAATGGCTCTTAAGATAAAAAATGTATAAAAATATGTTTAAAATAAATTAAAATTAAAAGTTAATATTATTTATTTATTATATAATATATTTAATTATTATTTATTTATTATATTATATATTTTATCTATATCTATATCTATATCTATATATAATATAATATAATATAATATATAAAAGCGAAAGGTCACTCATCACGAAATCTCCAAAACTATAACACCTACAAACTTAAAATTTGGTAGGTAGGCTCCTTATAGGACGTAGACATACGCTAAGAACGGATTTTACGAAACTCGACCCCTAAGGGGGTGAAACGGGGGTTGGAAGTTTGTATGAAAATCCTATGTTTTCTGAAATAAGAGACTTGAAATTTAAAATGTATGCTCTATAGATGGTGAGAAGGTGTCTAAATAATGTATCTTTAGAAATCAACTCCCTTTTAGGGTTAAAACGGGGGATGGTAGGTTGACTCACTCATCACGAAATCTCCGAAACTATAACACCTACAAGCTTGAAATTTAGCAGGAAGGCTCCTTATAGGGCGCAGACATCCGCTAAGAACGGATTTTACGAAATTCGACCCCTAAGGGGGGTAAAACGGCGGTTGGAAGTTTGTGTGAAAGTCCCATGTTTTTGAAGTAAGAGACTTGAAATTTAAAATGTATGCTCTATAGATGGCGAGAAGGTGTCCAAATAATGCATCTTAAGAAATTAACTCCCTTTTGGGGTTAAAACGGGGGATGGTAGGTTGACTCACTCATCAGGAAATATAACAGCTACAAAATTGAACTTTGGCAGGTAGGTTCTTTATAGGGCGTAGAAATCCACTAAGAACGCATTTTACAAAACTCGATCCTTAAAGGGATAAAATGGGGGTCGAAAATTTGTATGAAAGTCCTATGTTTTTGAAATAAGAAACTTGAAATTTAAAATTTATACTCTATAGATGGTGAGGAGGTGTCTAAATAATGTATGGTGTAGAAATAACGTTCCTTTTGGGGTTAAAATGGGGAATGTTAAGTTAACTCACTCATCACGAAATCTCCGAAACTATAACACCTACAAACTTGAAATTTGGCAAGTAGGTTCCTTATAGGACGTAGACATTCGCTAATTAAGCATCTTAATAGCAATACATATCTTCATAACCACGCAGACGTAGTCGCGGGCAACAGTTAGTGTATTATAAAACAAAGTCCCCAAAAATGTATGTGATCGATTCCCTCAAAATCTACTAGACGGATTTTCATGCGGTTTCACCAACGGAGAGAGAGCTTCAAGAGGAAGGTTTACGGAACGGCTAAGCCGATTTTGATGAGAGTTTCACTGGAAGTTTGCCGGGAAAACTTTGTGACACACTGATGTCAACGCGGGCAAAGCCGCGGGCACAGCTAGTTATTATATATATATATATGTATGTATTTATATAGATTGTATATATTATATAATTATACATTATTTATATTTAAGCTGCATAAGCCCTTAAATTCAACAAGCTCCTTTCTGGTCTGTCAGTCTGGAAGAGATCACTATCTAGTGATAAGACCGCCCGTTGCATGCGACGTAATTTTTTTCCCTTGAAGCTTTATTCTTATGTAATTGTTATATGTTACTGTATGCAATAAAGTTATTTATTGTTATTATTATTATTATTAAAACCAGTCAAGAGTGAGGCGGACTCACGCACAAAGGATTCCGTATAATTGACTAGTATATATATATATATCATAATTAACAAAAACATTTAGACATTTTTTTTGTCTAAATATTTATTTTATTTTAATTTTATTAAAATAAAAAAATAACTGAGTATTTTGTGAATATTTCAAGTGCCTTGTGCCCTTTCTGTTATCATTATTGATATTGAGCAAAAAAGGTAAAAAAAATCGCGTTTGTTGTATGGGTAACTGTCTACCTATTGCGGTTCTGGAGATACAGCCTGGTGACAAACAGAAGAACGGGCGGACGCATGGACGCACGACGGACGTACGAACGGACGGACGGACGGATGGACGGATGGACGGACGGACGGATGGACGGATGGACGGATGGACGGATGGACGGATGGACGGATGGACGGATGGACGGATGGACGGATGGACGGATGGACGGACGGACGGACGGACGGATGGACGGATGGACAGATAGCGAAGTCTTAGTAATAGCGAGCCGTTTTTATCATTTGAGTTCGGAAACCTAAAAAAGGTTAAAAGAATTTCATATTGTCATAATTATCTAGATTTAAAAAATGTGATACGAGAATTTTTCAAAAAGTACACTTTATCCCGACATCTGTCACGCACACAATAAAGTAATGGTACTCCTACTCTTTTCCTGCCCCAGCTGCCATAAACAATTCCGCTTGCTTACCTGTTCTTATTTTTTTTTTTTTTTTTGGGATTTTATGACCTGGTATCTATAACCTGTTCTTATGATCGTTGTTAAAGTTACAGGTACCTATTGATTTTTTCAATCGAATCATAGACAATTTAATCCGTAATTCAGTATCAGTATTCCTTTGGTATTCTTCTGTAATTGTAGTGGTCTACAGTTTGCGGTGTGGTTTGTAAAAGCAATTTCATTAAACTGCACAGAAACAAATGAAAAGTTTATAACTACAAAAAAATAATGCTAAATGCTACCTTTCTTGACATTTAAATTTCTATCAGTCTTGAATCAGTGTCGTGGTATCGTGTTTAAATTTCTACATACATAGAAGTTAACATATTGAAAAAATTAAAATGCTAAAATTAGTAATGGAATGTTTCTTTTCTCCTCGCTTATTCAGAATCTATGGACAAGGTCAAGGTCTGGATGTGGTAAGTAATTTTTTTTTATTTTGATAACAAATGAAGATGATATATTATAGTAACTTGATCGCCCTCTTCGTATAAATTGTTTTATTTAATGTATGATTGTAATAAATTTTGCAAATTTATTCATTCTAGTGTATATTTTCATACACATGAGTTTTATGCCAATTTTTTAAATTGAGCGATAGTACTAGTTATTGATTTTCACCCCGGGCTTCCCAACCCACTTATAGGTGATCAATACATTTGGTCATTGGCAAAGCGACGCATATTCCAGAAAACAAAACGAGACAACAGTAGTTATTGACTTTAAATATATATTTAAAACATAATTATATTCCTAAAATTGATTAATGCCTGGAATTGAAAAATTATAAATCCTTTATTCTGAAAGGGTTTTTATGGTTTTCATTTAAGTTTATTCAAGTAGTTTCAAATTAAATAAAATAATAGAAATTTATAATAGTTATAAATTGTGAAAACTAGCTGCCCGGACAGGTCTTTTTTTGTTGTAAAAGAGATATCCCTAGTTTGGTACCATGATAAGGAAACCAGGATCTGATGATGGGATCCCAGAGAAATCGAAGGAAACTCTCGAAAATCCGCATAATTTTTTACTGGGTGTACCAATTTTGATGATTTTTAATTTAATCGAAAGATGATGTTTATCATGTGGTCACATTTAAATTTCATCGAGATCTGATTACAACTTTTGGAGTAATCTTTGATAATGCATATTTACTTGACTATTATTTCGTCTACCTACATTGTATTACTTGTTATAACGATAATTGAAGTCGGTTTTTCTTTGTTTGCCTGCAAACACAATTATCTAAGATGAAGTAGTATATACTACATATAATCCTCCAATATTTTATTTACTCATTTTCAAATTTTTGCTTGAGTCACTAACATATGGTACGTAATATGGTATATTCTATGTTATGCTTCTCAGTGCTAACAAAAATCGATTCAACAATCTAAGAATAAACATTCACTTTCTCATTTTCTACCTACTTTTCTTTGTTGTTTTGAATGCTTGAGAAAAACTTACTTTTCTGCCACTTGTCTACTCATTAGATTTCTTTTGATAGAAATATTTAAAATATTTAATGTTGACTGTGGCATTATTCTTAGCAGAGCATTTACCCTAAACATAAAATCATAGACTCACTCTGACATTGGCAAATCCTCACGGAAGCCATTATACAAGAAGAAGAAGAAGAAGACTGTGGCATCTAATGTAAAAACATTATATTATGTCAATTTTGTGTATAAGTAATGAGGGTACACAAAACTAATGCTGTAAATTTTTCAGGGCATTTACGAACCTTTGGGGCCAGAGAATTTTGCCAACAAGATTATATCTACAGTAAGATATTTCTGTACATTAATTCCTGTATGACTGTTTGTTTACTTTAAACATAGATATAGTAAAAAAAGGTAGATAATGCGCGGCCTTTGTTGTTAGTGAAGCCACAAAACTCGGCTCCTTCAAGTAAACACACGCGCTCACGCACACATATACATCAAACTACGCTCATTTTCGTTAGTATGTCACGAGGCTTCGTACAGTAACTTTGCTTATAAAATGCCGTCTTGTGTGATTAAATGGTGCAAAAACAATACCAAAGTAAACAAAAAATCTGAAGGAATATCGTTTCAGACGTAAGTACACATAAAACTTTAAATTTATTGTTATTCCAAAATAATATTGAAGTTATTCGGAACTTATAATTTCAATGTCACGAAATGACGTACCACGGGAGTGTTGCCAGTAGTTCTTTTTTTCAATACCCCAAAATGTGGGTAAGTAAATTGTACGCAATCAGAAAAATAATTAAGTAAAAAGTAGACATAGTTATTGTTTTTTTTTTTCTCGTGTTATTTTATGTTACATAAATTGAAAATAAAAAAATCAAAATATATTTATGAATTATTAACTCGTTTGTTTTATGTTTTAACTTTTTACAATTTTTGAGTAAACTAGGTACCCATATTTTACTATCAAATTTCATGGTTTTAGGTTTCCAACGAATATTTTAATAAGAGGTGAATGGGTAGCGGCTGTAAGACTGAGAAAATGACCACGATTATGCTGGCCATCCGCATAAAGTCAATTTAATACGATTAGTGATTGAAAAATATTTGAACATAAGACTACATCATATTAGTAAAATGCAAACAATGACGATGACTCTGAGTTCTAAGCGACAAAAATTTTAAAAACTTATATAACATAAAGGATTCTAGGTTTAAGAAAAATAGTTAAAAAAATCCGACTGCAAACTGAAAAGAGATAAACAAAGGGGATAGGAAGTGTCCATTCATACGATTATCTTACGAATATATTTTTTTTATTATTCTACCGATTTTTTGTTTTATTTTTAGTAAATTTATTTAAAACTATAAACAGGTTTTTATTTTCACATACCCATTTTACCTATATTAAATTAATTGTTTAATAAAAATTTTAGGGACTTTTTTTAAAAGGTGTCAACACTTCACTCACTCACACATCTTTAAAAAAGTGGCTTCAGTTTTCTGTTCTAGGTGCGTTATCTACCTTTTTTTACTTGATCTATGACTTTAAATTAAATATGTTAATATTGTATTATATTTTGTCATTGGTGTTATCTTTTTCAGGCACGAACAGTATTCAATGTTAGTATTTACACATCACCATTTATTTGTATGTATATATATAAAAGAGGATTTTTGTCATGGGATGAAGCTCGGTTTCTGACATGTGTCTTTGGGGGCCTCGGATGCTTTTTAGCATTTACATACTTAATGAGAGCTATTGGCAGGGCTTGTAATCCCAAGTATGTTGAATTTCTGAATAACATCAATACACCAAGCGACGATCACAGGGCTTACCTTGAAAGAATTAGAAAATATGATTTTGAATTTTATGCTTGGGCTCCTTCGTATAAAATGGAGCAAATACCAAGGTGAATAATTCATAGGTATATTAAAATGTAAACAACTAAGGTTTTGCAGATATGTGTAAATATTAAATGTTTTTATTAACTTTTACAGCTCAACTTATCTTGAGAACAAGCTATTTAGCAAATGTGCTAATCCAGACTTACCATACTATCAGAAGGTTACCATACAACTTCTGGCTTATATTGCTATACATACATTTGCCCTACGCCTCATCTATCCAGGCACACTTTCCCTTATCCAGAACATGCTATGTAAGTTTGTCATGATAATAAACTTTCATAACTAATTGATTTATTAACACAATTTTTCGTACGCAAATTTTATTGTTTCAGGGTTGTCTCTTGCTGAAGGGAGAGCACACCTTGTGGAAATGTATAATGGAAAAAGAGCTAAGATAATAACAGCTGATGGCAATGCTATTGATACTATGTTTGTAGATAATAGGCTTGATTCATCAAAAGGAAATATTCTTGTTATTTGTAGTGAGGGAAATTCAGGTTTTTGTGAAATTGGAATAATGACTACTCCAATTAAGGCAGGATATTCAGCGCTTGGGTGGAACCATCCAGGATTTGCAGAAAGTACTGTAAGTTTTTACATTGACAAAGTGTTAATTTAGACTAGGAAATGCAAATGGGATTCCATTTAAGTGCATGTTATTCCACTATTAACAGGCAATATTAACCTTTTGATAATATCATTATTTGGTTTTAGGGCACTCCTTATCCTCGACAAGAACAGAACGCTATTGATGCTGTTATACAATATGCCATTAATGAGTTGGAATTTGAGGTTGAAGAAATTGTTCTTTTTGGTTGGAGCATTGGAGGCTATGCATCCACCTGGGCAGCTATTAATTACCCAGATATCAGAGGAATGGTGAGCTAGTTTTAGCATATTGAACATTTAAATGAACTACTTAATACATAATTTTTTCTAAAATATATTGCGGAAGAGTAGCAACAGAACTTATTTATCAATAATTGAGATGTAGTTCTAACGTTGCAGATTTTACCAATAAAGACCTTAATATTTCATCTAATATTTTATTTTTAGATTTTAGATGCTTGTTTTGATGACCTCTTGCCATTGGCTCAAAACCAAATGCCAAAATCATGGAAATTATTGGTAAAAGAAATAGTACGGTCCTTTGTGAACCTAAATATTGCTGAAATGCTGGAAAAATATCATGGACCCATACAGTTAGTGCGACGAACTGAAGACGAAGTTATCTGTATAAAGTACATAAAGTTTTATCTTACGAATTTTATTTGCAGCTTTAATAATTTTTAATTAAGTTTACCCTATATAAATATTACATATTTTTAGACCAAACCAACTGGCATCAAATCGTGGTAATTTTCTGCTGATTGCAATATTAAAACAAAGACACCCTGAGTTATTTGAAGAGGAGTCAGATAAGCCTATAATGGAAATACTGGAGACATGCATTGCTTTATCAGATCAGCAACGTATTGTCATGTCTTGTGGAGAGCTGCCTCAAATCAAACGCAAGATTCTGCCAATGGTGAGATTGTAAAATTAATCTTTTATTAAATAAAATATATGCTATTAATATGTACCTATGTAATAGAAGGTTTTACACCCGAGTCAACCATCAGACCTCGGGGTGGGCGGGCAACGTGAACTATGAAAACTTATGTGGCTAACAAGGCTTAAAGAATTCAATGGAAATGCTTTATCCAACTAAAGTTTGTAGGGCTATCAAATAAAATGTAATTTCTCAAGAACTTCTCAACCGCAAAACATAAAAGGGCTGAAGGCATAGTCACTACAAAGGGCAGAACAAATTTCAATACCACACAACATAGAACATACTTCCTTGCAAGTGAGGAACAGAGCATAACTAAAATACAAACAGTACTCGATTTTCCACCTAATAACCTACATCCACAGAAAGTTTTACAATACTTACAAATATTAACTGAAACTAAAGACATCCCCGTAGAAAAACAGTTAATTTTACCTAAAGCTAAAATAAACAAACGTTACAAACCTAAATAATAGTCTACGCAAAATATGCAACATATTAGGTCTTTACCTATGAAATTGCCTTTTCGTCGTACTGGCTATTTTAAAACTAAAAAAAAAAAAATCGCTAGTAACTCGAATTTCAAATTATTTTTTTATTAAAAATATAGAATTTTTTCTGAATTCGTTTTGTTTACATCGCATTTGTACGTTTTTCGTCATCATGGATAAGTTAAAAAATTCGAGCGATTAAGTAGTATGAGTTCCGTCGTGGTAGCAAAGCGGTAGAAGTGGCACGCAAGATCAACAACGTTTACGGAGCCTACTAACGATCGTACCACCCGTTATTGGTTTGCTCGCTTTCGTTCCTGCAATTTGACCTAAGAAATGAACCACGTGGTCGGCCGAAAACGTTGGTCGACAATGACGAATTAAGGGCGATTGTGGGGGCTGATGATTCCCAAAATACAGCTGAATTAGCAGCAGCTTTCGAAGTAAGCACTAAAACAATATTTGTCCATTTGTGTCAAATTGGGAAGGTAAAGAAGCTCGACAAATAGGTGCCTCACGAATTGAATGAACGCCAGCGCATAATAAGCGTCGAGACGTGCTTTGCACTGCTCAACAGACATACAAATGAAGGAACGAAAAATGGGTTCTATTCGACAATCGCAAGCGCTCAACTAGTTGGTTAGATCCTAGTTCAGTATCCAAAAAATGCCCTTAACGAAAAATAACCCCTAAGAAACTGATGGTAACTATTTGGTGGTCTAGCGTCGGTGTAATTCATCACAGCTTCTTACCAAACGGCACGAGCATTACTGCAAGATGTGTACTGTGAAGAACTAAACACAATAATGGGGAACCTCGCGCGTTTCCAACCAGCTTTGGTCAATCGCTCGGCTCCGCTGCTCCTGCACGAGAACGCGGGACCTCATACTGCACAGCAGACGGTCTCCAAGTTACAAGATCTGGGGTTGGAAGTTGTCCGTTATCCACAGTACTTATCAGATCTTGCCCCTACAGACTTCCATGTTTTCAGAATTTGAATAACTTTTTGACGGGAAAAAATTCAACACCCGAGAGGCAGTACAAAATGCCTTTAAAGATTTTGTTGCCTCCCGTCCCGCAGAGTTCAAGAAAGGCGTCAATAAGCTACCACTACGTTGGCAAAAATGCATTGATTCCATGGGTAATTACTTTGAATAATAAAAATAAAAAATATAGAAAAAAATTGCGTTAACTTATTTCATAAAAAACGGTAATTTCATAGGTAAAAGACTTATTATTATAGGCAACTGCTAAAAAAATGTTTGAAGACAATAACCAAAGAACAAATAATTGTGTTTGCTCGCAAACGAAAAAAAAACCGACTTCAATTACATCGACAAGTAATACAAAGTAGATCGACGAAAAAATAGTCAAGCAACTACGCGTTATCAAAGATTACTCAAAAAGTAGTTATCAGATCTCGATAAAATTTATATGTGACCACATGATAAACATCAGCTTTCGATTAAATTAAAAATTATCAAAATCGGTACACCCAGTAAAAAGTTATTACGGATTTTCGAGAGTTTCCCTTGATTTCTCTGGGATCCCATCATCAGATCCTGGTTTTCTTATCACGGTACCAAACTAGGGATATCCCCTTTCCAACAAAAACAGAATTATCAAAATCGGTATATCCAGTAGAAAGTTATGCGGTATAATACAACGTAGGTCGACGAAAAAAGCGTCAAGTAAAAACGCATTATTAGATATAACTTGAAAAGTATTTGTTAGATCTCAAATAAATTTAAATGGGACCAATTGGCACACACCACCTTTCGATTAAAACAAAATTTGTCGAAATCGGTCTACCCTGTCCAAAGTTCTGATGTAACATACATTAAAAAAAAATACAGTCGAATTGAGAACCTCCTCCTTTTTTGGAAGTCGGTTAAAAAAGATTTAGAACAACTAATAGAGATAGAAAGAGGAAATCAGAGGAATCAATACAAATAGTAAAACACACACAACAAAATGAGGAAAATTAGAGACAAACTATACAGAATACCCAATATACAAAGTGAAAATGATCATAATAATAAAGCTGAAATCTTCAAACAAAGAATCAAAACAATAACAGGAAGAATAAAAAGATACGATGAAATGAATACAGAAAAGAACAGAATAAATAATTTGGCGAAAACTAACATAGACTATACACAGAATCCTGGGAGGCAATACCACCAAAGAAATGAAAATAGTGAGTAAAGTAACCGTAGAAGAATTCTAGAAATCAATGTGTTCAAACCCTCAAAACTACAACAAGGAAGCTACTGAGATTTAAGAAATAGAAACAATGTCAAGCGAAGTAAATACAGTAGATTTAGAAAAGATGGCAGAAAACCAAGTCAAATTTGCCTTACTTAGAATGCTCGGGTGAAAAATCACCGGGACTAGATGAAATTCAAAATTATTACAAAGAATATTTGACTAGCATACACAAATACTTGGCTTCATTGTTTACAAATATAGTATCAGGAATAGACTGTTAGAAGATTGGTTCACGACAAGTAAAGTCATACTGGTACCTAAAAATGAAAATACTGAAGACCCGAAAATTTTAAGACCTATGGTGTGGTTATTGAATATATATTCTATGTTAGCGAACGTTTTATATAGCCACGGCCACGAAAACAACATAATGTCAGAAGAACAAAGGGGATGTCTTCGCGAAGTCAAAGGTTGTAAAGATCATCTAATAGATTATACATATTAGAGGATGCAAGCACTCCCAAAAGAAAATCCAGTGTGGCATGCATAGATTATCAAAAGGCTTTTGTTAGTGTTTATTACGATTGGCTTTATAAGCTACTTGATGTCTATAGATGTCAACTTATGATTAAGAGATTTCTTTTTGAGCCATACCGTTAGGGCGATTCACCGTTATTGTTTTGCTTAGCATTAAACCTCCTTTCATTCGTGGATGATCTTAAAGTATATTCAAACAATCTCTATCTTTATCTATGCAAACAGTCTCGCCACAAGACTCAATGAATTCTCAAAGATAGCATTAAAAATGAGAATGCGCGAGAGAACAAAAGTAACCAACATAACCAGCATTGCAGGTGTACGCTCGATGAGGATTGCAGAAAACCGGGATATGTAGTGCGAACTTGGGAAGGCCTATCTCCAGCAGTGGACTACAATAGGCTGAACTAACTGACAAATATCTAGGGTTTCCTGAATCTGGAAAAATAGAACATAGTGTCATTAGAGAACGGATATCCAGTTAATATTTAAAAATAGCTAAAAAGCTACTTAACACAGTGTGTGCTATTATGCAAATTCGCAAAATCTTATCAAAGGTATAAAAACGTACGCTGTTCTTGTTCTTTTTTACTCTTTTGGAAAAGAGCCGTCAAATCTAGAAAACTGTGACTATAAAAACGCATCAACATAAAGCAGAAGTAGAAAGACAGTACTGTACAATATAGCAGCGAAGAAGAGGGTTACTAAATGTGGAGTATATGTACAAAGCACAAATGAGTTAAATACATGCAATATCAACAAGGAGAAAGCGATCATCTAATCAAAACAATAGTAAAGCATGATACAAGCAGAGATAAATATTCTATAATGAAGGAAGCACAAGAAATAGAAAGAGAACTACATCTACCAAGGAAATGTACAAACAGACGAAAAAAATATATTGTAAAAAGGCATAACGAAGTATAGAGAAACAAATTGGTACACGGACAATTTCCTAAAAAAAATGTTAGATCAGGGTAACATTGAGAAGAAATTTTCTTTCAAATGGATTATAAAAAAGCAGATATCTCCAAGTGTTGAGTTTTCGATATTTGCAATACAAGACCAAGAAGTTGACTGCTGTGTGTTACAGCAGTAAAGAATATAACCACCCCATCTTTTCCCGTGAGTGTCGTACAAGACGACTAAGGGATAACACAGCTCCACTACCACATTGGAAGTTAAAAAGCCGACCGATGGCGGGATAACCATCCAACTGCTGGCTTTCAAATACACAGACCGAAGACGGGCAGCAGCATCTTCGGTGCGGCAAAGCCAGCCCTGCGGTCACCAACCTGTCTGCCCAGCGTGGTGACTATGGGCAAAACACACGAGTTCGCGGCATTTTTGACGCAAACTTGGGGATGTCTATGTCCAGCAGTGGACTGCGATAAGCTAAAGTGACGATGTTGGTGATGGCCAAGCAGTAATGACACGACAACACCAACGTGACATAAATAATGAGCCAGTAGAAGGACAGTGGCGATTATGTGCGACCAAAGATGAGTCCACTCAGCACACAAAATCTGGATATGAAAGTTTGGTAGGGACCTATTACGCGAAACGACGTAATGACCTTGTCCATTACCCATATTGGTGTCTGATCCGACAGTATAAAAATAAAGTTTCTAACTTATGATGGAAGAAAACGCATCCAACCATCCAACATTGACATTTTACTAAGACGACGAAGAATTAGAGAAAGGAGAAGCGCGCAACGTGCGCCTAAAGAGTAGGTGGAACATAATTACGAGACGAGGCGTTTATTTAGACCTACATATATGAAGGTGTTTACCGACCAACGATATACAATTACTACTACAAATGTTTTTTTTTTTTTTTGTAAATGCAATTTTTTCTTCTTATGTGCTTATTCACTTGAGAGATTGTATCTCTATAATCGATTTGTTTCTCTAGATTTCCAGGTATATGCGCGATTTTCGGTCAACACATTGCACACCATTGCCGGAAGACCATTTCACATCGATAATGGAAGTGATTATTAATCGTTAAAATATTTAATCAATTGTTTAGAATATTTATCTTCTTTTATTACTACTATTTTAACAGGGAGCTATTATAAACGTATAATATAAATGTTATAAGAACAAAAATATGCTAATTAAATCATTTCTGAATAAGACCTATTTAAATTTATATTTATGTAGTAGAAAGTCTTATCACAGTAATAATATGCTTTATTTAAACAATGAATGTTTAGTGGTATTGCTCATATTCAAATACTATATTGGTGTGTAGTTACTCAATTGTTGTCAATACATGTTTAATCAATGTAGTAATTAAGATACTGTGGATTATTGTCATTAATGTGAATTTTAATGATATAAATGTGTTAATGGTCTAGGGAAACTTAAAGAATACATAAAACGATATTGGACTCTATAATTTTCTGTGGTGGTATAACAATAATTTGCTCATTGATATTATCTATTGTTTAAGAATCTACCTTCGTAAATTTCAATATTATTCCAAATTACTATTTGAACCTATTTATTAAATTTTCTATTTTAATATAATTTATTGTATAATGGTCATGGTGTAAGAAAAATAAAGTATTCTTCAAATATATTGAATATTATTTACATCCTTCGTTTTAAATATTTTTATCAAACTTAAACCATTAACGTAAGTATGTTTTTAGTCAACTGAAATGTAACGTTTTAAAAATTTATAAATTAGCATGTCAAAAATATGAAATACTGCACCCTTTCACTGTGTTTCGTTTATTTAATATAAGATAAATCGTACTCCTTTACTTGTTTAATTTATAACGTCTATGATACAAAGTAACTATCATTCGCCCGTCTTCGGTATTTTAACACTGTCGAAGTAACTGATATCCCCAACATAGGAGTAAATCCTAGTGGGGGGTTTTGAGCGAAGCGTTTATTTATTTTTATATCCGTCCACTTATGATGTAAGAAATAATTAGTTCCTTGCGAAATTTGCTATTTTGACTATTGAAAGCCATTACTCTAAAGAAGAGAAGCTTTTTTTTCCAATTTCAAAGTCCTTAAACTGTATACCTACTTTTATTTTCTTTTCTTGTCTGTAATTAGTGATCGTGGACAAAACACATACCGTCTAGATAGACGTGATTAATGTTAATGACACCTACTGATGCTGACTACAAGATAATAATAAATATTTTTAGAAGCCTGTTTGTGTTTTCAATAATTCAATTTGTTCAACTGTTTGTGTTGTTTATCTAAAAATAGTTAGTTTCTTGAACTGTAAAGTAAGAAAGAGTGATGATAAAATAATAGATAATCCTACTTAAAACTCTTTCCATAAATTTGAAAGAGTTATTTCAATATATCCTAGGTCATCTTGTACGTCGTTTCTTATTAAAAACATTTCGTAAGTTTAACTATATAACTGTACCTATTTACTAATTTTTATGCGATATAAAGAATAAATCACGTCATCATCATCAATAAGAAGAAACCATTTTTATTCAGGTAATTTGTATGTAGGTATGTATCTATTACACATAAGAGCAATTCTACACCTAATCAAGAATTAAGCTATATATAACTCGCTGACCCGGCGAACTTCGTATCGCCTAACAGTGACTTTTAAGTATTATCACAAATCTTTTGTATGGGAGTATAGAAAAGTGTTGTTTTTAGACTTTTTCAGGAACTTTAATTTTTTTTTTTTTAATTTTTCTCTCCGTAAGAACCATCCTCGTACTTCAAGGAATATTTTAAAAAAAGAATTAGCGAAATCGGTCCAACCGTTCTCGAGTTTTGCGCTTAGCAACACATTCAGCGATTCATTTTTATATTATAGATATGTATCCATATATAACAAAATCCATAAAGAATTTAATTCATGGCTTTTTTATACAAAGTATAGAACAAATTACTATGTACTCATCAATACTAAATACAAAACGGTAACGATACACGGATTTGTGTGCTTCATATATCTTGATACTTTAATAAAATTTGTATTCAATGTTATATTCTTACAAATTAATCTTATCTTGTTATATTTTTACTCATTAAACATTATTTTTGTCCTTTTTTGTTAGTATCAAAAGGTTTAGAAAATAACTTAAAACATACAAATATTATATAATAAAATCACAGTTTTTAAACAAAAATTAAGTTAAAGTATATATATTTTTTTAGCATTTTAAGTTTATTAATGACTTGTTTACCGCAGGGTTAAATTCAATCCCAGATTATTTTTCTACGCATATGTCACGGTCTCATAAGTTTTGTACTCTGTAGTCTCCCGAGGGGTTGAAACGTGAATTCACACAACAAATTTTGTCTCAGTAGTTTACCGCGGGTTTAAATTCAACCCCAGATGACTAACTCGTTTTGAAACCATATTTGACAAAAAACTAGAGCTTAAATTGTTTATAGCCACATTTTAATATTCAGTACGATATTAGATACCAATTAGACCAAACATTTATTCACTCTTCACAGAAATTTTGCAAGATTCAACCGATCAGTTTCTCTGTACCCGCCAATTTCTGCACCGTTATGAAAATAGAGATTTTTGGATCGAGTTTTCTTATTTTCTTTATAAGAAAATTGTATACATATTACACACCGATGCAAAGTGTATTTTGTGTACTTTACGAATATTTATAGTGCTATTTGTCGAGGATATGTAAAATATGTACCTATAGTTTGCTTTCAAAAAATATCCTACTTTCCCGCCCTCTAGATATTATTGCCTAAAAAATATTGTTTTTAGTTTTATCATTGCGTTGTTCATCTTCAGTACTAATTATAATTAGTTTTTCTAAATGAACTACAAATTACCAACCCTGTTCCTACGGTAATTGCTTTACAAGGTGTAGATAACTGAAATGTCGATTGTGATTCGAGCGTTCGCAAACTAGACCACCTATTTTCAAGGATAAAAAAGAAACTTTGAGCTGTATCACGATATATATTTCGTTTGTTGTTAGAGCTAGATAGATACTATTGGAAAACATATTAAATAGAATCAATGACAAATGTATCATAATACTATATTTTTTCGAGATGTTTTTGCACCAAGACCACTTTTTCTCCCTTCCTCTGAAAAGGGTGCGATTTTAAAATTGATATACGCACATGAGAAACACCTTTTATACAGTAAATTAAAGCTTAGTTCATACTATTCAAAACAATATAAGCGTTTTTGTTGTCACTCACTCACTTCAGGCTATCACAGTCCACTGCTGGACATAGACCTCCATAAGTTCGCGCCAAAAATTCTAAGTGTAGAAAATTGTAACTTATGAGCGAAAAACTACGTCTCAAGAAGCGCTCGCTTATCGAATCATATCACACGGTATATGCGAGGTTAGCACCGCGGCGTGGGCGCTGCGGTAAACTGAACTGAGTGCTCGTGTTGAATTCAACCCCGTGGTAGACTACGAGAGCTCGCGCTTGGGGAAGTCCGGTCTACCATTAAACTGTTATATACAGAATGGCGCAAAACTACCGTTTGGGTTTGAATATTTAATAACTTTTTTTATTTAATGATTAATTATTATTTTATTATAAAGTACATTAATGGGGAATATTTTTGGCTTAAGTTTGAAAAATTATGTCCCGCAAGTGGTAACCATTTTCGACTTCGCACATTCGTGCTCTCTTTCCAATACATTTTGCATAACTTTACGTAAAATTTCCGGTGTTAAAGCTTAAATGTCGTTTCGGATGTTTTGTTTTTGCTGTGGTATAATTGCTGGCTCATTTAGATATTCCCTTTCTTTCAAATATCTCCTAAGAAAATAGTCTGGCGCTGTTAAATCCGGTGAACGTAAGGGCCAAATGAAATCGCTTCTGCGCGTCATAATGCGTTCGGCAAAGAGGTTCCGTAACAGAACCATTGTATCTCTTGCTGCACTGCAGTGTGAGCAATGGCTCCATCTTGTTGGGACAACAACTGTGGATGGTTTTCTACAGCTGGCCTCAAGAAATTGTCCAGCATCGTTCGGTATTCAAAAACATTTGCCGTAACTGAGTCGCCATGTGCATTTTCAAAGAAATATGGACCAATGATCCCTTCAGACGATACTCCGCACCAAACAGTACACTTAAGTGGATGTAATTGTTGTTCATGAACTATTCTTGGATTCTCTGTAGGCCATATCCTAGAATTTTGCTTGTTTACGGAACAATTCTATGTTCATGGGCTTGGGCAAATTCACAGGCTTCATCGCTCATTATCAAATTGTTAATGATATCGCGATCTTCTGCTTTTTGTCGGTATGTGTTCTGTTGTGTATTTGTTCCATTTAAAATTCCCCAAGTTCTCTTTACAAAATTCTAAAATAAAAATATAAAATATAAATTAATTTAAAAAGTTATTAAACATTCAAACCCTAACGGTAGTTAAGCACCGTCCGGTATATTAACATCGTCATCTTAGGTTAGGCTGAATACACAATAATGAGATTAAAGTCTGTGCCATATCTGTGCCACCCAAGGAAGTTAGTGCCACCACTATTAAAAAATAAATTGACATTCCGTTTGACGTTTAGTTTTTATGAATATTACAAGTTAAATCCAAAAAGAGTACATAAAGATAGTGAAATTAAATTATTTCAAATTTCTATTAAGAGGTAAAAATTTGGTTAAAATAGCTAAAAAAAGAAAAAAGTGTTTATTATGTTAGTTGCAATTATTATATGAAATTTTATTTAAATATACAAGGTTGAGGTAATTAAAAATATTTGTCTTGTAATTACTATTAATTTTCAGTGCAATTAATAATGCATAATTATTAATTTATAAAAAAAAACGTTATAAAATTTTTAATACCTATCCTTAAAGAAGTAAGAATTCTTTTTAACGTAAACGATGAAATTTAACACCAGAAATAGTTATGCAATAATAGTAACTAATACTTATTTTAACGTAAACGTGTACATTTTTTACCACGCTTAACATATATATGTGCCCTATATAACGGACATAATAGGCCTTTTTAAGTACAACATATAATTTGTAGCTTTACCTAATTTTTCAGGCATGTCACATATTAATGATTTAATAGGTGTAGTGAGAGGTCTTCGCCAGGTGATAGATGCGGGTATAAAGCTACAGCAGGAAAGCACTAGACTAGTATGGCAAAATTCTAGTGTAAAAAACCCATTACAAAATTGCTCAGTTAACTCTATTGCTACCTACAAATCTAACCCAGACACTATTAACGATGCTTTCGAAAGAGCAAAGGTGGTTGTACATGGTATTAAACAATATGTCACTATGTGTAATACTAACTCAAATACCAATACAGCTGAGGCATTGACATCCATGGATCCGAAATTACAAGAAGATATTGACATGTTGAACAGGCAGTTCAATGAAACCTTTGAAAGTTTAAAGCAAGCACAAAAAAAGATAGTCTCAAATGTTACCGTTGTATCGGTCAAGGAACTTGTTAAGCCACCAGAACAAATTCCAGTTGAAGTTGTCGTAAATGAGAAGCCTGTAAATGATGAAATAGATAATAGACTAGTTGATGTAATTGAGCCAAAAAGCCTTAAACCCAATGTAAATTCTTATGCTGATCCCAGCATAAATTCTGTTACTAGTACTAGTGTCAAATCTGCCCCAAAACCAGTTGCAAGAAAGAAAGTAAAAGTATCAGTAAGTACATTTTTTATTAGTTTTTAATATTATCTTCAACTATAGTGTTCTTTAAAGGGGTGAAATTTTCAATTTCCACAAAAGTAAACTTAAAGATCAGTAGTGAAATATTGTCAGTTTTCATTTATAATTGAAATAATAAGGTATCAGTTTTTATTTGTTTATTTAAAGTGGAAATAGAAGTTGAAACAGAGTTAATGGAACTGTCTAGTTAAGATACATTTAGTTTTTTTGTTGTGTCTTGAATTTAATATACTTTTTAAGTCACTAGATATTTTTTAGGAATATTTTTGTTTAAATGATATTCCTTATTATTATTGGAATATACAATTACTATTTTTCATGTAGCAAACTAATGTATGTATGTTATATTTTGGCTGTCAACTGAAAAACCAATAAATTACTACAATTGATTGAATTATTGATTCAGCCTGTAACATCCCTATTGAGCATTGACCTCTCGCTCCATGTAGGAGAAGGGCAATAAATTATAGTGTGAATTAAATACAAAACCTGCTTAGATTGCATTGTCAAAATTAAAACAAATCTTGCTCCTGTGTATCTAAACTACTACCATCTAGTTAATTTGGTCCTAACTCAATAACAAACCATTTTGACAAGGCTTACGAAAATTAACTGGAAGTGTTTAGAAGATAAAAAAATTTGGAAGTATTTATTAATGAAAGATAAAAAAAAAATTAAGGTTTTTTTGCTTAAGTATAAACTCAATGACCGCATAGTCAAATAAATTATTTTTGTTGCAACAATTCTCGGTTTGCTTTTGTGTATTGGACTATATGTTTATATCTTTCTGTAAACTAGCTAGCTGAGAGCTCTAAGGCGCGTGTCGTACCTTCTTCTCGTATTGGGAGGATGATATCTTTTGGCTCCCTAGCTGCTGGTCTGGGTTTCGGTACAGTCGCCCAGTATGCCCGAAACACCCTCCAGTCTGTAACTGGAAAAGTCGATGAAACTTCAAATACATTCTTATCGCCAGCAAATGCTGAGAGGATTGTGGATACACTATGCAAAGTCAGAGGTTAGATTGTTACTAAATGTCGATATTGTATTTTCAAGACTTGAAATATATTTTTTGTTTTATATTTTACAATTGATATATAGGTGCTGCACTAAAACTGGGTCAGCTACTCAGTATCCAAGATGATTCGGTAATTCCGTCTGATCTCCAGAAAATATTTGACAGAGTTCGTCAATCAGCAGATTTCATGCCTAGTTGGCAAGTAGAGAAAGTTATGAGTTCTCAACTGGGGCCAGACTGGCGCAGTAAAATTCATCAATTTGAAGAGAAACCTTTCGCTGCTGCTTCTATAGGTAAATGATATTTTAAATGGAAAAAGTACATTTTGTATAATATAATAAAATATAGTTTGTTTCCGCAATGAATATTTAAGCAATAACTTATTTTTTTCTTTGTTAAAAATACTGTTTGTCTGTACTATAACACTATACTTATCACATTTATAATAATATTCCTATTTTTCCATTAGGTCAAGTTCACTTAGCTGTTCTTCACAGTGGACAAGAAGTGGCAATTAAAGTTCAGTATCCCGGTGTTGCAAAAGGTATAAACAGCGATATAGACAACCTTGTCGGTGTACTTAAGGTAAGTTTCCTGTCAAAAGGCAGTTTATTGGTTACATCTCGGTAAATTAATGAAAGTTATTTTAAGTGTTATGTAAAGGGTAAAGAATGTGTTTTATTCTACACTAGCTGACCCGGCTTACTTCGTACTGCTATATTTGTTTTTCTGTGAACCGTTAATTTTTTTAAACACAGTAGTTCGAGGGTTATGCGCCTACATACATTCCAGCGATAAATTTATATTTATCTAGATAGATTTTTTAATACTTGGCATATTCGTTCAGGTATGGAACATGTTTCCTAAAGGGATGTTCATAGACAACATTGTCGAAGTAGCGAAGAAAGAGTTAGCTTGGGAGGTCGACTACATCCGTGAAGCAGAATGTACTAAGAAGTTCAAACAACTACTTGCTCCATACCCCGAGTACTATGTTCCATCTGTCATTGGTAATATGATCTATGTAATTTGTTTTTTTAGAGTTCACTCCTAAAGAATCGATTTTCATATAAGGCCCCTTGATATGAAAAAAATATGAGGAGTATAATCTACTGAACTAATGACCTCGTTATGTTTCTTGTAACACCATAAACG
Source organism: Melitaea cinxia (assembly GCF_905220565.1). NCBI lineage: Eukaryota > Metazoa > Arthropoda > Insecta > Lepidoptera > Nymphalidae > Melitaea > Melitaea cinxia. The sequence goes on along the minus strand of NC_059424.1, from coordinate 12,735,311 downwards.
GTTTATTTCATTCGTCTAATTACCATTTGATATGGTATTAATCTTTATCTTAGACTAGTAAGCCTTTTTTGTACCTATTTACACAGTCGATCTGAAGGAGTAAACTCCAGTCGTGCTTCGGAGCTGACATACTTATTTGGAGTTTACTCCTTAACAATCGATTTTCATATAGGGCCCCCGGTATGAAAAAAGTATGAGGAGTAAAATTTACTGAACGAATGACCTCGTTATGTTTCTCGTAACGCCATATAATGTTTTGTTTTTGTGGTGAGTAATATAGTCAGAATTCCTGGGTGGTTCGGGATGGGGCGGGCCTTTTACTACTGTTATAAAAAAACTCATATACTAGATGATTTAACAAATTTTTTATATCCAGTTAGTAAAAAATATTTTAAATTTGTTGTAAAAAAAATATCGTTTATTTCGCTGGATATTAAACTATTAGTTCATTTTTGTGTCTACATTTTCTCTTTTTATATATATAACTAGGTCGGAAAATAAGCGTATGGCTCACCTGATGGTAAGCGATGACCGCAGCTTATAGACATCTGCAATCCCCATCCCCACTTTCCCCCAGGAGCTCCGGTCACTTTATTCACCAACAGGAACACAACACTGCTTGGAAATAGTGTTATTTAGCGGGATCTTCTGTAAGGACGAGGTACTTACCTCAGTCGGTTCCTAACCTACTTTTTATATAATAGTTACAATGACATTTGTATCAAGTTATTCTTATACTTTTTAGCTATTAAACAATTATTTAGCTTTTTTAATAAATTCTTTTATATTTCAAATTATTTTTATTCAGTTTTTCTTCTCGTCTCTTGTATATGCATATAAATGTAATATGTTGATGTGATATGCTGCGTGTGATGTGTGATGCTATATCAAATATATACAATATACATTAATAAATACTGAATGTTAGCCTATACTTTTAACAACGTAATGTTTACATTTATAAAAATAAGTCTTTATTATGAGAAATTAAGGACTTATAACGGAATATTTTAAATGAGTTATGAAATGAGTTTTATATTTAATTTTGTGTATGGTAGTTACACATATTTTTTTTTTGTTTAGACGAATTATGCGCTCAAGAAGTGATAACAACGGAACTAATCGACGGAATGCCTCTCGACAAATTATTCGACGCGCCCTACGAAGTCCGCTATGACATAGCTTACAAAATAATGCAGCTTTGTTTGAGAGAAATGTTCATACTTCGCTGTATGCAGACAGATCCGAACTGGGCAAATTTTTTCTATAACACGAATACCAAACAAGTAAGTAAGCTGACAATGATCTGCATATGTCATGCACTTTTTAATGTATCTTATTTATTTAAATAACGATCTAATCACTCATCATCATCATCACTTCAGCCTATCGCAGTCCACTGCTGGACATAGGCCTCCACACACGGGCCAAAAATGGCGCGAACTCGTGTGTTGCCCATAGTCACCACGCTGGGCAGGCGGGTTGTTGACCGCAGGGCTGGCTTTATCACACCAAAGACGCTGCTGCCCGTCGTCGGTTTGTGTAGGACCAACTAAAGGGCAAGTTGGCGAATAAAAACTAATGCTGAAATTCCATCGGAATCCATTTTCAAATCCCATCGGTTGCGGTGGCTCGGACATGTCGAACGCATGGGTATCTGGGTCGACCAACTGGACGTAGACCGGTAGGTCGCCCCAGATACCGCTAGAGGATCGTGGTTTAAGCAGACTTGAGTGAGATCCAAGCCAATAATTGGCGGGAAATCGCGCAAGATCGTGCGAAGTGGAGAAATCTTGTTTCGGAGGCAAAGACTCACTTCGGGTCACTGAGCCAGATGAGTTAGTTCTTAGGTTTTATAGAAATTAAGCGATTAACAAATACAATAATAAAACATAAGAAATCGTAACAGATAAACACCGTCACAGGACTGGTCTATGTAAATAATCGACTGTTTGCTGTATGATAAACTTAAATTTGCATGATGTTTCAAAGAAAGGCACGGGAAATTTGAATCCTGTACATGTTGTATATTTTAATTTAAAAAAGTACGATATTATCGAAACGCTTGTTATAATATATCACGATACGTCTCATTCGACCGAAGAAATAATAAAATAAAAAAAATCATAAACACTTCTCACTTAAGAGCCATTTCACAATTTTTCGCTCTGCAAGTTTAGGTAAATTTGGTCGCATCGCGCGAGTCGTACGAGCCGCGCGATCTTTGTGCTACTTGGTATAGTGTGACAATCAAAAACCATCTTGATCTTTTTCTAATTTACTAGCTGACCCGGCAAACGTTGTCTTGCCGCTAAACGCTATTTAAAAATAGGGGTTGATGGTAGAGGGTTGAAAATTTAGGGTTGTATGTATTTTTTAATGTTGTATCATAAAAAAATAGAAATTAAAAATTTGGCTAAGAAATAAAAAAAAATTTAGGGGTGGACTACCCCTAACATTTAGGGGTATGAAAAATAGATGTTGGCCGATTCTCATAGATACCGGATAAGCACAAAAAATTTCATCAAAATTGGTCAAGCCGTTTCGGGGGAGTATGGCAACGAAAACTGTGACACGAGAATTTTATATATTAGATAATGAAAATTAATGACTATGTTATAAAATGTGTTTTACATAATTAATTTGTTAAAAGTTTCAAGTATATTTTATAACAACAGTCAATATATTTAAAATAAAAATAAAAATCAATTTTATGACACATTTTGTATTAAATTGATTTAGTTTTTTAAGTTTACGAATGAATCGAATATTTACGATATAAAGAAAATAGAATTTTATTATGCTCCAGAAAATCTGAGTGTGAATGTGAGTTGCATGCAAGCAGTGAGTTTTTGGATGCAAGTAGACTATCGAATTTTGCCGGCTTTAATTTATTTTTAAACTCAATGACACTGACAAGTTTATTGTTTAAAAAATAACAAGACAAACAGATTTAAATGCCTATTTGTATTGATAATGTGAAAAAAAAGTTAAATTATACATTGGTTTACAGAAATTATCATTATATTACTTTACAATAGATTTTGCATATTTTTATTTTTATGAAAGTATCAAAAGCGTGTGAGCGAAAGAGACGGCTGCGCAGAATTTAGCGTGGATCTTAACCTCTAAGAGCGCTGGCGCTCGACTGATTTACTGGGTTTGATCCGTGGTATTATATACTATCTTTTTATTTTTAATACAAAAGGTATTAAAAATAATTCAATATTTTGATTTTTTTTTATGTTCCTAAATGATGTAAGTTTACTTTGCTATTGAATAGTTTCTTAAAATTTCTTTGTTTTCTAAGAAAAATATCGCTTTTAAAATTGTACTTATTTGGAAAATATTTGTAACGTTAAAATTTTGTTACGGATTAACGGAAATGCAAATGGAAAAAAATAATCTGCATTATATATCAACAAAAACTTATTCCACATATTACCATATTTTTTTATACAATTTTAAGGTAGAGGTTATTGAAAAATAGGACTTCAAAGTATACATTTCGAGCGCTTACCCAGGGAGGCGGCCGATGAAAAGGTTAATAATTTTATACATACAATATAAATCAAAATTCTAATCCATTATCTTACTACAACAAAGGTTGCTTTATTATATTTCAAAAATATAAATTACATTATTGCATCCAATACTGAGATTAACGACGTCAAAGTATTACACTTTCGCCGATTGTTACCGATTTTTGTGAAATAGCTCTTAATGCTGCCCAGTAGAACATCACTGCATAGTATAAAACAAAGTTGCTTCTCGCTGTTTGTATGCTTAGATCTTTAAAACTACGCAACGGATTTTGATGCGGTTTTCTGTAATGAATGGAGTGATCTCAGAGGAAGGTTTACATGTATAATACATGCATAATATCTACTATATTATATATAGGAACACTGATAGTTTTAGAGGTTTCTAATATGATGTCGTAAATAAACACGCTTTTATTGTATGCGCTTACATTGCAAATATTTATTTTTTATTTAGTAATAGCTTTGAACCCATGCGAAGCTGGGGCGGGTCGCTAGTAGTAAATTATATAAATATTAAATTTATAAAATTAGCAAGAAATTAACTAAATAACATTATACGTATTTGCATATACATGTTAAATTATATAATTATAGTGTAATAATATCGTCCATATTAAACGAGACAACTGTGTCATATTATTATACATCCCATAAAATTATATAAAATGTTCCATAGCTCTTTATGACTATATCTCTGGTGTAGTGATGCGTGTGCCGTGCCGCCAATCCTCAGCGGAGTAGGGCGGTGGATTAAGCTGCGATTCCTCTCCTACACGGAGAAGGTTGTTGTTAAAGGCTGAATCGTCGTCCTATGAAATCTTACAAGTTTATAATAAAGAGTAATTTTTCTTCATTTAGGTAATCTTGCTGGACTTCGGCGCGACTCGTGAATACTCCAAAGAGTTCATGGATCAATATATAGAAATTATTAAAGCAGCTTCAGAAAATGATCGCGATGCAATTTTGCGCATGTCGCGCGAAATGAAATTCCTCACTGGATACGAGTCCAAGGTAAAATAATACGTCTAATATGTATAGAATAATGTCACTGAGGTAACTTTGTCGCACATTGTAAAGGACATCAATATGTGATGACTGTTGTTATGCACAGCTTCAATTTAATATTTAATGTAATCTGTAATCTTAATACACTATGTCAACAATATATTTTTTTTTACTCAAAAAATGTATTTTATGTATATTATATAACAATAGCATGTTTATGGTTTGACTGGAAGAGATCTGTTAGAAATAAGTTCACCCTTGCCTACTTCCTATATTATATGGCTTTTGTAAAATTACTTAGCAATTAAGAATATAATATATTTAATATATATTTGGCTTTCCAATTGTGTAATTGATATTTTAAACCTATATCGCCTAAAAAACCCTTAAAAAATTGATCAAATATGTTCTTTATTTTCATGATATAATAAAACTATTCTTGTTGTAATATTAATGTTTGTTACTAACCAATAAAAATGTGTAAATATTAACTCTTAATGATTTTTTTTTAAAGATAATGGAAGAGACACACGTCGACACAGTTTTGATCATGGGCGAAGTGTTTACAAGCGAAGGTTCGGGTGAATTTGACTTTGGAGCTCAAAAGACAACAAGACGAATTCAAGCCATAGTGCCAACCATACTGACGCACAGGCTATGTCCACCCCCCGAGGAAATATACTCCTTGCACAGGAAACTATCTGGGGTTTTCCTACTCTGTTCCAAGCTCAAAGTGAAAATGAACTGTCGTGACATGTTCCAAGATATATACCGGCAGTACAAAGCCAATGTCTAGTAGTCATTTGAAAGTTCAGTTAGAGTAGTAAATGTGTCTAACAACTATTTAATGCTAGCTGACGGTAAATACAAAGTAATAACTTCATCGTACATTATATTTTATATGGTAGATTTTATATGATTTAAAAGTATAAACACTACAAAATAGTATCAAAATAAATAAAAATGTTTGCCCATACTTTGCCTTATGGATTTTATTTAAGATTTGATACATGTTATGGGTTATTTTATCGCATTTTAACGACTCTAAGCTGCATTGTATTAATTATATGTAATATATAGTTAAGAATAATTTAACCAAACTAGTATTTTTATTGTATTAAATCCATCTACGTACAGTCTAACATTCAATAAACTTATTTCAATGCATATTCACATTTTATATGTAAAGCAAATAGTAATTTTATATTAGTTATTATTAAAACAGATAAAGCTTTTTTATTAATTATTGCTAATCTACCTTCTACAATTACTTTGTATATTTGGCCGTAATAAAATAATTGTGAATACTATTCTTGCGTTTTACTCAAACCTAAGAACCAATGCTGCTTAAACAAATTTTAATTTAAAAAATAAACAAGATCTGCATAAGTTTAATTTTCAAGTAAATACTAGGTGTGCCTCGCAGTCTTACCCGCGTTAATTTGAAAAAAAGGTAGGAAACTGTTATATAGGCTTCCTCGGAAAATCTAATACTGACTATCTAACACAAAAAGAAGTTTTCAATTCGAACCAGCAGTTGAGATTCGATTAAACAATTGAAGGCTCGAACCCTTCAGTTTTAAAATACTAGTATAGATTCATATATTCATATTGAATAACCAAAATACTTATATGATATATGATGCTAATTAATTTCATATTTTTATATATCTTTTTCTCTGTTAAAAATGCGTAAATAGGATATGAAAGAATTATTTACACAAAATAAATTTCTGCACGCTGAAATATTGGACAACAAATATATATGACAAACCTTTTTTAGTATCGAAATTATTTTACATTAAAAAAAAAAAATCACCATTATCCGTCTATGCCTAAATCTTCTCGATTAGAAACCTTTATTTAAATACCTTCTTTAATTTGAAGGGAGACTTTGCCGTATCTACGGGATGAACACTTTTAGACCTATTATATAATGGAATGAACCTGAAATGTTTGAGAGTTACGAAACCATGAGCAATTTTGTATTGGAAAAAAATATTTTATTTAATTGTTTATTCAATTTATACATCTATACAAATAAATAAAATGAGAGTGTTTGTAACTGTTTGTAATTTTAAAATAGCCGCTTTTTACTGAATGCATATGGATGTATACACGGTTCATATACCATAATAACATTTTTTACAATTCTAAACATTTTTGATATGATATTCAAAAATGTTTAGAATTCCTAATATGTAGGTAACACAAAAATAAAATCGTAGATATTTTTTACAATTTTTGTGTCTGTTTATTCCGGCTAATCTCTGAAACGGCTGGACTTTTAACTGAGGTAGGGCACAGCAGGAATTTCCTGTTCAAATTGTGGAGCAGCCCGACTGGGGTAGTACCTCGACCTTACAGAAGATCACAGCAAAATAATACTGTTTTCAAGCAGTATTCTGTTTCTGTTGGTGAGTAAGGTGACCAGAGCTCCTTGGGGATGGGGTCGGCAACGCACTTGAGATGCTTCTGGTGTTGCAGCCGTCTATAAGCTACGGTAATCTCTTACCATCAGGTACGCTTGTTTGCCGACCTAGTGATATAAAAAAAAAAAAAACCGATTTTGACGGGACTTCTAGTGGCAGGTAGCTGTTGTAATAAGGAGTAACATAGTCAATTTAATTTTAGACATTTATTTAAACTTAAAACTGCGAAATAAACAAAAACTTTTTTGTTAAATTCCACGTGGACGAAGTCGCGGGCACAGCTGCTAGTAGAAAATAAATCTTAATTCATTTATTTTTGTCACTATTTTGCATTCCAAGACTTTATATACTTTATTATGTGATTTTTACCAAGTATTTTTATTGCTTTTTCGTACAATACACAATCACAACCATTATTTCGCACAACGAAAACCAGTTGATTCGTGTATTTATTTTATCCCATATAAATAAATCATCATTAACCTGAAACTGAAACAATGATACAAAATAACGTAAGTATATTTTAATTCATTTATTAGCGTTTCCAGTACTTAGGCTATAATGATCTAATTTTCATTTGGTATCCTAAAGAAATGCAACACTTAGAAAATAACTATATTCAATAGGGTACGTATTAAATGTAAATTATTCAAACAGGATTGTAATGTTTTAACAGACTGCGTTACAATTTTTATTACTACATTTTCGTTTGTATGTATATGTTTAGTAAATATACCTACATATATGTATGTACGTGATGGTATATCGTATAAAAAGTCAAACGGTAATATAGAAAAGTCTTACGTTACAATTTTGAACCAATATATACTGCAATACATATATGTTGTATAAATGCAGTTGATACCAAAGTTACCGTTACAATCAATGTGCGATCTTTAATCAGATTCTACATTTAATAAACATGTTGTAAAAAACTAATCAAACATTGTTAATTTGACTAACAGGTGTTTTCTAATTGCAGCTACTGCGCACTTATTTTAACATAATATATTTGTAATTAATAACAACTAACATGATTCTTATACAATCAAGGGTATCATTCAAGATTGCTGGTATCTATACAAAACAACGGTTTACAATTCATATATTTTACAGTTATCATATTCTTTTACTTAAAAGACTAGATGAAAATATTTATTACTATTCGATAAACATTTCTAGAGATTTCATTATAGTGTGAGAGACGTAAATTATTATAACAAGCATATTTATTTTATCTAAAGAAGACATTGTTAGGCATTATTCACCTTATACTGACAATACTTTCTACTCAAATTAATAATAATCGCAGCTATCAAACAACTTATACGTGGTGTAGATATTTAAATATAATGAAAAACAGATTTCACAGCTCACTAGTGGCCATTCATTAATTACGCAAGGGTCCTAAGGGAGCTATCAAAATCTAAATATTTTTTAAGTCAGTGTTTTATTTCTAAGCATAGTGATGAATACTTGAAAGAAAAGTGGTTAACACCTAATTAATTAATTAATTATCTACTTCTAATTAAAAATGTTTAAACATGTAGGTATATTTCAGACACTATTAAATTGATAGAATAATCATAGTAATACAACCATAATCTGACTTTCAAAATAATATAATCAAAAGTAATTTTTATCGAAAAAATAATTTATTTATATTCAATTATGACGCGCTTATGTGACGCGTTAGCACAACGGTCACTAGTTTGTAGCTGCTGCGCTGGCGGTTGCGGGTTTGATCTCCACACATGACAAACATATTTTGTATTGTCCATACAGATGTTTGCCGTGGTCTGGGTGTTTGTGCAGACCTTGTGGGCCTCCCCATCGACTCTCGGAGAGCACGTTAAGCCGTCGGTCCCGGTTGTTATCATGTACATCTGATAGTGATCGGTACTCATAGTAGGGAATATATCAGCCAACCCACATTGAAGTAGCGTGATGGATTAAGCTCTGATCATTCTCCTACATGGGGAAAAGAGGCCTATGCCCAGCAGTAAGATATAACAGGCTGAAGCGATAACTATTATGAGTTTTATTATAATTTAACAGACAAAATCTTAGGCAAGAAGGAGGAGGGTTAAGGTGGGTCGGAAAGGGTAACAATTGTTCTTACATAATTAATAAATGACTCGCGATAACAACCTACTCAAGATATTAGTCTAAGTTAACGTATGTTTGTACGAGTATATTTAAACAATTTTCCGAAGTACATTTGTTTTTGATTTTGCCAAGAAGGTCGTCATGGAGGTTATTATTAATACCTTTATGAGGTTTGTATTTTGGATTTACGACTTAGGCCACAGTATTTTATATTAATTCCTAATATGAATTTGACTATAAAATTTGACTATATCTTTAACAACTATTATGAACTACATACCAAAGTTTTCATTTTTCAATTGGTAATGTGGTTGTCAAAATAATTTGAAAAAATTGAACTCAAAACTCTATGCGTTAAATTTTCTATCACTTAGACTTAGAAACAGTGTCGGTAATTTAGTGATAAATATTATAAGGTATTTTATGACCTAAACATATATACAAAATTCTACATTTTATTATGTGACCGCTTCTCATCTATTGTAATACTTTAATTATTTTAGAAAAACTACACATGTATCAAATTCGAACAATGTAATACATAGATTTACTAAGCGTTGATGTCACCGGTTGTGGATACAATTTATCCTGGCCATAAGAATATAATTTAATAGCAGCAGGTAGAATAGGCCATTAGAACCTGTTTCTTAATTAATCAACTACAACTTTTAGATTCACATATCCATATAGAAATATTTCATTATATTCAAAGTCAAATAGCGTTATCCACAACCCATGAAACAGGCCCTAAATTGTTGAAAAATAAATAAGTATATATTACTGTACTACGTTCGGGCTTTGAAACAATAGCAATGGCATAATATTTTAATATTCATGTGTTATGTACAACGTTGAATTGACATAGTTGACAATATTTTTTATTTTAATATACTGTGCGTAATATTACAGAAATTTATGTTTTTCTGTACCCATATATTTATGTTCACTTATAATCAAAAACTGAATAGGTACTCTAAATTTTATTGGGCTCAATAAACTATTTAATTTTTCTTGGTAATCAACTGATATAAACGAGATAGTATTGTTTTTCTATGAGAAACGGTCGGATTTTTAACATTTATAATGAAAAGAAACAATGAAACCAATAAACCGAACTCAATTTTTTTATAAACTAATGGTAAAGGGTCAGGTATACAAGTTGGCACAAAAGTCCATATTTTTGGAAGTTACTCCCATTTTAAGAAATTAGAAATATAGTAGCAAAGTTATCAAACTATCTTGTCAAGCTTCGTAAAGTCAAAGCTTAGAACTAACCGTGGTTCTAATTGAGTACGGACCTTATAAGCTTTGAAAGTTTCCAACATGATCCATCGTTAAAATATATAAAATAAAAAATGATACTTTAATATAAATCTGTTAATTAATTTAAACGTTAATTAATGACCTGGTTATTGTTTCATTTAAAATAGAAGAAATGAGTTAACGTCAAACTCATTTTTAATGTTTAGGTTAATAAATAATTAGGATTTAACTTCTTAGGCGAATGAGGAATTTTGTGGCTGTATTTAGATTAATATTGGTTCAGTCGAAAGCGATAGACCTAAGCATTTGATTCTTTAAGGTCAGTTAGCCTGGCTAGTTGCGCGGGTTCAAGCTCGTCAGGTATAGAGGCTCGACCAGCGCGGGGAGCCTCCGGTGGGGACTGTGGGGCAGTGGGGGGACCCGAAGCTACAGAAGCCCCCGTCGACTCTCCCTCGGATGCCGTCGAACTCGAGGCAGGGTGAGGAGCAGAGTCGGCGTGGCCCTCTTCTGAATCGCGTAAGCACACGGCAGTCTGCTCGGACAGAGATGATTCCTCGTCATCGTTGTCCTCAACACGTTCTGGCTCCTCTGGTTGTGGCTCGTGCTGGGATTCGGGTTCCGGTTTGGGTTGGTCCTCTGGCGGTGGGAAAGGCTGTTCGGGTTCCTCTATCATGGGTGTCGCAGCAGTTATTACAATCTGCGCTACACCTAGCCCGCAATCTTCACTAGTGATTTCAACTTGTGGTGGCGCAGGCTTCGGCTTTGGGGCAGGTGGCAACTCCTCCACCTCCTGAAATTTTTTATATTCATTTACACCAAACAAGTTATAATCTTTACGATTTAATGGCGATTTTGTTTATGTCATGTTAATCCGAAAATGAAATATTTAATTAAAGTTTATAACTCCTAAATCAAAATATAATATTGTTTTTCCTTAACGATTTAATTTTAGTAAGTATTTCAAGCTAAACTACATGCATAAGCCGACATGCTAAATGTTGATGCTATAGTACCTACCTAACGTCGCTTGCTACAAAATATACAATTTATCTAATGATAGCATTAGGAAATGGGTAGATGTGCATAGGTACCTATTTAAATCGTAAGTTAGTGTTTTTATAGAATAATCATTTTGGAGACACACAATAAGTAAGATGTATTAAATATTTTATTTTGAAGGCAATATTAAACAAACAATAAGCAAAAGCTGAACACAATAATTGTTTAAACTGCGTGATCTTCAATTTACGGCCGGCCACAAATATTTTCGTTATATTACAAATAAATACATTTAATTCATTACTAGGATAACTATTGATTTGTATAGGTGTCTCCTTTATTTACTTATTTTGTGGCCGATCGATCGATCGATTGCACACTCACAAGCTTGTTTCGTTTTACTAGAGGAATGTTACTCTGTGGCAAAGCGCAACATTAAAGCCAACCTAGACAAAATAACGATGTAATAGTGTTGTAATTAAAAGCCAAACCTCCTCCACAAACATTTCACCGACAACCTCATCGACTGAAGCATGAAAAAGAATTCGTAAAAAATTAATGTACAACGTTTAATATAATATCTCAACAACTGTCGAGTAATTTTTCGTACTTGCGATTATTGTAAACATTGTTTTAAAAATTTACTAGTTTTAGGTTCTTTTTAGAATATAAAACGAATAAAAAAAAAATATTCCAGTACCTGAAACATAAAGTCTCATTTATTTGACAATATTGTTCTAAGTGAACATTGGCCTATTTCACACTTGATCTCTAGCTCTGAAAATCTTTTTTCTTTTAAATTTACTTACCAAATATGGCGACGGGTGGGATGGCCGAGGGTGGTGGGGCTGTAAATTGAGTATCGTATTGTTCATGGTGGTTCCTACTAAGTTCTAAATTAAAACTGAAGTCTGGTTGACTGTCCATGGAGTCACCCATGTCGGCCGGTGGAGGCGGCGGCGGGTTCGCAGGAGGAGCAGCACTCTTAGTATTGTTGTTCTCATTGAAGATCACTGGCAGCGTCCAAGGATAGGGGCAAATATTCAACTATTGGATTTGGTAAAAGGTATAAAATCACAACTTTCGAAAATTTGTCAGACAGACAAGAAAACGTTGAAGACACATAGAGAAGTCATAACATGTAAGAGTGTCGCAGAAATTATAGTAGTAAGTTGTAGAGAGCAATAATATTATAAGGTCAAGATGTTTTACGACAAGAAATATTTATTATACATCTCCACTGCTCTAATATTTTTAAATAAGTTAATCGATGTTTTAAAATCACCTAAATTTCTACCAACATAAGTGTATTATTATAGCAGTTACATTTTTAACTTAAATAATAAATTAAAGACCCTAAAAAATTTATATATTTATTTCATTTAACAATATGTAGAGGCCTGAGGTTTTCCTTAATTAGAATAAAATATACGCAATTTTTCCTTTTTTTTAACTTTACAACCGAATAATTCTCATTATTAATATTTACTTGTAATGGCAGAATATACCTATAGTAAACTATAATGATCGTGCAAATTCTCATGCATTTATGACAATGTTAAATGAACCTAAATATCTTAATAACATTGTGTTATTTCCTACCAATGTCTACAGTATGAGCTTACACGTGCCATAAGTTAACAAAATGTTATTACCATGCCAATTGGGAATGAAAATGATAACGCAACCCAATCAGCCACAAGCTATCTATCGAGTGATTAAACCGCAATTTATGGCGACTAATTTCATTTTACAATACAAACAAATATACATAATTAACTGCGTTACAAGACACCAGCATTAAGAATCCGCACACAGACAACTTCACTTTAGACTTTGTATTTTGTATAATAAATTAAAGTGTAATGTATCTTAATTCTTAAATCGTATGAAGTTGCCAAGGTACGAAAAGTAGATAGTGCAAAGTAGAAAAAATGTAAAAATCATGAAACGTGTATTTCTAACAAGTTACTTACTTTCTTCGTTGAAACCCGCGGATGGCGATTCGGGTGGTGAAGCGAACACAGGAGGAGCTGTGTCAGGTGGAGTCCAGGAATCTTCGACGCCACTAAGAGGATCACCGTTCTAATAATCGACAATATATATATATTTTTTAAACTGAAGTATAATAAACAAGTGACTATGTGTGTATGTAAAGAAAATGAGAATTCAATTACTTTTTAAAATTTCTTTAAAAAATAAGTTATTACCTCATCACATTCTTCGACTATAAGAGATGGGAAGTTCCCAATCACCCCGTTGGCCTCACCACGCCACCAACCATCGTCTACACCATGAGCATCTCGTGAAACGATTCGTATAATCTGTATAATGAATAAGTAAGTTTTGGCGTGAGCATCTTCTTTAAAAACATTGAAAACAGAGTAATACTTACCTGTCCCTCTTCTAAATTCAATTCGTCAGAGGCTTCAGCATCATAATCGTATAAAGAGAAACAGTAACCAAGAGTTGGTAAAGGTTTTGGTTTTATTTCTGGTTCAATTTTCGGAGTTGCTTCAACAGATGGTTCTACTTTAGTTTCTTCAGGCTTAGCGACAGGAGCAGATATAACCGATATTTGATCAGGTGATTGTACAACATCAGCATCCTCTCCTTCCACTGTATAATCCACAGATGAGAAAGATATTTGCGAAACCAAACCTGGGGCACTAGTAGCCTAAAATACAGACGCTTTTATTAATTTACCAAAAACGAGTATACGTATACGAGTATGTGTATACGAGTATGTATGAAATTTGCAATCAACCTGTTCTCTGTCGACATCGAGATAGTTGTGTGGCACATAGCCTTCTTCTCCACGATAGTTGCGAGCACGCAGCCAGCCATCACCATCTCCTTCACCAACTACTTCTAGTTGTTCATTTTCAATTATCGACAATTCATCTGGATTTTGAGCCTGTTGATGAAAAATAAATAAGTGCTATATAATATGAATATAACTGAGGTAAGGCACAGTAGAAAATATCCTGCTCAAAATCTGGAGTAGCCAAACTGGGGCCTTGCCCTTGCAGAAGATCATAACTATATAGCACTGCTTTCAATTGGTGTTTTGTTCCTGTGGTGAGTAACGTGACCAGAGCTCCTGGTAAGTTAAGACCTTGAAGGTGGGGGTAGGATTGGCAGCGCGCTTGCGATGCTGGTGTTGCAGGCATCTATAAGCTACGGTAATCGCTTACTGTCAGGTGCGTTGTACGATTGTTTGCTAATCTAGTCTATACATCTATACAAATAAAGAAAATTGGAGTGTCTGTTTGTAATATTAAAATAACCGCTTTTTATTAAATGCATATAGATATATACACGGTACATATACCATAATAACATTTTTTACAATTTTTGTCTGTTTATCTGTCTCTTTGTTCCGGCTAATCTCTGAAATGGCTGGACCGATTTTGACCGGAATTTCATTGGCAGATAGCTGATTAGAACTTAGGCTACTTTTATTTTAGAAATGCATTTATTTTTTATTTATTTATTTTATAACTCTGCGAACTGAAAAATACCTTTTTAGTTAAATTCCAGCGCGTCGCGTTCGAAGTCGCGGGCACAGCTGATTTTATATAAAAAATAAAATGCGTGCGTCTCGGGATGCCCGACAGAAGTGATACTATTTAATATTGAAATTGTTTAACTTGAAAAAACCTTAGGTTATAAAGAGATACTGCTAACACTGTGGATTAGAGTGAGAGAGAAGGAGCCTACCTACCTCTGCCGTATGCGTGAGAGAAAGGGGAACCACACAGACTGGCGTCGTAACGCGTTACGTAACGAAGCGCTTTACCCTCTCATAAGAAGTTATCACTTCAATAAACTGTAATTAATTTCTAGATAATTAACTTACAGTGTAAGAATACAAGGCTGTGCACTTATATAGTGAAGGAGCAGGTGGTTCTGAAGTTTGTGGGGGAGTAGATTCAGCTTCTGATTCACCCCAGCTAACCTGTGTTGGATCATCCCACCCAACTGTTAGTTGTTCTATACGCATACGGTCTTCTTCCAGTGCAGCTAGAAAAGAACATGGATATAATATAAGAATATATATAAAGAAAAATAGATATAATAATAGAGGTATACAATGATTTAGAGTACCATCGACATCCTCATCCTGTTCATCTTCATTTTGAGAACCAGATATCGTTCGCTGATGACCTCCGGAGGTACTAGCCACAGCTGATGTTGTTGGCGCCTCTCCTTCGGTGTTATCACTATCATAGAATGAGTCAGAACTTGGTTGGTCCTAGAAATAAGTTTTAGTGTTAAAATTGAAAAAAAGGTACAAGCACATCATTTAAGGGTTATCAATTTTGAATCAAACGTACAGCTGCCCCGGATGCATCAGTACGAACACTCAGTAGGCTGCTGCTACGCGGTAAAGTTTCTTGTACAGCAAGTAAATCAATTTCTTTCAACCATTCATCTACAGCGGCGCCGCTAGCTCTTAGACATTCCAATCTAGCTTCATACTTTGCTTTAGACGTTTCTGAACGTCGAATATTAGACCTCAATTCATCCATGCGAACGTCTAGTTCTGGACCATTAGGATCGTTGGGATCAACCTAAATGTTAAATAAAGGTAAATATTAAACAAATTTATATAATAAACTAAACAAAAAAATGAATTTTACAAGAAAGCACTTACTTTTTGTCCTGCGTCACGCATCGCTTGATAAAGATGTAATTTTCGCGTAGCATCTCGAACCAGAGCTGTCTCTCTGACAACTCGTGTGGCCCATCTACGAGCTTCTTGCGCTAAAGTTTGTGATACGGATTCGTGCTCCATGGTAACCGTATCAACTGGATCGTTGTCGCAGGGCTCAAATTCATACTACAAAAAATAAATAAATAACAGAGACAAAATATATTTATATCTTTTTAAGCAAAAGTTATAATTGAGAAACAAATATACCTGAATGTGTTGTTTGAGTACCGGGTAATATAGATAAAGACACTGCAGATTGTATTCACGGGTGAGTTGTTGAGCTTGATCTCTGATCTTTCCAAAGGAGTGTTGAGTTGCTGAACAAGTGAGTAGTTCAGTGCGTCCCATTAAGGTGAGAAATTCAGAAACTTTTTCGTAGACTGCTGACTCCATACTTTGCATGCATGTTTGTAATTCAACCAAAAAGTATCGGTTCTAAAAAACATTATTAATAATTAAATAATCTATTCTAAAAATTGTGTTAATTTTTTAAAAGATACACGTACTTGGTGCGCATTCGCAGCGGCAATACTCAGAAGATAATCATTTCTCGCACCAGTTGACTTTTCTTCCAGTTGGTCTCGACGAGATGAAACCTTCGCACTATTCTTTTGTAACGAAGTTATAGATTGAAAAAATGAACCTTTCTTCTTTTTCAATCTGTTTGGAAAATATTTATGCTTTGAATTAAAATACTTTCTCATCATAAACAATAAATTAAGGAAGTATTTATAGTACAAAATTATTATTATTATTAATATTCGCAAAGAAACAGCGCTCATTAATAAGATTAGAGAAAGTAATTAGAATCAATGTCAACCCCGACTAACCCAGTAGCCAAACCAGTAGTTATGCCAGGAAAAAAAAGATAACCTATACTCTAAATTTTAGCAGACTAAAAATTATGATAAATGATTAAATATTACAATTTATTCGTATATTACTTACTTTTCTTCGATATCCTTGGCCTTGTCTCTTACATCGTGAGCGGTATGCTCCTCGTCGAAATACAGTTTTTTTGTTTTATCCACGTCCAGTACAGTTAATTGCAGTTCTTTGTGTGCTTGAGCCAGCGAGTCGGTGCACTGTTTATTTGAAATTGTTACTCAATGTACTAGTCAATTTTTTTATTTCTTTTACTACCATAATCTTTGTGCATGCATCGTATACGATATAATTGAATTTAGAATGTTAAATAAGTATAATATTTTACATTGCTTGAAATAGTCTACTTTTGAGATTCATTATTCCGTTTTTAAAAATCCTTTTCCATTAGAAAGCACTTTTACAAACAGAATAATGTATGAGTATGAATCTTCAAATTGCTACGCATAGGAATGAAAGCAAAATTATATATATTTTATATCTCAATTTTTAATAAAAAAAAATTATGGTATGTCTTGTGTTATCTGCCTACTGTTATATATATATATACTTATTACTTAGTGTTCAAATTATAGATAACGAATGAATAAAATTTAAAATATTAATATTATTTTATTATGTTGTTAAAGTTTCAAGTACAACAATAACCAATGTTAAACAAAGGTATCAGGCCTACGTAAATATTTAATTAAGCAAATTAAAAACAGCTTAAACTAAATTTGTGGAAACTTATTGTACTAAATGTTAAACTGTGTTTTATTTAGAAGTATCACATTTCAAAGTAATAATGCAACCCCTATGCAGCAATAAAAGGAAGACAAAAATATTTTCGCCGCCCTTTGACATCACGGGTTATCGAGTGGCATACTTGCACTAGCTTCATTTTTCCTTCTCGCTTTATTTAAAATAATGTGTCAACGCTAATGAACTCCAGAATTGTAGACGCTTGTTGGCTAATTCATCCTTTGATGTTCTAATTAAATTTTAAGACGATTTTATGCCAGCCTTTTTTAATATTATTACTTTAGTTATATAGGATATCAATAACTTATTACTACTATATCTACTTGTGACGTATATTTTTATTCCTTGTTCATTCTCTTAACAATTATTTCGTTCGTCGAGTTTCTTTTCTAATTGCTAGGCGTTTCGGTATTAGCGTGTTTCGTGTGACGTAGGGCTGCGTAAGTAGTTATTGGTGGGGTTCGCGGTGTAGATTAGGCTCGGCGCTATATAAGCGCTGGTGATGTGCGGCACCTTCCTTTTTCTTGGTCTTCAGGGGCTACACTACCTCAGCTCGAATTCAGATTTCACCCATACTAAAAACACATGAGAATTGAGAGCGCTTGGTTGTTCATCGCGCGAATTATATGTATTTTCTCCCCACAAACATTACCAATAGTTATTTTTTTAAAAACGCAACATATAAAATGTTCTTCATACTTATTTTAATTACCATGCTTAATCTCAAGTCCATAACTTCTATATTTACTGAGATATTAAGGTTTTAATACAAAAATAGAGGTAACTTTGCGATTTTTTCGTATCGAGAAAATTTTATGGAATCGTGTTTTCGAAACATATGAAAGATAGTTTATGTCCTGAATTTTACCATACGTAAATTTCAAACTTAAATATTCAGTAGTTTGGAAGATATGGACATCCTGCCGAGTGGAAAATAAGCAATTTGAGGTAGCATACACTCTTCAGCCTCGGTCAGGTTCAGGGTGCGATTTTGTTGGATGACTTGTTGTAATATTAAACACTTTTATTTAATTTTAAGTACTAACTAACTTTTGTTTTAATTGCGAATATGTGTGTAGATTGTGTGTGTTAGATTAATTTTATTTGCTCTAAAGTTATTGTTTTATTAAATTAAATTATTGTAAAATGTTAGGATGTGATTGTCGTTGTGGACCATTTCCGTGTCAACCCAGAGACGTTAGGGGTTGACTACGGAAGGGCTCACTTTCTGGTGTGACCTCCCAGGGTCCTTGGCGTGGCGGATACGTGCGGTGCCGTTGTTGCCGGTGATACCACGTGACCGGATTTTGTGAGTTGGCTGCTAGGACCCCAACATCTACGATAAAGAACTGCTCAACGTGTACGAACACGGATCAGCATCGGGATTCTTCTCTCTGGCCGAGCAAAATTTTTGTAACCCCGGCTGACATCGTGATGGAGGTGGTGTCGTGGAGCTTGGACATCTGAACTCGAGAGACTGGCGGTTGATCATCCAGGGAGTTTCTGCGGAGCCACGTGTCGCGGAGACCCGCTATGATAAGTGACCACAGTTAGCCTCCACCCACGTGTCAGAAATAATTTGAACCCTCAGTGTAGTTTAAATTAATATTAGATTAATCAAAAATATATTTCAATCCATAGTGTAGATTTAAAATGATTTCGGGTTATGTTATTAACTCGTTCGTTTAGTCCATAAAAGGAAGATAAATTTGTTTGTTCATGCAAATTTGTTTTAAGCTTAAAATTGTGTTTCCTTGTATTAAATTACTTTCTCGTGTAATTTAGTTTTGCTCTCCAATCCAATCGGATCGCTAACTTTTTTAAATATATATTTACCTCTCTTTGATTTAGTTCGTCGCGTTTAAAAAAGAATTAATTTTTTCTTATTCTATGCTCTTTTAATTTAATTACATAATTACATATATTTATTACTTATTTTTTTTAACGCGTGACAGTGGCGCCCAACTCGGGGCGTATTTAGTAATGTGTATAAAGGAATGTCCTAATTGATTTATTAACGCTTGGCCTAAGTCACTAGTGACAGAAGAATTTTTTTTGAAAGACAATAGAAGCAAAAATTTTGAAAAAAATATGTTCATACGGTAAGTTTACCTAATTTAAGAAAATAATTTATAAACTTTATTAGCTTGAAGGTGAAAGTATGGGATGAAAACTCCGTCATTTTCAATTTATATTGAAAAAATTTGATATTTAGCTTCGAACTATAAAATTATTACAAGTGTTGACGTAAAGTATACCTGGATGACAGAGATTAGCTCGGTAATATATGTATATATTTGTAATAATATAAGTAATATATGTAAGTATTTGAATGTAGACATTTGTATGAAAGTTTATTATACATCTACACCACCTACCCAATTTAGATAATAAGTTTCTTTTCTATGTATGGGTTGTCTGGAAGAAATGGCTAAGTAGCCATAAGTCCGCCCATTGTACATTGTTTCACTGTCTGTAACTATCTTTATGCTTTGTTTGTAATATATTTGTGGTGTACAATAAAGTATAAAATAAATAAATCTTGTGTGTTTGGAAATAATATTTAAATACGAATTACATACTGATGAAATATGAACAAATTCAAACTTAAAAATATATATATACTTAGTTACGAATTAGATACGTTGATAAAGGACTCCCGATAATATTATAGTTTTTCTCACCAACGAAGGAACTTGAAAAAAAAGGGAAAAAATAATCGGACTGAAGACATTTAGATTCGAAGCGGGGTGTTCTCGTATTGGGACCACTCGATTTCCCACCTGAGCTATTATAACCTTGTAGACGTTGTTGAAATTTACCTTCGTATTCTAATGATATTGTAGCAGTTTTTCACTGCCTAAAAACATGGACAAAACGACATTTTCTAAAAATAAATCCTAGCTAAATCGATTTATCGTCCCCGAAACCCCCTGCAAACTAAATTTCATTTTTATGTAAATCGTTGGAGTCGTTTCCGAGATTCGGATTTAATATATATATATACAAGAATGGCTAGAATGGATTTTATTATTTAACATGAACTTTATTGAATTTCTTGAACTTTATTAATTATTCGAATTTTTCTCGCCGTAAAAACCATCCTTGGACTTCAACAAACATTTAAAAAAAAGAATTGGTCAAATTGGTCCAGGCGTGGTTGAGTATATATATTGTATATACGCTTACGAACTCATTTTACAATTCATTTTTGTGTATAAGAAGATATCTATAATATATATAAAAGCGAAAGGTCACTTACTCATCACGAAATCTCCGAAACTATAACACCTACAAACTTGAAATTTGACAGGTAGGCTCCTTATAGGACGTAGACATCCGCTAAGAACGGATTTTACGAAACTCGACCCTTAAGGGGGTAAAACGGGGGTTGGAAGTTTGTATGAAAGTCCTATGTTTTTGAAGTAAGAGATTTGAAATTTAAAATGTATGCTCTATACATGGTGAGAAAGTGTCCAAAAAATGTATCTTTAGAAATCAACCCCTTCTTGGGGTTAAAACGGGGATGGTAGGTTGACTCACTGATCACGAAATCTCCGAAACTATAACACCTATAAACTTGAAATTTGGCAGGTAGGCTCCTTATAGGACGTAGACATCCGCTAAGAACGAATTTTACGAAAACCGACCCCTAAGGGGGTAAAACGGGGGTTGGAAGTTTGTATGAAAGTCCTATGTTTTTGAAGTAAGAGACCTGAAATTTAAAATGTATGCTCTATAGATGATGAAAAGGCGTCCAAATAATGTATCTTTAGAAATCAACCCCTTTTTGGGGTTAAAACGGGGGATGGTAGATTGACTCACTGATCACGAAATCTCCGAAACTATAACACCTACAAACTTGAAATTTGACAGGAAGGCTCCTTATAGGGCGTAGAGATCCGATAAGAACGGATTTTATGAAACTCGACCCCTAAGGGGGTAAAACGGGGGTTGGAAGTTTGTATGAAAGTCCTATGTTTTTGAAGTAAGAGATTTGAAATTTAAAATGTATGCTCTATAGATAGCGAGAAGGTGTCCAAATAATGCATCGTAATCTATATATATAAAAGAGAAAGGTCACTGACTCACTCATCACGAGAACTTAATAACCGCTGGATGGTCCATCCATCCAGGATGGACAAAGATGAGGCAGGAAGGTAGATTATAGTTAGTTGACGTCCGCTAAGAACGGATTTTGCGATATTCCACCGCTAAGAGGGTTTAATTAGGGTTGGTAGTTTGTATGAAACATATACAGCCTAAAAATAAAACTAAAAATGTGGTGTATAGAGGTTTTATAAAAATAACTATTAAATTATACTAAATTGTGCCTTTTAAAAAGTTACTCAGTTTGATAAGCATTTCAAGTGACTGAAATAAAAAAATAATTTGCGTTAAACATCTTAATAGTAATGCATATCTTCATAACCACGCGGACGTAGTCGCAGGCGACAGTTAGTGTATTATAAAATTAAGTCCCCAAAAGTATATGTGAAAGATTCCTTCAAAATCTACTGAACGGATTTTCATGCGATTTCACCAATGGAGAGAGGGCTTGGAGAAAAAGGTTTACGGAACGGCTAAGCCGATTTCGATAATAGTTTCACTGGAAGTTTGCCGGGAAAACTTTGTGACACACTGATTTCTACGCGGGCGAAGCCGCGGGCACAGCTAGTATATATATATATATATATATATATATATATATATATATATATATATATATGTGTGTGTGTGTGTGTGTGTGTGTGTGTGTGTGTGTGTGTTTTTAATGTATTTTCGGGGATAACTCCGTCGTCGTTTATGAACCGATTTTGATAATTCTTTTTTTGTTGGAAAGGAGATCTTATCATGTGGTCACATTTAAATTTCATCGAGATCTGATTACAACCTTTGGAATAATCTTTGATAATGCGTATTTCCTTGACTATTTTTTCATCTTCCTAAGTTGTATTACTTGTCGATGTAATTAAAGTCGGTTTTTTTCGTTTGTCAGCAAACACAATTATTAATACTCAAAAAAAAAACTTATTATTACTTGAAATACCTGAGAAAATAATAAACAGCTTTTACTTACCTTTTTGGCGACATTAAGCTTATGCTGCCGTAAGATCTTGGCTTCGTCGGCGATCTGTTGTTGGAACACCTCGACAGCAGCTAATCTCGCCCGGGCCAGCTTCTCATTTTCCTCTAGCACAGTACGCCAGACGTTCCACATATTCCTGTACATTGACATTTATTATAAAGTATTAAGTTACAACTTTTAAAAGGCGATTTCGATTATTTGTTTTAAAAAAGACAATTTTGCACTATTACCCTGTGATATTGTGCATAGTCAAAGATTGCTTGGATGATGACAAATGTTTTTTTTTTTATTATTTTGACGTAAGTATTAAATATAATTTAGTATACATTTCAAGTTTCAGATTCGCACCGACAAAAATATAAAATAGAACAAAATAATTCCTTGCAAAAAATACATACTTCATGCTTAGTTTACTACGCTTACGCTTCGCGCTATAGTTTTTGGAACGAAGTTCCTTACGGCTTGTTTGATATTTGGCTGGGCGACCGAAATGAAAAAAATGTGATATTAAAACCGTAAGAAAAATATATAACGGAAGTTACGTAATATCAGTCGACGACTGTATTTTAATATGACGTTTGTAAAACTAAAATATTACTAGTAATTTTTTTTAAATTATTTATGTAATTTTAATACTGTCGACAAAAATAAATAAAGCCATATGTTTTTTTTATTTCACTTAATAGTTTGAATTATTATTATTATAATTATTATTGATTTATTTTATTATACGATATTTGTTATTTTCTAAAATACTAAATTTCCTAAATACTTTTATATAAAAAAATCAAGAACTAGAAAATATATGTATATAAAATTCAACATTTTTTTTTCAAATTGTGTTGCTTCTATACTATCCGAAGAAACTTCGTTCCTACCTGGTGTCCCATGACACCACATAATTTTTATTGTTTCATATGTTTATTTAAAGGTGTTTTTATATGTCAAGTGTAACAAGGGATAAAAGGTACAATAATAAGTTTTGAGAGCAAAAATAACTTGTAATGTAATAAAACCTGTCAAAAACCTTTTATGTGAAAATGCCTAATTTGAGATAGACATTTATGACGAAACAAGATGCCGAAAAAAGTTATAAAAAAATAGAATTAACATTACATCAAATCAAAACGTTTCTTACTTCCCATAAAGAAGCAAAATCAGGTTGTGTATGCGAGCATTTCTTCAAAAATTGACACAAAGCCAAATTTTTGTCATTTAATGTTGATGAGGTTTGGCGCAATTATGTGAGTACACTAAAAGTTTCGACCTATAGTCAAGATAATGAAAAGAGAGCTAAGAAATATGTATGTATTTTGAAATTATTATTTTTATTTACAGCTAAATAACAGCCATTTGTAAAATCAAAATGTTTTTATCTCACTTTCACGTGCTAAAATGAGATACGAAGACGAATAGAAACTAAATTTTATTAAAAGGTTCCGAAAAGAAAATTTAGGTAGTAAGGTAGGTACGGACATGACTCTATACTAAAGAGTAGTAGACACATTGAAACCAATATATTATACTTTTTTATAAAATATTCAGTATTCTCGTCATTTCATGATAGGAAAGTTTAATTTGAGCAAAATTAGACTAAGGTAATAATTAGTCCTAATTTGATCACAAAACTAAAAACAACGCAGAAGAAAGACTCTAAACTGATTATTTAAGCTAGCTATCTTAGGCCATGCGTGTAGGTGTTTATCGATTTCATTCGTTCTTTTCTTGTTAAAGTTAATTTCTATGAGATTCATTAATACCCTTGTAAAGGCCACGCTCGTGCTTCGCGAGTCTTCGTTATTTTTAGTTTATATATCTTTAAGACTATCTTGTTTTAGAATATCACTTCACAGTAATTTTGTTATTTTTTTTTTTTTTCGATAATATTATATCTAATGTTTTGTAATGGATTCAACCGAAACGTATTTCAAAATCACAAACTAAAGTGTAGAAGTTCTTTAAAAATATACATATATAAAGAGTTTACTCGCAAAGGAAAATAAATCGACTTCAATTACATCGACAAATAATATGACGTAGTTAGGAAGTCGATACAACAGTGAATTAAATGCATATGCATATTATATATATATATATATATATATATATATATATATATAAGAAATAACTAAAAAATGCTTTTAATTTTTTTTTTATAAAAAAAGAATCATCAAAAGCGGTCCAATCAGTATATAGTAATTATGGGGAAACACCCTTAAAAATACAATTGAATTGAGAACCTCTTTCTATTTTTGAAGTTGAAGCCAAGCAAGTCATTTACTTTAATAATTATAGTCTCCAATAAATTTTTAACCGTACTGTAAACAATTCGTTAATGTCAGAAAATTTGGGTACTTTAAGTGAATATTTATAAAGGTAACTCGTCTTTCAGGCACGCCAATATTCATTTTACCCATTCGACTGAAAATAACATTATGTTTATCCGTCGTTTTTGATTAACCTAACGAGTCATGTGCACCGACGTGTTGATAAATAATTTATAAATTCATAATTTATTGCTATAACCTTTCAATATAACAAGTGCGTAGCTTACCAGAAAATTTCCATTGTTTGATATTTAAAAATCTTATAAGAAAAACATATACTTGACAATTTTTTATACAAAGGCAATTTATTGTACTTAATTATTAATTTGTATCTAGGAAGCCTTTTCTGGAAATATAACTAAATTTTGAGAGATAAAATACCATTTCTTAATCTATTTTACTAGATTACAAAAAAATAGCGATTTATACGTGTTATGTTTTAGTTGTGCATTATTTAAATAGTAAACGTTATTTTTTAAATTTATTAAATTATCGACATGAGAAAACAAGAAAATAGGAAAAATATTTTACGTTTTAAGTAAAATTAGCTGAGTATAAATAAAATAATACTACTAACCATTTTTCCTCAGCTCCATCCACCTTTAGATCAGGAATATTAGGTATTTTCTTATTCAAATAGGCCGATGAAATTTTCAGCAAAGCCTAAACAAAAATAATTTCGTTTTAGGTATAGAACAGGCAATATATATAACAGGAGCATTAATATTTGTTAATTTGGAAGATAACACACTTTTGTTTGACAATGAGAAATGTTAATGTCAGCCGTTATAAATAAAATCGAGGTTCATATTATATCGTGTTGGATTAAAATTATTATTTAAGCGATTGAATACGTTATACGAAAAAAAAAAAATGTATGAAAAGATTATTTGTATTAGTTTTGCCCAGTAGTCCATCATTCGTTTGGGTCGATTAGTCGATTAAAGGATTATTTTTAAAACATTTTAACTTGTGACAATTGTTGCATACTACTGCGCTTAAATTGTAAGTGCACGAATTATAAAGTTTTCAACTACTGAGAGTACTTCTTTTGTGTTGTTTTTGAAAAAATCTTACTTCTGAATATGATTTTTCAATAGCCGAGCGTTTGATGGTGTAAGTGCGGAGATCTTCAAGTAAATCACATTCATGCTGATTCTTTGCATGAAGCTTTGCAATTTGCTCTGCATGAAGATTCTTCAAAAATTTCGTATAATTACTCTGAAACAAAAATAAAAATTATTCTTTACCCTGATATCAGATCAACAATTATATGGTTATAAAGACATTTTTAAAACCCAAGTTTTATTTCCTTTTGCTGAAACAATATGATATGGAAAAGGAAATCAAAGTCTAGTTAAAAACGGGAAGCGACAAATGGAAAGCACTCCATTTCCTTATTCAAATGCAAGTAACATATCGGATATAAAAGATTTTTTTCTAGAATATGTACTTCGGATAGTTTTATTAAAAAAATAATTGAATAGTTTCGTTATTAATAGTTTTTCTTACTTCACTTACAAAAAACTCGTTGAAACAATCAAACCATAAATTTAGGAACAAGGTTGTTAAACAATAAGTTGAAAAATTCTAAATTTGAATCTAAAACATACAGTCGATCGGGGTAAGTTTGACAGATCATTACTATATTTTTTTACCTAACTTTGACAATGTTAAATATGAGACACAAGAGTTAACTTAATATGTGCTCTCAGGTTGGTTTTCATACTCTCAAATTATTTAACGTCTATAAAAATCATTAAATGTATCAAAAAATGGCAATTTTGTTGTGTGTCAGAGCTATAACCCCTTTATGGGTAACTTTGACACAGATGAGATTTTAAAATAGACATATTAAAGGTTCTTCTTCTTCTTCTTTATTTATTTATTTATTTTATTTATTTATATACAAGGGATGGTACACAGCACAGAAAAAAATATAAAACAAACAAGGATTAAATATAATTAAAAAGGCCAATTACGACCATCCATCGGTTTAAAATTTAAATTAACAAACGTGAAAAACCAAAAAAAAGGAAACACAAAACCATTAACACGGTGAAAAAAAAAAGAAAAAAAAAAAACAAACTTATTTCTATATTTAACCTATAAGTACCCATGGGAAGTATAAATTAAAAACAATTTACTCTATTGGAAGTAAATATAATATTGATAATAATAATGTTGTTTTGATTATTTTTTTTAAAGAACTGTTGTTTTATTTTATTTTGAAAAATATTTTTTGAACCTTTGAAAATATCTACGTCTTGAAATTTCAAATTGTATGAGTTAGGTAATCTTGTAAGTATAGAATTCTGTACATAGTTGGTGGAGCACTTCGGGACATAAAATAAGGCAGTGTGTCTTGTGCGTCGTGAAGGGTTGTTTAGTTTAATGCGTTCAGCAAGCTCCGGGCAGTTGATGCGGCCACGAAATATATCATACAATAGCCCCATGTCTAATACCTCCCTGCGTTCCGTTAACGTCAGAAGGTTATAAGCTCGGCAGATATCTACGTATTCATCACATATATCGGCTTTTTTACACTTAAATTTAAGGTGGTGAACAAATTTCTTTTGTACACTTTCAATGCGTTTTATATAAACATCATACCTTGGAGACCATATAGGAGCAGCGTATTCTAAGATGCTTCTAACGTATGCATAATAAACTATTTTGAAGCTAAGAGGATCTTTAAAGGGACTACAGGTTCGTATGACAAAACCAAGATTTCTTAGTGCTTTGGATCTAATTAAATCAACATGAGAAGACATTAACATTTTGCTATCAAAATATACACCTAAATCACGGACTAAATTTGTTCTGCCAATTTCAACACCATTAAAATTATATTTAAAAAGAATGGGGTTATTTTTACGAGTAAAACTAATACATTGACATTTCTGAATACTAACATTTATATTGTTCTTTGTATAGTAATCAAATAGGTTGTTAAGATCATGTTGTAACCGCTTACAATCATCAACCGTGCGTACGCTCATGTATACTTTTTTGTCGTCAGCATAGAGTAAGTGTTTTGAGTTTTAGGGTTAATGGCTTTGAATAGTGCCAAATGAGTACAGATGATTTCGCCAATGTCACGTAGAAAATATTAAAGGGTGTATTATATTTATATATTTAAATATCTTGATAGTAGCAAAACTGTCGAGTTATCAAAAAAGTTTACCACTGAAAAAAAATACAAAAATTGCGCGCCGAACTTTCAGCAAAATTTTTGACATAAACTTCATTTAAAAGCTTCTTTTTTTGCAGAGAGTTCATTTAAGCAGTTTGTTATGTAAACAAATTTTGTAAATATAATGTTACGCACTAAATGTGGACAATGTAAAAAATAAAAAATAATTTTGCGATTTGACTGTCAAAGTTTCAAAGTTACCCCGAGTGTCCGTAAATAATCCAGATTTATAATGACCGAAAACAATATCAACCGATGCAGCAATTTTCGAAAGAAATTTGATTTATTTTGTAGGTTTTGAAAGTGTTTTTGTCTCAATATATTAAAATTTTTAGTAATCTACGATTTCAAAAATTTATGTAAATATGAATCTTTAATAACTTATTCTAAAATTAAACTAATTAGGCAAAAAGTAAAATATAGGTTTTTAAATATATATTTTTTTCTAGACTTGTAAAACATAGCCCTATGTGTATTCTTTTTATATTATGGGAGATTGTTTAACATAAGAAAATATAGTTATTTATAAGTATCTAAATAATTACTGAAATTTAAATTGAATTACACCCGCAGAAATTTTAATACCCGAGACTGGCACTCGTACTTATCAGTATGTAGTCATCATGAGTGGTGAAAGAAATCTGAATATTCGGATCTGCAGTCATTTTAGCACACATACTTTTCTTTCATACTTATTCACATCCCACTTTCAGAATTTTTTTAAACTATGACGTTGAAAATCATTCCTTTCAATCGTTTTCGGTATACTTTATTTAAATTTTATTGTGACTGATTGTTAGTTTGTAATTTAAATTAATTTTTACTGTATCGATAGTTACTGTATTGATGATCATTTTGCAGTATCGTGAAAGTTCCACTAATACTTAGGTACATTTTATTGCGGGTTCGATTCCTACTCGGAATAAGTATTTGTCTAACACCGTGTGTGCCGTATCGGCAGCGCCTAAACACCGACGGTAGCGGCTTCGATTCCCACATAGTTACACAAATAGGCTTAGGAGCTTACTACAATGCTTCACGTAATTGAAGGTGAGGCTTTTGGCCAGCAATGTAAGATTTACAAATTTATTCACATCATTTCAAAATGTTCTATTTGTTATTGATACCAAACTATGTAGGAGTAAAGCCTCGTCTGAGTTGAAATTTACAGGATTTATCTAGACATTGATACCTAATGTTAATAAATAAAGAATATTAATACTTTTTCATATCAATACTTCTTTCTTTCGCATGATATTTAAATTTCACACTAAGAGTTTTCCTAACGAAATAAGTTAATTTATTTTTAGTTGGGTATCAAAATAAGCTACATATAAATTTATATTTAGATGCCCCTAAAAATAATTGTTAAAAACGCTGTGTAGGTACGTGTAAATATTTATTCATATTATCGCAATATTTTGTGTAGTGATGGTTCACAAACATAATGTTTTCCTTTTTCAATTCACCAAAATAAATAATTATCTTCCCTGAAAATAATGTTCCTGAAGGAAATTATTTCCTCGGTAAATCGAATGACGGAGAGCCAAGCTTGGTCGTCATCTCCTATAGTAAAATCAAGTTGTAGAAACAGTTAATCTCTATAAAAGTTATCAATATTTAGTAGCCATTTAGCTATCCCCACGA
The DNA here is from genome assembly GCF_905220565.1 of Melitaea cinxia. Classification (NCBI taxonomy): domain Eukaryota; kingdom Metazoa; phylum Arthropoda; class Insecta; order Lepidoptera; family Nymphalidae; genus Melitaea; species Melitaea cinxia. Next base: position 12,705,350 of record NC_059424.1, on the reverse strand, counting down.
CTTCGTCGTTTCTATATGTTTTGGGTTTCAAGGTATTTGGAGTTATTACTCAAGTTACTTGAAGTTAGGAACCGTCGCGGCGCCGATGCGGATAGCGATCACCATCTTGTCGTCGCCGATGTACGTCTCAGGATGGCCGCAACTTAACTACAGAGGAGCAACTAAAGCGATGGACCAAGCACTTCTCCAATCTGTTGACTCAATGCCAAACCCAACCGGCGATTGTTCCGAACAACCCGGACCAATCCTGAATCTGCCAACGACTCCACCAATATACGCAGAGGTAGTCACTGCTATTGAACAGCTGAAGGCAGGAAAGGCACCAGGGGTGCATAACATCAACGTGAAGTTCTTAAAGGCGGATCCGGCTAGATCAGCCGAAATACTTTGTCCCCTCTCGCAGCGCGTTTGGGTGACGGAGTGTGTTCCTTGTGAATCGAAGCAAGGTTTGCTTATGAACGTACCGAAGAAAAGTGACTTCTCAGTCTGCGATAGCTGGAGGGCATTACGTTCTTACCCACTGTAGCTAAAGTACTGGCAAAAGTGAAGTAATTTTGCCAGTTTTTACAACCGTATGTCCCCATAAATTATAAAAACACTATCGGAGGAGCAGGCTGGGTTCCGTTCTGGACGCTCGTGCACTGACCACACGAATACCTTGCACATACTCATTGAGTCGAGCGTGGAGTGGCTAGCCGAACTTTTAAGCCTTCGACTCCGTGAAGTGGAGCGCACTGTAGTCCAGCCTAAGGTGAAGAGGAAAACTTAGCAAGTATATATGTATAATCCAGTCCCTATATAATGGCAGTTCTTGCAAAGTAGTGCACGACCAAGTCCTAGTCCTGTTCTATTAATTTTAATTCTGTACACCCTTTCCGCTTTTTTCACATTTTCTCCTCCAAGCTGGTTGTCTGGAAGAGATCGCTGTTTAGCGCTAAGACCGCCTGTTGTACATTTCTTTTTGTGAATCGTTTTGTAAATTGTAAACTTTTTTATGTGTACAATAAAGAGCAAATTAAATTAAATTAAATTAGGGGAACAAATTCCGATGACTGTAGGAGTCAAACAGAGCTGCCTTCTGTCGCCGTTGCTCCTCATCGTCCTGCTTGACGAGGTTTTGCGGAAGGTAACTGAAACACCTAGAGGCATCGCATGGACCAATAGCTCGCACCTGGAGGACCTCGACTACGCAGACGACAAAATGTTGATCTCGTCTTCACTGCTTGATCTTTAAATGAAGCTGGACTCGTTACGGGAGACAGCTCTAGATAAGGGACTACGAATCAACGCTAGGAAGACCGTCGAAATGTGAGTTTAGCCATATTGCCCCATCAGACTCAACAGTACACCGTTGGAATCTGTTGCAAAGTTCGTATATCTCGGCAGCACCGTGACCAACAGCGGTGACTGGCGCCTTTGCCACGTTGCACACGTGGCCACATTTTCCGGGCAAGACAATGTCTGCCGGGTCAGCTAGTATATATTATATATATATATATATATATATATATATATACTAGCTGTGCCCGCGGCTTCGCCCGCGTTGAAATTAGTGTGTCACAAAGTTTTCCCGGCAAACTTCCAGTGAAGCTCTCATCAAAATCGGCTTAGCTGTTCCGTAAACCTGCCTCTTGCTATTGGTGAAACCGCATGAAAATCCGTTCAGTAGATTTTGAGCGAATCGATCACATACACTTTTGGGGACTTTGTTTTATAATACACTAACTGTTGCCCGCGACTACGTCCGCGTGGTTTAAAGATATGCATTACTTTTAAGATGTTTAACGCAAATTATTTTTTTATTTCAGTCACTTGAAATGCTTATCAAACTGAGTAACTTTTTAAAATGCACAATTTAGTATAATTTAATAGTTATTTTTATAAAACCTCTCTATACACCACATTTTTAGTTTTATTTTCAGGCTGTGTATGTTTCATACAAACTATCAACCCCAATTAAACCCCCTTAGCGGTGGAATATCGTAAAATCCGTTCTTAGCGGACGTCTGCTAACTATAAACTACCTCCCTGCCAAATTTTATCTTTGTCAAACCTGGATGGATTTTGAGTTCTCGTGATGAGTGAGTTAGTGACCTTTCTCTTTTATATATATATAGATTACGATGCATTATTTAGACACCTTCTCATCATCTATAGAGCATATATTTTAAATTTCAAGTCTCCTACTTCAAAAACTTAAGACTTTCATACAAACTTCCGTCCCCCGTTTTATCCCCTTAGGGGTTGATTTTCATAAAATCAGTTCTTAGCGGATGTCTACGCCCTATAAGGACCTACCTGCCAAATTTCAACTTTGTAGCTGTTATAGTTTCGGAGGTTTCGTGATGAGTGAGTCAACCTACCATCCCCCGTTTTAACCCGAAAAGGGAGTTGCTTTCTAAATATGCATTATTTGGACACCTTCTCACCATCTAAAGAGCGAAAATTCTAAATTTCAAGTCTCTTACTTCATAAAACATAGGACTTTCATACAAAATTTTAACCCCCGTTGTACCCCTTTAGGGGTCAAATTTCGTAAAATTCGTTCTTAACAAATGTCTACGCCTTATAAGGAGCCTATCTGCCAACTTTCAAGTTTGTAGGTGTTATAGTTCCGGAGATTTCGTGATGAGGGAGTCAACCTATCATCCCCCGTTTTAACCCCAAAAGGGAGTTGCTGTCTAAAGATACATTATTTGGACACCTTCTCACTATCTAAAGAGCGTACATTTTAAATTTCAAGTCTCTTACTTCAAAAACATAGGACTTTCATACAAATTTTCAACCCCCGTTTTACCCCCTTAGGGGTCGATTTTCGTAAAATCCGCTCTTAGCGGATGCCTACGTCCTATAAGGAGCCTACTTGCCAAATTTCAAGTTTGTAGGTGTTATAGTTCCGGAGATTTCGTGATGAGTGAATCAATCTACCATCCCCCGTTTTAACCCCAAAAGGGAGTTGCTTTCTAAAGATACATTATTTGGACACCTTCTCACATCTAAATAGCGAACATTCTAAATTTCAAGTCTCTTACTTCAAAAACAAAGGACTTTCATACAAACTTCCAACCCCCGTTTTACCCCTTTAGGGGTCGAATTTCGTAAAACTCGTTCTTAGCAAATGTCTACGCCCTATAAGGAGCCTATCTGCCAAATTTCAAATTTGTAGGTGTTATAGTTCCGGAGATTTCGTGATGAGGGAGTCAACCTATCATCCCCCGTTTTAACCCCAAAAGGGAGTTGCTGTCTAAAGATACATTATTTGGACACCTTCTCACTATCTAAAGAGCGTACATTTTAAATTTCAAGTCTCTTACTTCAAAAACATAGGACTTTCATACAAAATTTCAACCCCCGTTTTACCCCCTTAGGGGTCGATTTTCGTAAAATCCGTTCTTAGCGGATGCCTACGTCCTATAAGGAGCCTACTTGCCAAATTTCAAGTTTGTAGGTGTTATAGTTTCGGAGATTTCGTGATGAGTGAGTGACCTTTCGCTTTTATATATATTATAGATATATATATATATATATATAAGTATCAAATGGAGTAAAACAGTACATTAACGCATTTGAAGATGGGAGCAATATGTAGATAAATTGATTGAGTGCCTATCGTGGAGAGTTTAATATTGAAAAACAAAGCGAGTCATACTATTTACGATTTTTTATTTTATATATAACCAGTAAATTTCATTTAGATTGTTTTATTAGTTTCAGACGTCCCTGGTGGCTTTATACAAGTTGATTTTTATTATTCTTCATATTGGTTTATATTTTATATTATAGCTCCAATGCTGTTGATTATTACCCGATCTTTAAAATTAATAAAAACTAAAATGCTATATATAGGCTATACATACAATACAACGCTACCACCTATATCACATAGGGCATAGGCATTAGATATTAGAGATCACCTTATAATATTACGTTGGCGTGCCGGTTGTCTAGTTGATATAATGAGGCGAATTTCTGTTATTTGATTATTTTCTGTATGTAAGTGTGTTTTCTTTACTTTTTTTTGGAAGATTATTTATCAAATAAAATATATAGCAAAAAGTCTAAAAAAGATTACAAAAGTCAATAACTTTTAAAATATTTTATAAGGAAAAATAAGAGCTATACCGCAAACAACATTAAAGGAATGAAAATATTATAAAACATTCATGGAATATTTTATAAAGTTGCTTACAATATCTTATATGCTGTGTGGTTACGGCAATGAAGAATATGGCCACCCCCTCTCTTCCCGTGGGCATCGTAAGAGGCGATTAAGGGATAACACAGTTCCGCTACCACCTTGGAACTCAAATGATGATGGCGGGATAACCATTAAACTGCTGGATTTGAAATACACAGGCCGAAGACGGGTAGCAGCGTCTTCGGTGCGGCAAAGCCAGCGGTCATCAACCCGCCCAGTGCCAATGCCCAGCGTGATGACTATGGACAACACACACAAGTTCAGGCCATTTTTGGCGCGAACTTGTGGAGGCCTATGTCCAACAGTGGACTGCGATAGGCTGAAGTGATGATGTGATGATGAATATCTTATTAAATGCATTTCTTGGGAGATTATTACAAGTAGTGGTCGTATAAAAAATACTTATATTTGATATAAATAAAAAATATATCAGACAAAACATAATTAGAATCAGTAGTAAGTCTAATCAGTTTATAATACGAACTCGTATATTAAAAATTTGTTAACATGAACCTATTATATTATTCATAAAATATTCGTTGTATCGCTATGACATGATGTTATAAATCCAATTCCTGCGACTTTATTTCGATTAATTAAATCCAAAAGATTATACAAATTAAAAATTGTCTTTTCAATCAAAGTTAGTAGTTAATCAAAGTTAAAATTTTATTTAAAGTATTTTATGGGTTAAAATTTGTAACGTGTCAGAATTACTTTATGATCTTTAAGATTGATAAGAGAGTAAGGTAGACAGAGCTCCAGGGGACGGTCGTGGGTAAGGTGGGAGGGTGGTGGTATCGCAGACATCGTCGTCGTCGGTTATGGCAAACGCTTATCGACAGGTGAGCCGTACGCTTGTGTACCGACCCAGATGTAATATGTGTGGAAGGTACCAGTGAAAGGCCTAGTGGCCGTCGTGGTACAAGGAGGAACGACGAACACTAAATTTCTCATTTATTATAACTGCTTGCATATTCTATACAGATTTGATAAATCATCAAATTTACAGTTATAATTTAGTGTTTAATAATATACTGTGACACATAAAAAAATGATTATTATATGCGAATATTAATTTTTAGGAAAAGAAATGTGTGAAAACATTCTACCGGGTAAGTCTTCCTTTAAAATTCTTTAAATCTAGAAAGATAATACATAAAATACATAATGATTTTCATTTTATTAATTTACAAAATATCGTAAAGAACGAACAGTCGGAGATGCAGATTTGATCCCCGCTGGAACGGTCGATTTTTGATATGATATTTAAAAAAATGTTTAGAATTTCCTAATGTGTGGGTAACACAAAAATAAAATCATACAAATATTGTAAAGAAATTTAGCGTAAGGACTACCAACAGTACATTATTATTAATTTTTGTTTAAATGATTTTAATATCAATAAAACAATATCAAACTAATGTTAGGCTCCGATAACTTCCATTATAAGTTAAGAATTTAGGATACTGTGCAAGCGGTCTCTGTGTTTTGGTGGTGTTTTGGCCCGCGTTACGCGACCTTTTTTTCGTTTCGCTTACATTTAAGTGGTTGATGTTTATGTCTACTATTGTGCTCTATGAAGTGAAATTGTTATTATGTACAATTATACATTTAACTAAAAAAGCTAACAACAAAAACAGTACTAATTCAAAAAACTGAACTGACAGACTGACTGACTACGAGTAATAAGTAATTCAGTAAGACAATTTCTTTATAAAAATATAGGTTTATAAATGCAATCGCACATATAATAAATTTCGTTTTTGTAATATTCGATTTGTTTGATAAAAATTCGATTTTTATAATTTTTTACTCTAAACATTACGACAAACGACATCACTTATACTGAGGAATAGGCCAATTACTTAATCTGACGATGAAAGCATTGATCTCGTCACACTGGCTATGTTGCACGAATAACGATTGCTTATAGCAGAAAATATGTTCTATCGTAATAAGTAAAAGACATGTATATTAATTAATCACGAAAGATTTAGTTTAAACTAAAAAGCTTTAAGAAAAATGCACTGTACAATGCGATACCGCGATAGCGCATCGGGGTACAGGTATCTCCGAACGGTGGTATGTAATATCTTTAATGCCACGGGTATCTTCGTTAGCTTTAGCCAGCAGTGAATCATTTTTTCGTACTCACCTTCCTCGGCGGCGGTTGCATGGTGAGGCGAATCGCCGCAGTGGCGGCGACGGTCGAGGGTCCGGAGCGCGTAACGTGGATCGATGGCGACACACGCAAGCGTGACCGTGTTCTGCCGCGTTCGTTCGTTGCACGCCCGTAACAGTCTTCGCGCATGCGCCTTTAGACCTTTGTCCTATTAAACCATAGACTGGTTCCACCACAGAATAAATATTTCCTCAAAGATTATTCAGCCATTTATTTTTAAGTAAAAGTATCTTTTATAAAAAAATGAAAATAACAACATTGATATGTAAAACATCTATCTCCCTCGTTGAAATAAAGCCTTTGCGCAAAAAAACATTGTAATATATAGTAATTTTAGTTTTTTTTTGAGGTCAATAAAGAATATATTAAGTCATACTAATAATTTGCAGGCGTACCGCAAGGTGGCGTGTTGTCTCCAGTCTTATTTTTTTATTTATTAATTCAATCGGCAAAAACATTTCTTCTCTCTACCACCTGTACGCAGACTATCTTCAAATTAATACCCATTCTAAGTTGGCTGACCTACCCTCAAGTATCAATCAACTAAATAATGACTTGAGTAATATTAACAGATGGAGCAACTCATTCGGGTTAAAAGTTCATCCATCAAAGTCCCAGGTCATTATTGTGGGTACTCCAAAGTTAATCAGTTGTGTAGATTGGTCACTTATACCACTTGTAGTATTTAACAATACTATTTTGAACTACAGCAAGACTGCTGGGAATAACTCTAAATCAGTTTCTCTCCTGTACACTTCAATTTATTAACAGCACTCATTAAAAAGATGTTTGCAGCCATCGGTTCACTTCGCGTCTTCAATACTTTCTTCCTTTGCCTACTAGACTTACATTAACACAACCACTCCTTTTATCAATTCTTAACTATGCAGATGCATGTTTCCTAGAGCTTACAGAGGAGCAACTTAACAAACTTGAGCGACTCAACTAAAACGTCACCATGCAAAGCGTCAAGTCCCATCTCGTTTCAAAGTAGGCCCTGAGGCTGCACACCTCGCGGCTATGCATGATCTTAGCGCTTAACATGCCTCGACCACCACACTTCCGCGGGATGTACAGTCTCATGACCGACGACTTAGGGTGATGCACGCGATGGTGCGTCATATTTGTGCGGACTCTTCTGTTTAGGGCGTCAAGTTTGGTCTGAGTCTATCTGAGTATGCCAAAGGTGTACAAGAGAGTGGGCATGACCCAGGCGTTATAGGCTCAGACCTTGTTGGCTCCAGACAAATAGCTCCGGAGAACTCAGCCGTCTAAATAAGATTTCACGAAATGCCTGTTTCATGTCCACTTTCTTCACCCATATGCATTGTGACATACCCAGATACCGGTAAGATTCAGCCTCAGAAAGGGTTTTGAATGATGTCAATTCGAGACTAAGCTGCGCCAATTGAGTCACCTGACCCCTGTCCACATGCATGACCGCACACTTATCCATTCCAAACTGCATCCTGATGGAACTGCTGAGCTCCGTAGTGATTTTCAGCATTTCCTCGGAGTTCAGCATTATTATTATTATTATTATTATTAAATATTAAGATAATAAAGGAGCAACGGCTAGCCACTATGGCTAAAAGCTTAAGCTGATAAGTTTGTGTTTATGTCATTTTATTTTCTGTTTCTAACAGGCATATTTGAAATTGAAATGATCACCGCCGATCACGAACATTTGTAGCTCTACAGGACCCTGGTTCTAAAACCTCAGGAGCTCTGCAAGATAAAAGAATTAAATAGAGAGAGAGTGAGCTAAAGGTAGGGAAGGATTGATCTCGCTATTCCCACTCGAGTAAGAGTTAGGTTACTAATTCGCTCAAACGAGCTCTATTAGAAGCAATATCTTAATAAATAAAAAAATAAAAATTTAATGTAATTGGCAAATAAGTTAACATCTATGATAATAATAATTTAACTTATCATATGGATAATAATTTGGAGTTTACATAATCAAGTGAGTTATGAATCTATTATTAGCGACAATTACAATACTATTACTTTTTAAAGAACAGTGAAAGTTTTTGAATCACTATATGATATAAATTGTGTAATTATATAAACTAGTGGTCGACCAGAGGTCGAAATTCGACCATAATTAAGAATTTAAATTAAAGAAAACCAAAAAATTATGAAACTAAAGAACGATGTGTGTGTGTGTCAAATAAGTAGTAGTACGTACGGTAGTGTGTGTAATGTTTTTTATCGATTTAATATACTTAAATGCATAAATTAAAAAAAATATTAGCATTCTGCACTCCTTCTCTATATAAACTACTAGCTGACCTGGCGAACTTCGTGTCACCTTATTTTTTTCTGAAATATAATAATAATATATCAAAATAAAATATAGCCTATCTTTTAAGTTGGATCAAACTGCACACGGTGTGCAAATTTGACTAAAATCGGTTAAATAGTTTAGGAGTCCATTGAGGACAAACATTGTGACACGAGATTTATATATATTAAGATAAGTGTACGAAATTTCATACTCCTCCGTCCGCGCAATTTTCGTAAGGAGTACAAAGTTTTTGCTTCACGTATTAATATATAGATTGTGTGATGACGTTATATGTTGATAGTAAGAGTTTTACAGGAAAAGTTTATTTTATTATTTTGTACTAGCATTTAAAATAAAAGCTTGTTTTTGAAAAAAATATCTTTAATTAATTTTTTACTTTTTAGTTATCGCTGGACTGGTTTCTCAGTCTGGTATTCTCAGCAAGCCCTTTCATTTGATACGCGCAATGTAGAAAAACATAAAAACATAGTCTGCCATATTGAATTTAGCGTGCGTCACTTTATTTTTCAAGATACTACTCTCAACTAGTGATGTGCCGGATCGTCAAAAATCTATATCCGTGGATACGGATCAGGATGTTTAATGTCATGATCCGAAGATACGGATACGGATCTTTATTTACTCACTCAATCGCTGTTGGCGCGTGACCTTGAAACGATAGTTGACGTCATGCCAGCCGAAACGACGAGCAGGGCAGGCATTTTTGTTTAGCAACCAGGTCCAGAAACGTCGGGCATCAAAAAAATTTAATAAACCGCGAAAAAATTCGAAAAATCTGTTTCAATAAAAAAAATATATTTGTTTTTCATTTTCTTATATTTATGTTACGCTCAAAGATCGAAAACGCTCATTGAGCGGAAAAATAGCTCACAACGCGATGTGGTCACAGTAAAACATCCACATAGCGAAATTCGTGTTATGGCTCTAATGAAAACGCGCACGACGCGTTGTGGCAATCAAAGAAAGACCAAATAGCGAAATTCGTGTCGTGGCTTACATGCTATTCGATCTCAACGCGTTGTGGCAATGAAGAAAAGCCATGACGCGTCCTGAGCATTCATTGTGTTAACCATATCACGACGGACAGGTTGTAACTTTTCGGTGTCGGCTCGGGTGCAAAGACGCATTAAAACCTCATTCATTTCTTTTCTGTTTATGAGAGTGAATTTTAATGTCAGCGCTAATTATGACGAATAAAAAAGAATTGTTTTACGATAAATTACGTGAGTTTGTGGAAACAAGCACTGATCGCAGTTTTATTATGACTACAGAAAAAGTAAAGAGAGCAAACGTAACTTGTAAGCTCTGTTTCAGAAAGAATAGCATAAACGTTGAAAGAGAATGTGCTAAATTAGGTCTACAGGAACAGGCAAACAAATTCTATTTCATTGTCTAATTTAAAATTTCCCTGTGTTGAAATTGGTACTAACGTTTTAGTTAGAGTTCCTGAAGTTGATAGAGGACGTGCAGCACCCAGGAATGTTATGTGTGTTGTTATGAGCATTAATCCATCAGGTCTCTACCAGTTAGGAAACAAGGAAGGTACACTCGATAGACTTTATGCACGTAATGAATTTACACTTTCTGAAACCAACTTTATTAACATTTGTGATGTGCCCTCAACTTTATCGTTAACACTTCGCTCGGCATCTATGTTATCGTCTGGAAGTAAGCAAGGGTCTATAATGTGCCACTGCAAAAGATACTGTATTGATAAAAAGTGCAAGTGTCGCTCCAAGAATATAAAATGCAACTCAAAATGCCACAGTAATAGTTCATGTAAAAATAAATAGCAATCAAATAGTTATTTTTCACAATTATAGTTATTTCTAATATAGGTACATTGTTGTTGTTTATTGGTGATCAATAAACATTTGTGTTAAATATTTTTATTTCTTGAAAGAATTTTAATTGTCATGAAAAAATTAAAACCCTTATCATTTTATGTGAATTATGAGTAATTTACAAATGATATGAATATTTTGTGTTAAGTGATTTATTACTTAATACATTGATTTTTTTAAATATAAAGTAATCTCAATAAATAATAAATATCGTTTCATTTTAATTTATATAATTATATACTTAATATATTTGATAATGAGAAACACGTTATGCCGTCATTTTATAAAATGAAAAATATTTCTTAAGGACATCTACCAAAACGTTTCCAGCCTAGGCCTAGTAGGATCTATATCGGAAAGTAGTGTGCGTTGTAATCAAATAGTATTCCATACGCGTCATGGCTTTTCTTCATTGCCACAACGCGTTGAGATCGAATAGCATGTAAGCCACGACACGAATTTCGCTATTTGGTCTTTCTTTGATTGCCACAACGCGTCGTGCGCGTTTTCATTAGAGCCATAACACGAATTTCGCTATGTGGATGTTTTACTGTGACCACATCGCGTTGTGAGCTATTTTTCCGCTCAATGAGCGTTTTCGATCTTTGAGCGTAACATTTATAAAAGTAATGTCGTAAGTAACTTTCTATATATAATAGTGATCTCATAAAATAGAATAAGATTTAGTATCTTTGAGATAATACTGTTATCTTTGAGTAAATTACCATACTAATAGTATGGTAATTTACAACAATATATGTTTACAATTAAGATGCCAAATAGTTGATTTTAAGAAATAAAAAATACTCTTAATGGATTTTTTTTACATAATCTAAGTATTATTTTAGGAGTTACTCTCAGTAAGCCCTTTCCTTTAATACCCATATTAAATGAAATCACAAAAAAGTTAATTCGCCATCTTTACAAGTCCGCTGTATTGGATTTAGAGTGACTCTACTCAAGTTCTTTCATTTGCTACCTATGTTATAGGAGTAAATTAATTTTTTTTTAACTAGACCACCATCTTTAAAAGACCGCCATATTAGATTTTGAGTGAAGTCACTTCATGTTTCGAGATATTCTCAACAAGCCCTATCATTTAATAGCCATATAGTAGGAGTGCTTTAAAAATAACTACTCCACCGTCTTTGGTGTGGACGACATGTGGATTTTAAAATAATGTCATGTAGCTAAACATGCATTGTCATCGAAATTAAACGCGTATACAAAATTTCAGCTCTATTCTCACCCTAACGAACATACATTCATACTTATCACCTAAATTGCAAAGTAAATAAAAGCTTTGGTCCAGTTCTACCACACCACATACCAGAAATTCCTGTTTCCAGTTTAGATCTTGTAAACTAAATTAGTATAATTAAGGGATATTTATAACAGATAATAAAATAACGTTGTCAATGTTGTTTAACTGTTACATCAAATAAATATTTCCAGGGCTGGAGTAACTTAATGCCATGCCTGGGCACCGGAAAAAATCCGCCCCAATACTAGAATATATAGTTTATATATTTTATTTTTCAAAATTAAAATAAGTAATTTATTGCAGAAACTTTATTTACAACTTTATACTAGCTGTGCTTCCCGCGATTTCGTCCATGTGGAATTTAACAAAAAAGTTTATGTCCAGTTGGCAGAATTTACAATAAATAATTAGTAGCCTAAGTTACTCCTTATTACATCAGCTATCTGCCAGTGAAATTCACGGCAAAATCAGTCCAGCTGCTCTAGAGATTAGCTAGAACAAACAGACAGACAGAAAGACAGACAGACAAAAAAAATTGTAAAAATGTAATTTTGGTATTTGTACCGTTTAAACATCCATATGCATTTCATAAAAAAAAAAAAAACGATTATTTTAATATTACAAACAGACACTCCAATTTTATTTATTTGTGTAGATTATAAATTACAAAAACAAATAAATATTTTTTTAGTTTGTTTTGAAAAATTGAAAAAAATCGCATTTATTTAAAAAAAATATAAATTAAATTTCTTTAATTCCATAAAATAGAAAAATCGATTACATATTATTTTAAATCTCCAAGGAAATAAACTGATAAAATCATTTTGATTATTAATTTTTACTAAAAGTGCAAAAATTATAATTCACAAATAAATAATAAAGGATGAATTGAATTTCTTGAATTATCAATGATGAATTGAATTTCTTGAATTATCAATTAATCAGAAAATTATTAATTGATAGTATTAATTAATTGTATAAGCAATTAATGAAACAACTTTTTTCGGATTTTATCGCGGTTTATTATTAACTTTTGATTCCCGACGTTTCGGATACTTTACAGCAACCATGGTCATGGTGACTGAGGTGTCAGACGTCCTAACGTTACAAAGTTATTCGAAACTACCCGACATACATCAATATTTTATTTAGTCCTATCTACGCAGAATGTGCTAATTGAGTCTTTAATCTATGGTAAATTATGCTTGGTTTTTGATTTAATTATATTAATAATAGGTGGTAATTGCCAGCCATCTTCTCTATTGAAATTTGGATGTTTTTTTTATTTCAATAGCCTCACGGATCATCCTTGGTTGGAATCGGTGTTCTTTTGCGAGGATCTGTGGTTCATTGAATCTAATATAATGGCTAGCTGTGTCTACGACGCAAACCTAGTTAAGTTCAATGCCTCTAAAGCCCAGGCGTGTCTCTTATCGGCAAAGGGGATTCCTTTCCACCTAACTCTCTCTTTCCGACGTGTGCCTGTGCCCATAATCGGCCACCTGGAGCTTCTTGGCGTTACTTTGTCAACTACCCTCAATTTTAGCTCATACATAGAGGCAAAGGCTCAAACAGCTGCCAAAAAATTGGGCGTCCTCTCGAAAGTGAGCCAGTGCTTCACTCCGGAACAGCTTTTAAATTTATATCAAGCGCAAGTTCGATCATGCATAGAGTACTGTTCTCATCTTTGGAATGGCTCAGCCAAGTACCAGCTTGAGTTTCTTAAGTCAATTGAAAAGTGAGCCAGGAGGCTCGTCGGTGATGATTCACTGGTCAGTACAAAGCTGAAAAGCTTGAATCATTGGCGTAGGGTGGCCGGCCTGTCCGTTTTTTATCGGAAACGCTTCGGAGAGTATGCGCAGGAATTCCACGACCTGATTCCCCCCTCCCCCTTTCATCTTCGTACAACCAGGCGCAATGCGTTACGCCACCCTTATATGGTTGACATTCCCACTATACGCACTAAGCGATTTGCTAGTAATCCAGCTTACCGCAGAGCTAAATCTACCACGCTCCTCCGACGCGAGTTGCTGGATATATTCTCTACTATGAGTAACGATTGCTATCAGGTGTACATGATTACAACCGGGACCGACGGTTTAACGTGCTCTCCAAGGTACGATGGGGAGACCCATAGGGACTGCTCAAACACCCAGACCACGGCAAACATCTGTATGGCCAATACAAATGTTTGAAGTATGCGGAGATCGAATCTGCAACCGCCAATGCAACAGCAACAAATCAATGTAGTGGCCGTTGCGCCAACGCGTTGTCTCATCTAAATTTTATTAATACATAGCTGACCCAGCAAACGTTTTTTTGCCATATATATTATTAACCCCTAAAATCCCTAAAATTTCATAAAAATCGGTCCAGCCGTTTCGAAGAAGTATGGTAAATGGTATATACTGACACCAAATCTTAAATTTAAATAAAAAAATATAACTAAATTTTATATTAAACTGGTTAGTCGGTCTATCGGGAGACAGGGTTTAACCGATTTATGTGTGACGATTAATATGTAATTAATAAATGCTGTGATAGTAGAATTATGCTATAAGTGGTCGCCCAGTGAGCGAAATTCGACCAAAATTAAAAAAAAATAAACTAAAACTAAAGAACCTTTTCTTAAAAATTTTCATTTTGACTACAGACTTTGACAATCAACAAAAGAGTATAACATGCGTGGTGTGTCAAATACCTGCTGGTGTGTGTAATGTTTTTTTTTCTTAATTGAGAATATTTTTTGATGCATAATTTAAAAAAAAATATTAGCATTCTGCACTCCTTCATTAAATAAACTATACGTGTGCGAAATTTCATACTCCTCCGTCCGCGTAATTTCCATAAAAAGGGGTACAATGTTTTTGCTTTAATTAATTTATAGATGTACTTTAGCATTAAGTCGATTGTGTATTGATTAATGTCGACAGAACTGATGTCCGGTAAAACTCGTATGAATTTATGTGATATCTCATTATTAGTTAGTACCGGGATGACCGAGCTTAGTTCGGTATTTTTAGTAAATCATGTTTTTTAGAAATCATATTTAAATACGAATTACATATTGATAAAATATAAATAACATTTTCCGATTTTACTGTATAATAAAAGATATGAATTGGTTATTTAAATAAAAATCATGATTGCAATTAGAAAAAAAAAGAAAAAAAATCGATCTGGAGACATGGGATTTGAACCGTGGTTTTCTCGGTCGATACCGACTGGCTGATTTCGCACCTGAGCAATATATAGATATATATACAAGAATTAGTATTAGATAATCACAATTTATATTCTTTTATGTATGTTAATAAATAAAATAAATAAATAGCTCTATTCGTATGTCTAGCTAAGATTGAATATTAAGGAGATATATAATATACCATAATATTTATGTGTAACTAAAAACAATACAATAGTATAACGTAGCACTATAATAAACGTATTGTAAGTTTCAAACACTTACTGTTAACAAGGGCTTCTTTCTTCTTGTAACATATTTTTTTTCGCGGTAACTTAAGTGTTTTGAGTCCATGTTGAAGGTTAAAAATCTTCATATTTTAATGTACCAAAATGTAAACCATGCTTCTCGAACCCACTGAGAACATAGAAATAGATACATTGTCATTTAAATCCATTCGAACTACACTTTACAAAACGTTCTAAATACTAAAATGCCAAATGTCATTAAATTTTTCTACGATAATAATTTGTAATCAATACTATAGATATAACAATGATAAGACGGGACAAGTGGTTTACAGATTATTTATATTAAACGTAGCGTAACGGATACAAAACTACGCGATTTAACAACTGTACAGTGACTCAACAACAATACTGTCTAATTTTAATTAATAAATTGTATAAGCTTTTTGTCAGAATGGCGGAAAACCAACGAATTAAAAATTATAATAATAACTTTATAAATTACTGAGTTTTTACTAATACGTTCAATTGGTAGGTAGGTAAATTGTCTGTACGTAAATAATATAAGTGAAATCAATACCTGTACATTTTCGGCGACATTTGGCTGACAATTATGTAATTTATTTAGGGCAATTTATATGCGTCTACCTAAGTACAATACTGTTTAAATTAATTATAAAAACAGCCGTGGAAGCTGAATCTTACTTACTACTTAATCGTACCTAACCTTTTTCAAATTACATATTTTTAGCATGATCAGTTGTATCAAGTGTTTTAATTAAATTTGTTGTCCTACTACGCCTAAAATTTTATTATATTATAAAATTAAATAATTAATAAAAATAAAAGTAAGCAAAAAGATTTTTTAGGTTGAAGTTAATAGAACAAAAATTGTAGTCAAACATTGTAGCGCACTGAGCGATGAACCGCAAAACTTTTTTATGATTTATCGTATTACTACATAATATAAAAATTATATAAATACTAGCTTTTACCCACGGCTTCGCTCGCATTGATTTTTTAATAAAAATTATCGGTAGAGTAGGTTTCGCGTGAAAGCGTAACAAACAAACTTACATTTACATTTATAATATTAGCAGGGATGTTTACTATACACACGCGGTCGTAAGTACCTAAAACAGCTTTCTGACTGTTTTAGGTAACAGGTGGATAATATAGATACATATATTTTTGTTTACAAATAAATATATAAACCAAAAAAAAAACGGAAACTAAACTAGGGATATCTTCTTTCCAACAAAAAAAGAATTATCAAAATCGGTACATCCAGTAGAAAGTTATGCGGTATAATACAACGTAGGTCGACGAAAAAAGCGTCAAATAAAAACGCATTATTAGATATAACTCGAAAAGTAGTTGTTAGATCTCAAATAAAATTAAATGGGACCAATCGACATACAACACCTTTCGTTTAAAAAAAAATTGTCGAAATCGGTCCACACGGTCAAAAGTTCTGATGTAGGTAACATACATTAAAAAAAAAACAGTCAAATTGAGGACCTCCTCCTTTTTTGGAAGTAAAAATATGAACTGGCTATTTAAATAAAAAATAACGAGTGCAATTAGAAAAAAAAAAGGAAAATAAACAACCAATCTCGAAACATGGGGATTTAAACCGTGGTCTTTTCGGTCAATCGCGACTGGCCGATTTCCCATCTAAGCTATTACAACTTTATTGACAAATGCGAAATTTACCTTCGTATTCTAACGATATTGTAGCCATTTTTTCATTACCTAAAAACAGGGATAAAACAACTTTTTCTAAAAAACGAATCCTAGCTATACTGATTTATATCCCCCGAAATCTCCTGCATACTAAATTTCATGAAAATCGTTGGAGCTGTTTACGAAATTCAGATTATATTGTATATATAAGTATCAGATTAGAAATTTGATACTTAAGAACTATTATAATTATTGTACATTAAAAGGTTTATTTCTCAAAAAAATCAATTTCCATCCATAATTTTAACGACTCTTTCACTATTATCATTATCAGAACCATCATCGCCAATCTCTAAAACTGATACGATAGGTTTATGGTAGTTGAAGAAAGAAATGAACAATGAATTAATAATTTCATCAAGCAGTACATACGGTAGACTCGATTGAAACCTAACCTGAATAATAATATTATATTAATTAAAAAATGAAACTAACACCCATTGACATATTTCTTTCTATGCTGACACAGGATGACATTTTGACTTTTGCAGTTTTAATTTCCTATATTTATTAAACACAATGAACGATGCCTTGATAAATCTATGCCTTGCTTTGCCTTTATTATTCCTTGAGAACTGATAACTACAGAAATATCTACCTACATTTTGTTCCTACATGTGTATTATTATGAATCACACTTCACCCGAGCGAAGCCGCGTTTTCATCTAGTATATCTATAAAGTAATCACTCATTTTCTTTCGCTATTTATTCGTCATTTTTTTTTCATTAATAGATGCACTTTCTTCATTTTCATATTTTAAACACTGTATATACACAATTTTATCTCGATCAGGTCACGTGTCCTGACGCGAGTTTAACATTTTTTACCCATCACAAAAATGTTATATATTAGATATACTCGAATTCTAGGTGAGAATCGAACCCACAACGCCCGAATCAGAAAGCAGGATCACTGCAAATTGCAACAACAATAGTAGTCGTTAAAATCTAATCATAGATCATAAATTTCTAACATTAATCAAATAACCTAACAGACTTACACATTAAAGACAAATTAATTTAATACAATGTTATATTGTTGGATGATAGATTATATTATAATAATAGGTATATCTAATTTAATAATTTGATAACAATATACTTATGATTGTGAAAATAAATCGATCAATTAAAAACTTACTTCGTTATTGTTGCAGTCGTCAACCCAGTAATGAGAACTTAATAGAGCTTGATAGAGATTTTTTCTAGTTTGGATTTTTAGATCTTAGACGTAAGCTATGATATAATTAGCTAAGGTCACAAATAATCTAACGAATATACAGTATCTTAACTATTTTATTTCTTATCATAATTTCAAAAATGAGAGCACTAATAATAATAAAATACAGATATAATAAGAACAAATATGTTCTAAAAAATGGCTACTGTTGTGAATTAATATTCATTTAGAAGCGTATTTCCCTTCTAAGATCTTTCTTGCGTGTCACTCAGTAATACGCGTGTGGCATGTATTTATTTTTTTATTTGTGCAACTGCTCTTTTATGGTTTCATCTGTATGTAGTTACTACTCCACTATAAGTTATAGCGTAACATTATGTGACATTAGCTGATGTCGGTGTCTTCATTTCCAGGGAAATTTTAATATTATTCGATCCCAGAAGAATCGTTTTGTCTATATCTATACATCTATACAAATAAATAAAATTGGAGTGTCTGTTTGTAATATTAACATAACCGTTTTTTTTTTTCATAAATGCATATGGATGTATACACGGTACATATACCAAAATATATTTTATTACAATTTTTGTCTGTCTGTTTGTTCCAGCTAATCTACGAAACTGCTGGCCCGACGGGACTTTCACTGGCAGATAGCTGATGTAATAAGGAGTAACTTGGACTACTTTTATTTTAAGTTATTTTATTTTATATTTTTGTGTGACTACGGCATTAACCTTTAAGTATGGACGTCATTTTTTCTTAACACTACTGTGGACGTGTAGTCTCATAGGCTCCTATATGCACACAATTTTTTTTTGGAGAATTTGATATAAGATCGCTTTAAAACTAATTACATATTAAAGTTATGTAGTTTAGCAATTAAATAACGTGCTTATATAATCAAATTTTATTTAAAAAATTATAGAAATATTAAAAATCCAAAATTATGGCTCTTTTCAATCGAAATCTACTTAGGTTACATTTTTAGGTAATAAAAGCAGCCAAACTTATTCGTATAACAAAATAAGTCTTTTTTCTCAAAATATAATGTATAACAAACCAAAAACACAAAACAACTACTTCATATAACAAATATAAAAAAATTTGACAACAGTCAAATAACGTAAATTTATTGGCAGTCAGTGCACAAAGGTCTAGAACATTGGAGACACACAGGTTTGTTGCACCCAATACAAATATGGATAATCATCCTATGTTTTTTCGTGGAACAGATTTTATATGCTCTTCTGGTTTCTTGACTGGTTTCTTGATCCTAGACATCTTCTGTAACCATATAAATACCTAAAACTAAAGTCATGGTCAACCTCAGCTCTCCTGGCAGTCGTGTACTTATAAAACGTATAAGTACACGACTGCCAGGACAATAAGGCACCACAAGCACATGTACTAATTTTTTAAATCTCTTTCCGCAGCTTTTGTTTGGTGCATCTTATATAAGATGTACGCATTCACGGTACTCAAGTCTAGGACACGATATAGCGACACCATAGGCTATCTCTATAACTACAAAATTCTTCTCCTATGTCTTGGTCTTGGTCCTGGTCATCATCGCTATCACTTTCATGATTCTGTATCAGTTTGGACTCCAATATAAAAAAAAAAATCTTCAGTACTCTCTTCATTGTCAGACTGATCCGAAGCTAATAACAACTAACTCACTTCACCACAAAAGTGGATCTCGTGCACAAAATTTTTTCTCACAGAGTGCTGAACAGAACTCGTAGATGGTCGGTTTGATTTAGAACTACCGGCTTTATTGTTTTTTGACATTTTGTACTTCAAAATCTGATACAAACGTAATCGCTTTTGTAAAATATATCATAGGGCAAAAATGGACGTGTAGCCTGACAGGCTCCGGTCAATATTTTGATGGTCATTACTTAGGTGATATTCATTGGAAGACGCCACCTCCTCTCTTGTTGGTAGTTTTACAACTAAAACAAAAGCTACTGAGCCGCTCAACCGCTGGGAGTTAGGGCAAATAGGTGAAACTAGGAAAACGAAAACATCGAGTAGCCTGTGAGACTCCACGTCCATACTTAAAGGTTAAAGATCTCTCTTCCCGTGGGTGTAGTAAGAGGCGACTAAGGGATAACAGTTAACACAGTTCTACTACCACCTTGGAACTTAAAAAGCCGACCGATGGCGAGATAACCATCCAACTGCTAGCTTTGAAATACACAGCCGAAGACAGAGCATATTAGGTGTGACAAAGCCAGCCCTGCGGTCACCAACCTGCGTGCCCAGTGTGGTGACTATGGGCAACACACGTGAGTTCGCGCTATTTTTGGTGCGATATTGTGGAGGCCAATGTCCAGCAGTGGACTGCAGTAGGCTGAAATGATGATGATGATGAATGATTTATTTTATAACTGCGAACTGAACAATAATTATTTTGTTAAATTCCACGCGGACGATGTCGTAGGCACAGCTAGCTTTTAAAATAAAATACATAACTTGAACATAAAAAAGAAAATTTTTCTTTTATATAAGGGTAAATCTTTTTAATGTAGCTAAAGTGCTCAATACTGAAATACGTGATTCTTAAATTGAAACTTATTCTGTAACCCAAAAATCTTTCGTTCATCTATCGCATGTCGCATGTTCCTGCCTGTTCCGCGGTATTTGTGTGTTTTGATCTGTGTATTAATTTTTTATTTAAACACATTTTTTTTTTCTTAAAAGATAAAGTAACTTTTATTGAACGTGGAAAAGTTGTTGTAAGTTCGACGTGCGTTTGGAGTCGACTCCTCTGTACAATTACCTTAATATTTAAAAAAATATATTAATTTATTTTTCGCAAGAGACGATGCTCTGTATAAATTTAGTCTCGGGGCAGGTGGCAGTGTTACTGTTTCACAAAATATGACTTTAAATATTTTTTTACACCATGAGCCCTGTATTGTTCTTAAGGAGTAAACTCTTACAACAGTTACAAAAGAAATATTCTATCATTAGAGGTCGGATCATTGCGATAAATTTAATTATTGATGATAGATGATGATCTTATATTTCGTCGTGGTCGCAGCGCTGGTGACCTTCTAGCGTACCTAACACACCGCTGGGCAACCGCAATTGAGAGCAAGGGGGAAGCTATGGCAGTCAGCCTGGATATCGCGAAGGCCTTTGATCGGGTCTGGCATAAAGCTCTTTTAGCGAAGCTACCATCATACGGTCTCCCCGAGGGATTATGCAATTGGATAACCAGTTTTCTTAATGGGCGTAGCATCATGGTCGCTGTTGACGGAGTATGCTCGGAAACCATGCCTATTAACGCTGGAGTTCCTCAAGGCTCAGTGCTCTCACCCACGCTGTTTACTCTGCATATTAACGATATGTTGCAAACCAGCAATACCCGTTGCTATGCAGATGACAGTACGTGTGATACATTTTGCTTTTTTACTGGCCG
The DNA here is from genome assembly GCF_905220565.1 of Melitaea cinxia. Lineage (NCBI taxonomy): Eukaryota > Metazoa > Arthropoda > Insecta > Lepidoptera > Nymphalidae > Melitaea > Melitaea cinxia. The sequence continues at coordinate 12,683,756 of NC_059424.1, read as the reverse complement.
AGCTAATATCCCTCGGGCGGAAGTGGAAGAGAGGAGATTACAACTTGTGTCCGAAATCGAGATTTCCTTGGAGCAAGTCTCCGAATGGGGTAGACGCAACCTCGTCCAATTTAATCCCTCAAAGACACAAGTTTGCGCGTTCACCGCTAAGGAGACCCCCTTTTCTGTAGCGCCTTGTTTTCAGAACACATCGCTAAATATTACTAAAAGTATTGGGATCCTTGGGGTTGACATTACGAACGAGGTCCAATTCCGGGGTCATTTGGAGAGCAAAGCTAAACTGGCTGCAAAAAAAGCTCGGCGTTCTGAACAAGGCGGGCCGGTACTTCACATTGGGAGATCTACTACTGCTCTATAAGGCTCAGGTCCGTCCCCATGTGGAGTATTTCTCGCACCTTTGGGCAGGGCCTCTCAATACTAACTCCACCCATTTGACTCCATCCAACGCCGGGCAATTTGCATTGTCGACGATCCCAAACTCACGGACGGTTTAGAACCTTTAAGCATAAGGAGAGACGTTGGCTCTCTGTGTGTTTTTTACCGTCCGTACAACGGCGAGTGTTCTGACGAACTATTTGATATGGTGCCGCCGTCACGTTTTTACCATCGTACCCTTCGCCGAAGGACTAAGTTCCATCCACTCCATTTGGATGCATGGTTTGCGATCAATGTGCAAGCTTCACGCGCATTCTTTCCACGTACATGCAAGCTGTGGAATGACCTTCCTCCTGAGGTTTTCCCCGAGCGCTATAATTTGGGGGTTTTCAAGCGTCGACTGTATAGGCATCTTTTTCCTAAAGGCCGGCAACGCACCTGCAACTCCTCTTGTGTTGCGGATGTCCATGGGCGACGGTAGCTGTTTAACATCAGATGGCTTCGTCTGCTCGTTTGCCCCAATTTTTATAAAAAATTAAAATAAAATAAATAATCTTTGATCACGTTTATTTGGGTATTAAATTTATTCTTTAAGCTCGTAGGTGCGTTGTTAAATAAAATAAATTTTCCAATTTTGAATTAATCAATAATTTTCAGCCAACCATTTCGCGATTATTTTTCTAATATACTAAAATAAATATAAAATTATTTTTATGACTGTCTTTTACTAACATATATGTGGCAACCCTTAATAACAATATACATAATACTCTATAAATTATTATAAAATTTTCCAATAAAATGGCACATGCGCAAAAACTATGAGCTAAGAGCATCTAGAACCTGAAAGGTGACATATTTTCATGACAGGGTGATACCTATTTATGTCTATTCTCGTTATGGTTAAGAGATTAGAATAGTAAACTATTTTGGTAATATTTACTCTTTTTTATAATCACTATATAGTATAAAACAAAGTCGCTTCCCGCTGTCTGTATTCTTAGATCTTTAAAACTACGCATCGGATTTTGATGCGGTTTTCTTTAGTAAATAGTGATTCCGGAGGAAGGTTTATATATAATACTGGCATAATATAGTAGAGAAACACTGATAGATTAATTGGTTTCTAATGTGATTTCGTAAACAAACATATATTTTTGCGCTTACATTGCAAATGTTTATTTTATATTTTATATTTAGTATTAGCATTGCACCCGTGCGAAGCCGGGGTGGGTCGCTAGTTATGAAATAAAAGAAAGGAGAATTTGATCTAAAAAATTTATTTAATGAATGAGGCGACTATGTGCACATTGAAAACACTTGTTATTTTACAATACCACTTGTACACTATTTACAACACCCGCGTTACATTGCTTTTCTTTCGACAGTCGTCGGTCACAATTAGCATCATCCGCTTAACATTACACTCTGTACATAAGTAGTTTGTACAACTTATGATTAAAAGTAATTTCTAACGCACTAAGTTTTAAAACATTGGAAATATTGTTGATCATAATACTTAAACGCATAGTGGTATAAGATGTTAATCTCTTACAATTAATACTTACCCCCTAAGACATAAATAACCATATGTGTATTTTATTTTCTTATTATAATGACTGGTACGAATCCTCAGCCATATACTTATACTAACATGGATAACTTTAGCGGCTGTGGCACATAAAGTTATGTCTTAATTACCATATAGAGTGTATTTTAAAGATCTACCCTAATTCACAAATATTTTAATATAAACGGACACTGAGAGCAATTTGTTAAATTATTATCATGTCTAAAAAGATTTCGTGTGAAATCAAAACAGCTAAGAGACACAAACAAAGAGATCAAGGTCACATCAAGCACCTGACTCTAGGGTAAGTGCATATTATTTTTTACGTACATTTAACACATAAACATCAACAACACACATACACATAATTTTCCCTTAAGACTAAAAAGTTAATTACAATTCCGTACAACACTTATAATAATCAACACTCAGTAAATTAAATAATATAAAATCATGCGCTCATAGCACGAAATCTAAATAACACGACTATATAGTACCAAAAATCAATACACTCCTTTCGAAATATCGATAATTTCATACATCAATATTGTTAAAAATATTTTATTAATCTTTAAGTGTAATATTAAAAAGATATTTACAGTAAAATAATAAAGATTACTTTTATTTCCAGTAATTGGAATCTCGATTACAAAATATTTCTACGTTTAAACTAAATTTTGTAATATAAGTATATAAGATAAAACAAATCACAGTAACAAGGTAATGATCGACGACAAATATTAAAAATGTGATGATCTATAGCTCATGGGGGGCAGTTTGTGCGATACGATTTCGAATACGCTAACTTATAAAGGAAAAAAGCATTAACGATTCGTGACTACACGAAAACGAAATTTTTTATGTTTTATTTAAAACAAGTTATAACTTGATTAATTTAAGACAAATCGGAAGACGCGTAAAGTGTGATTTTGTTGTTTTATCAAATCACGTTACGTTCATTCACTTCACACTCACTTTTTTAAATTTTGACTTGTAACAAATATTGGATGTAATTTATTTTTGTTTTGTATATTATTTGTACACATTAAAGAAGGAAACGAATAATACAAGTTTACTGAGAATAAAAAGAAATTTTTATTTTACCAGATTTTATATAAAGTAAAAAATAAGACAAAAGTAGAAAGAAGCATAGAAATAGTTGTGTTGTATTCTTAGAAAGCATTCAAAAATGTAAAAATGTTTTTTTTTTAATATTGTTACAAGCCAAACGTACTCTTTCCAGGCCGACGCATTTACCATTTTTCGAGTTTATAAATATGATGACTCATAAAATATATATAGGAAAGATTTCCTAATTATGCAACCAAAAAATGCTTATTACAAGTGCGTACTTGGCGTTACATTATACAATGATGTTATATTAAAGATAAAGAAAGTTAATGAACAGTGTAATTGAGCTTAGTTGCACTTCTAGCACAAAAATATTGATAAGATATGTCACCGTATTGTTATGTTAAAAAAATTGTTGTCTAAATTATGAATTTCTAAATTATTAATTATCAAAACAAAATTCCAAATCATCAAAAATAATAAAAATAAACGATATGTAGTAATTTTATAGTTTAATTTTTACGAAAATTAACTACGACAAATTAATGTCGATTAGTAGCGAATTCAGATTAATCATGATGAACAGATTTCAAAATAAAAATGAATCACGTCGAATCTCTATAACTCAGCTTTATTGTTCAAGTTATCTTTTGCTTTTTCGTTAAAGGTATTTTTTTTTATTTATGCCCTGTTGCTTTCTGTCATATAACACTAATATATTTATTACAACTTGTTTTACACTTTGAAGCTATTTAAAATAGTCATTCAAATGTTGATTAGACGAAAAGTCGAATAAGATAACATCATCAGAGATCAACAGTAAAACTTATTATTATGACACTCATCTTACTGGCGTGCTCCATCTTAAACAATTTTTACATACCTTAATTTAAAAAATTACACTTCACCAGTGAAATTGATTTCGTATTTTATTTTTGATTAAAAAAATAAAAGATAAAAGAATAAGCAAGCAGAATAAAATAGCAGAAAAGCAGAAACTATTCAATGCGACAAAAGTATATTAATTTAACGTTATAACTATTTTTAGTCAAGGTTACAGTTATTCAACCAAAAAGATGTTGTTAGGTGAATCGTTCAATGCAAGATGGAGCCTTTTGACTAATTGGCCAGCTCAAAAAAAAAAAAACTAAATATGTCATACATATCATGTCGTCAGGAACGTTAGCTTATTAATTTGTATGTCAAAAATATCCATATTACTGCGTTTGAGATATAAAGAGATCCGTTAATTCAGCATGTATCTTAAAAATATAGAATATATCTTAAAAAATTTGCAAAAATTACATACACTATTTAAATTTTTATTGTTAACACAAATAATATTTATAAAAAATATAAATAAAATAATTTTCAATATGTTTCAGTAAAATTAATGACGTGAAAATTCTAAAAGAGTCTGAGCAAACTTATTTCGAAGATGTGACAAATACTTATTAATATAAGAGTTATTTCTGAAAGTATTATTTTCTTATCAGTTCAACACAATACCACTAATTCGTGTAAATAAAACTAAATTTATGTTCAAAGTACACGGATAATTATCACTAATTTTTATTGCTAACACACAATTATGGTTCTTAAAACATTCAAAAACGACTACGTCTGAATTAAGCTCTAATCTGGGGTTTTGTTGACAATCATTTCAATAAACGACGAAAACATGATACCGTCAAACTTTACATCTAGAAAATGAAGGAACTGTTCTCTTGTAATACTAAGCACAATTACTTAATATGTCAATTATTAAAATTTATTTGACTTTAAACAATTGCTTAAATATAGAATATGCATTCATCTAATATATTTACAAACCAAGTCTGCTCAGAGCCTATAAATTTTTAAAACGAAACTTTAATTTATTGAAACAATGCAGTCCTAAAAAGAAAAATATTTAAGGTCGTTTAATCAGAAACAAAGTTTTAGCTTTCCTTAAAATTGTCGTAATTTTCATTATACGTGCAAGTTTGGTTTTAAACGTCAATAGACGAGTGGACGATACGCATTAGGCCGCAGATACTTGCTAAACGTTTAATTTCAAATAAACGATATGTAATTACTGTCGTACAGACACTGAATATTTCGAAAACTAGATACAACTCAATTAATTTACCCAAAAAAAGTTAAGATGTAATCTTTTCACCGTCAAATTCGCGATTGATAACAATTTAACGGCTGAGGAAAATGCCTAAGAATAAAATGTTATTTGCTTTAATACTTCCGAGTTTAACTCTTAATGAATATTAACGTCGCCTCATATTAACACATTAATTACATTAAATGGAAAACATCTAATGGATCCACCAATTAAACAAACATCCTACTATTTGATAGTGATAAGAAGCAAAAACATTCAGTTGCATTTACTAAGCTACAATTGTATTCGGATATATATGGCAACATTTAACATTCACATCGAATTATTATATAACAGAGTTTGCGCCAAACATTTGGCATATAATCGTAATGAGCAATCGCTACATTTTGTAAGCTCAGCTGATAGGTGCCACGTTCAATACGAGTGTACCGTAGCAACCATGATCATTTATTTGTACAATTTGTAATCAACCGATACATCACGGTTGCACAAAAAGTTGTCCGTAGTAAGCGACTTGAGCGCAAACAACATTATCAGCTTTTTAATTAGGGTAAATTGATGTTTTGAGTGTTTATGACAACACTGTCAATTTTCTTTCATGCAGTATGTAAGTTGGACGAGATTAAGAGCATTCTCAGTTTCACGTTTGGAGATAATATTATAATAGTATTGAGAGGATACACATGATGATACTTATGAAGCAGGATAAAACTGTTATCTTAGTATTTAAGTCTTGAAGTTGATTCTAAGCATTTCTTTTAAAATTAACGATGCGTGTAAATATTTAGCTATAAATTGTAACTAAAATTAGTTTTGTCTTATAATATAAATTATTTAGATATAAATCTTAAAGTAATAAATGCGCGGATGAAAAGATAATTGTTTATTAACACTTTGCTGATGTTAGAATTATAAGATCATAATTTCAATATACATACAGGAAAATAGATCTTACTTTGCTCATTACTGTAATTTTTTTAGTTTTACAACAAAAAAAGTGCAAAACATTTACACAAATCAAAAAAGAATAGTTTCTTTTTACACCTAAAATATATCTCCAAATCATGAATATCAGAACGTCTGCTAGTCCGCATTCGCAATATCATTGTCTGTCTGTATAAAAATATCATCGACATGGATCGACGCCATGGTTTAAGTAATAAATTTTACTATACGTAAACGTATATGTAAGTCTCAAATATTTGTCATTGCGTAGATCCATATTTAGATAAAGCGATTTCTTTAACAAGTCGAAAGGCTGAAAACGTAACTTCATTCAGAATGTTCTAAGTAGCTTTTGCATTAATTACATGTGTTTAAAGATTACGAATAAGTGTAATTAGGTTCTCACCATTTCGACATGTAAGCTCAAAGGTCATCTTAAGGTGGCAAAGTCGCCGTCATTGCGCCTTAAAACCGAATATTTACAATATAAAATAATCTTTACGACATAATTTATGATTAACGAACATGCACTTATGACTAACACACTCCATCTAGGCCTTCAATCAACCTTGACTATCCCGATGAGTATTGCCAAATATTGCACATAAAGGTTGTAGAAAATATCGCTTTATAAAATCGACATGCCAGTCAGACCAATATACAGTTATTCTACAATTTGAAATTAATAACTATCATAAATAATTACAGTAATTTAAAACCAAACAAAAATTAAAAATGCATATAAGTCATAAGTTTTCATTTATATCACACCATTTCAAATTTAGGTTTTTTTTTTGTAAAATCATGACTTATTTTAATTGTTCGATTCATTTTAATGAAATGGTGTGTAAAAATATTCGAAATAAAATGGACTCCAATGTTAACATTGCTTGGTGTAAATAAGAACTGATCATCTGCTAATTATTTGTTATCTTTTATGATATAAAAACATATTATTATTTTATATGTATTACAAATTAAAAAGTGTATGATTTACTGGTTTATCCGAGCCATGAGCTATAATAAATTATGAGTTACTTTTTGTTCTACTATTTTATTTTTATTTTTATTGACAGGCATGGCATTGAATAACTATTGTTGATGTCATTGCATAAACTATTGTTTTGTACATATTGATATATTTTCAGACAATTAATTATATCCAAATATAAATGTAACATTTATAAATGACATTTAAGAAATAAATAATTTTACAAATATTAGCAGATAATTTATCTAAAATTTATTTTAAACATTCAAAATATCAAAAAATACAAACTTTGTGAAGCCCAGCTTCATAAATGTATTTTCAAAGAATAATTTATAACGCATCTGTCACAGACAAATCGTTTTATACACCGCGGCAATAGTTTAACCCACCCCCCTAATTTTTTCATATATTCTTATAATATATATATAAATTACGCGTCACGTTGTCTGCGATGGACTCCTCTACTTAACCGATTTTAATCAAATTTACATGTTATACGCTATCTTTTATTTTGATATATGTAATTATTATATTTATACTAAAGAAAAAGAAAACTATAAAACTAACCATAAGTAAATATATTACTAAAGCGCCAGCAATGTTTTCTTGGTTCTTTATGGTATATACATAGCTACATACCGACGCTGCATTGTCATTAGAGAGCAAGATAGTTTATTAGCGCGAGATAGATTTAATAGCGCGACAAAATATAACCCATTCTTCACATCCGCGCAAACGGCTCGGTGCACTGGACGTGTCAGTTCGTGTTTATACTTGTCATATGTACTATGCATCGTCTTGGACTGAAATTGATATAATAAAAAAAAATTGCATACAGAAAAGTATTCTAAGGTCAAAATAGCAAAAATAATGAATGAATAGAAATCATCGTGTTGTGCGATTTTTTTTAAAAGGTCACGATTACTATGTTTTTTACATAGTAATCGTGACCTTTTAAAAAAAGAGGTCTGGTCGACCAATGCACGAGAAGGGTCAATTCCGTAGAGTCATCCAATTCTGCGCTTACAGCCAAATCGCAGCAAAAGATAGTATTAATACCAATTTAAGAAATCTTCAACGTATTATACATGATTGTAAATATCTAAAAAGTGAGAAATTAGAAATAAAATCACCGTCATCGGATAAACATAAAAAAGTTAGATTATACTTTTTTCCAAAGATTATGTTCAATGTAAAAAAGTGGAGAGTAGTTATTGTTACTGATAAAAAAAAATAATTTTAGATGGGCCCTATAGTTTTAATTATTATTTTCACAATTTAAGAAAAGACAATTCTATACTGAGACATCCACAAGCTGGAGGTGGTAGTGTAATGATTTGGTCTAGTATTGGAAACTCGGGAAAAATAGATATCAAGTTCTGTATTGGAAAAATGAATATGTAGAGTTAAAACTATTTTGCTGAAAAAAATATTCAAAACTTTGAAGGGCCAGCTTAATCCCCTGACCTGAACATAATTGAAAATTGTTTGGGAGATTTATCACGAGCTGTCTGTCGCAGATAAAGACAATTTACTACAGTTGAAGAGCTGAAGAAAGTGATCATTAACTAGTGGCAGAGCATGAATCGAGACACAATCAGTTATATGACAGTTTACCAAATTGAATGATAAAGTGGTGGATGTACTAAAAATTAAAATCAATAATCGTTCTTGAATTGCTCTTAAATTTTTATATATGTTTAATTGTCTGGGTATTTTGGTCTCATCGTGAAATTCAACATCATCCGTATTTTGTTATTTTTTTTTTTTTTTAAGAAATAATGTATGTATGATGATGATGATTAACATTTTCCGCAACTCGACGTCTTCGTGCGCCTATTTTGCGTGAAAATAATGTATGTATATATGAGTGTAATTTTGTCTGTTATAGATATTGATTGATTATATTAATATCACTGTAATTCTTTATCTGATATCACAAAATAAGAGTGATGGGTAATACTATTGACGCAGACTGTATTTATATCATATACATTTTCAAAATTAAAAATTTATCTAAATAAATTCAAACGTTACAAAACAAACATTTACAATAAATTACTATTTGATTTATTTTATAAAATTGTACAAGTTTTGAAATAAACCTCAATACCATGCCAGTGTGATGTATATTGTGATAGAGCAGCTTTGACAATTAAATATTAAACATATTCGTTCTAGTTCACAATGATAATATGTTTAATGAGATTCCATATTATGAGGCACAAAGTAAAATATTAACGTTAACAAAATATATAATATGTTATGATAAGATTTACTTGTGCATCACAAAATGCACAAAATACACCTTAGAGTAACTTTAAGTTAATCATTGAGCTTTCCATTTATACAAATAAATAATATTACAAACTACATCAAGAATTAAAAAAGATGATAATTTTATTTAAAAATTATATACAATGATTACTTACAAATAGAACTGTACACTAATATTTAGAGTCCAATGTCCTTGTCATACGCTTTGAACGCGGTTTGTATCACCTCACTTCACAATGTTTATTGACAGTCAGAGCGAGAGAGGCCGACGTGGACGGAGCGGTCGACATTGCCGCGTCCGCGGACGTCTCCGAGCCCTCGGAGCCGGGCTCCTTCATAACGTACCCCGAACCTTGGGAGCTACGAGCTAGTTTTAATCGAATAGGTGTCACTTTATCTGTCCGTATTCTACGCATGGTCGAACCTGTTTCGGAGCTGAAAGGTGGATCGATAGCCAGTGGATCTGGTGCTGTTGGGTCGTAATCGAACGGATCCACAGGTGGCTCCGGTGCCGCGGCCGTCGCACCGGCTATCGGTCCGCCTTCCGATCCTTCCGCTTTTTTTTCTTCGTCTTTAGTACGTTTTATCTTTATGATTAACTTTGTAGCACTTTCACTTTCACTATTAACCACTTGAAGTTTTTCTTTCTCCGATTTCTTTTCTTTCTTCTTTTTACGTTTTTCGCTCTTATTGGGTTTGTGTTTACTCGTTTTCTCATCCTCTTCAAAATCAGCCATCACCATGCGCCGATACTTCATACTTTCTCGTCGCAAATCTTCTAAGCTCGGTTTAGGAATAGAAGCCTGTAGCCGTTTTTTCGGAGGCCGGAATTGAAATCCGGTAGGTTCATCGTTCACTTGCTGAACTATATTGGAGCCAATTTTTATTTTAAGCTTTGGAGCCACTGGTGATGTAGCATTTGATGGATTTTGTTTTGTAGAAACTCGCCCACGCCTCTTATGAGCTTGACTTGAACTGCTGGCAAAATTAGATAATTTCACGTCATCAGATGGATCAACATCATCATTCATACTCACTTCTAAATGTCGTAATTCCCGAGAGAGGCCACTGGTTATTTTTCGTTTTTTCTTTTCAACTGGGCTATCAGTTATTTTGTAATCTTCTCTTGTAGGTATACTAGTCATTGAAGCTACTGCTTTTGGTATTGTTATAACAGCACGACCTAATGGTTGAGGTGCTGCTGGTGGCGGCGCTATGCCCATAGTAGATGCATTAGTTGGATCGTCCATATTCATGTCTTGCGTCCAATATTGGCGCAATAACTCTTTTTTGCGCATTCGCCTCAGATTTGTCGATCCTGTCACCATAGTAGTCGTTGAATTGTTTGAAGTGTTTAAAGCACTTGTATTCGATTCGTGTGTAGGAGCCGGAGGTTGTGGGGCCACTGGTTGTACAGAACTTGCTGAATAATTAGCATCTAAAAATGGACCTTTAATTTTAACTTTCAGTTGATTTCTAGAGTCCGATAGTGATACTTTTGGTAATTGGGATGAAGCAGTTTCTTTAGCAGGTTCTATTATATCTTGGGTGGAACTAGCAGTTGGCGCCCCGGACTTCGGTTTACTAGCCATTAAAGCACTATGAAGTTGTTTTTCTACCTCTTCATCAATTTCTATTAGTTGTTGGTCAGCTGTACCACTTGCAAAAGCTAATAAATGACTGTGATAAGCATCACCTGTAGCTGGAGCAGGATTCTCAAAGGGGTTGTAGGTACGCATATCAACAGGTCCTGGTAAGACTGGATGTACTTGTGAGAATCCTGGGCCTCTTTCAGAGTTAGATTTGTTGGAAGGTGACTGAGGTTCTTCAATTGGTTCAGGCGTCGCCTTTTCCTCAGATTTGCATTCAGTCACTCTCTTATTAGCTGGTTCAGGACTTACTACACGAGGCGATTGTGAAGAATCTTTATAAGAATGTTCCGATTTTCTATCATCCTTTGTGTCTATAGATTTTCGTCGTTCTCTTAATGCTTTTAAATCAACTCCATCGTTGGCAATTTCCTCATTAAAATCATAAACAGTGCCTACTAATTTACTCTGAATTGAATTGCCCAAATAGTCCACTGATGCATAGCTACCACGACTTTTTGATCTCCCTCGTCCTCTTTGGTTTCTATTGCTCTTATTACTTGATCGTTTGCTGACCTTAGTAGCATCACCCTGTTTAGGCGAGATTCCAGGACTTTTACCTGGAGATTTTCCTGGGAATTTGGTAATACTTTTAGTTAGTTTTGGAGACGACTTTAAATCTTGCTGGCTTAAACTCATAATAGTTTCGCTACTATCATTAGACATTTTAGTTGGAGCTCTGGTATTACTCGAATCATTATATGAATCGATGCTGAGACTTGGACTAGAAGCGACATGTATAGACAGTTTATCACTACCAGTGACATCGATATCATCTCGTGGAGAGTCAAGCGGTTTTGGTGTAGGTGACGCAATCATTGCAGTAGTCAATGCAATATTCTGAGATGATGAAGTAAAAGCAGCACATATTGTAGAGAAAGCTGGTTTAGGTAAAGTTTGTAACAATGGAGTTGCAGTATATGGTAGCCCAGAGGTGTAAAGTCCAGGACCTGGCGATGGTAATGGTAACTGTGATGAAGCACACGCTCCGGTGGCAAACAGTGGTAAAGTACCCATAGTACTTAAAAATGGCGACGCATTCGGTGGATAGCTTGTATATTGGTTAAGGGGCATTGTTGGTTCCACTCGACAGGAATATGCAGGCATTGGTGGATAAGGATCAATTTCGGGTATCATGGGTCCTTGGCGAGATTCACAATTAATGTGTGACTTTATATCTGCTTTCTGAGAACATATGGAGCTTTCTGAATTTGTACTTGAAGCTGAAGATCTTCTAGTCGTTATCTTACTTTCCCTCCATTTTGAAGAATGACCAATATATGGAGACGATATTGTAGCACAATCTGAATGTATTACAGAATTATTATTATCATATGTTTGATTGTCTTGTGTCAAATCATGGTCATTACTGTGAACTGAATGATCCACTACCGATAAAGATTGCGAATCGTCACTCTGTTTTGACAATGATATTGTATCGCCAACTTCAGAAACAGAATTAATTGATTGGACAGTTGTAGGTTCCTTAAAATCTTCAGTATATGAAGCAATGTCATATTTAGATTCACTAGACTGATCTAGCTGAGAATCGGTCTGAGTCATGTTTATGTCTATCCATTTTTCATTTGTATTAATGGGTATAGTTTGGTCATCCTTACTCTCTGAAATAATATGTCTTATGGGCTCAATATTTTCTCCTGGTTCTGAAAAATGATTAGGAGTTTGAATATCTTTTGTTTGTCTTTTATTATGTAGATCTAATATGTTATCATCTTTTCCTGGCAATATTTCACATTCACTTTTTTCTTTGTTTGTATTAATAGGACCGTCATCGTCCTTCAAAGCTTTATCATTTATTGCTACTTCATCTTGTGAAACATTTTCAGTTGGTGCTTTTTTGTTTAATTGCATCCTGAGCCTATCAACCAAATTTAATGTTTCTTGTACACCTTGTTCTTTAGAGTCTTCTTGTAAAAATATTTCAGGATAAGACGTGAAAGGTTTCATCATCTCGTCGTGATTAAATCCATCATCAACCCCAAGCATGTCAAATTCGAATAACTCATTGTCTTTGGGCTGTGGAGAAAATACTGCTCTGTTAGGGAAAGGATTAACAGCAGATGGAATTTTTGCACTCTTTGATATTTCGACACCTTGGACATGGCTAGAATCTTGGGTAATAAATTTCTTTTCTGATTCAAGTACAGAACGTTTTCGAATTGTACGCACAATAGGATTTTCAACATCCATTGATTCAATAGTTCTTGCATCCATTGGGGTCTTTGGGGATTTAATCATTGTATTTTCATTTAAATTTGCTTGTATTTTTGCTATCATTTTAATACTACTCTTATCTGTGCAATCTGAGTCAAGTGATTTATCTTCTGTCATGTATTTCTCATGATCCCCAGGTTTTTCTACCGGAGGTGGATGCACATTTGGACTTGGTGCTTTTGGTAACCAATTTTTATCAGAATCAGGAAAGTCATTTATAATAGTTGGATGTTTCTTTTCTGTTATTTCCACTGGTGGTGGATTTTCAATTGTAACAATAGTCTTCTTAGCCGGAGAAAGGTGACATCGATCTTTAGTTTGTGAATCACGTCTACTTGAACGTCTTTCATTAATTTTCTGCTCACGTGTCTCTTTTGGGCTTTTCTCTTTGGCTTTGGGCGATAAAATTTCTTTACCTGGGGGATCTTTTATGCTCACTCTCCTACTAGTTACAACTTTGTGTTTTGACTCAGTACTTTTTCTTGGACTTGTTCTTTTTAGAAGAACCGTTTCGCTATCATTATGTTTTATTGCATCTTCTTTTTTGTCTTCAACTGATAGACTAGACCTTTTTGTTTTTGTTGTTTTTAAATCAGATTTTGTTTCAGTTGGTAAGACCACAGCTTCTTTTTTTATCTCCTCGTCCGTTTTCCGCTTCGGAGTTGTAAATTCAATGGGCTGGCTGCCCTCTTTGGAAATCTTATTGTATGTAGAGGTATGTCCTGTGAAGTCTTTAGATGGTTTTCTCTCTCGGGCATTAGACTTATTAGGCATATTTCCGCTTGTAGTAGTGCTTCGGGTCCGAGCACGTGTGGCAGCACGCGTATCATTGGGTCTACTCGATTTCTCTCCTTCAATAGGCGGTGATGATACCCCACACTCGGATTCCCGTTCGGAAGTTTTAAGCTTCTTGTCTGGGGCCTTGCGTGGGGACGCATCAATTGAGACACTCTTTTTCTTTCGACGTCTGCGGGGACGCTTGGGAGAGGGACTTCCAGAGCCTGAAAATCTTGATCCCTTAGAGCTGTCAGAATCACTCGAGGCACTAGTTGAAGACAATGGTCTTGACACCTTGTCAAGAAAGGGCAAGTCCACTGTAGGTCTAGAGCCAGGAGGTGAAAACATAGAGGGTTGCCTAGTAGCTGGCTTAATTTCACGTGCTTTCGCCGTTGGTTTCATACCAGGTTTTTCCTGTTCTTCTTCTGAACTTGATGAAGACGAATAGCTGCTACTACTTGTATTAGATGAAGAACTAGAACTCTCCTTTGTTGGAGATCTTAACCGTTTTGTATCTTCTTTTTTAGGCGAAAGTTTTGTTTCAACCTTGTCTGGATCCTTCTTTTTATCCATATCATTTGTTTCTGTTGGTGCAGTTTTAGTTCCAAGCCCACTCTTTATGTGTGCAGCTGCCTTTTTGGCTGCTTGTCTTTGTGGAACATATGATATAGGCTCTTTTTCCTGATCTTTAGAAGATTTTTTTCTCCCTGTTCTGTCCGAAATATCTTTAACTTCCTTTCCCTTTGATTTTACTTTAGGTTTCGATTTGGAATCATCTCCACTGACAGGTTTTTCAGTACTTGATTCCTCTTTTTTCACGGCTGTTGTAGAACGCATATTTTCAGAAGCTTTTTTAGCAGCTTGTCTTTGAGGTACAATTAAATCAGTAGGATTATCTTTTTGTTTAGCAAATTTAATATTCTCTTTATTTTTTGCTTCATCGTCTGATTCAGCTTTAATAGGCGGTTTTTTCTCTTTGTTTGAGGGTTTCCTTCCTCGTTTTTTAGGACCTGGTTTAGCTTCTGCAGATTTTTTCTTTTCAGACTGGGTTGGAATGAACTCTTTCATTGCGGCTTTAGTCCGGGGTAACGATTGTTGAGAATCATTTTCATTTGGAGATTTCATATTTTTAATTTTCTCTGCTTTTGTCTTTTCATTTTTAATTTTAGATTTATCGGACTTGTGCTCATCTTTGACACATGCTCCATCACTACTGTCCGAATAAATATCCACTGGAAATTTACTATTTCTCGTAGCTCTGATAGGAATTAAGTCATCACTATCGGTACCAGACTGATCTATTTTTCCGGCAGCCATTTCTTTTTCCATTTGTTGAAGAGTCTTGCTGCGTGACCGATCTTTTTTCATTGTCAACATTCTAGATTTTATATTGTCATCTTCACTGCTGCTTTCAATGACTGCCTTTGACTGTGGCATTTTCCTCTTCTTCCTTTCTGGTTTTTTAGGGGATTTCTTTCCTTTTGCTTTTGGAGATATTTTTTTCTTTGGAGACGTAGCCGGCTTTTTTACATCTTCATCAGTACTTGAACCAATGGCTCGACCACGATATTTTGTATTTCGACTAACCTCAGAACCACTTTCTTCACTTGATAGCCCACTATACATACTTCCACTTCGTCGAGATCCATTCACATAATGTTTTTTGTAAGGATTTGTTGACTTAGAACCACGAACAAGACCATTTCTGTCTTTTTTCTTATCATCGCTTGAATCTTGTGGTGCTATTCGAGCAAGAAGATTATCAAAATCATTTTTATGATCAGGGGCATTTGCATGAGAATATAATCTGTCATATATTGATGGACCATGGTTGGCCTCTATAATAGCCGCTAAATCTGGCCCCGAAATTGTCGAATCTGTAGCTGATAGCACTGCTACTTGTTTGTGAAATGTCTGTTCCCTCATGCGGAAGAAAGAACGCGAAAGCTTTTCTCTACGGCTAACCATATAACATAGATTTCGAACTCTTTCTAAATCTTGTCTCAGTTGTACAAACATTTTCATTTTATCTAGGTCTGCTTGTTCCTGCCTATGAGTAAGAAGTTCATTATCATCTGATTTAGGGGGAAGTAAAGGACGATTATGTCCTGCTCGTCTTTTTAATTTCCAGTAGTTGTAAATGTAGTTAATAGCGTCTTGGTCAACATCTAAGAGATGCGTACTAATATCTTTTACACTAACATGGCGATCAAACTCTCCCTCTATTTCCTGAAGACGTGCAGCACGGGCTTGGGTTTTTTCTTCAGAAGTCATATCTTTTCTACGCTTCCTTTTCACTTCTTCTTCCTCAGAACCAGAACCAGGACACTTTTCTTTTTTTGAATTGACACTATGCTTTTGACAATACGAACGCAATTTAACACCATCATCAGCGTTTTCATCTTCTATTATTGCACGCATTTCAAGTCCATGTTTAAATGCACAGGTGACGTGGTAGGCCGTTTTACAAGTCTTTACAGAACATTGAATACACGCTCCTTTTCGCTCACGGCACAGGACACAAACTAACGACCAGCGTGAAGCTGGTATAGAGGTTATTTTAGTAATGGGTTCCATTTTTTCAGCGCATCCGATGGAAACTTCAGGAATCCAAAGAACACAACTAACATGGGCCCATTTATGGCCCGATGGTGTACACTTCATTGCCCCACCAAGATTAGGGCACAAAACACAAGTTGGTCTAATACCAGCACCACAAGGACGACATAGCCATTGACCTGAAATAAAAATAAAAAAGCCGTTAAAAAGTAACTTTAAGCAATTATTATTTTTATTTTAAAGAACAACACCTACCATCTGGTATTACAGTGATTCCATAACAAGCTTGATGGACGCAAATGTTACATGAATCGCAGAAAACCATCTCGTTACCGTCTTCGGAATCTGGTGAACGACATACGTCACAAATTACGTTTTCGTCATATTCTATACCTAAACCTTCTTCAGATTTTATGATGGCCTGTATCTTGTCCCAAGTCCGAACCTGTAACAATATTTTTACGAATTAAGACTTCTTTATGGCTAACAATATAACATCATACCAAAAATCTAAATTTTACTTCATATAAAATTATTAATATATGAACAAAACATAATTGTGTGAACCCGAGGCGGCTCCAACGAAAGAGCGCTGGTGCAATGCACCATCGCGTAAATTACGTAGATAGTCTTAAATCTATATTTCTTTATAATACATACTATGATTACATTACACTCTATCTATTACTTACACCTACGCATACATTTGGCGTAAAGTTGTAACGTGTAGAGCACCAGCGATTGCGTGCCTATACAAAATTTCGAGGAATTCGTTTCCTTTAGTACGAATCCTAGCACTGTATTCCAAGAGTGCGAAAGAGAAACATCGACAAAACAAAAGATTTCGTATGAGAAATTAGCTTAATCTGTAGAGCCGCTCACCCGCTACTTTGCCAACGTCGTTCATGCTGACAGATATATACAAATAAACGTGTCGGCTCCAAAGTTATTTCCCAGTTTTTCTTTTAAATAAGTATTAAAAAATAGTTTGTGCGCGACATCTTGTGTTAAAAAAAGGAACAATACAGTGTATATTTTATTAAACAGTGTGAAGATAGACGGAATGGATTTTCTGTACAAATAAACTAAATGGTATACTCCAGTTTTTCGTTTATTTTTTTATGAAGACCTACAAAAAATGTCACGAGCCGCCTCTGGTATAAACTGTTTATTTTTTTAAGCATTAATTAAAATATTGTCTTTAAGCATATACTATTTTAAAATTAGCAGTGATAACAAAACATCTGGTCACTTGCATATTCTTTTGTTTACTTCATATTAGTTTAAACCATCGACTTGTTCTGCATGATACCTTTCGTGAACGCGTAAGAACGGCTATAATTTACAATGAAAAGCATTGTACGAGAAAAAGAATTCGTTTCCATGTGTTTAGTTGTATGCGACAGTTAGTAATAATAATACCTATTCACTTTATTTTTAGGTTTGAAAAAAAAATAGCATTGGAGGGCTATGTGGAAGTACGTTGCTAGAGCTCTTATAATTTAAAAATCTGACGCAAGCTTGGGGAGGCCTGTGTCCAGCAGTGGACTGCAATAGGCTGAGCTGATGATCTGATACTGCTGATGATTTTTTTGTCACGTAGAATGTAATCATCTACAACACCTACAGAACCCCCCATAAGGAACAAAGTTAGGAGTCGAACATATATATATATATATACGCTTCAGCCTGTAATATCCCACTACTGGGCATAGGCCTCTTTCCCCGTGTAGGAGAAGGATCAGAGCTTAATCCACCACGCTACTCCAATGCGGGTTGGCGGATATATTCCCTACTATGAGTAACGATCGCTATCAGGTGTACATGATAACAACCAGGACCGACGGCTTAACGTGCTCTCCGAGGCACGGTGAGGAGACCCACAAGGACTGCACAAACACCCAGACCACGGCAAACACCTGTATGGCCAATACAAACGTTTGTCATGTGTGGGCATCGAACCCGCAACCGCTAGCGCAACAGGTACAATCTATGGTGTAACCGTTGCACCATACGCATGTGTGTGTGTGTTTGTGTGTGCGTGTGTGTGTGCGTGTGTGTGTGCGTGTGTGCGTGTGCGTGTGTATTATTTTTGATGAGAGAACATGATGGTCAATCCTGGTTGTCAAGAGTTGTCCAAAGGGTTAATTACTTTACTATTTTTTCTTTTACATTTATATTCATTCAAAATTCTTTATACACTTGAATAATACGTTCATCATATTTTCAATTATTTTTCTAGAATCCTGATTTATTGCTTATAGACATTCATTGAGATTGTTTTTATAAATTACTTATAGTTGAATCCTAAAACGTAAACAATATAGAATTATGAAGTGAACTTGATGACACACAAATAAGTAATTAAAATTCGAAAAATACAGTTTATAAAGAGTATGAGAAAAGTGTTAACTAATGACAAAACTATTTTTACAAGGTCACCTAGTTTTTTTCTTTTTTATTTATTGATAAGGCAGTAACAGTTTACATATTAGACAGGAGTAACATGTTAATATTAATGTTCAAAGTAATTTTGCCAGTCCTAACAATAGCACTGACCAAAATACTAAAAAGAAACAAAAATGTAACTGAAAGTTGAATAGTTACAATTTAAATATAAAGAATTAGCCGAAGCACAAAACATTAAGAAAACGAAACTAAATAAAAAAGTCTCTTTGACGAACTATAATATCTGGACTATTTCAGGTTGCCTTCAGTAAAAGATGTGGATGGGCTTCCCAATTTATTTATTTGTTCAGTAGATGTTATCTTCAACCTAAACTTGACCCAGATTTCAAATGTTGAATATGGTGCTGCAGAATACCTTAATGTTTCATTAACTTGTTATGTTTCTTTGAGACTTGTCAATTTAATCACATCTCTGATTTTAATTTCTTCTTTATGTTGATGTTGTGTTTTCAGCGGTTCTTATAAAAACGAATGCGAGTTGCATCAGAGGTCGTGGTCTATAATTAGGCTAGCAAACTTTTTTTTGTTATTCAAAGTGGAATGAAAATGATTGATTATTATCATTACTTTATTTTAAATAAACATATACTCATTTAACAAAAAAAAAGTATTCATTAACACTGTGTGACAAGTTATAAAAGTCAAAAAACATCATTTTACAGGAAAGCAAAGACAAAAGACAAAGACAAAGGCTTAGTAAAACTGGATCATCTTCATTTATAGAGTATTTTTTAATTTTTATAGACAGTTTAATTTTTATTTGTGGTAAATATATAATTTTAAAAGTAATTTACGAAAAACGGCTTAGTAAAACTGGAACATCTTCATTTATAGAGTATTTTTTAATTTTTATACACAGTTTAATTTTCTTTTTGGTAAATATATAATTTTAAAAGTAATTTACGAAAAAAACCTTTTAAGTTGTACCTTTTATTACATTTATTAACTTCTACAATTATGTGACCATGAGCACATTGCTACGCTTTTTTTTGGTTCTACCAACTAAGAAATCTTTGTGAGCTGATGCACAACTCTTTGCTGAAGATCATAACGTGACCAAATGCATAGTTATTATAAAGGACACACAAACATTCATTTATTTATATATATATATATATATATATATATATAGATCTATCTATGGCCTTTACATATACTCATATTGCAGATGTTTTAAGCGGTATAAATCCGTGTTGGTTACACACACAGGTTAAAGTTCCATCCATCCATCTATCCATCAGCATTTAGAAGTCCACTGCTGAACGTAGGCCTCTTCTAATGTTTGCCACTCCGTCCGGTCCTGTGCCCTCTGAATCCAGCGGCTTCCCATTGTTTTCTTTAGGTCGTCAAGTCCATATGGTTGGATATGTGCATTTCTTCAGCTTGTGCATCTTTTACCGAGATGTGGCTACCATTCGAGAATCTTTTTTTCCCATAGGTTGTCGGTTCTTCTAACAATATGGCCTGCCCATTGCCATTTTAGCTTGCAGATTTTAAGTGCTATGTCGGTGATCTTCGTTCGTCTACGGATTTCATAATTTCGGATTCTGTCGCGTAGAGAAATACCAAGCATAGCTCTCTCCATTGCTCGCTGAGCGACCTTGATTGCACCTATGGAAAAGGCTAACTTTAAAAGATCACGTATCAGCGCCGTAAGTCGTCACTGGCAACACACACTGCTCAAACACCTTTGACTTCAGGCACCAATACCCAATACCATTTTTTCCAATACCGTCAAGCTTGCAAACTTGTCTGTTCAACAATATGTCGCCTCAGACTTAGACACTTATGTACTCCTGTACTTCTCGCAAAGATCAAGATCAGGGACAACTTTCTTTGTGAATGTGGGATCGACGAAGGTACCCCAGAGCATATCTTTTTCTGTTGCCCAAGGAATCGTTCTTCTCTCGATGACCTATTTCCCCCGTCTATTCCACGTCCTCGTAATTTCAAATCTATTTTATCGTATGTACATACCACTTTTATTGATATTTTATGTTTATATATATCAACTAACTACATTAAATTGTAATGTGATGTCCATCTAATAAATTAACAAATTTGTGTTTGTGGTTGTTTTAGGTGATTCAACAGTGAAAGCCTGTCATTATTAACATCGTATAAATATTTAACAGTTGTTCTCTCATGACACCAATATTCTTAGCAGAGCATTTACCCTAAACATAAAACCATAGACTCACTCTGACATTGGCAAAACCGCACGGAAGCCATTATACAAGAAGAAGAGATGAGACTTCAGGCACTGAGGTATAGTGGACGAGAAGATACTTTGTAATTTCCCGAACGCTACCCAACCAAATTGGATTCTACGAGTTACCTCTCTCTCGTAGTTGGACTTACCCATACGGATCGGTTGTCCGAGGTAGATGTACTCATCAATAGCTTAGAGAGTAGCGCCGTCAACGACGACGGGTATGGGTGTGACATGGAGATTAGACATAATCTTCGTCTCTTCCATGTTCATCTTAGGACCCACCCGTTGTTAGGCGCTACAGAAGTCACCTAGTATAGTTCTGAGTTTCTCCAGGGACACCGCCAGGACCACTATATCGATGGCAAATCGAAGGTGTTTGAGGTGTTCGCCATTGATGTTTATACCTAACCCTGGGAGGGTTAGGTATAAACATCTCCATCTCCATCAGCTCTCATCAGCACTCCATCAGCTTAAACACGTCTTCCAGTGCAACGGTAAACAGTTTCGGGGTATAACATCACCGCGTCATTGTCATAATCCACATATGCAATAGATAGGTAAATTATACTTCTCGGTCTTTTATATAACTTGCCGCAGCATATGTATGTGGTCCATGTAGCCTTTTCGGAATCCGGCTAATTCAGGAAGCTGAAAGTTGTGTAGCCTGTGAGCAATGCTATTTAGTACTCTATAAAGGAGTAAGGACTCTCGAAAACAGCTCATAGACGTGGCTCTGAAGCGTGAGCGTGATGGGTCTATAGTTCTTTAATAAGGCTCTATCACCCTTCTTGAAGAACAAAACCAGCACGCTTCTGCTCCACGCCTCCGTGGTAGTTTCGTGACTGATGACGGTTAAAGTTATCTACACTTTTTAACTTGCATTTCAGTGTTAAATGTATATATTATAAAAAATACATCCGCCATCACTTTTCTTGTAAATATATTTAAATAACTGTTTAAAACTTTAATAGCTAGCTACAGGTCTCGTAGTATACTAATAACTATATATGACTTAAATTTTTTCGACACATTTACTGATCATCACAAAATCTCGAAGACTTCTAAAGTTTGCCACAATCTCACAAGTTAACGATTTACAATGGACAGGTTTAAATTGGCTATTACATAAAATAACTGATCACAGCCAAAAGTTTTTTTTTTTTCACGGATATATGTAAAGTAAAATCTGCAGTACATCTATTTTTTTATGGTTAATTTTCATGTGCATTTTATAATTTGTAATGAAAAATTTATGTCAATTTGTTTAATAATTTAATAAAATTCATACGCCATTTTATATTTGTGGTTAAGTACTAGCTGATCCAATCAAATAATCTTATTTCTTACTAGCATCCCGCCCCGGCTCCGACGGGTATTTAATAAAAATTTCTAAATATTTTTTCCCTTTATTTTGTAGAAATATAATATACCCCATGTCACCCGCGGTTAGTGTAGCTTCCCAACAGTAAAAGAATTTTTCAAATCGGTTCAGCAGTTTCGGAGCCTATCCAATGCAAACAAACAAACAATCAAATCTTTCCTCTTTATAATATTAGTATAGATATCATAAATACATCAAAACTATATTTATTGTCAAGTGCTGCGGTTGCCGCATTTACGTGTCAATATGATGGACGTACCGAGTTGAACAGAAGTACACAGAACGCTACGGAAACGTCAGTTAACCACGAATATCTCAAAAATGACATCGGGAACAGTATATTTTTTTTTTTTGTGAAAAAATGAAAAAATGTATGATGTTTGTGAAAATCATTTTTTTTGGCCGTGCATTGACTACGATACATATATACCTTTTTATTATTTTAGTTCGATTTTTTTCAGCTTCCGGTACAAATAAGTCTTTTTTTTTTCTCAAATATTTCCTAAAAATCATCGGCTAATTTTCTAATCGGCTTTTTTTCAATCAATGCAGCGTAATCAACTCTTACATAGTCCATATTTATGGAAAGTTAAACAAGTAGACAACATACGTAAAAAAAATGCACGTGTAACAAAACAACTCTACGCAATTAAACAGTAATGTTTACAATTTTTTAACAGATCAATTTGTTTGTCGTCGACCCCAGAAATGCTTTTAAGTGATTATTCTCTGCTGGACATGTTTATTCATCTTTCAAACTTTTGGTTCGCCAGTGGATATTCATATCTTTCTCAGTTTACAGTTCCCGCTCATAAATTATCAGAATGTCAATTTGATCTTGGAGCTACAATGATGTATCAACTTTTTGAACTACTGCTTCTAATTATGCATCCTGTATATATTTTCCTAATATATTAACAAGCTCCTAGTTATCAGATAATAAAATTTTCGATGGCTTAAGCTGTTAGTTACTTTGGTTATTCTGAAAACTTCACAATATTCTGATTTTCATATTTTTGTTTATTAAATAGGTATATATTAATTGGCTATTGTTTCAAAACTTTGAACAATAACCAATAAAAAAAAAATTAAATCGAAATGATCGAATGAAAATAACTTAAGAGAGGTAAACAAAGAGGCTTGTCAAATACAGTAAAGAGGCTGGTTTGCAAGTTTGTAGTTTGTCCTGCTGTTGCTAACAAATTACACTGTTGTAACAAATTACACCTTTGCTTAAAACAAAAAACTACATCAAACATTTTTGTCTTTGCTGCCACTTGTTGATTGATACTATAATCTATTTCTTTTCACACATATCTAAAAGTCTAGATGGATAAACCATCAAAAATAAAATATCAAGAATAACAGCTGTTATCTATATATTAATACATGAAGGAAAGACTTTGTACCCATTTTTATGAAAATTGCGCGGACGGAGTATGAAATTTCGTACACTTATAGTTTATACAGGGATAGAGTGCAGAATCCTAATATATTTTTTTTTAATTATGCATAAAAATGTATTAAATCAATAAAAAAAAAAACATTACACACACTACCATGTATTTGACACACACACACACATATTATACTTTTTTGTTGATTGTCAGTCTGTAGTCAAATTGAAAAATTTAAAAAAAGTTTCTTTATTTTCTTTATTTTTTGATTTTTTTAATTTAAATTTTTAATCATGGTCGAATTTTGATCACTGCGCGACCACTAGTTAATATTGCTGCAATGATAACAAGTAGCTTATCCAGTCAGTATAGAATAGAAACGTCAGCTCGTTGGCATGGTTACCCAGGCTTATTTTCTACTTCTTGATCCTTATTTTTGTTTCCCTTTAATTGGTGGCATGTTCAGGAATCTGTGGTTGTTTGAGTTTCTAATGCACTGGCTTATCTAGAGTCGCAAGTTTCGTTACATTAAAATGTGTTTTGATTTCATTAAATTATATTGACACTGGTAACACATCTCTTACCATAACAAAAGAACGAAAGAAGTTATACCAAGGTCAAATTTTGTTTATAGTCCTGATAATTGTAGTGAGATCTTAATGCTCAATATAACTTCAAATATCTTGTTAGTATGGTTTGGATAAACAATGGCTAAAAATATATGATACTTAACATTTAGAAATTATGTATTGATTAAAATTACTTGTTATAATTTTTGAAAAAAAAGACAGTTTTCACAAGTACACACACAAACAGTACTTAAATAAATCAACTCATAATGGGCAGGAATAGGGATATATGGGATTTGCTCCTTGTTTTTAAAAGAAAGATGAATAATAATAATAATAAAAGCTCTTTATTGTACACGAAGAGTGAGCAAAATTACTAAAATAAAAACAGGATATAAGTATAAAAGGCGGCCTTATCGCTAATGAGCGATCTCTTCCAGGCAACCTTTGGGCAGAGGAAATGGTATATATGTAGATGGTTTAGATGTACAGTTTTACCTTAACACATACAATATATTTAGACAAATAAATAATGTAAAAAATAAAAATAAAGTATATGTATGTACATGGCATATATAAATGGAAAGTTTTAATAGACATACATAGAGATATATCTAGTAAATGAATTAGTGTGATAAGATTCTAAGTGAGGACAGGACATAATATGTGACTAGATAGAAGAATTAAAATTGAAGGAAATAGTGTTTTACAGACTTCTTGAAAATTGGAAGGGATTCAACGCGTCTGATGGGCAAAGGTAGGGAGTTCCAAAGCCGAGCAGCTACGACAGTAAATGATTTAGTATAGAACGTAGTGGAGTGGGGAAGAAATTTAAGAAGTAAACTATCATCGGAACGAAGGCTTCACTAATGAGACTCACTGAGATACTTAAAACGTTCACATAGGTAAGAAGGAGTAGCAGCATTAAATAGTATGCAATATAAAAAATTAAGTATGTGAATATTCCGGTGAAGGAGAATTAGGAGCCACTTTATTATAAGCTATCCTTTTTTTACACTTCAAGATGTGTTGAAATGTGAAAAAAATTTTAGGTTTGCAAAGATTATAATGAAAGTATTTAAAAAGCAGTTTAAATTCTATCATAATACCCATTTTATAACCACTATTATTGATTATGAACATGGTGTGGTATCAGTTGGTGGTACAATTTCGGTTGGCTTTTTATTAGTGTTCGATCGAAAGTTAGGTTTCAGGCCGAAACCGAAACCAAATATTCGACCGTGGCTCCAGTTTCAGCCAAAACCGAAACTCACATGTTCGAGTATAAAATTCCTTAAAATATTGAAATTTTGTATTGGTATTTTGAAATGTATTTTGAATTGTATTTTAAAAAGTATTGGTATTTTGAAATCTTATTAATTAATACTTTGGTTTGTATTTGTACTTAGAAGAACCATCAATCTAAAGCGTTGCCACGAGTAATGAAGTAAGGTGAGCGTGCACGACAACTTCCGAAATCAGTTTCAGCTTCGGCAAAAGTTTCAACAATTTTGGCCAAAACCAAAACTTGATTTTTGGCCGAAACTCGGCCGAAACCGAAACTGAACTTTCGGTCAGACACTACTTTTTATTCATACTCTTGAATAAGCACTGCTGTCTCACTTTTTGGGTCATAGAGGGGTCCATGTACAGATTGAGAGAGCTGTTTAGTATTTAACTATCAACACTTACCTCCAGTTCTTCTATGACTTTTTCAAGCTGGTCCTCTGAGACCGATGGTGCTCCAGCACGCGCTCTTTCAGCATTCAGCAACTTCAGCCAGGCCATATCCGTTGCATCCAAGTCATAGCTGCATGCAGCCTCCGCTTGTGCTGGAGTTGTGCTCAGTAAATGTTTTTCTACCTGGTAATGCGCATCTCGCGTCAGATGAATATATTTGTCCTTAGGCCTGTAAAATGATCCATTTTATTATTCAGTACAAAAATTTCATTTTGAAATTATAAATAAAATTTGTTTAAAATTCAATCAACTTACAATTTAAATTCTTGAAAATTGGGCGGTGTCGGATTATGAATTATTTCAACTTTTGGAGCTGGTAACGAATCAGGATTAACAGGTACTTGTACCCCTCGTTCCCAGTCTTGTTTCCATGTATCAGTGATAACCCAGTACTCACTTGGAGTTAAAGGTTCCGAGTCAGGTAGCTTCATCGCACTGATGAGATCTTTTCTGGAATTTTTATGTAAACAATTTTAAGTAACACCATTGTATAGCTTTTACTTTATGAAAGAATCTCTAGTCGTGTAATTGCATGAGTTGTACTGCAATATATTCAATACACCAATACAAAGAAATCAACAATTGTGTAATAACATTTTTTTAATTTAAGTTATTCTAAACTGTGTGAAAAACAAACAATATCAAATATTGTTACTGCATTGTACATTAACCTTACCGTACCTTATTAGCTTTACACACATCTTTTGTTACATATTACACTAAAGTTAACAAATTACTTAGTTTCAAAATTTTTACAAATACAATACAAAAGAGTTAAAAGGCACTTAGTTAATCTATTATAAAATATACACAGTAGACTCGTGATAGTTGAAACTGCTCTATAATTCCAAATAGTTCTTAGATAAATAACAAACTCTTGTTAAATCAAATATAATCAATGGTTTTGAGTAAACTTGACTAAACTTAATTCAAAAAATAAATGAATAAAATAATCCATAGTTAGCAATAATTCACAGTATTCCAATTTATTTTACCCACATACTCGACACATTCATACATAGAACGTTAAAACTTTTGCAGGCACACTCACAACCATAAACCATAGGTATGGTTACACCTCAACATTTCAAACTCTTAATTGTTAATTTAAAGTATTATAATGGGCAATTAACTTTCAAATTTTGAGCAAAGAGAGTCCACTGTATCTTTATATATATATATCAATAATATATTACAAATTTGTGAAAACTATAACTCACCATAAATTTTTCTGCTTAAGACTATTTTGTGAAAAGTGTTATCAATAGTAATATACGTCATATTATTATATATAATTTCATATTTATCGCAAACTTATTGTATTTTTACTGTAAATTAAAAAAGATAAACACTTTTCACTAAAACAATAATCAAATTATCGCAACAGCAAGTTTAAACATATTTGCCAATAAAATAATTATATAATTATAAGCAGTTGGTAGGTTGTACCTATCTTTATCAGTTTCAATCTGTTTTATTTACTGTCTATAAATTAATGTGTCTAATAAATGTTGTTTTGTAAACATAATTTATATTACAAATTACTATCACTTATAAATATTTGTTAATTAAGATTGATTCATTTCACTTAATCAATGACTAATTCAAAGCAATAAAAATACACTAATTATTTATAGATTAGAGGAAGAGGAGAAAGGATTTAAAAGGAGAATATTGATTCTACAAATTAACGCAGCTTATTTAAAATTTTTGGGTACTGCAATAAAAGCAACTACAATTAAGTTTTTAATTTTAGGTAGGTAAAAAAAATATATTAAATGAGTTTAAGAATAGGCAAGAAATTATCAACAGTTTTTTTTTTTATATTATAAAACATGAAAGATTAGAAATCATGTCTTCTGATTGTGATGAAACTGTCAACCAAGACTTTATCCTTGGAGTGTAACTAGTAATTATAAAACTTTTTACTAAGAGCAAAGCCACAATGCACAGCTGCTTTAAATATAGTATATGCATATTCGCCCTGCGATCAAAAATACAGTTATTTCCTAAATTACATACTAATAACAATTTTATAAACAAGTAAAATTAAACACAACACATTTAATAAATATAATGCTATTGCATCGCAAGTTTAGCTTCATATTCAGCTATTTTATTTTAGTATAATGATCTATAATTATTGTTTAAATATATGTATGTTACAAATGTCTGTGCAGATGCTTATTCTATTTACGCAAAGGCTATAGTCGCATTAGCATTTATTAAAATTCCATTACACATCTTCTTACACTCCCTAAACAAGATAAAGTGCACAAACCTGAATAGTTCAGCAGGTGCCTCAGAGGCACTTCTATTATATATAGATGACATCTTGAGGTCACTGACAGGCCGAAGCTGCCAAAGTGCATCTTCGGGATCTGCACGTCGACGCTTGGATGCGCCTGCCTCGTCGCCACGCATCCCAGTCGCCCGCTTTGTGCCTCGCAACGACATCTTGTTTAGTTTATTCACAACCTACATGTTCACGTACCCTTCACTGCTTTACACTTAGAACGTGGTAGCAACATTGTGTAGAATGTCACATTATTCACATGATGACATTTCAGTTTGCAACCACAAAATAAGTACAACCTGAAATGAAAAATAACTAGCTTGCATTCAAACAAGTATTGGTAAGCTGTCCACTTATCAACGAACAAAAAAAAATCGCAATATAAATAGTAAAAATATGTATTGGTTACTACTAACATGATACGAAAATAAGTACTTTAGTTAATAAATATGCTATAGAATAGAGTTAAAACCTTTATTTGTATTATTAAGTTTAGGTAAAAATGCACTTTGACGTACAGAATCAAATATGTCAACTCGGTACTTAGCATCGATTAAAACGCGATCTGATAATTATTAATTATGAAATGATTATAATATTCATTGATACTCATATAAATACCTAATTATACAAAAAATCGTTGTTTTTTTCAATATAAAACTCAATAAATAACAATCTCGTTTGACGTTTTACTATTCCATGAGTAAAATATATGGCGGGCCTGCCGATTGCTCTGAGGGTCCGAAAACTGAGATAGGTAGATTAGTTAATTCATCCACGTTTTACTTATATGTATATCTTTTACTGTCATTAAAATTTCAGTCACATAACACTATAACACTTCCAACAATTACATTTTGCAATATGTACCGTAAATATTTATCAGACGAAATAGTCTTCCATTAGACTACATAACAAAATTGACAACATAGATAGCAGCACTGTTTTGTTGCCAGATTGACGTGAGTCCTACGCATCATTTTATTCGTCTACATATCGACATGAATATATATAGAATGTATAGCAATGAAAAAGTCGATTAGATACTCATTAAGTTTGGGACTAATTAAACACAATTAATAATACACTTTAACATACATTTTCTGTAAAAGTCATTTGGCGCCATTGATCCGAAAACCACTCTGGTCACGTGACTATATACGAATCACCAACGCAAGCCAAGTAAAATGGCCAAAACGCACATCGAGTTCATATAATGTCATTGGTTTTAAAATGGACTCGTCGCACGACATAAACATTGAGATAAGATTTTTAATAAATTAATCCTTGGTATACACTGAACACAAACACATATTCAATAAACACTCAATTTGTCACAAAGTAGCACAAATCATCGAGATAATACAACATGTACCCGAAGTGAGAGATATCAATAAGAAACTTCAGTTATTGACCACCAGTTGGCGCTTCAAAAAAAAAAAAATATAAATGTTGCTAGCTTGAAATATATTTAATGATTTTTTGAACCTTATTATTATTATTGAACATGTACATTTAAAAAAAAATATTTAATAACTTTGGTAATGAGCATTGAATATACTAACAATTTTAAATTTTATATTTCAGCTTGATACAATTAATGATTACATTTTATAGCTTTGCGTATGTTCCGATAGGCAATGCGAGCACTGCACAGTGCTATCACTGTAGAAAAATTCGTTCTGTTATGGACTGCCAGTGTACTGTCGCAGTACCTCCAGCTTAATTACAAAATTATAAAGTTCTGTAATTAGTTTAGATTAATAGACGACGCGTTGGCGCAGCGGTAACAGGTCACACTGTTACGCTGGCGGTCGTGGGTTCGATCCCCGCTCGCGACAGATAATTGTATTGGCCATATAGATGTTTGTCGTGGTCCGAAACACCAATACAGGAGAAAATCCTACTGGGGGGTGTTGAGTGTGAAGCGTTTATTTATTTATTTATTTAATAAATAAAATAGCAGAAGAATTGTAAAAAATAACCATATTACACTATGCTAAAAATGTTCAATACGAGTTGAAAGTTACGCAGGAAATTTTTGATTGTGTAAAAGAAAAAACGTAAATTTGTCATCGTATATTTTACAGGTAAATTTTACCCTACACATCTGTACATTAACTTACACGAAATACACAAAGTTAATATAATTTGAGCAATGAAAAACATTCTTTTTTAGGAAAAACTACTTAGTTTTATTATATTATGAATTCAATTTACAATTACTATTATTTAAAATATTTTATATTTGATAGTACTCCAACAACAGTTTTTTTAATCAGCTGTAAAACTGTTTAATACACTTATTTGAAATTAGAATGCTGCGTCAAAAAAATGCGGCTGACAGTATACGGAATTGCGTTCCGTTTTAAATACTAACAAGTATAACTGGATATATAGGAATGGCGGAGTATACTGTAAGTATACTAAATTGACGTCACACTGTAAAGTGGTCGCAGTGCATATCGGAACATATCCTTTGTAGAAACATCTGGAAATCAGGGTTGGCATGATTAATTATCAAATTGTTTTAAAACACGTCGTCACGGCGTCGGCCGTCAAAAGAAAGTAATTCACTGGATTAGTGGGTATTCCCCGCTCTCTCTCTCTCTTTCTACCTACATACATAGAAGGTGTATGTAAATAAAGTGTTTTGTATTGATTAATAATAATTAATTGATATATTAATTATAATTTTTAATAATTAGATTAGAGGTGTCTGATACGCAACAAAAAGTAAATATTTATCGTTTTGTTAATTAATTTTTAATAATGTGAATTAGGAAATAGTTTACAAATGGATTATTGTTCGGGTAAAAAATAAAAAGTAAAAAAAAACACTAGTTTATCAAACATTTTGAACTGTTTGTTTTATAAAATATAAAAGACTTTTTTCCAACCCTGCTGAAAATATTATATAAAAGATGGATGTTTTAAATAACGTAATCAAAAATAAAAAATATAAACTAGTGTGCTTTAGACCACACGACTAAAGTAAAACAACTTTTTTAGCTCCATGTAACTTATACTTCCCTCTCAACTTCCGTTCGCTTCGCTCGTTCACACTTTTCGTAACGCCCTCATCACCAATCATCAACTTACTCCTAAAGTGAAGCGTGCTTAAAAAGGTTTAACTTCATTAACTTGCTTCTATTGTTTAGTAATCTCTGTTTAGCCATACTTTCTTCGTTTTGTTAAAGGTTTTACACAAAATTGTCTCTAAAGTTGTGAAATGTGTAATACTATAATTGTTTCAACTTATTGACACCATTTATATAATACCATTCACCAATGTTCTATTATCTCGTAGCTCATTTGGCTCGCACTACATCAATACTGGATCAATATAGGATATATTTGTGTGTCACCACATAATTGCTTACATTCTGATCAGTTTTTAAATGGTAAATTGGTATGAATTTTTTATGTGTTTATGTTCTTCTTTCATATTATCGAGCGAAGAAAACTAAACGCAGAGCAAGGGCTTCACTCGTGTGTCTCATTAAAACCAAGAATAATCTAAAGTATTAAAGTACTATAATAATACACAGTGTAAGTTCAATTGCAGCGAAACTATTAATGATATCTAGATATTTTTTCGTTAATACATAGTTCCAGATACTCCTCCATCAATTTGTAATGGAAGACTAAGTGACGAGAATGAAAAAATCAGTTGTCTGGATTTATTTTTTAAGCTCAGGCAAGGTGTAGTCCAAGCGTATGTATCTTTTGTTCTAGGTAATTAGGTTTGTATATTAATGATTGTGAAATCAGTGTGAGTAGGAATATTTAAGAAATCAGGGAGTACAAGATGATTGTTTATTAGGGTTTTAAAAAGTAATAATTCTATATCTTATATATAAAATACTCGTGTCACAATGTTAGTTAGAATACTCCTCTGAAACGGATGGACTAATTTTTATGAAACTCTCTGTGCATATCGGGTAGTTCTGAGAATCGGCCAACATCTATTTTTCATACCCCTAAGGTATAAGGGGGGGTTATATTTTATAAATATATTAAAGGAGTCAAATCCTTATCTCAGAAATAAAACGTAGTTTGTAGGAATAAAACAGAATTATATTTCGACACAACCTTCTCACAGCTCGGTACAAAGTAAAGTGAGTCGACATCTTTGCTGTCAGTTGATTCCGACATTCGTTTGTTTGCAATGATTAGTCAATGTGACTAATCATTGCTTACAAAATATTTAAAAAAAAACTTAAGAATTATATATTAATTAAATTAACCTTACAGCTCGGCCATCCTTTGTAAGTGAGTCCTCTCACTTTTACGTGTAATAATCATATACCTTTTTAATTTAAATAATCCTTCGCAACACTTTATTTAACAAAATCACTCAAGAGAGCGAGAAACAGAAAAAAAAATTACACAAATAATAATAATATAAGTATGCATAGCAAAGAAAAAAAAGTAATAATAACAAAATAAAATACACTAATTAAATCTATACCTTAAATAAAATACCATAATTAATCATAGTACAATTCTCGTCTGAAGTTCATAATTTAAAATACAAATATTTATCTTTCTCTTATCACAAATCTCAATCTCAATCACAATCAAGTCTATATTTCTATTATCTTATTATCCTGCACAGTTTGTCACAATCTGCGGTCATCTGTGCGACACCATCATGGTGCCATTCTCAATCTGCACTGACCTCTGACAACTAGCTGTGCTTACAATAATAAAAAAAAGATCATAATCTCGCAATCATCTGTGCGACATCGGACTCGATGCCATTCTCAATCTGCACTGATTGCTCATAAAGTCTAATTAATAAAGTAATTCTCAGCAGTAACACACACAATCTAACATCTCATCAAAAATAAGTATTAGAGTAAAAACTAATATAACGAATGAATACAAAATTAATTATTATGTTCACTCATCGGTTGCATCGGTATTGTTACCCTGTTCACTTTCAGTGTCACTGGAATAACCAGTAAAGTTCATCCAGGGATGAATTTTGTCTAAAGCGATAACATTTTCATATCTTTTATTCCCTTTTCTCGTTAAGGGGGTATCTTCAACTAAAAACCGATCATTTGGCAAAATTTTTAAAATTCTATAGGGCCCTTGAAATTTAGGGATCAGTTTTTTTGATTTTCCTATGTGATCTTTATCGATAACGGTTCTTTCAATCCTAACAAGGTCACCTACCTTATAACTAGTTTGTCTTTTTCTATGTTTGTTAAATTGCTTTTGAGCGTATTCTTGTTGTTTCTCTATTTTATTTTTAGTATCTGATCTCAACTGCATCAGATCATCGCCAGTAACCCGCTCGTATGTTTCATCAATCACGTCAACCAACAGGTTGTCTGAGGCACTAACTAATTTACACCCAAATAATAACTCAGAGGGACTTTTACCCGTGCTTTTATTGACCGTTGTATTAATTCCTAATTGTATATCACCGATGTATTCGTCCCATATGCTATCATTACCTCCATGACACTTTGTACTTAAGGCATCTGAGATAGTGCGGTTAAATCTTTCCACCTGCCCATTCGCTCTCGGGGTCGCTACGGCATTCAATATATGTTTAATTTTAGTTTTGTCCATAAAATCTTTGAATTTTGCACTAGTGAAGCAAGAACCGCGATATGTTATAAGGCGTGAAGGTAAGCCAAAAAAACTAAAGTGCTGTTTAAATACCTTCATCGCGGTTGTAGTTTTTGTATCCTTAACAGCAGTTATATTAATAAACTTGGTAAATGCATCTATAATAACTAACAAGTACATGTTTCCCCTTTTTGAACGAATGAACGGCCCTAAATGATCCGCGTGAATGGTATGGAAGGGTTTTTCTAATTTTGGTATTGGGTGAAGCATTCCTTCCTTAGGGCCACCTGGTGCCTTGTGATGCGCACATTCCAGACACGAAGTCACGTACTTTTTAGTAAATTTACGCATTTTAGGAAACCAAAATGCACCTTTTAATCGGCTTAGTGTTTTCTCGTAGCCGAAATGACCAACGTCGTCGTGGTTCATGCGCAGCACCTGCCACCTACAGCCCCTTGGAACCACCCATCTCAATCCCTCATCTAAAATTCGATATACGCGACTACCTTTTAACTGATAATTTTTACGAACGTCCGCAACAAATTTAGTACTATCATCTTCTAGTATGTCCTTTATACGCCTTATCTCACTATCATCATCCTGTACGGTGGCGATCCAATCGCATATATCTACATGTAAAACATCAATTACGTGTTCGGAAATTTCATCAGTAGGCTCAGCTACAGGACCACGACTCAAGGCATCTACATGGCTCATTCGGGAGCCCGGTCTGTACTCAATTTCACAGTCGTACTCCTGAAGTTGAACCCACCAGCGAGAAATTCGGGGTATGACGTCTCTTTTGGTTAAAGTGGTACGAAGCGCATTACAGTCCGTCACTATCTTGAACTTCAAACCCAACAAATAAACACGAAAACGGCTCAGAGAAGAAATAACCGCCAAAGTTTCTAACTCAAATGAGTGAAACTTCTGTTCATCCGCTGACGTTTTGCGACTATAATAAGCCACAGGTCTCAGCAAACCATCAACACCCCTTTGCATTAGAATTCCAGCTACCCCAATTTTAGAAGCATCGGTGTGCAATTCTGTTTCTAATTTTGGATCGTATAAGGCTAAAATAGGGCGCTCTATCAATTTTGTCTTTAAGACTTTGAAAGCTTCTTCTTCCCTCTCAGTCCACCTCCACTCAAATTTTAATCTCATTAGGTCTGTTAGAGGGCGGGCTAGGAGAGCAAAATCTTTAACAAACCTACGGAAGAAACTAGCGAGACCTATAAATCGCCTAACGTCGTGAACACTTTTTGGGGTTGGAAAGTTACTAATGGCCATGGTTTTGCGTGTACCTGGGCGAATACCATTACCACTAACGTGAAATCCTAAGAATTCTAGTTCGGTACAGAAAAAGTTACATTTTTTAAGTTTTAAGGTAAGTCCTGCATCATTCAAAATACTTAATACCTCTTCTAAGCGAGTAATACCTTCGTTGAACGACCGCGCCGGGATTAATACGTCATCCATATAAATGATGGTGTAATTGACTCTAGAAAGTATTTTATTCATCGCTCGTTGAAAAACCGAGGGTGCATTTGCCAATCCGAAGGGCATACGCTTAAATTGGTATTGCCCATCGGGTGTAACAAACGATGTCTTATCTTGTGAGTTTGCATCAACTGCGATCTGGTAATACCCAGAAGCGAGGTCTAAACTTATAAATAAAGAATTACCGGCTAATCGATCTAGCTGATCATCTATTAGGGGCATCGGGTAGTGTTCCTTTCGAGTTTTATTATTTAAGGCGCGATAATCGATGCAGAGTCTACTTTCACCAGTCTTTTTCTTTACTAAGAGAACCGGACTGGCGTAGGGTGAGTTAGACTCGCATACAATATCCGCTTCAACCATCTCTTTAACCATACTCCGAACCTGTTCACGTTCCGGAAACGATAGTCTATATGGCCTATAGACCACTGGTTGACTGTCATTCAGTTCGATTTCCATCTTGACTATGGTAGTAAGTCCTAAATCATTCAAATTATCCGAAAAACATGTTTCGTATTTCTTAAGTAACTCTTTTAATCGTTTAACTTCAGTATCACTTAACTGTTTACCATAGTGAAATGAACTAGCAGTATCGGCACTATCGAAATTTAATAGATTAACATTTAAGTAATTTTTAGTACAAACGACGCGAGTGATCAGTGCATTGTGTTTTAACGTAATTGGTCTTTTGGTAAAATTCTGTACCAGCAACGTACCCCTTCCGTTAACTAATTCGTACTCGCCAGGAAGCAAATAGAACTCGGACTGTGGTATACCGCGTAAAGAACCCCTTACGACTACTGCACCCGAATAATTATCACTAGAGAAAACTGGTAACGGAAACATTCCTAGTGACGGAACCGTGACGTCATTTAATAATCGTAAATGTAGCTTGGTTGAATTGTCACGTGAAAATATTAAGGAATCAGTAGTTTTTGTTATAATGATTCCAGTCTTTTCAGTAAAGCTGTGCCCAATTAAGATTGGGTACTTAATAACATTATCATCAACAATGTAAATCACGACGTCTTCTATAAGATCTTGAATATCAATGCTTACATTTGTGACGCCTAATGGTTGCACAATATTATTACCTATCCCCCTCATACATGGTAAGTTCTTATTTGACCAAGTAATACCCCTTTTAATAGCCTCACTATATTGGAGCAACGTACATTGACTACCTAGATCAATATAACCTTGAATTGTACCCCCGTTGATTTTAAGATTCAATAAATATTTAGAATCACTACGGTCATTTGTCACGATACGCATAACATCCTTGTCCTTACTTGTATCATTTTTATCTAAAGATCCTGTCGGTAATCTGGGGCAGTTTATAGTTAAGTGTCCCAGCCTATTGCAAACGTTACATTTTAATATCCTTTTTGTGCATTTAGTACTAAAGTGACCCGGTTCATTGCAGTTATAACAAATGACTGGCGATTTATTTTGTGATTTTGACATTCTAGACTCGTTAATGCTCGCTATGCTCTTTAAATTATTATTAGACATTATATTAGTAGAATTACGTTTTTCGTTATTTACCTTTAATCTGTCTAATTCGCGAGACTGTTGTTTTATTGATTGAAAGTATTTTAAAACTTGCTCTGGTTCTTGGCATTTCGCCGCTTTTGCACCTAGCCTTAAGGATCATCATCGATGCCATACAACAGACAATCAACAGCTCTTTTACCCTGTATTTCACAGCGGTTGAGTAAATTAATTTTTTCATAATAATAAAGTTCTAAAGATTCGTTAAACCTGACACGTTTTGAAAGCATTTCTGTTAATAATTCGGCATAGTCGTCACTGCTAGGAAAGGAATCTTTCAATTTTACCTTCCATTCCGACCACGAAAATGACATAGTGGGGAGTGCCTGATACCAGGTTTTAGCAACACCTGACAATTTTGGTAAGGCATAATGAATAATTTGGTCATCGCCCCAATTATAAAGACTCGCACATTCATCCACCTTATTAATCCACATGTGGATAGTTTGACCCTTAATCATGGGGTCAAACTCAGGTATTACATTACCCAACATGGGAAATTTGTTACCCTGCGGTCGATTATTAGTCAGAGCCTCTACCAAAGTACTCAGAAAAGTTTGTGTGTCACTACTGAGAAAATTAGAATTACTTACATGAATGGGAGGAGTTTTACAGTCATTTCTCGCTACCGACCTCGTTCTACTAGCACGCTTGTCGCACGTACTGCTGCCACGCCTCCTGCTGCTACGCGGTCTGCTACTGCGACTTCTACTGCGCTGCGCACTGCTGCTGCGTCTTCTGCGGCCATGTTGTGACCTTCCACTGGCGGTCTCCCGAAAATCACGTATATGTCTTCTGCTGCTAACACTCCTTCTTTTGCGATTACGACTTCGCCGAAGAGAATCTTCATTTTCGTCACAAGATCTTGAAGGGCTAACCGTCCGCTGTCGTCGACGCTTCCGTACGCTCGACACAGTTCTACTTCGGTTTCGGCGCCGCTTTTGCCGTATTTTCTTTAGAGTCGGTGTTCTTCGTCGAGGGCGACTTCTTATTTCACCTTCATTGTTGCTCGAGACGTTCATATTCGAAACGAAATTAATGAATACGAATTTTCAATTGAGGGTAGAAAGAAAAAAAAATAGCACTTGTGTAAGCTACTTTCTCTTAATCTGCGATATTTCTTCGAAATCGTGGGCGTCCTTGATATATCCCACTTCTGAGATAAAGGAGTCAAATCCTTATCTCAGAAATAAAACGTAGTTTGTAGGAATAAAACAGAATTATATTTCGACACAACCTTCTCACAGCTCGGTACAAAGTAAAGTGAGTCGACATCTTTGCTGTCAGTTGATTCCGACATTCGTTTGTTTGCAATGATTAGTCAATGTGACTAATCATTGCTTACAAAATATTTAAAAAAAAACTTAAGAATTATATATTAATTAAATTAACCTTACAATATGTATGGCAAAACAACGTTTGCGGGGTCAGTTAGTAATTCCATATAACTATTTATCTAATATTTAAAATTCTCGTGTCACAATGTTAAATACAATACTCCTCTGAAACGGTTTTACCGATTTTTATGAAATTTTGTGTGCATATCGTTTAGGTCTGAGAATCGGCTAACATCCATTTTTCATAGTGCTAAGTTATAAGGGGGAGGAGGATTAAGGGGGTTAATAACATATATACCAAAACAACGTTTGCGGGGTCATCTATCTATAATACCTATAATCTATCTATAATCTATCTATCTATAATATATATAAAAGCGAAAGATCACTCATCACGAAATCTCCGAAACTATAACACCTACAAACTTGAAATTTGGCAGTTAGGCTTCTTATAGGACATAGATATCCGCTAAGAACGGATTTTACGAAATTCAACCCCTAAGGGGGTAAAATGGGGGTTGGAAGTTTGTATGAAAGTCCTATATTTTTGAAGTAACAGACTTGAAATTTAAAATGTATGCTTTATAGATGGTAACAAGGTGTACAAATAATTTATCTTTAGAAATCAACTCCCTTTTGGGGTTAAAACGGGGGATGTTAGGTTGACTCACTCATCACGAAATCTCCGAAACTATAATACTTACAAACTTGAAATTTAGCAGGTAGGCTCCTTATAGGGCGTAAACTACTGCTAAGAATGGATTTTATAAAACTCGACCCTTAAGGGGGTA
Source organism: Melitaea cinxia (assembly GCF_905220565.1). NCBI lineage: Eukaryota > Metazoa > Arthropoda > Insecta > Lepidoptera > Nymphalidae > Melitaea > Melitaea cinxia. The sequence goes on along the minus strand of NC_059424.1, from coordinate 12,644,353 downwards.
AAACAGGGGTTGGAAGTTTCTATGAAAGTCCTATGTTTTTGAAGTAAGAGACTTGAAATTTAAAATGTATGCTCTATAGCTGGTGAGGAGGTGTCTAAATAATAATGTCTAATAATATAAGTCATAGTAATCTATATATATATATAAGAGAAAGGTCACTGACTCACTCATCACGAGAACTCAAAAACCGCTGGATGGTCTATCCATCCAGGTTGAACAAAGATAAAATTTGGCAGGGAGGTAGATCATAGTTAGCAGACGTCCGCTAAGAACGGATTTTACGATATTTCACCGTTATGGGGGTTTAATTGGGGTTGATAGTTTGTATGAAACATACAGGTTTATGGCAGGTACATGGTTTTTTTTTTTTTAATGTCACTAGGTCGGCAAACAATCGTACGGCTCACCTGATGGTAAGCGATTACCGTAGCTTATAGACACCTGCAACACCAGAAGCATCGCAAGCGCGTTGCCGACCCAATCCCCAATCCCCCCAGGAGCTCTGGTCACCTTACTCACCAACAGGAACACAATACTGCTTGAAAACAATATTATTTTGCTGTGATCTTCTGTAAGGTCGAGGTACTACCCCAGTCGGGCTGTTCCATATTTTGAGCAGGAAATTCCTGCTGTGCCCTACCTCAGTTAAGGTTTTATAACAAAAGGTTTTATAAAAATAACTATTAAATTATACTAAATTGTGCCTTTTAAAAGTTAATCAGTTTGATAAGCATTTCAAGTGACTGCAATAAAAATAATTTGCGTTAAACATCTTAATAGTAATGCATATCTTCATAACCACGCGGACGTAGTCGCGGGCAACAATTAGTGTATTATAAAACAAAGTCCCCAAAAGTGTGTGTGATCGATTCGCTCAAAATCCACTGAACGGTTTTTCATGCGGTTAAGAGAGAGGCTCCACCATTGGCAAGAGGAAGGTTTACGGAACGGCTAAGCCGATTTTGATGAGATTTTCACTGGAAGTTTGCCGGGAAAACTTTGTGACACACTAATTTCAACGCGGGCGAAGCCGCGGGCACTGTTAGTTTAGTATATATATATAATTCACGTTTTATATATAAAATTCTCGTGTCACAATGCTAGATATATACATACTCCTCTGAAAACGGAAACAACTGGACTGATTTTTATGAAATTTTGTATACATATCACATATCGAGTATATAGGTCTGAGAATCGGCAAACATCTATTTTCCATAACCCTATATTAATACTAAATTTATTACATATTCTGATTGTGTTAATTATTAGAAGCACAAATTTACTCTTACTTAAGCGCGTATATCTATATTAACTTGTCTAAAATACGAACATTTACTCTAAAGGGATCAACTCCTACACCTTTACCCTACATAGTTACATACATATATCGTATATATTTAGAGCTCATAATAACCTATGGCTAATGGCTCACCTGATGGTAAGCGATTACCGTAGTTTAAAGTCGCCTACAACACCAGAAGCATCGCAAGCTCGTTGTCTACCCTAATCCCAATCCTCCCAGGAGCTCTGGTCATCTTACTCATCACAGGATGTATTCCACAGTGGGTGAAAGCATTGTTATTTAGCTGTGATCTTCTGCATGGTCGAGGTACTTTACAAGTCGGGCTGCTCCAGATTTTGATTAGGATATTACCTGTTTTGTCCTACATCAGTAAACTTTATAAAATTTCCTTACCAGCAATTAATAAGTTAATCTTTGCAAGAACGTCCGAAACTATATTCATACCTACATAAAACAAAATTAAGCATCTTTTTCGATTTTTTTTTTTAGGGAACACAAATTGGATCACTTAATATACATTATACGTTTACGTCGAACTTAATATATATTATACGTTTATGTAATTTTACTATATTTTGTTTGTTTTTTTTTTTCCTTTTGAATAGAACATTTCCTCAGTAGACTAACATCTCAATGTTTATTGTACAATTCGAACAGATTAATTTTTATTTTATACCTTAGGGTGGTAAACAAGCTTTAGATCCGACCTTTTTTTAAGTGTATTGTATTATTATACTTATTCTTTATTGCACTCAACAATTCCACAAATTATGTTTACAAAGAAAATTGACAAGGACGCTTATCTCTATAAGAAATTTCTTCCAGTCAATCCAAGATGATATAAGTATAGTTAAATACCTTTTGTTAAGCCGTCACCATAGCCTAAGAACGCCTACACACCGTCAATACGAGTATAACAAAATTTAGCCTGAGGAGCTATGGCTACCTTACTCAACACAGAGCAAGTATTATTGGCATGTGATCTCCTGTAAGATTAGATACCTACAGTAGTACTTATGATCAATAATCGACTTCAATAGAGGAGGTTCTGACGGACGACGAGCTGTTCTGACGCGTCGTCGTTTTTTACGTCTTTGTTCGCTCAAAACTACATAAATTAAAAAAAAAAAAAACTGAAGTTTACAACTTATTTTGAAATATTTTTTGATGTTTAATTTAAAAATAAGTGGAAAAGAATATAAAAATTCCAAAAGGGGTTTAGGTCGAATAAATATCAATGAATAGTAAGCACGAAGTTGTGAATCTCAATTCACTCTCACACGTATACAGATTGGTCAATCACACAACTAAGGGCGACGCGCGCTCGTAGATTGCAATGTCTATAAACGTAATGCTCGATACACCAAACTAAGGCCTCTTTACGTCGGAAAATCATGTATTGTTAATGTCTTGTTATTCATGCTATTGAGTTTCCAAAAATTAAATAAATTAATCATAATATACTTTATTGTACATTTAAATAAAGAACAAAATTTACATTACAAGCAATTATAGTCACAAATTAATTAATAAATAAATATATATAAATATCTACACACTACACACACGGTCGTCTGTTCCTAAAGTAAGCAACTTAATGCTTGTGTTATAGGTTACAGCGAACTGGTAAAGCTATTTTTTTTTTTGCTAAACAGTTATAAATAATACATATATAAATAAATATTTATATTAGACGCAGACTCGGGGTGGGAATCGAACCCACAACCCTCGGACCAGAAAGCAGGGTCACTATAATATGCGCCAACGGGTATAGTCGTGTAACTACAACCTATAATATACTCTAACACCTGTGATACGCTGGGGCGGGTTGCTAGTTATTTATATATAAAAAACACCTATCAGAAGTTCTACTGTTGTAACTTCCAGTATGCTTTTGTTAACCCAGCACAAGGTGTGTATGTCAAACTAGCTTCTGCGCGCGACTTCGTCCGCGTGGAACAGAGGCGCGCGCAATACTTGATCATTATTTTGCTGCGATGTTATTTTAAAACTGCGATATCTCCTGAGATACTCATTAAAATCGAATTAAATAAAAGGCTATTTTGTTTTAAATTAAATACTTGTATCTAAGATTTTTATTTTTGTGTTACCCACATTAGGAAATTCTAAACATTTTTGAATATCATATCAAAAATTGACCGCTCCAGCGGGGTTCGAACCCGCGTCTCCGACGTACCGTGTCGGCGCTCTAGCCAATTAAGCTATGGAACGATACAAACCGTAATTTAAAAATTATCATATCGAAAATTTCGCTCGAGCGGGTGTATCGTTCCATAGCTTAATTGGCTAGAGCGCCGACACGGTACGTCGGAGACGCGGGTTCGAACCCCGCTGGAGCGGTCAATTTTTGATATGATAATCAAAAATGTTTAGAATTTCCTAATGTGGGTAACACAAAAATAAAAATCTTAGATATTAAAAATAGCACGGTGTCGTCTCCTGTCAAAGATTTTCATTGTAATATGAAACTTTGAATAGTTACGGGTTTCTGTAAAGAGCTCACTATAGACGGCGCCACGGTTCGCTTAAACCGTAATTTAAAAATTATCATATCGAAAATTTCGCTCGAGCGGGTGTATCGTTCCATAGCTTAATTGGCTAGAGCGCCGACACGGTACGTCGGAGACGCGGGTTCGAACCCCGCTGGAGCGGTCAATTTTTGATATGATATTCAAAAATGTTTAGAATTTCCTAATGTGGGTAACACAAAAATAAAAATCTTAGATATTAAAAATAGCACGGTGTCGTCTCCTGTCAAAGATTTTCATTGTAATATGAAACTTTGAATAGTTACGGGTTTCTGTAAAGAGCTCACTATAGACGGCGCCACGGTTCGCTTAAACCGTAATTTAAAAATTATCATATCGAAAATTTCGCTCGAGCGGGTGTATCGTTCCATAGCTTAATTGGCTAGAGCGCCGACACGGTACGTCGGAGACGCGGGTTCGAACCCCGCTGGAGCGGTCAATTTTTGATATGATATTCAAAAATGTTTAAATACTTGTAATGAATAACGTACTTAATTAGATAAGGATTAATATCATATTTATAAAAACATCTTCGCAAATAATGCATTATTTTAGAACGAACTTGGTTAGCATAAAAAAGGTTATAGTGAGCCAACCTTAAAAGATAGATATATGCTGTCGCGGACTTTTTTTAGAACTTTTAAAGAGGATCAATTCTGTTGTACATGATTTTTGCGAAACTTTAACTGTTTTCACAGCGCACGCAGCGGAAGCTCTCAAAAGGAAAAAAGAATCCCCGATTTTGAAACATTCTTTATTGGTGCTCCGCTCCTTTTGGTCTTAGCGTGATGATATATAGCCTATAATCTTCCTCGATAAATGAGCTATCTAACACTAAAAGAATTTTTCAAATTGGACCAGTAGTTTCCGAGATTAGCGTGTTCAAAGAAAGAAACAAACAAACAAACAAAAACTCTACAGCTTTATAATATTAGTATAGATGTTGTTCAAACAACTCAAACTTCTCAAACAACTCAAACCCCGTTAATGAGGTAAATAAAAAACGTGTCACTTTTATATTTAATTGTTTATTTATTTTAGTTACAATAAAGAATAGTCTGTAATAACAATTTTATATATTAGCATTTTTATAATATAATACATAGTATGTATTACCTATTAACATTTAATGAAATAATATGTAAATACCCCTACAATCAACCGCCTTTCCTTTTTTAACATGTTTTGTGTTAACAAAATATTGTGGATAAATCCTATTGTTTCTTGACAATATAGGTATACTAGCTGACCCCGCAAACGTAGTTTTACCATATATGTTATTAACCCCCTTAATCCCCCCCCCCCTTATAACTTAGGGGTACGAAAACTAGATGTTGGCCGATTCTCAGACCTACCCGATATGCACGCGAAATTTCATAAAAATCGGTACAGCCGTTTCGGAAGAATATTGTAACTAACATTGTGACACGAGAATTTTATTATATAACAAGATATATCATCGTAATATAAATCACTATAAAATAAAAATGTAATAACAGAAACATTCCAATGTTTATAATAATAAAGTTGTTAAATTTATGAACATAATTTAAAAATATACAAATTGCAATAATTTATGCTTATATTATCTGCCAGGCCTTCATACCTCATTTACTCCATTCCAATAAAATAGCCAATTGTAGGTCAGAATATCTAAAAATATTTCACTTGGAACATTAAATAAATACCCGTCCATATCTTTATTACAATGTTTACTATATTTTTCCTACGCGGTTTTTTAATTTTTAAAGTAACAGTAAAAATAAATACAAAATGTATATATTTTTTTAACGATTTGATTGACTAAGTTCTCATGCATTTGTCAACGAACTATCACAGCGCTTGTTGTGGCATAATCACTTAGTCGGATCGGTCAGACATCGGCTTCAATGTTTTTTTAGCCATGTAAATAAACTATTTAATTGATGTTGTTGTAATCAGGGTTAATGTTACATTACAGCAATCATATTTATGTGTTTCAAATTTAGCAATCCTCTATTTTAATGATATCATTATGTGGGATTATGAGGTATCAACCGCCGATCACCAACCCACCTGCCCAGCGTGGTGACTATGGGCAAAACACATGAGTTCACAACATTTTTGGCGCGAACTTGGGGAGGCCTATGTCCTGCAGTGGACTGTAATAGGCTGAAATGATGATGGGGTATCAAATTCATTAATTTGAAAATGCGGGTTCCTAAGCATCTAGATATTTCATAACAATTATTTTTTTTTTACTTTTTCAAAGGTTTAAGGGCAAAGTCAAGAATAATAATGATACAAAACTGCGGCAATGACATAATACGGCTTTATTTCTAAAGCGTTGGACCATTATATGATCCCAAAAGAAGAAACTAAATTTAATAATTGATGATTTTTTAATTGTGTTGACTATATGTTAAGAACCAAGAGTTCAAGTTGCTAGAATCAAATTTACATTTGATACATCACATCTTAAAAAAAAACCTGCCATTAGAAAAACATAAAAAGAAGGCGGGTAATTATAACTCTTAACTATCTTAATAATATATTAATATTCACAATGTATATTACATAATAAAATGTATAAAATGCTTTTACAAATATACTCTTATAAGTATTTATATGAATTTAGTAGTCATACCAGCTCTACGTACATTATTGTGATGATGGAAGTAAAATATACTTGCATTAGTTATCTCTTTATTTAAACTTCTAACTGGAAACTAAGGGTATGTTTATTGTAATCGTGATTTTGTAAAACTTAAGTACCTTTTATAGAAGCTTACAAATCCGACCAAATTGGAATACGAGAACATCTGGTGTTATAATGGATTTATTAGGAAATTGGTAATTTTAAATTGTGACGAGATTAAAATAAATATATACTCTTGAAAAAGTACATAGAAGTAAAATATAAATTATATTTAAAAAATGAGAATCTATATTCCGAAATAGTTATATAAATAAAAAGAGCCGAGCGAATTCGCTTACATATTTTACTGACAAAATAAAATGATTAAATAAATCGTGGTTTTTAATTAGGTATGTTTACTACATCTAAAACTCAGAACTGGCATTTTAGATTAAACAGACAACTAAAAACAAATTAAATTTAAAATAGATATTTAGATAACGTTACACTTAAATAAAAATAAAAAATGAAATTTTGTAGTGTTTTAAATAAAGAAAAAGGAGGGTCTTTAACTAAGTTTTATTAATTTTACATTATATATAAACATATAAAATGGAATGTTACTTATACTGTCACACATTAGGCTAAAAAAAATTGTAGGTAAAACTGTTATGAAATAATGCATATTTTTACATTAATAATAATGGAATGGAAATGATAGTGATAAATAGGAAAGTTATTTTTCAAATCTAATAAGAAACAAATTTATGGTATAGCACAAATACAGGTATAAAGTTATAAAAATATTTATAATATATTTTATCGAGACGATGGCATATTTTTTTTAAATATATTATTGTAGTTCGAAGTAAGAAGTTAAGAGAAATTTGTTGTAATTTTAGAAATAATAACGTATACACAAAATACTTTTATGTCCTGTTATTTTATTTTTTTTTTTTTTTTTTATTATGAATATTAAGTAAACTTGTTTATTTTCAACTGATTAATATCTGTTTCACGTTAACAATGTCTATGGTTTATTATCTTTAAAGTTAATTAGTTTTTCTTTTTTTATATTTCAGCATCAAAAATGCTCGTGCACCAAAACGAACGGATTGATTGATTTCATAAAAAGCGTGACGTATTGAATTGGGCGGATTTATTAAGTGATTTAGTATGTCCGAGGCTTATAAATGGGTTTCTCGAAATATACTTCTTTATCAGAAACAGGCAATACCTTTTATTGGATAACATATTCAGATATTTTCTTTTCTAGCGTTTTGTGAATTTTTGACTTTAGATTTTTTTTTATTCAGTTCACTCACTACTGATGTTTTATTTCTAAAAGTTTTTGTCACACCGACAAATAATTGATAGCATAAAATTTTAAACTTCATCGTAGTGTTAACTGTTTTTAAACGGTTTTATTTAGCTCACCCCGTTTGTTTTATTTTTTATTATTCTTGGGTCAAATTTAGTAATTCAAATTTTACCCTCTTCCTGTCAACCGATTAATCTGAAATTTTGTATACACTTTGGATTTTGGTGACAATACAATTATGTTTATTCATTATCATTATAAATTCAAGATGGCCGCCGCTACAAAATGGCGGATAACGTAGGTTTTATCAATCCCATCAATATGGGTATCAAATGAAAGGGCTCAACAAGCAGAATACAATATACTATAAAAAATTGAAATACAAGATGGCGGCCGCTACAAAATGGCGGATAACGTAGGTTTTATCGATCCCATCAATATGGGTATGAAATGAAAGTGCTCAACCAGTTTAATCAATGTACTATATAAAATTAAAATCCAAGATGGCGGCCTCTACAAAATGGCGGATAACTTAGGTTTTATCAATCCCATCAACATGGGTATCAAATGAAAGGTCTCAACAAGTAGAATACAATTTACTATGCAAAATTGAAATCTAAGCTGGCCGCCGCTACCAAATGTCTGATAACAATTTTTTATCAATCCCACCAATATGGGTATCAAATAAAAGGGCTTGACAAGAAGAATACAGTGCACTATACAACCTCAATATTTAAGATGGGCCTTGCAATAATGAAGCACTAAATGAATTAAACAGAATGCGAAATAAAAACTAAAAACTAGAAAATAAAAATAGGTAAAAAAACTTTTTAAGTTAAACGGTTTTATGTTAAACATACATTGCAATGTTTAAGATAAATGTACTAAAAACCAAAAAATAATAAAATAGATACAGTCGTGGGAATTATAAACATATGCATAGACTAGACTAAAATAAAACCGTGGGGCACGTCAATTGTCTACAATCGTTGATTAAAATGTTTGTTTTGTAATGTTACACTATAATTAGGCAGTTGTTCAACCGACAACGATGGACGTGTGATAAGTAGGGCTAGAATGTGGAAACAAGCTAGCAAGCTCGATTATAAGCGAGTTTTAGGGTTTCATAGTGGTGAGCGAGTAGTACTTTTATCATATGTTTTGTCGATTAAAGACAAACTACGAGCAGTGAAACGATTCCTCGCCAGCCAGCAGTGTGAATGTCCAACGATAAACTAGTTGAAACATCTCTTTTATTTACATGGAGTGTATAACTATTGGAATTTCCATGAGCAAGAAAATAGTAAGTAATTTCCTCACCGTCTGCGGGCCAACTGCCTATTTTAACGACGAATTAAACGATTCTTCTATCGCACATTAAGTCGATAATTTGTAGACAATTGACGTGCCCCACGGTTTTATTTTAGTCTAGTCTATGCATATGTTTATAATTCCCACGACTGTATCTATTTTATTATTTTTTGGTTTTTAGTACATTTATCTTAAACATTGCAATGTATGTTTAACATAAAACCGTTTAACTTAAAAAGTTTTTTTACCTATTTTTATTACAATTGAATTCTGTTTCCTGTGATGTGATTGATCTTATTTCAAATCGAGTGTACCCTTTTTGTGATTTTAACGGAAATATCATATACAATCAGAAAAATAATGATTTTTTTAGTCAAATTCAAATTCTTCTATCTATCTGCTATAGTAACGGAATTTTTTTTTTCCAAAATGATATGGTAACTGTTAAGAAAATCGTGGAAATCGATATTTGTCAAGTTGTACCCCTTTGTCAGTAATCAATCACTAATATTCAATATTATTTTTCGTACTTCGTGATTTAAATGCTGTTGTATTCAATTTCAGATTTAATTTTAAAATATTTTTCGTGATTACTTATTTATCTGGAGTACTAGAGTAATATCCATTTGGACGTAAAACTTTCGTAAACTGGTAAAATTCAGGTAAATTATGTGAATAGACGAGTGATAACAAAATATAATAAATCTAAAATGTTCGTCTTCTTTTGTTTTAGGAATATTGTGCTATGATCAGTGATTTAAATGCACAAGTAACATTAAGCACATAATTAAAACACTTAAATATGAAAAAAGGTACAAGTCAAAAGTTTTTATTTTCGCAAATTACTACCAATTTTCAGCCCATCATACGATTGTGTGGATCTCCCCTGAAACAGGTGGCTGAGTTCAAGTATCTCGGCCATATAGTTAACGAGCACCTCGTGGACGACGGTGATATAGAGAGGCGTTATAGCGAAGGCCGCTATCGGTCCGAGGCAATATATTGGCCCGCAGATTTGCTTGTAGTAATGAAGAGGTAAAATTATCGCTGTTTAGAGCATACTGCCAAAACTTTTACACGTGCAGTCTGTGGACGCACTATACGCAAAGGACCTTCAGAAGTCTTCGCGTGTAGTAACAACAATGTGCTGAGAGTGGTACTGGGAAAGCCATGTCACTGCACTGGCTCGTGTGGACGACTTCTATGCGATCTTCCGGAAATGTGTATCTTCTATTATGAGCCGGCTGGCGATAAGCACCAATACCCTTCTCGGCGAATTGGCGTGCCCACTCTGGAGGAGCTGGAATGGTGCACACACATATGCAAACAAGCGCGTGTGTATTTAGCCTTGGTTAGTTAATTAAGCTTTTGGTACCTTGTTCATAGGTTCATGTTATTTTTGATTTTATTTTTACTTTATTTATTTTTATTTTTTCTCATTGATTTTTTAAGTTTGGTTTGTTGTACTAACCCAATATGGACTTTAGTCTGAAATAATAATTGCTAAAAATTACTAAAATACTCTAGTTGAACTTAACCCTATAAAATGATGATTTCCAACTTGTATCACTTGTCACAGGAGTAGTTTCTGTACATTAATGATGGTATCAGCAACCTAAGCAAATCGATACATGTACACTGTACGTACAAACTTATGCTGGTTAACAATCCGACAAATTGCAATGGATAAATTATAAATTTACGCTTTATAATAACTTACGTAATATTCACATATGAATATTATACTAGTAGATTAGTGATTAGAAAACTAAATAAATTATATCTACATATAATTTTACTTTATAATTTTTAAAGTTTGATTAACATCGTATCATAAATAAGTCTAGAACGTATATATGTAACTATTATGTAATTATCGACTAAATATTTGGTATGGCTTTAAAACACTTTTGACTAATATATGTATATCATCAGCCTAATTTTCAGAGTTCATAACTCCAAGGAAAGGTCTAATTTTTTTTTTCCTTAATGATACTTTTGATGATCTTTTTTTCAGTTTTCATTTCAAAATTTCTTTCAAATTTTCAGCCTTCTGACCTAAAAACTTTCTTATTCTGATAATTAAACTGAAGTTAATTATCATTTATTTACACTAACTACAGTAAATGTGGATTTAGTGTACCTGTCCTAGAATTTACCATTCAAATTGAAGTATTATCTTGTTTTAAGGCCATCGGATGGATTGTCTCATATTCTACATTATATATAAAAGTAAAAAGAATTTTGAAATAATATGTTTAATATTTAAAAAAAAAAAAAACTAATATTTCGCTAAATCGACGCCGACGATTCGTTGAACATCTAAACACTACACGTAAGGTGGTCTATGACAACAAATTTAACATTCATAGTATTTGTGATTTTAATAATTTCTTTACAATAACAAAACATCATATCTTTCTAACTTGTGCGAAATTTACGTTTTTTATAAAAAACTATATATTTTTAATACAACACGAAAAGTAATAAAAAGTGATCTAAAGAAAGTAAAAAACAAAGATAGAATTGTTTTATAAATTCCTTATCAGCGAGTGTGAGGATAAAACATTAATTAATAAGACCATCATATTTGGGACGATCAACGGTACATGTAATAAATTTTTATGTCTTTGAAAAATCTTCTTTAATATTTTATTGTACGTTTAAATATACCAACAGTAGCTACATATATTTTACACGTGATTACTTTGGTTATATTATTTATCAACGATGAATACATTTATAAAAAGATGATAGTCTATTCAAGATTCATTTTGAAGTCGTTGTTAATTTGAAGTATAGATGTACTAAAATTGCATAGCTTATAAATTACTCAATATACCGTTCATCTTACTTGCGATATCTGTGAAAGAATCTATGGACATCTACAAAAATTTAACTTTTTTTCTTGTACAAAGTACGCGGTAAGCTTAGTACCTACGTAATACGTATTCAATGTACAATATGATAGAACGACAAACAACAACGACAAATTTAGAATATATAAATAGGTTTAAAGGTAATCAAATTCTATTTGAAATATAAAGTTGAGTTAAATAAAAAATAATAAAATATGTAGCAAAAAAAAAAAAAACAATTAGTTATACTGAGAACCAAGCGGATCTCAATTAAATTAGTAATTTATAAAAAAAGAAATATTTTTATTAAGTTTTTCTATCTAAATACCTCCGAAAGTTGCCACAAAAATGCAAGCAAAACTAATAAAAAGACAACTATTCATAGATTAACTTATTTATTAGCTCAGAGTGGAAACGCTCTTGCTAAACGAAGCTTATCCGGTTTTTGATCAATTGATTTCTTTCCTCTTTTTCATTGTAACCTACTTTGATTCACTCTTGAACATCGTAAGAGACATGAAAATACATATAAAATATTTGAACTAATCTCAGGTGAAAATTTATAAAAAGTATGAAATCTATTTGGCATTCGACAACATAAATCCCAAGTTCTAAATTTGAACGGTTTTATGCCTAAACCTAATTGACTTTTATAGTCTGTGGCAGATTTATAATCTAGATTATAAATATCGATTTTTGGTTTTCGAGGAGAAAATCAGTGAAAGCGTTGATGGGCGCGATGGATTGAAGAGACATAGAACCATTGGGTGGCCACGACAGATTGGGCCCGAAAACAACCGCTAGATTACCGCTGGTCATTTTGTTGAGGCAGCTCCTGTCTTGAACCTGTTAATCATATTTTTTACTAAAGTTTTAAGCAATCCATAATCCTATAAATGGTGACTGATGACTGGAAAAATAATCAATAAATTGTTTAAAAAAAATAAGACATTTAAATTCAGTGTTACCTTCCATAAAAATTGAAAGATGTATTTAAGAAGTTTGTAGTTGTCTAGTGGCAGCCGCTCCAGGATTAATATCTTCACTTGACGTGGTTTTTCTCTGTTCGGCCAAGCTGCAAACAAATTTATGTTTTAAGAATATTGACGATTTATTTTTCTTTATTGATACAATAAATACCCAAATCACACAATAAGGACCTACGTGCATCAATGAAGCTTATGGAAAATATAAACGTTAGATAAAATAAATTATTAATTAAGAAATCAAAACATTAGTTTCGTTACTATTTTTATTTCCAATTAAATTACTTTTTAAATAAAACAAAATCAATCCAACATAGGAATGAATAATTATGTTTGCTCGCAAACGAAGAAAAACCGAGTTCAATTACATCGACAAGTAAGATATATAATACAACGTAAGTAGACGAAAAATAATTGTGTTTGCTCGCAAACGAAAAAAAAACCGACTTCAATTACATCGACGAGTAATACAACGTAGATCGACGAAAAAATAGTCAAGTAACTGCGCGTTATCAAAGATTACTCAAAAAGTAGTTATCAGATCTCAATAAAATTTATATGTGACCACATGACAAACATCAGCTTTCGATTAAATATTATTAAAATCGGTACACCCAGTAAGAAGTTATTGCGGATTTCAAGAAGTTCCCTCGATTTCTCTGGGATCCCATTATCAGATCCTGGTTTCCTTATCATAGTACTAAACTAGGGATATTCTCTTTCCAACAAAAAAAGAATTATCAAAATCGGTACACACTGTAAAAAGTTATTGCGGATTTTCAAGAATTTCCATCAATTTCTCTGGGATCCCATCATCAGATCCAGGTTTCCTTATCATGATACCAAACTAGGGATATCTCCTTTCCAACAAAAAAGGAATTATCGAAATCGGTACATCCAGTAGAAAGTTATGCGGTATAATACAACGTAGGTCGTCGAAAAAAGCGTCAAGTAAAAACGCATTATTAGATATAGCTCAAAAAGTAGTTGTTAGATCTCAAATAAATTTAAATGGGACCAATTGGCACACACCACCTTTCGATTAAAACAAAATTTGTCGAAATCGGTCTACCCGGTCAAAAGTTCTGATGTAACATACATAAAAAAAAATACAGTCGAATTGAGAACCTCCTCCTTTTTTGGAAGTCGGTTAAAAATAACAAACGCACTAATCGTCACTACGATTTTCGAGGGTTTCCCTCGATTTCTCTGGGATTCCATCACCAGATTCTGGTTTCCTTGTCATGGTACCACCCTTGGGATATTTTCTTTCCAACAAAAAAGAATAATAAAAATCGGTTCATAAACTACGAAGTTATCGATATATACGAGTCACCTCCTCCTTTTTTGAAGTCGGCTAAAAATACAATTTTTATTTTGTAATGTGATGTCGCAAATTTTTGGACCCTTCCACACTCCGAACAATGTCAAACTTCATGGACCCCCTCCCTCTTAAGGTGTGACGTAATTTATGGATGGCCCCTAATACCGTACTAACGCTTAATTCAATAAATACTAAAAGTAACATACATATAATCACGCCTCTTTGCCGTAGGGGTAGGCAGAAACCACTTCTTTCCACTTGCTACGATCCTTACATACTCGTTTCACTTCGTCCACTTTCATTATTGATAACGTCTATTGTATTACTTAAACTGTTGTATTATCTATACAAATAAATCAAATTTGGAGTGTCTGTTTCATCTTCCTGCCCTTATCCCACTTATGTAGGGTCGGCACAACATGTTTTCCTCTTCCATTCCTCTCTATTATTCGTCACTTCAGCTCTTACTCCTTTCTTTCTCATATCCTCACTCACGCAATCCATCCATCGCTTTTTTGTTCTGCCGAGCGCTCTTTGTATTTGACATTCATCCCTAACATTCTTTTACCAATATAGTGTTCACCCCTCCTCATTACATGCCCATACCACGCTAACCTATTGCTCCTCATTTTCTCCGTCACGGGTGCTACTTTCAAACTTCCTGTTGGAGTGTCTGTGATATTAAAATAACCGCTTTTTACTAAATGCATATGGATGCATACACGGTACATATAACAAAAGAATATTTTTTACAATTTTAGTATCTGAAACGGCTGGACCGATTTTGGTGAGACTTTCACTGACAGATAGCTGATATAATAAGGAGTAACTTAAGCTACATTTATATAATTTTTTTTTTTTTAGCCACCTTCCAAAAAAGGAGGAGGTTCTCAATTCGACTGAATTTATTTTTTATGTATGTGACTTCAGAACTTTTGACTGGGTGGACCGATTTTGCCAAAAAATTTTGTAATCGAAAGGTAGTGTGTGTCAATTTGTCCCATTTAAATTTATTTGAGATCTGACACCTACTTTTCGAGTTATATCTAATAATGCGTTTTTACTTGTACCGATTTTGATAATTCTTTTTTTGTTGGAAAGGGGATAAGTACCCTAGTTTGATACCATGATAACGAAACCAAGATCTGATGATGAGATCCCAGAGAAATCGAGGGAAACTCTTGAAAATCCGCAATAACTTTTTACTGGGTGTACCGATTTTGATAATTCTTTTTTGTTGGAAAGAAGATATTCCTAGTTTAGTACCATAATAAGGAAACCAGGATCTGATGATGGGATTCTAGAGAAATCGAGGGTAACTCTTGAAAATCTGCAATAACTTTTTACTGGGTGTACCGATTTTGATAATTTTTAATTTAATCGAAAGCTGATGTTTATCATGTGGTCACATATACATTTTATCGAGATCTGATAACTACTTTTTGAGTAATCTTTGATAACGCGTAGTTACTTGACTATTTTTTCGTCGATCTACGTTGTATTACTCGTCGATGTAATTGAAGTCGGTTTTTTTTTTCGTTTGCGAGCAAACACAATTATGACTGATAATATTATTGTCTTCGTATACAGAAGAAAACTGAGCAGTAAACAAGTTTCAAATGTCCCTTTTATTTTCGGCTATCAAATCACCTAATATAATTGTGTTTGGATATGAAATATTTCTGTTGCGTATATTTTTATATGGGTCCAAAAATATTTAGGGTTTTTAGAAATGGCGTTCTCGACAGATTCCATGTAATTGTTATAGCACTGTTTAATTAATTTATCACAGTCTTTTTTAAGGTATTTAAATTTAATTCGAGAGGATATTTGTATTTATTTACTTTAATTCGGTATTTGTTTTTCCTTTTCAAGGCCGAAATTAGTTTAAAAGAGAACCATGTCGGATACAACGATTTTGATTTGTGTTTTTTGGGACGTGAAGTTCAATAATATTTGAAAGTATTTCAAGAAAAAGTTGAAGCACATCATTAACATTGCTAAAAGAGTCTCGGAATTCGTTTAACCAGTTTATATTATCAAGGGACTTATTATTATATCATAATCCACTTTGAAAAAATTGTATTTGTTCATTGACGCGTTTCGAGAGGTGGACGACTTATGAGAAGTTCTGATACTTACCTCAATATTTAAAGCAGGATGCAAAGACTCGATTTTACGAATGGGTGACGTGCATTCTTCGACCTTGATGCTGTTATCATTTTTATTATAAAGAACCAAGTCAAGAAATTTATTTTTATTATTTTTTATGTTAATCAATTGAAACAATGAATTGAGGTCCAAAAAATTTATAAACATGTTATTTAGAGCGCTATTATTGCTACTAATACAATTGATAGAATTCGACCAGATTAAATTAGGTAAATTAAAGTCACCAACCATTAAGACAGAACTGTTATAATTTCGAAAGGAAGGTATGTTACTGTTTACTTTGTTAACAAATGTCACGAGAAGTGACATATTTACGGGAGGTGGCAAATAGACAGTGCACACATGTAAAATCTGTCTACATCTGCTAACCCCCATCTGTATCGAGACCCATAGATCGCAATCGCTTTCCCAGTCCAGATGCCGACTTGACACGTATTTATCGGAAACCGCTCTAAGGACACCGCCAATTTTTTATGCGATGACAACACTAGTTTCGCGATCACGACGATAAATTAAATATCTGCCATCGAAAATTTCAGCATCAAACACATCACTATTCAGCCAGATTTCGATAAGCACTATTGTGTCAAAATTATTGTTCAATACACGGTTTCGCACATCTTGCATATCAGTGTTGATTCACCTAATATTTTGGTAATAGCAATTTAACACAGTGAATTTTAATACAAAGAGCGTAAAAAAAAAATCATCTTACAACAATCATGTAGTTATTTAAGACCTGTAAGTACTTCGGAATTCCTAATGTATATGTAATGAGATTTATCCGATTTGCGCATAAAAATTCTACCGTTCTTTACCCATACAAAACGATATCCAAGTTTTTTCGAACACAATATTGCTTCAGCGTGTAGTGCTTTAACAGCGGGCGTCAGGTGTTCGCATATGTACACTGGCTTCTTATCACCACTCGACAGATTACTCGTGTTCAATTTATCTAAGTTGGTTTTTGCTTTCTTATTGAATTCTGTGGATGCAGCAAGTAAAGTATCCCGAACACGTGGACTGCTTAACTTTACCAAAACAGACCTTGGGCGTGGGGAGTCCTTATTCAATTTAATTACTCAAGTACAGGATATTACATCTTTATTATCTATATCACATTTTATTACGGATGCTACTCGGCCCATCATAGCTACGAGGTCCTCATTCTTAAACTCCGGCACACACTGAACCTCGACATTACAGGCCCGCGACTGCAGTTCCATCAGCGACAATCGCGACTGCAGGTCACTCACGTCAGCTCGCAGGCTCTTATTTTCACGTTCCAGATTCATTACCGCCTCAGATTTAAGAGATAGCTCCTGCCTAACATCTTCGTATTTTTGTTCCAGGAATTCGATAGATGTATTTAGCTCCTGCCTAATATCTTCGTATTTTTGTTCCAGGAATTCGATAGATGTATTAATAGCCGTCATATTATTTATCAAAGCCTTCGAATACAATTTGGAGCTCCTCGCGTACAATATTGCGGGCTTCCTGCACCGAGACATTTGTTGCGATAGTATGGTCGATATTACTATAAGTCGTTTCATTACATCTGATAGTGACATTTTCATCACAGTCGGGAGTTGCTGTGTGCGCCGGGACGCCACCTATCGGCACAACGATGTCTTCTTTATTACGTCGTAGACAAACAGAACAAACCCACTTATTTCTATAGTCTTCGGTTACTCTTGTATATGGTATTTTTGACGTACTGATGGACGCATAATGGAACTTATTTTTACAAGTCTGACATTTAATAATCTCGGCTGAGTTTGACAGTCGTTGACAACATTGGAGTCTACCTTTCGGCATCATCTGTTCCGTATATTAGACTTTGTTAGTCTGACACAACAGTGGTTAAATAGGTTTGCGATTTCAAAACTAGAGTAGTATATTATACACTTTTGATATTCATCAAGACGATTTTTTATGATTTTACCTTTTTTAATCATCCAGAAATGCACACAAGTAATGTATATTTACATTATTTTCACATTAACCCATACTTTCTGTAAGGTAAAGCGATCACTAATAATGACATTAAAAATATAAGTCATAACAATATATCATAATTATAAGAATAATAAATGTAAATTAAATAACTCAAAACAGGACAAACTGGAATACTTATATATATTTTTAAATTAAAACAATGTTATATTTATCTTAATTTTTGTCCATTTTCATCAGAGGTTACATGTCAAGTAGCACGTATTTTGTAAGTGCGTAATTTGTATGTACATAAATGTCACTCGTGTATTTATTGTAAAAATTGTTACCCGTTATTATTTTCGAAAGAAAAATTTTTCGTCTTATTTTCTCACCAACAAACTCTTTTGCCCGTAATTCCTAAGGTTGGCTACAATAACAAAATGGTCTTAGCATTTAGCTCACTTTTTGAATATTCACTCATACGAGCAGAGGTACGGAGTAAACAAACGCAAGCACAATTAGCAAGACTTAGTATTATAAGTATAAAACGATACTCACTTTGAAACTTCAATATTTCGTCATGGAGATCGAAGGTCAACAGGGGCTCTTCAAGGTCTCGAAGGAAAGTTTTCAGAAGTACTGCAGCGTTGTGGGGATCGTTCCTAAAAGATATCGGCTCGCCCCTATTGCAGGCTCGCTGCAACTCTTTTATAACCGATATGTTAGCTGATCTTCGGAATAAACCCTCTGTTTCCAGCGCTAAAAATACACTTCCGATTAACTAATTAGCTTAATTAAGTCATTTTAGCATCGCATAATGCTTTAGAGACATCGAGTATTAAATTAAAACAACATTTATAATTAATAATAATAATAATAAATAAACATAAAAGAATATTTTAGTATTATATGTACTATCGCATTAGGTTATAAGCCTATAATGGTAGTATATTTATGGAAATAAATAAATAAAAAACAATCGTGTCATTTCAATATATAAAATAAAATTCTTAATCGAAATATCATTAAAAATAAAGAGAATCTACATCATTGATTAAAACAATTTTCATACGTAAATTCACCTAAGCGTTAATATGACACGTACATGGGCGAAACAATCAGAAGCGATAAAACAGGAAGTCGTTGTCGATGAGCCGCACTTTAACAACTCAATTGGTTTAACATTCAGTGATTTACTCACCGTCGGGCTGTGAAAGAAATTCAACGCACTGCCTGACCACCGGCGGTATAGAATCGATCATGTTCGTATTATTTTCTTTTATAAATTGCAATGAAACGCCAAACTGTTGCGTTGGCGGTGGAGAGAGACTCTCTTTTTGAACGGTCTTCGCGTCACTCTCGTCGGGCGTTGTCTCTAACTTCTCGGCTTGTTGTCTTGCCACCTCTGCAGCGCGAGGATTTTTGTTCAATAACAATTTGTCGTACCTACACAAAGAATAACATCATCTACATCTACCACAATTACTATGATAGGTTTTTTTATTCCTTCAGAACTTACTCGAGAACAGGTTTCGGTATACATAATTTGTCTAGATCCAAGTATTGCTGCAATTCGTGCAAGTAGTTAACGTACATCATTTTCCTTCCAAACTTTACGCTTATAGCGGGCCTGAGCATTTGCCAGACGATACGAATAAAGTTTGTCGGGTGTACCAAATAGAGCGCCTTGAGATTCTTTTTATACTTTCTATCGAAAGCTTTATAAGCTTTCCATAACCAAGAGAGCGGCGGTTTGTTCTTACTAGTCAAACCATAATGAAAGTAAACGACACTGTAATCTTGTTCCACATATTTGTCTAAAGTAAACATGAGATATCTAAAACAAGGAGGTAAATTAAGTTCATTGAGAAATTTTATATCATATACATACTACACATATGTCGCAAAAACACTTGTTCAATAGATTTACCTTAAAAGTTTGTCTGGATGAAGATCCTTACTTGGCGGAAGACGGCAAGCCGACACTACAATGATCCGCCGACCAATCTCGTCGTCGCCCACTACCTCTACCAAGCCAGTCCCCGCAAGTTCAGAGAAGTTGTCATCATCAAGTGAAGAATTTGCAATCTAAATTAAGATATACATACATGTATACTACTAGTAAATATGGTCACACAAATAGTTTTATGTAAAAAATACAATCTAAAATATAATAAAAAAACTATTTGGTTTAAACAAATAAAACTCTTGGTACAAATTATGATAACAAATCGATTTTATCGTATTCCAATTCTGATATCGTTATTTAAAATATACCTACGTGTAACAAAAAAAAAAAAAAAAAACTGGCAAAAAGATCAAATTTCGTACATTCATGGGGAAAGTAAGTTTAATATAAAAATACATTATTGTGTGCCTACAGGGAAGTAATTTTTGGAACGTATAACCTATTTCTATAAAGGTCAATCAGCAAGAATACCTGACCCAAATTCGTTTCGCTAGGTCCCGGGAGACCTAGATTGCAATATTGATCCGTCGATGTCGATTAATGTTTTCATATTAAAATATACGGTACGTCATTTTTTAACATGTCTTATTGTTGTCATCTAGAAAGCGTTGATACAAATAATGTATCGGGCACTTTTAATTATTACCTCGGCATATACTTCGGGAGCTTTAGCAAGCTCCTCCTCGAAATTTTCTTCTATGGTGCCATCACTAGCGGAACGATTCAGAAGATCCTCAGAAATATCGAGCAATTCAGGTGGCAAAGGAGCTGAAATATTACACTAAATAAAATATGTAAAAAAAAAAAATCGTAAAAAAATAATGAGACCTCAATTACGTAAGAGGAAAAGTATATAAATTTGTATAATTAACTCAACAAAAGCACTACCAATTACTATAGTTTTAATAACAATTATAACAAAAGCTTAATATACATACGTAGATAATGTTATTTCAAAATTTCATATAATAACGAAATTCCTTATCACGAGAGGAGCGAGATTGAAAATGGTATAACTAAATAAAAATTTATATAAATGTAATTCCTAAATTTCCACACACCACAGTTCCTAAATTTTTATTTGTTACTAGCTGACCCAGCACACATTGTTTTGCCATATATATATATTATTAGACCCCCTTAATCCCCTGACCCCCTTGTATCTTAGGGGTATAAAAATTGGAGGTTGAGCTAAAGGAACTTCGTTCCGACCCCTCACGCCGTTTTTTTTTTTAATTACACATCATTATAATTAGTATGGGAGAAAAAAAATTTTTCAAAAAACAATTCTTATGATGAATCTGAATGTTAATAAGTATTGTATTATTGAATTTTAACTTAACAAACGCACCTTAAATGTAAAAAAAAAAAAATATGTTTGCTAGCAAGACAGGTTTTCATTATGTGTTACTACTATTTTTATTTCTAAACAAATTATCTAATTGCTATGACTAAATTATTTTTGTCAAACTCGAAAATCAAACTTCAGATAATTATTCATTAATAAGATAACACAATTCCACTAACACGTTGGAACTTAAAAAGCCGACCAATGGCGGGATAACCACTGGCAATGAAATACATAGGCCGTAGATGGGCAGCAGCGTCTTCGGTGCGACAAAGCCAGCCCCGCGGTCACCAACCCGCCTGCCCAGCGTGGTGACTATGGGTAACACACATGAGTTCACACCATTTTTGGTGAGAGCTTGTAGAGGCCTATGTCCAGCAGTGGACTGTGATAGGCTGAAATGATGATGATGAAGATAACAATAGTAAACATGCCATGTTTTTTCTTGATGATTCGGATAAGCCGTTTCTGATATTAGCGTGCACAAACGCACAGACAAACAGACAAAAATTCTAACAATCATTGTTTTGGGTGCTATTTGCATTGATAAAGGTCCCAAACATATTTTTTCTCATATATCTTCCATGTACAGACAGATTTTTATTACATTTTTATTATATGTATTGATTTCTTTGTATTAAATTTGTGACACATATGTAAAGTAGAATAAAATTTCAAATTTTAATCCCATTTCGGTCATTGTCTGTTTATTTAGGTAAACAATAATATTATATCTCTACACATCGAACAATAAAATTTCTTATTTCTTAACTTAGATTTAATCCGTATTTGTATTATTGATTCAATCTGTAATGTCTGCTGGGGATAAGCCAACTTTAAACTTTACTTTTTTAAAAGTTAATTTGTTATTATTCTTGTATTCCTTATGGTAGTTAAGTTCCTACAAAAGAAGCTACCAATTTATTATTAAATTTCAAGAACAAAACATTAGTGCAGTGGTCTCAGGAAGTGACTGATAGCTAGCTGATTATTCACACTAGCAATTGCGTGTTGTGCGGGGAGCACATGACAAAAAATTGTAGATGCCATACAGATGTTTGTAATGAACATTTGTGCTTATTTGTTGAGTGTGATTCCAGATCCTCCGGCACAGAATTCACATCCTATTGGAGGCCGTTAAGTGTGATACGTTTACCAAACTTGTTACACAGTAACTGTTTATTATGATATTGTTTAAACACATTCTTCTTGTTTCAGTGACACACAGTTCAAACCATAGGTTTCTATAACATGATTTACAATGACATTACCTAATTTATTGTACCTTAATTTCTACAGTCAACAATTTTCAAATTTTTATTCTTTCTCTTTTATTAGGAGAATGAGATCAGAACAAAAACACCATTCTCTTTGATTGTGATTTGGTAGAAAATTTCTCTACCAAAAATAACAATCAAAATAACTGTTTATTACAACTACATTATATAATATAATATCGGTTTTGATTACAATTGTGGATATTAAACTACAAAGGTCATTCTTTACTTTCGCATACTTTGCGTTACAGATATTTGAATCATAGGTTTTACCGAAGTAGAATAAAAATATATAGTGGTTTAAAATTATTTTTATCCTTTGACGGTTAGCAGGAAAGTGGACATAAGGTGCCAATCAAACCACCAATTGCAAATTCATGCGACGTTTCGATCCTTTATTGGACCATCATCAGGCATCTACAAAATATACATATTGAAGAAAGTCCAATTGCAAATTCATGCGACGTTTCGATCCAATAAAGGATCGAAACGTCGCATGAATTTGCAATTGGTGGTTTGATTGGCACCTTATGTCCACTTTCCTGCTAACCGTCAAAGAATACTTATAACAAATGGACACAACGATAAATAATTATTTTTATCATTTGTTACTACAATGAATTGTATAACTATAATAATTACTCCCAGTTATACAGAGTACACAAAGTAAAGTTATTGCCAAACAACTTGTGTTTTGGGTTTGATTAGGCAAAATTAAAAAGCTTAAAATAATAGGTACGGTATATATTTCAGAATACCAACAGTTTTAATTACTATTACAAATCTCTATAACATGTTATAAACAATTAATTATAATTACTATCCTAACTTAAAATGCTCTATATTTATGGTTTAACAAGGGATTATACATTAACCATTAATATGAATAGAACTTAAGACAACACTACACCAGAATATAATTATAATAAAAATCATACAACACGCTCTTTACCTATTTACACTTATTTAAAACAGAAATTAGTTTTAAATAACTAACTGCTTACCTAAACCACTAGCTTGTATCAGTTCTGAATCATCAAATTCTAACCTCGGTTCATAATCATGATACTCTGAAAGGCTTGTGTACGCATCTTCTGGTTCCATACTATTCCCATGAAGAACTGTCAAGAATGATATACAAACCTTTGTAACTTACGAACATTGACACACAATAGAATATGAATATTACAAGATTGGTTTACAAAATAAAATTCAGCTTCATTAAAACAGCAAATGTGGACTGAAGTTATTAAAAATGATATAAATTAAAAAAAATTGCATACAAAATAATAACGTAATCGCTTTACACATCCGGGAAGATACAATCTATACGCCATAAACAAAAATAATTACCTTGAAAAGCTCTTATTGGACTTAACTTTGGTTGATGTTCCGACTCCATAATATATAACGCCAATATTGTCGACTTTTGAATTACAAATCACCTTCAAAATATGTATGTTACAACCACCCTCTTATTATATTTACTATACAGTCCAATACGTTATTCCGTAAAACGTAACATTTATTAGATAGACTATTCACCACCTTACAATACCTTAGATGTTAAAATAATATTTCGAAACAAAAATTTTATTAATAAAAATCAAAGTTTAAAATGTATTAAGTTTTTACTTATTTTCATATAATATTGCAGTATGACACTGTTTAATTATAGATAACAATTACATTATAACAATTCATAGAACTCAATAGATCATAATAAATTGTATTTATGATCATGCCTATAATAATAGGCCGCCACTACAAAGAACGCAACTACACATTAACGTGTAAAACAAACGCAAAACGCAAACGTTTCGATGATTCCGTAAATCGTATTAAAATACATGGATCAAGTATACATAATATGTTCTTTACTACGGCAGTTTTTGAGCACAGATAAAGGATTTCAAGTCAACTTTAGTAAACTGGTAAAAGGAATGTGTGTATGTAAATAGGAGAGTAAATATCAAAAAAAAAGTCTAGCTCTAAATAGTTTTATTTTTATGTTTTGTTTATTATTCTAAATTTTTGGTTATTATTTTAGTGTATATTTTTTTGGGATTTTATGACCTGGTATCTACAACTTTTAGGTCAATCTAGTGTATACAAGGGTAAGTAACAGATGCAAAATAATTTAACTTTACAAGAATCATTTATCACATAATGGAATTGAGCACTTGTACCGCTAGTTCTATCGACGTAGTTGCAGACAGTTGTTCCAGCGTTGCAAAAGCTACCGATTTATCGGTAGATCTACCGATTTTGGCCCTTGTCTACCGATATACCGATTTAGCAGTGCTATCTACCGAATTTTTGAATTTTCAACTGATGTAAAATAATTTTCTAAAAAAAAAGGTAAAATAATATTCTTAATACGGTAGCACTAAAAGAAAACGGTAACACAAAATCAATGCACGGGGACTTCCCGAAATTCTTCGCACCACGTCGAATATGACCGTTCAAATCCGCTGTCTAATGTACTAACACGTCATATAATAGAGTTTATTATTGTCTGGTGAGTTTACTAGGGAAAATCCCTGAAGATAACTTTCTTCGGGTTCGTTTCTTGAATTAGGTATAAGATTAGTGATGGATTATTTTTGGATTATATCGATGGATTAGAATTAGTATTCGGATTCATTATTGACATGGGAAGATTCAATTCGCATTTAACAAATTAAATGTAGTTGCGAAATTTTGTGAGGTGTTAAGTGAATTCATCGCTAATTCATACTTCTTTCGCGGCAGAGCTGCGGCTTTCGCTGTAGAGTGAGTGTGTGAGTGAGAGGAGTGATATGTTTAGCAAATAAGGCTGTTGGTTTTGTAAACAAAATAAATAAATTACTTCTTTCTGTCTCCATTGTATGGACTACTTCTATAATTAATGTTTCTTAGTGATAAAACGTATTGCTTTTGAGTACTTTCTTTTTCTGTAATGTAAAATAATTATAATTATAAATGGAACAAAAATTTGCATGCCGTTTAAGGTAGATTATATGAGACATTGTAACTAATAACATCTTATGTATTAATATATTCATGAAAATAAAGAATTTGATTTAATTCAACGGAACAAATTTAAATAAATGAACGCTTTATTGACTTAAAATACTTTTGTTTTACTCCGAGTAAAAATCTACCGATTTCTACCGATTTTTCGGAGCTAAATATACCGATTTTTTATTTTACACTTTTGCAGCACTGAGTTGTTCATAGACTCAGATTGTAACAGAATAGTATGCGAATAACACTTAATAATTATAAAAAAGGTACAATTTTAAAAGTTTTTGCTCTCGTAAATTACAATTTTAAGCAAGTTTTTGTTTAAAATTGTAATTTACAAAACCCAATACTTACATGTATATTGAAAAAGAACCTTTTACTCTAGTAAAGAAGATACTCCAGTTGAACTTCAAATCATGTTTTTCTTCTTCTATAAAAGCACGATTTTCGACTTGTATCACTTGTCACAAGAGGCACAGAATTCGACTTAGTCAGTTCAGTCAGTTAGTTCATTTTTTGTGTTTGCAGATTTGTGAAGTCAGTAGTAAGGTTTTTGCTTCGGCTGGATCTCTTCGCAGGCTGCGTAATCTACTTCAAATTCCCACCAAAATTGCTCTTGCAAATAGTCTTCTATTACCAATTCTGGACTACGCAGACACATGTTATCTTGACATTACTGAAGGGCAGATTAATAAACTTGAGCGAATCCAGAATTTATGTATACGATTCGTATTTGGACTTCGTAAATATGATCATATCTCTGAATTCCGTAAAAAACTTAAGTGGCT
The DNA here is from genome assembly GCF_905220565.1 of Melitaea cinxia. Classification (NCBI taxonomy): domain Eukaryota; kingdom Metazoa; phylum Arthropoda; class Insecta; order Lepidoptera; family Nymphalidae; genus Melitaea; species Melitaea cinxia. The sequence continues at coordinate 12,617,580 of NC_059424.1, read as the reverse complement.
CCCAATTCGCTTTCGCAGGAATACGCATATTCTTAACTTACTTTACTCTATTCTATTTAACCCTGTTGCACCTGCTTATCTAAAGCAACGATTTAAATTTCTTAGTGATATCCATGAACGCAGTCTTCGTTTTGAGAATACCTTACTTCTTGAAATTCTCCCTCACTCCTCTTTTTTTTTACAGTAAATCTTTCACTGTTCAAGCTTCTCGATTTTGGAATTCTTTACCCTTGCATATTAGACATGTACAATCGCTTTCTATTTTTAAAAAGGCTGTCAGGAAGCATTATCTTGATATTCAACGTGAATAAAATTCACCTTTCCAGGAAAAGAGTAGCCCCTGTCTTTGATTTGGTTTATCAGGGTGAGCGCATCAACCTGGTGGACAAGGCAAAATTTCTTGGTATAATACTCGACAGCAAACTGAATGGATTTTCCCACATAGAATATATTTCCAAAAAGTGTAAAAATTCACTTAATGTATTAAGAGCTGTATCAGGTGTATAGTGGTGTGCACATCCCTACTGCGTAAAATTAATTTATCATGCTCTTGTACGTAGTCATATGGATTATTGACTGTTTGTTTTAGACGCTATTAGTAAGTCACTATCACAAAAGTTAAATAAAATCCAATACAAAAGCCTACGGTTTATTCTAGGTGCCATGTAATCGTCGCCTACTAATGTCCTACAGGTTGAGTGTGTTGATACTACTTTGCAAATCAGAAGACAATTTTTAAGCGATCGTTTTGTCATAAAATCATTACAGCTGTCTTCCCATCCTCTTTGGCCTAAACTCAATAAGCTCTCCCAACTCTGCAGCCCAAACCGGCCACGTTCTTACATTTAATCAGCTACACCAAATTTTCAAGCTTCCCTAATCCTCTCTCAACCTTTTATATCAATCCCTTATTCTCTACTTCCTTCAAAGCCCTTAACTACAATGTTCCTATCGTCACAGATTTGGGTCTGAAAAAAGGAGATCCTGGTATAAAGTAAAAATTTCAAGAAATTCTTCATCAAAATTGGTTAAATCATCATCATATACCTATATACCGATGCATCTAAACTTTCTCCGTCAGCTGTGTTGGTGCTGCCTGCTGGATCCCTAAATTTAAAATCATTCTCCAATTTAAGTGTCCCTCTGAAACATCTGTGTTTTCCGGTGAAGCTATGCTATACTGGAAGCCATCCTCTTTGCCCTCTCCGATGACTTAGGACCGACGGTAATTTTTACTGATTCACTAAGTTGTCTCTTAGCCATTAAGGGAAATCCCTTTCGTAGCAAATTGACAATTTCTATTGTTTTTAAGATTAGAAAGGCTTTGCTCTCTTGCAGTCAAAAGGGTCTGCATATTCTGCTCATCTGGATTCCAGGCCATTCAGGCATTGCAAGCAATGAGACAGCAGATTCATGTGCTAAAGCTGCAATCCAAACTGGTATCCTTGATCACTACAAAAACTCCTGCCAAGACCTTAGTTCCCTAGCCAAAATCCATATGGACAAGTCCTGGAATTTATCTTGGAGTTCATCAAAATTGGTAAAGGGTAAATTTTACTCAAATATACAACCAGACATCCCAAGACGCCCTTGGTTTTCTCTTCATAGACATGCTCGTCGTTGGGTAACATGTAGCATATGTCGCTTACGTCTTGGCCATGAGTGTACACCTGTTCATCTGGCCAGAATCAGAGTTCGTGACCACTCATTGTGTGAATGTGGCCTTGACGAAGGCGCGGTTTCCCACATCCTTTTTTCCTGTCCCAAACTCCTCCGTCCTATATACGACATGCTTCCCTGTGATATTCCCCGCCCTATAAATGTTCAATGTTTGTTAATGATGGTGTTTAGTCCCTATTGTAGATTTTTGTGTAAATATTTTGAAATAAATAAAATTAAGCTGTAAATAAATCATGTGTCTGTCCTAGTGTAATTAGTTTGTAATAGTTTAGTTACTTACAGCTGTAGTCTTAGTTTAACATTAAATGTTTGTGTTGTTTTAGGTTATGGTGTAACAATGCAAGCCTGACTATTTTGCCTGTTTTCAAAATTAAATAGAGACTGTTATCTCTACTGCACCGACCAATTAATCTCCTTCGTGTGTTCTCCACTCTACGTGACATTGGCGGAATCAACACCTACCCCACCCCAGCCTGTAAAATAATGATATTTGTAATAAAAAAAAAAAAATACTAATCGATAGATTTTCAATTGCTCAATTCAACTACGTTGTCCTTTTAAATTGCTCACCTTAAATTATTTAATTAAAAATCAATAAAGTTATTGAAAAAAATTCATTTATCAATATTTTTAAACGCCTATATCTTTTGCTGTATACAATATTTTAAATTGCTCAAAGTGTTAAAGAACTGCTCAAGTTGCATTTATAATTGCTCAAGTATTGTTTGGAACAGATCCACTTTCGTTCATTTTTAAATAAATATAAATCGTTCGAACAAATTTAACGTTTATATCCTAAGACAGGTGAGCGCTGTGGATGCGCATAGACAATGACGGGAAGCCAACAAAATTGCGGATATTCGTAATAAAAAAGATATTAATCGTTAGATTTTCAATAACTCAATTCAACTACGTTGTCCTTTTAAATTGTCCATCATCAAAATTAAGCAATTGAAAATCTATCGATTAGTATTTTTTTTAATTACAAATATCACTATTTTGCAGGCTGGGGTGGGGTAGGTGGAATCAACCGTGCTACTTTGGCACAACTGAAAGTCATTAAACCAATCAATCAATTAATTAAAATATAACCAATTACAATAAAACGTCACTCAATATAAGAAATTACAACGAAGCGTCACTCAACCGGCGTGCGTAGTGCGCACCTTTAGTGGTGCGCATTAAGTTAGACCTTTAGTTTCATGACCTGTATATAAGACCGTGATGTGGGCATAGATAAAATGATGTGGGTAATAATCATATAAATTCATAACCTTTGATCATCATAGATAAGTATAATAAGGTGTTGATCTAAAGATTTGATTTTGAAGTAAGCTATTTTTCGAATTTTTCTATACTTTTGCAATACTTTTGTTGTTTTGTCGTTAGCGTATTTTGGTGTTTATGTTAAATCTTAACTCTAATTTGTATCTGTGTAAATCTCAATATGTTATAAGTCCACAATAATTTAAATGTTCTTTTTTTGTTTTAGGTAGAAATCACTAAAATTTGTGTTCTATATTATTTTTATTACTTACCATTATGCTCGGGTATTCAAATGCTGGAATTCCAGATAAGTCCTGGCAACCACCAATTGCTGTACTGGAAACCACGTATGATATTCTATAATTTAAAAAAATAAGTTGCTTTGCTGTATATATCTAGCCTTCATTCGGACATGATAATATTTCTTTAATTTCATTAATTTAAATAAATAAATATTTACAACATACACACATGGTCATCTGTTCCTATAGTAAGCAACTTAATGCTTGTGTTATAGGTAACAGCCGACTGGTATAGTTAAATTTTTTTTTTGATAAACACATAAAAATAATACATATATAAATAAATATATATATTACACCCAGACTAGGAGTGGAACTTGAACCCACAACCCCCAGAGCAGAAAGCATGGTCACTACAAACTGCGCCAACGGGCTAGTCGTTTCATTATTTGCAAATTTTTTTGTTCTACTTTTGTGTGTTCGTTTGCCAGGTAGCAAAGGCCTCCTCCAATCTTCTCCATTCTTCGGCCTTTCCATGGCCACTCTGCCCCATTTTGTTGTTCCTGCAACCTGTCTAATGTCGTCAACCTACCTCCTTTGTGGTCTACCCCTCTTCCTCTTTCCATCCTTGGGTAACATGGGTGATTATATTACTTCATTTATCTTTTCCCCTGATCAGAGCCTGCCCATTTCCTCTTTTGTCTTCTTCTTTTCAGAGCTATGTCTTAGACCTTATACTTGCTTCTGATGCTGCTACTTCTTGATTTTGACTTTTCTTTTAATCCCAAGCATACTCCATTCCATGACATGTTGATATACGGAGAGTTTATTTGTTACGTTTGTTGTTAAAGCCCATGTTTCGATCCCATATGTCAACACAGGCAAAATGCATGTGTTAAATACATTGCTTTTTTAACCGACTTAACCAAAAAAGATGGAGGCTACTCAGTAAATAAAATTTTTAATGTATGTTCGGGGATCACTTTATAGTTTATGAACCAATTTTGATAATTCTTTTTTTATTGGAAAGGAGGTATCCCAAGTGTGGTACCATGATAAGGAAACCAGCATCTGATGATGGAATCCCAGAGAAATTGAGGGAAACCCTCGAAAATCGTAGTGACGACTAGTGTGTTTGTTAATTTTTTTCGTCTACTTTTGTTGTATTACTTGTCTATGTAATTGAAGTCAGTTTTTTTTGTTTGCGAGCAAACGCAGTTATTGCTGAGATGTGTAGGTTCATATCTTTCATAACTTTTTTAGGCCCAATATTCCAGCTATTCCCAACTCTTCTTTCGACTTCTTTGTTATCATTCTTCTTTGGTGCTTTAAAGTTTAAAATGTTAAAATGCTAAGTGTACTCTAGTCTTAGTCGTCCGTAAGGGAGGTAGCGAGTCATTCCCAATACAAGTGCCTCTGACTACTTACTGGGAAGACTCGGTGATTTGTACTAAAGATTATAGAAATAAATTATTTTTATTTATTTATTATTTATTTATTCTTCTTTGGTATTGTTATGACCGAGGTATATATACTCTTTAACATAGGAGATTTGATTTTGTTCCACTGTTACAGGTTCTTTGTTGCCATTGGTTTTGATTTTTGTTTTCTCCTGGTTTAGATTCAATCCGACCTTAGCACTTTTCGATGATAGATTATTTATCATCTTGCTTAGATCAGCTAATGTTTTGCAAATAATATAATATCATCAGCAAATTGTAGGTGCGTTAGTGTGAGGCCATTAGTAGATATGCCCATGTCTCTCCATTCCAGATTCCTGATGATCACGAGATTATTTCTAGTCCTGCCAGAGAGTGTCGGTGAAAAGGAGTCACCCTATCTCACACCTTTTTGTATTTGAAACTTATTTTCTTCTTTTTCTAGTCTGATACAAGCCGAACTGTGTCTATAGATATTTTTTATAATTCTTATATATTTGTGCTCTGTACTCAGTTCTTTTAAGGCTTTCCAGATTTTTAAATGTGTATCAGAGAATCGAAAGCTTTACTGTACTCAATAAAAGCTATGTAGTATATAAGCTGGTGTTCAGCGTATTTTCCTATAATGTGTCTTAAACTATGGATGTGGTCTAGTATGGAAAAGGATTTGTGGAATCCTGCCTGTTCTATTGGTTGTTGTTCATCTAAATTTCTTCTTATTTTATTTATTTAATCTTAATGTACACCAAAATACAGACACATATAAAGAAAGATACCTTTATTTATTCTTTCTAAAATAATAATCATTGCAAAGATCTTATAAATATTAGACATTACGTTGATAGGGATGAACATTGTTGTGATTTCCCTTCTTGAATATAAAGGTTACAATAGATTCAGTCCATTATTTTGGGATGATTTTAGTGTTAATCACGTTGTTGAAAATTTCTGTGAGTATCGGTGTCTATGCTATTTTCCTTTGCTATAGTATTTTATTGCTTATGCCATCTGGTCCTGGAGCTTTATCGTTTTTCTGCATGGCAATAGCTATTTCCATATTTTGCTGCACGATGTCCGTTAGCATTTCTTTCTCTGATACGTCTATTTCTCTTTTATTTGTGTTATTTGAGTATAGTTCGGTGTAGTAGTCTACTGACTGGTGAGCTTGAGTTTTTATCTACTATTTTTCTCTGCTCCACCACTATCCTCAATCTTTATAATCCATTCCTTCTTGTTAGTTTATTCTTTGTACTCCTTCTTTATTCCTCCTGTCTGTCGAATATGTCGCTTTATTGTTTCCTTCCAATGTTGTCTCCTGTCTTTCCTTATGTTTTCTTATATTTCTTTGCTAATTGTTTCCGCGGTAGTTCACCAACGAGATGGACAGACCAAGTCAAAAACTCATCTGCCACTAAGTTTTACACTGTCGTAAAAGACGCCATGGACAGAGACCAATCATCTGCTCCAGGTGCAACCCTGATGCTGACCACGATCCTCAGACACGAGAGACCGACAAGAGAGGGAATTCTTTCCTATTTTTATTTGTATTTTTCGCACTTATTAGAGCTGTTCTTTGGTCAAGGAAGTTTACAGTTTTTTCTGACATCCTGTTATTTAGGTTCTCTGTCCTTTTGCTACGTTCTTTAGTAATGGTTGTGACTGTACTGTCCAACTAAATAAAATTCTCCTGTTTGTCGGCTTCTTTTGATTACTTTTTGTAATCTTTCAGTTTCCAGTTTATTGAGTTGGCTATTTCTCCTATCAGATATTTGTTAACTTTTATAATCATTAGACTTATTTTTGATCTGGGGTTCTTGGGTTGACCATGCGGTGGTTAGTGTTAAAGTTTAGATTATTGATGACATTTATGATTATTGGTCAATATAAAGTCGATTTAGTTTTTTGATTGCCATCAGATGAGAGCCACATTCTGTTTCTTTTTCTTGTAGATTGTGTTTAATATGGCCAGGTTATTTTCCATTTCAAAGTTCAAGAGCATTTTACTATACCTGCTTTTAAAATTTGAGCTGTATGTATAGGGTCTTATAATTGTATCTTCTTCCTGTTGACGTTCACTGATTTGACTATTAAAGTCACCCATCACAATGATATTTTTGTGAGTATATGTCTGTAAAGTTTTTTTCAAATCCTGGTAAAACTGTCAAATTCTTTAAATCTCTGCCTATTCTGTAGGTGTAGATCTAGATAATGGTCCATGGGTGTTTGTACTTTGGTAGTTTTAAATTCAATAATGCTATGCGCTCTGATACACCATAAAATCCATTTATGTACTTTGCTAGGTATTTTTTTACTACAAACCCCACACCATGTTTTCCTGGGTTTCCCCTATATGATAGAGTATAAAGTCTGGATGTGCGACAATGTTTTCTCCCATTCTTCTCACTTCACCCATGCCAAGAATATCCCATTTGGTGTTTTGTAGTGCGATTGACTATTCTGATAAGTTTTCTTCTTATCTTAGTGTTAAAAGGTTTAAGAGTAGCAATGTATATTATAGTTGTATGTTGGAATCTTCATTTTCATGTTTTTCTTGGGTAGATTTGGTTGATGTTATTTACTTCTTTATTTAAGTTGTTGTTGATTTGTTATTGGAGGGTTTTATCTTATTCTCCACGGGGAGCAGCCAGGTTGTGGAAAGTGAGGATTTTTTTGCTGTGTTTTTTTTTTCTGTGTGATTTTTCGTTTCTGGGTAATATTTGAGGTTGGTATTTTTTTTCGGACATAGAGTAGGCTCGCTCACACATGCATTGAAAAGTATCTGTTCTTTGGACTTTCTTGTTAGTGTTGTTGGTTTTTTCCTTCGGACTTTGTGTCTCTGGGTTTCTTTTTTCTTTTGCTGTATAATTACATATTAAAAGTTGGGTAATTGTTTAGTTTCAAAGTCACCTGGTTTTTTAGTCGTAATATATTTTTTTTTTTTTGATTTAATAACTCGTAAAATTCACAAAAACTCCCAAACTGTAGTAACAATAGTCATTATTTTTTGTCGCATGTCAGATAAAAAATGTTACAAAAAAGAATTTAATATTAATAGTTATATAAAAAAAATTTTTTTTGGTAAAAAAATCAGATAACTACCAAAACAAATAAAAAAAATATTTTGATAATTATGAACAACAAACCGACTCGGTGAACTTAGTACCACCATATACAATATATGTGTATAAAGGGTTTTTTTATTTCTTTCATTCAAACTTTGTCCTGACAACAACAAACAATTATCTGATTTAGTGCAGTAATTAGGAAGTTCTGAAAATCTATTATTATTATTACATATATTTATGCGATTCATTTTTATATACATATATAAATAATCATGTAATTTGAGATGTGTTTTTACATATTTACATACTTAGAACATTTACCTTTTTTCAGAATGGGCACAATCACAGTCGAAATGTATTGGAAACATACACCACTTACATGCAAAAATTTTATGGAACTAGTTAGAAGAGGTTACTATAATAACACAAAATTTCACAGAATTATAAGAGATTTTATGATTCAAGGTGGAGATCATACTGGAACTGGCAAAGGAGGACAATCAATCTATGGACCTACATTCGATGATGAAATAAGTTCTAGCTTAAAGCACACAGGTGCAGGTATATTGTCAATGGCGAATGCTGGTCCTAATACAAATGGATCTCAATTTTTTATAACATTAGCCCCAACACAGTGGCTCGATGGTAAACACACAATATTTGGAAGAGTTCAAAGTGGAATGGGTGTTGTAAAGAGGATAGGTTTGGTAGAGTGTGACAAAAATGATTGTCCTGTTGATGATGTTAAAATTGAAAGGGCTTACATACCTAAATAAAAAATTATTACTTAAACAAATGCTAATTAATTACTCCTTACATATGAACAGATATTTATAATATTTATTAAGCTAGAAAGTTAGAAATATGACATGATACTAGGTTTGTTCGCAAACGAAAAAAAAAAAATATGACGTGATACTAGGTTTGCTCGCAAACGAAAAAGAACCGACTTCAATTATATCAACAAGTAATAACCATGTAAGAAGACGAAAAAAATTTACAAATGCACTAGTCGTCACTACAATTTTCGATGGTTTCCCTCGATTTCTCTGGAATTCCATCATTAGATCCTGGTTTCTTTATCATGGTACCACACTTGGGATATCTCCTTTCCAACAAAAAAGGGATTATCAAAATCTATAATATGTATATATATATAAGAGAAAGGTCACTAACTCACTCATCACGAGAACTCAAAAACCGCTGGATGGTCCATCCATTCAGGATAGACAAAGATAAAATTTGGCAGGGAGGTAGATTATAGTTAGTAGACGTCCGCTAAGAACGGATTTTACGATATTCCACCGCTAAGGGGGTTTAATTGGGGTTGATAGTTCATATGAAACATATAGGTACAGCCTGAAAATAAAACTAAAAATGTGGTGTATAAAGAGGTTTTATAAAAATAACTATTAAATTATACTAAATTGTGCCTTTTAAAAAGTTACTCAGTTTGATAAGCATTTCAAGTGACTGAAATAAAATAAATAAATTGCGTTAAACATCTTAATAGTAATGCATATCTTCATAACCACGCGGACGTAGTCGCGGAGAACAATTAGAGTATTATAAAACAAAGTCCCCAAAAGTGTGTGTGATCGATTCGCTCAAAATCTACTGAACAGTTTTTCATGCGGTTAAGAGAGAGGCTCCACCATTGGCAAGAGGAAGGTTTACGGAACGGCTAAGCCGATTTTGATGAGAGTTTCACTGGAAGTTTGCGGGGAAAACTTTGTGACACACTGATTTCAACGCGAGCGAAGTCGCGAGCACAGCTAGTATATATATTCTTAGAAATCAGAAGTGAAAGAGAATTTTATTTTAAAAAGAATAAGACACGGAGTAACCTTACAAGATTTATTCATTTACATCAACTAAATGTGTATCAACACAAGTACAAGTACGCGTTCTATTAGCACTAGAGAGTACGTCCGTCGCTGCCGCGAGCTCGAAGCAAAGAGAGCGATGCTACCGCATGATGCGACGTGGCGCACGCGGCGTTATTGCCCCGCCCTCCGCGCTCCGTCGCACGACGTCACTGAGTAGAGGGGCCGGGTCGTGGGAATGTTTCTAACAATATATATATATATTAGAGATGCCACGAATAGTAATTTGGCCGAATACCGAATACCGAATGTTCGGCGAGGCTCTTGGCCGAAGCGCCGATTATTCGGCAGCCGAATATTCGGCCACACTTAGTATTTTTCGCGGGCGACAAGACACAACTTGTCACCGTACGAGTTTAAACTTGCAACGCTGAAGCAATACGTACTTCACGGTCGTGTTACAACCTGCTTTATTTGTTGGTCGTTGGTGCATCGTACGTACTGTATACCTACTAAAATATAACATTTAATGTTATTGATTACCATGAGAAATATCACCGTTAATTCGAGTAAAGTTAAATGAATCCAATTATAAGAAATCGCCTATTTGGAACTTTTATGAAATTTATAATGAAGACAATAAACTGGCAGTTTGTTTGTTGTGTTTGTTTCTTACCACTGGTAGATTTTAAATATTAATTTGTTAGTTCTTTTTTGGTTAAATAAATATCTTTGTGAGTAATATTTTGAGTTTTTTTAATTTTAATAAGGAAGTACATCTGTTTATCACGATTTCATGCCCAAACTGCTGAACCGATTTTAATAAAATCTGGTACACAGATACTCTAGAGCCTTAGAAAGGACATGGGCTATAATTTTCGCGAAGTCGCGGAAAAACAATTCGTAGGAAATAAAAAAATTGCTATTCGGTATTCGGCTAAATGGTTAACCATATTCGGCCGAATACCGAATAGCGAAAAAAAGAGGCCGAATAGCCGAATACCGAATAATTGCCGAATATTCGTGGCATCTCTAATATATATACGGTAAATTGAGTAGCCTCCTCCTTTTTTAAGTCGGTTAAAAAAGTAGTTTAATTGTCTATACAAAAGAAAAGATTATTAGAAAATAGAAGTTTATTACACAAAATAGTGAATATAGTAAGAACGCTTTAGCCTCTAATATCCCACTACTGGGCATAGGCCTCTTTCCCCATGTAGGAGAAGGATCAAGCTTAATCCACCAAGCTGCTCCAATGCGGGTTGGCGGATATATTCTCTACTATGAGTAACGATCGCTATCAGGTGTACATGATAACAACCGGGACCGACGGCTTAACGTGCTCTCCGAGGCACGGTGGGGAGACCCACAAGGACTGCACAAACACCCAGACCACGGCAAACACCTGTATGGCCAATACAAATGTTTGTCATGTGCGGGGATCGAACCCGCAACCGCCAGTGCAACAGGTAGATACAATCCATGGCTGTAACCGTTGCGCCAACGCGGCGTCAAATATATTAAGAGCTGATTATAATATATTATAGATTATTATTAATCTATAACATAGGCTAATATAGACTAATACTATTCAATTTCAAAAGTTAATAATTACGTTTGCGGCAGTCAAGTGGTTGAAAAAAACCGAATAAAAATTAATTATTTATTAATATGATATTAATAGAATAATTATCGAGTCGTCGAAGTGGGACTAAAGAGTGATCAAAATAATATTACAATTAATAAAGTTAGAAATTAAAACAGCGGGGCATTGAAAGGCTAATACGGGGAACTCGGGTAATGTGGGAAACTCGTAGGATGGTCGCCAGGTGGTCGAAAAACGACTTGAAGAACTCATCAACAGATTAAACATTAATCCCTCAAAATGTCAAGTCATTATTATCGGTAGTCCTAAACTTGTTGTGTCGAATAGACTGGTCGCTTATATCACCAGTCGATTATCTTCGATAGACATCTTCCTCTCTCTATACTCTTTTTATTTTAAATCTCCTCTACCCCAAGGTTGTCTGGAAAAAATCGCTTACCTAGCGATAAGACCGCCTTTGTGCATAATATTCGGATAGTTCCTTTTTTAAATAATTGTGTTCGCTAGTTAAATAAGTAGTTGAGTTTTTCACTTCAGTTAATTCATTTTTAATCTCTGCCAAATTTTTGTTCGTATTATCCGTATTTTGCTCTTGATTAATAATATTTTTTTGCAGAAGTTCATTCATTTTATCAAATTCTTGACGAAATCCCTGTAAATCCAAATGCCAATTACAGTCTTTCTCGGGTTGTTTTCTCTTTCGTCCCTTTGTTTGACTATCCATAATCGTAGTTAAATCAGTGAGTGACCTAACTCTCGTTGAAGTATTTGCTTTAGTCGGAGAGTGCTGTACGCTCATTTTTTTGTTTAATTTAAATGAATTTTAGTAAACTACAAATTAATTATAATAATATATATTGTGGTTGCTGTATTGTGGGTGGTTGAGAAAGTGCGAAGCGTATTGATAAACAATAATCGCAGTTAAGTATATGCCAGCAATATCGCAGTTATAGCTCAATTTTAACCTTTTGACCGCCGTAGTCACCTATACTTGACAAGGGCTCGCGAGTCCTGTGCGCCAGCGACGTCTATAGGTGACAAAAAACCCGGACCACAAAAATATTAAATAAAACTATTAAAAAAATATTTCTAGTATTTTAATTCAACATTTATGAAAATAGTATATCCCCGCAACATTTGAGTATAAAAAACAAGTCTTTTAGAGCTACACGTACTGACAAACATTGAAATAAAAACATGCATTCTTATTCCACATAAATGATATGTCCAGAACGCCGAAGTCGTCTATAGTTGACCGCTAGGGATGTGACGCAAGAGGTATAAATAAATAATATTTAAATAAATATTTACAACATTCACACACGGTCATCTGTTCCTAAAGTAAGCAACTTAATGCTTGTGTCATAGGTAACAGCTGACTGGTATAGCTATATTTTTTTTTGATAAGCATACATATAAATAATACACATATAAATAAATATATATTATACCCAGACTCGGGGTGGGAATCAAACCCATAACCTCCAGAGCAGAAAGCACCTGCTGACCTGTAGTCACTACAAACTGCGCCAACGGGCTAGTCAAAATGGTATAGATGATTTATATATTCTTTATTGCACTTTAAAAAAATCATAATTACAAGTCATTTTTGCAATTAGCTATTCAAAATTCAACTCAAACGTGTTATATTTTCTATAAATAATTTGATATTTGAATAAAACAAAAGGTAAAAAACATAAAACTATCATCAGCTAACACATAAATAGCAAATGAATAAAAAATCAAATTAACTAAAATCAATCAAATCGCCAAAATAAATCTGATATCTCAAATCTGGCGCATACCTGGCGCGTAGTCATTAATCCGTTCACTACACGCCGTTGTCAAGTATAGACGACACGCTGATGACGTCATAAGCGAATAGCGAGAAAACTAGTGAAGTGCAAGACGAGCGATACCTTAGAACATCGTCGCATTTTGGAAGGCGTCGATGATTTTAATAATATACAATTACCAATTTTAAAAAAAAATATTTTTTTTTATCTAAGGTTAAGAGCGAAATTACGATTTTCTTTCTCATTCTCAAAATCATCTGGCAGCATCAATATCATCTCTAACCCCCACTCTCATAAAAGCTTTTTTTCTGAGACCCATGTCGTGTCGTGTGTCGTGAAATATTTGATTTGAAATATTGCTACTTACTGTCAGTACTGTTTTAGTACTATTTGCTACCTTAGCAAAAAAAATATTTAACGCATGTAAATATTTTTTTTAAACTAAGGCTGGCATCGACCGCACCGATTATATTAATTTGCTTCAACGGATCAACAACTGAGTTGGGGAACAATGGAACACGGGGCACTATGGAACAGTGTCGATAAAAATTTGAATTCTAAACTAATTCGTCTGGTAACGCTTCGACCAATTACAGCGCGTCCTGCGTCAAACTAGGACGTAGTGAAATATGGCGGCGTGACAACGATGGAACTGTGAATAGAAAAATATACCATTTTTAACCGACTTCCAAAAAAGGAGGAGGTTCTCAATTCGACTGTATTTTTTTATGTATGTTACTTCAGAACTTTTGACTGGGTGGACCGATTTCGACAATTTTTTTTAATCGAAAGGTGGTGTGTGTCATTTGGTCCCATTTTAATTTATTTGAGATCTAAAAACTACTTTTCGAGTTATATCTAATAATGCGTTTTTACTTGACGCTTTTTTCGTCGACCTACGTTGTATTATACCGCATAACTTTCTACTGGATGTACCGATTTTGATAATTCTTTTTTTTGTTGGAAAGAAGATATCCCTAGTTTGGTACCAACCAGGAAACCAGGATCTGATGATGGGATCCCAGAGAAATCGAGGGACTCTTGAAAATCCGTAATAACTTTTTACTGGGGTACCGATTTTGATAATTTTTAATTTTATCGAAAGCTGATGTTAATCATGTGGTCATATATAAATTTCATTGAGATCTGATATCTACTTTTTGAGTAATCTTTGATAACGCGTAGTTACTTGACTATTTTTTCGTCGATCTACGTTGTATTACTCGTCGATGTAATTGAAGTCGGTTTTTTTTTTCGTTTGCGAGCAAACACAATTATTCTTGTTCAAAAGTTGAGATTTCTTTTCAAAGTACTTTCTTTTTAGTAAAAAAGTTTAAAGAATAGGTAAATGAGATTTTTTTTAATTAATTTTAATCATTTTGTCTATTTGAGACAATTGTGTGGAAAGTTCAAAAAATAACCTAACTTTTTATAAAACTCGTTTTAAACGTTGGCACTATGGAACGGGGCACAGTGGAATACTGTTTTAATGAACCTTAGATAATAAACTATACTACTACTATCTAATAAGATAATAATTGTGTTTGCAGGCAAACGAAAAAAACTAACTTCAATTATATCGACAAGTAATACAACGTAGGTAGACGAAAAAATAGTCAAGTAAATACGCATTATCAAAGATCAATCAAAAAGTTGTAATCGGGTTTGGATGAAATTTAAATGTGACTACATGATAAACATCGGCTTTCGATTAAATTAAAAATCATCAAAATCGGTGCACCCAGTAAAAGGTATGCAGATTTTCGAGATCTCATTATCAAATCCTGGTTTCCTTAGCATGGTACTACACCGGGGTTATCTTCTTTCCAACAAAAAAAGAATTATCAAAATCGTTTCATAAACGACAAAGTTATCCCCGAACATAAATAAAAAAATATAAAATATATATCGAATCGGTCGAATTGAGTAACCTCCTCCTTTTTTGAAGTCGGTTAAAAAATTAAAAATTTGAATTCGGTTAATTTTTTTCTAAATTACTTTTCATGTATATATCGATTCAATTCGAAATCGATATATAGCCTGCGACTTCCTTGCGTGCGACACAGCACGTCTCTAAAGAGAGTTTCATAATCGTAGGTCAGCTGCGCCGTAGTCTTCCAGTCGTGACAATGACGTCATGGCGATAGAAAAGAGTGTTGTGCTTTACTACGATTATTTTTGTAATGTTTGTTTTTTATTTATGTTGTTGTAAGTATATATAACGAGTGCAAGATAACGCAAGAAAAATATGAAAAAATAAACCTTCCTAGATTATATAAGTAGTCATTTATTGCATAAAAACCAGCAAAAACAAGTCACTGTGTGGTACTCGATAACGACTCTTGGCAGCACTATTTTTTTCGTAGGTATTTTTGTTTATTTTATGCCTTGGCGTACAGGGCACGGGAATGGTTTTGAGGCATGGCGGTCAAAAGGTTAACGGATACATGGAAAAAAGTGTAATAACAGATTAACCTGGACGCCCACAAAAAATAGTGTAGTTTGATCAGATCATATCAATACCACTAACTTTCAAGTGTTGGCGAACAATAGAAGGATTAGTCGAGGGCACCAAACCAACACTAACGCTACACTGTTTTTGTCCCGTAAGTTTTTTTTTGTCTCATGTACAAGGTAATCAAGATATGGTTCACCTGAGCGACCGGCGTGCTAGAGTGAGGTACTTGGGGGAGGAGCACGTAAGAGACACCGGGAAGGGCTGCGTGCAGGGGTCTATCGGCGGGCCGATTTTGTGGAACCTGCTCCTGGATCCACTACTTCGGGAGTTGGAGGCCAAAGGCGACTACGTGCAGGCGTTCGCCGATGATGTGGTGTTGGTGTTTGAGGGTGAGACGGCCCTCGAGATCGAGCGTCGGGCCAATGCCGCCCTCGAATGTGTGAGGGCGTGGGGCGTAACTAATAAACTTCGGTTTGCGCCTCACAAGACAAATGCGATGGTTGTTACGCGCAAACTGAAGTATGACGCCCCGCGTCTTCATATGGGCGGGGTCGACATTGTCTTAGCGAACGAGATCAAGCTGCTGGGGGTCGTCATAGACCGGAAATTAACCTTCAGCGCCCACGTCGCAAACGTCTGCAGGCGCGCGCTCGCCTTTTACCACCAGCTGGCCCGTGCGGCTAAGGTCAGCTGGGGCCTCCATCCCGAAGTTATCCGCACTATTTACAGAGCGGTGGTTGAGCCTGTGATACTGTATGCGGCTGCCGTTTGGGCGCCGGCCGTGGACAAGCTAGGTATTCGCAAGCAGCTGAACGTGGTCCAGCGGGGCTTCGCGCAGAAGCTGTGTAGGGCATACCGGACCACCTCCCTGAACTCGGCACTGTTGCTCGCTGGGATACTCCCCCTCGACCTCCGCGTTCGCGAAGCAGCGACCTTATACGAGGTGCGGAGGGGGGTGCCCCAGCGGATTATAGGGGATCGGGAGGTGGAGCGGATGTCCTCGGCTCTGTGGTCTCCGCATCCCGCCTGCCATATCGACCTCGAGTTCGAGTGCCTGGCCGACCAAGATCAATTTAAAGCGAATTGCGCAAACGATTACAATATCTTTACGGACGGCAGCAAGATTGAGGGCAAAGTGGGGGCGGCGTTGTCCGTATGGGCCGGCGCCGCCGAAACAAAAACCCTCAAGCTTGCTTTGCCGTCCTACTGTACGGTCTACCAGGCGGAGCTCTTGGCGATATGCCGGGCGGCGCGGATGGCCGCGGACCACTTGGCCGGATCAGTCGGGATTTATTCCGACTCCTTGTCGGCACTACTCACATTGAAAAATCCGAAAGCCCCCCATCCCCTGGCCGTCAAGGCGCGGGAACATCTGCGAGGGGCTTTGGCCCAGAACAGGCGAGTCAGCTTGTTCTGGATCAAAGCTCACGCAGGATTAAAGGGGAACGAGCGTGCCGACTATCTGGCCAAGGAGGCTGCGCTGAAGCTAAAACGCGCCTTCGACTACGACAGCTGCCCGGTATCATTCATCAAGCGGAGCATTCGTATGCAGTCGCTTGATGAATGGAACCAGCGGTATCGTGGCGGTGAAACGGCTGGCGTCACCAGGGTATTCTTCCCTGACGCGATAGCCGCTTACAGAATCATCGGAAAAATAAAGGTTAAAGGACGGGTTCCTCACCCAGGTTTTGACGGGGCACGGTGGATTCTCCGAGTACTTGCATCGTTTCAAGTGCAAGGAGAGTCCATCGTGCATCTGCGATCCTGCGTGTTCGGAGTCTGTCCTCCACGTTCTTCTGGAGTGCCCTGCCCATGACCGCGAGAGGCAGAAATTGGAGTTCGAAATGGACGCCAAAATAGACAGAAACTCCTTATCAGAGTTAATAAGCAGTAAGGATAGAGACTTGTTCCTTAAATTCTGTATAAAAATTTGTAAAATAGTTAACATTAGGAATAAGACATAAGCAAAATATGTTAAATAAATATTATTGAATATTTAATGTAACATATAATATTGTTATTAAATTAAGGAATTAGGATAAGTAACAAATCTGTAAAATATTAGCTCTTAGATATAATAATTTGTATAATATAGTAGAATTTGTTAGTTGTAGTTAAGGAAATACCTGTGCTCCCTCATTTAAGTTAGGTCGTAAGTCCTGTTAAAAAAATTGGTTTGTAAGATACAACTTGTTAAAATGAAATAAAAGATACATCTGTTCCCCACCCTCACTATCCCCGAGTTCATAGTATATAAGCATAATGATTAAGAGCCTTAAGCCAGTGTGAATAAGGAAGGATGAAAGAAAGATATAGTATGCTGAATGAAAGTGCGAGAAGAATTAATGCGAGAACTGGTATGAATGAGTTTCGAGAATACAGACTGGCATAACGTGCGGGGGCATAGAATTAAAAAAAAAAAAAAAAAGCGTTTTTTCTTGGAGCTCTTTTTGTTGCTCTTGTAATTCTTGTAAAGCACCACGAATTTCAGCCTTTTGTTGCTCTTGTGATTCTTGCAAAGCACGAATTTCAGCCTTTTGTAGCTCTTGTGATTCTTGCAAAGCACCACGAATTTCAGCCTTTTGTTGCTCTTGTGATTCTTGCAAAGCACCACGAATTTCAGCCTTTTGTTGCTCTTGTGATTCTTGCAAAGCACCACGAATTTCAGCCTTTTGTTGATCCTGTGATTCTTGCAAAGCACGAATTTCAGCCCTTTGTAGCTCCATTAATTTAATTAAATTTCCTAATTGAAGAGCCGCTTGAGAGTCTGTCGAAGCTACGGTGTCGCTGGTGGGCGTGGTAAGGTGGGCGGATCCAGTGGGCGGGGCTTGAGACAAAGTAGGTGGAGCCTGAGTCTGAGTGGGCGGGGCCTGAGTCTGAGTGGGCGGGGCCTGAGCCCGAGTGGGTGGGGCTTGGGGGCGTGGTCGGTGGGCGGGGCATGATAGGTGGGGTCAGTGGGCGGGGCTTGGTCCACGGTGGGCGGAGCTTGGTCCCCAGTAGGTGTGGTCTCCGCAGCTCGTTGTGCCCTTGTCCTGACGCCCTTGAAGTCCTTGAAGTCTTCTCTCGGAGTCAATGGCATCTCCAAATCTCACTTCCGACACCAGTTGTTACGTGTTAGGGTTCGAAGGATTTGGAGAGAAAGACCTGCTGACTCTTTTCAAGACTTTATTCACAAACACTAGGTCTAACACAAAGCACTAGGTTCAAACACTAAGCACTAACAATGTCCTATGTCGTAGCCAATGTCGTAGGTTTCGCTGGTACCACTCTTGATCACTAGTTTTCACTCTTGAAGTCGCCTCGAAGATCGCTCAAACTGAACTGAACTCGCTCGCCTCGCTGCGGCTATTTATATCGGCCGAGACGAGGCCCAGACCATTCTGGAAAGTTCGCGCATGTACCCGGTTTTCGAGACTATACTTCTATATAGTTCCACAGTTGTTCCTCTAACGCCATCTAGTATTGAGTAGAGAGTTTCATGCTGTTTCTGTCTTTGCGTGGTTTCAATGGTTGCCGCTAGATGGCGCTAGTTTCTTTGTGTGTCCTTAACAACACTATCGCTCGGCAATAGTGACTTCTCGGAAACAGACTCCGATCAGTCGCTCGACCGATCCGCATATTGTATGAGGGCGAGTGGCCTGTGTTGGTAAACAAATCGAGTCAACACTACCGATAATATTTGTAATTTTTAAGTTTAAAAAAGGTTTAAAAGAAGTATACAAATAATAATGTGATTAAAAAATACTTACGTATGAAAGGTAACGTCATGTTTTAGTAAATTTGACGTGGCAGATCTTTTTTTGCAGCAAAAAACAGAACAATTTGGCATTTTTTGAAGGACGTTGATTCAATCGCGCAACTAGATTTTGTCTAGTGATCAGTGCGGCTGCAACTAGTTTTATTGTATGCATATGGCCATTTGGCCTTATACCTTGACAGAGGGGAACGCCTGTACATGGCTACTCCCCTCCGTGTTGCTTTTTGACGGCATTATATTGTCAGTCTAATATTGAAAAAAAAAACTCATCTATTTTAAAACAAACAAATAGAAAGAAAGATTTTAAATAAAATTTCAGTGGTCAACCTTGATTATTTGTGAAATTAACTTGTTATCACCGATTCGATGTTTTATGAAAAATACATCATACATCGAGTATTTTGATAGCTTTTCAAAACATCGGATCGATTCGATGTATCGCATTGTAAACATTGATGTTTTCTATGCATCGATTACCTAGGTCACAGGTACCGTTATCGGTATCGCTACCAAGCTTTGCTTACAACAGTTACAACTTTAAAAATCAAAACCAAAAAGTTTAAACCGTAGGAACAAACGTTCTTATGTTTAGGGCTTGCATTTACAAAGAAAATTATATACTGTATCGTCTGTATCTGATGTATCTAATGCTCTTAAAAAAATTTTTTCACTAGCAACAATCTTCTAACCGTAAGCTTAGCGGTAACGTAAAATTTGTCGTATCAAAATAAGTTTTAATAATTTTGCGGTTTTGGGAAGAAATTTGTTTCTGTAATATTGTTTTATAATCTTAACTTATGGTGTCACTGTGTTAATTTGCGGTCACGGTGTGATCTATAATTCTGTCTTGGGTTTTAATTTTTTGACACCTAAGACGCCATGTTTGTCACGTTTTTGCCAGTTGTGAATATATTTAATCGAAAATTTAACTGCTAAGTATTCAACATTGTTCCCAGTGTTGTAGAAAAATATTAAAAATGAGCGCCAATTTTCCTACGAAGGAAGAGACGCGATCCAGATCGTCTAGTGAAAACAACAATGTAAGTTATCATGACGTTCCCGCTCTTGCGACTTGTGGCCTCACGCGTAGATGTATATTTTTACCACCCCGAACTGACGCTTTGCTTAGCGACTTAAATATTTACTCTTATTACATGATTTTAAACTTTGCGACATGCCCACTGTTCGTTAATATTTGCGATTTTATCTAAATTTGAAAAAAAAAAAAATAATTTCAGTTTTAAAAAGTCGGTATTATGTATGTCATTTTACTTACATATTCCCAGAAATATTAGGGACGCTGAGTTCAATTGATACTCTTTTGCACACAATATCTTTAAAAATTCTTTACTTACCTACATACTAACATGTTCAATGTTAATCCCAGACATAATTGGTCAATTTGAAATTTTATTTTTGATTTAGATGACATATTTTTATCAAACTGTAGACTATTAAATATAACATATATTTAATAGTTATTAAATATAACTATTAAATATATGTTGAGCAATGTGAAAATATGAATCTCATTTATTATCAAACTTAGACATTAATTAAATTTTACTCTTATAACTTTTGTTCAATATTGTAGTTTTAGAAAATGACTGATTTCAAATTTTGTGCATAGCATTTCTTAAAATGTTTGAGTAATCTTGCCAGTAGAGGAGATAGGCTCAGCGAATGTGATTTTTGTGCGTTTATCTCTTTTTGTTTGGGACTGCAGGTATTTAAACAATATTTATACCGATTAAAAATTATGTAGAAAAAGTCATAATATGATCACTTCACTGTTCGCTGTATTAACTACACATTAAATTAATACACATTTTTGTGAAAAGCTAATGGAACCATAGTCTTTGAAGAAGAAGAAGAAGAAGTACCCATTAAATAACAATAAAATTCCTTATTCACGGTTAATGCATTTGCATTTTCAGTATTTGCAGGTTAAAAAATTGTGACTATATTTTTGTATTCCCAATTAAAAAATTGTTTATTCACAGATGTAGTTGGTTGAAGCGAAAAGATTTGGCTTCTTCAATGTTTATGTGTGGGAATTTTATCATGAAACAAATGTTTTGCAATGCTGGAAAAATTTGGACACAGCAAAACGAATTTTTTACAAAAAATTACTGTTTGATGAACTGAAGGCTATCATCGCCCTGCCCTTATCCCACTTATGTAGGGTTTGTCCATTCCTCTCTACTATTCGTCACATCAGTGCTTCTTCTTTCTTCCTCCGTGTGAATTACACACACAATTATTTTGTCTGCTCAGTTTTCTCAGGTTAAAATATGGTCATACAGAGCGAGTTAACTAATACATACCATTCAGTTATTTTTTCAGATATCTACAATTTAATTTACATTTTGCAAAATAATAGTATGAACTAATATTTATCAGCCCAAGGAATATTAATTAATTATCTAATTATACACAGCTGGACGAACGCTTTATACCTATTAGGTCCTTACAAAATTATGAAATTGGCGTTTTGTCGTATATGTAGCATTTCTATTGCTAAAGAATTTTTAAAATTGTACCTTTTGGTTTTGAGTTTTTATTACAAACATTTAAAAATACAAATCTTTAATCTTTATAATATTAACTAGCTGTGCCCCTGAGGCTTAGGATGCCTTAATTTGAGTAGTAAACGTACCAAAATTTTATATCATTACATAGTATAAAACAAAGTCGCTTTTTACTGTCTGTATGCTTAGATATTTAAAACTGCACAATGGATTTTGATTTGGTTTTCTTTAGTAAATAAGAGTGATTCCAGAGGAAGGTTTATATACATAGATAATATAGTAGAGGAACACTTATAGATTCTCATCACTTGCTCACATGCTCAGTAATTATAATTTATTAAAATATATTTAAATTCAATATTCAAACGGGCCATCTATAATCTAGAAATAGAAGTACGGTGCTATTTACCGGATATCTGTGCAACTTAGATGCCAAACTGCCATCTTATAGAGAAATAGAAATACGGCGCCAACTACTGCCATCTATTAGGATTTTATAGAACTCACCGATACCCGAACATATTGACATACACACTAAAGTCGTATAATAAACATTTAATTTGCAATAACAAATATTGAGATAAAAAGTATCCTATCTCCCCAAGTTGGACCATAGTACAGATGCTTACAAAATTTGATAAAATTTAGTTCAGTACATACATAGTAATAATAATAAATCAATATATACTAGCTGACCCCGCAAAAGTTGTTTTACCATATATGTTAGTAACCCCCTTCATTCCCCCCCCCTTATTACTTAGGGGTATGAAAAAATAGATGTTGGCCGATTCTCAGACCTACTCGATATGCACACAAAATTTCATAAAAATCAGTCCAGCCGTTTCGGAGGAGTATTCTAACTAACATTGTGACATGAGAATTTTATATGTATATATAAACTAGCTTTGCTCGCGGCTTCGTCCGTGAGGAAGTGACTACATATTCAACGTGATTTTTTAAATTGGCACAACTTTTTTTATGTATGACTTGCTTAACATAAAATAAACACTAAATATATAAGCCGGAGAAGCCGTTTCTGAGATTAGCGTGCACAAATGCATAGACAAACAGACAAAAATAGGGTATTCCACTATGTTCGAAAAATTACTTGTTGATGTTGATTTTCTAATAAAAAGCCATAAAATTAAATTACATTAAAAAAAAAATTTATTTCCGCGAAAACGCTATCAACCATTTGGTGACGTAATATTGTTAGCAACAAAAGTAGTGTATGGCGTATGACCGAACTCGTCCAATACATCAAAAGTTCAATACTTTATTAACCGACTTCCAAAAAAGGAGGAGGTTCTCAATTCGACTGTATTTTTTTTTTATGTATGTCACATCAGAACTTTTGGCCGAAAAAAATTAATTAACATTAAAAAAAAATTGTCGATTCTTTAATTTTATTATTTTTTTTTTAGAATTTTTCTCTCCGTAAGAACCATCCTCGTACTTCAAGGAATATTTTAAAAAAAAGAAAGCGAAATCGGTCCAACCGTTCTCGAGTTTTACGCTTAGCAACACATTCAGCGACTCATTTTTATATTATAGATTATGTCTGACGCGTTATTTTGTTTAAAAGTGTCTATTTGTCAGTCGTTAAAGGTCAATTCGTATCATATCTTGATCTTGCTTGTAGAGATCGTTTTTACGCACATATGTGAAAATAACTTGTGAAAGTCATGGAACGGAGCATGAGTGCACTTCCCGCAGAACCAGAATTAAGGTAGAGTCAGAAATAACAAAAATTTAACCTCCCATAAATTAGAGGCCGGTTATGTACATCATAGCCGAAACTTCCTCCTCGTGTATTTTGTTATTTCACATCTTTTACCCGTTGAAACTTACATATTACCTATTATTCAATGCTATTTAAATGCTGCCGTTTTGAATACGTAAAGGCACAATGTAGGTCTAGAGCTAGGTGCTACAAATGTTCTGGAATGCATGATGGAGAAAACTGCTCAGTACAAACCCCCTCTTGTCTGTTCTGTTCTGGTCATCATAAGGCCAATGACTCATCTTGCCCTGAACATTCTAGACAAAAATCTATGCTATGTCACAGGAAAGCATTTCTTACCTTGAAGCCTCTGCTAGATTTCCGCAGGTCAGGCGCTCGTTTGCCGACTCAACCAGAACCAATTCTCCCACTTCACCATCTACTCTTCTTACAAAAAACTGTAGTTACACAGCGACGTCCTTTTTTGCCTACAAGCCCTGGTTATGATCATCAAGCCCACCAGGCAATTATCGAATCCCCTCCTTCAACCTCACATAATGGGTATGCCCCACATCCCACAAAACACAATCTCTCCGAATGACAATCTAATAGAACAATTAATTTCTCTTCTCGTTAACACAATTTCCTGATTCAGTGATACCGGCTTACCGAACGATACTCTTAAAAACTTAACTCAGCTGACTTCTCTGTTAACGCAAAATGCCCAACTGGATCATTCATGGAATTGTCGTAGTGCTCGAAATAAAAAACAAGAATTAATTTACTTATTAAAGAAACATAATCCATTTATTGTTGCCATCCAGGAGAAGTGGTTGAGTCCTGGTTCTCATTTTAGAGTTCTAGCTTTCTCAATCCTCCGAGGTGACAGGAATGATGGCAAAGGTGGATCAGCCATTTTAGTGTCCAGTAATTGTGTATATTACTTAATCCCTACTTCATCACATAGTGGTTAGATTAATGTTGTAGCGGTGCGTGAATTAAATGTCTCTTTTGTAAGTGTATATATTTCTAGGCCTAGCCCTACTCTTCTTTTTCAATTTTCAACAATTTTCTTGGTACCTTCTCCCAGTATTGTTTTGGGGGATTTTTATTTCCACCATATTTCTTGGGGTTCCCATTTTTGAGACAATTTATCCTCTCTCTTCCTAGACATAGTTGATAATAACAGCTTAGTAATACTTAATGATGGATCACCCACTCGACGGGTTCCACCGTTACAAATCCTAAAAGTGCAGTGGATATATCACTTGCCTCCTCTTCACTCTCATCCCAACTCTCTTGGACAATTCTCCCTAAGTCCTCTTGTAGTGATCATTATCCTATAGTCATCTTTTTTACCTGCTCACCTAGACCCTTTATAATAAATTATCCACCAAGACAAAATTTTAAACTGAATAAGGCTAACTGGACCCAATTTGCTGTAACATCAGATGAAGAAGTATCACATATCCCCTCAGTAAACCCTAGCAATGTTCATTCACTCTACCCTCTCTTTAAAAATGCTCTTTTAAGAACTGCAGAAAAAATAATACCCAAAATAAAAATAATACTGCAAAAAGTCTTTCAATTTTCGAATTTCCTCTCCATGGTGGAATGCTGAATGCACAGATGTATGCAAGCATCGCAAACGTGCTGAGCGCTTGTACTCTCTATCCATGACAACAGAAAACTATTTAACTTATAAGAGAGTTGCAGCAGAAGTTGCCAATATATTTTCACAGAAGAAGAAGAAAGGCTGGCAATTTTTTTGTGAAAGTATATCTCCTTCCTTGCACCCCTCGTTAATTTGGAAGAATATTAAAAAAATTCGTGGCTCCTTTAGAGTAAGTGATAGCCTCCCTTCTAATGATGCATCAACCTGGGTGGATGCCTTCGCACAAAGGTTGGCACCTCCATATGTGCCCTTTTTAGAAAACTGTAGTAGTTACTTAACTCCCCCACCAGCAGCCTGCAGTGACTTTGATGGTCCTTTTACTCTGGAAGAGTTTCGGCTGGTACTAGGTACCTTGAAGGACTCTTCGCCAGGGGTGGATTGTATCCCGTACTCTTTCATTGTAAATAGTGGTGAGTCTGCTCAAAGAGTCTGCATAGCATTCCTAAATGACATATTTCAATCCGAGAACCCTCCAGAGGAATGGAGAACTCAGATCATTATCCCTATACTAAAACCGGGTAAAGATTGTTGGGACCCTTCTTCCTATCGCCCAATTGCTCTATTCTCTATACTGGCCAAAATTCTGAAACACCTCATCAAAAATAGGTTAGAGTGGATAATAGAGAATAGGGGTATACTAGCAAAAACTCAATTCGGTTTTCAAGGGTTTAGTACAATGGATAGCCTTAATATCTTTGTTACAGGTATCCGCATCTCTTTCTCGTAGAACGTAATGTGACATATCGTCCGCATATGATAATGTCCTACTTCCGGTGCACAGGCAGAAAATGCTACAGCTGAGTGTCCCTGTGAAGATAACTGTCAAAATTATTCCCTCCCTTCCAGATTAATTTGAAAAGGTCTTCCCCAAGGTTCGGTTCTTCGTCTTCTCCTCTATAACATTTACGCTCATGAACTCGACCTCGACTCGACCTTTCAGTCAGTTGTTTCTGTAGTGTTTTACAATATGCGGACGATGTGTTGTTGTATACTTCCTGTAAAAATATTACAGAATTCTCGAACCGCCTTAATTCGGTCATTAGACAGACATGGGCTTTCAATTTCGGTAGAAAAGAGTAGTGTGGTCATATTTTCCCGCGCAAGATCTGTCCCTGACATTGCTATTACTTCCAATAAACGTGTTTCACACGGGAGACACCGATCCCACCTATGCCAAACATACATCGACAAAGATAAGTCGAACGAATGGCTAAGGAAGGGTGAACTGTTCCCTGAAACCGAAGGCTTCATGTTAGCGATACAAGACGAAGTAATAGCTACACGATTACAGGAAACATATTTTAAAAGACCCCAATCAGACTAATGACTCATGTAGACATTGCAATAGTGCCCCCGAAACTACAACATATAACTAGTTCGTGCAGAAGCATAGTACAGACTGACTACAAACACAGATATGACCAAGTAGCATCCATCATTCACCAAGAACTCGCACATAAATACAAATTCATAGCCAAAAAACAACCATACTACAAATACAAACCAGATGTAATTTTAGAAGACAGAAACTACAAAATTTACTGGGACAGGACTATATTAACGGACAGAACGGTGCATTACAACCAGGGATATTCCGGTATGGGTTATTTACCTTTATAAAACGGTACTTATCGAATCAAAATATCGGTAAGAGAATCATTCGGTAACCGAATCATATCGGTAATACAGTATCGAAATAAACCGGTAGTAGGCATAACGTTCGTCATAAGTTTAAGCGGGCAATTCCCGTTCTTGTAGCTGCGCTGCGCTAGCTCGGATTACGGTCCGAACATACACCATAATTATCTCTATCTCATTCGCTCCCGTGTGTTGTGTGATTTTACTTAAAACTTATTTATTTGTGATAGACGACAGGCCCCGGGCGTGGCGCGAGCAAGTTTTTACATGTTTACTATTAAGTCAAGAGTTTTTTAGCTTGCAATCAAGATTTACTTTAAAATAAAAGAATAACTTAAATAGGTGTAACTAATTGATTAGGAATAAGCTTAAAGTTTTAATTATAAAGTAAAAAAACACTCATTTCATAGTAACGTTTTTATTGTTGACAACAAATCAAAGTATTATATTTTGTTAATATATTATATTTTAATATCTACGATTTTATTTTTGTGTTACCTCCCCTCCCCCCACATTAGGAATTCTAAACATTTTGAATATCATATCAAAAATTGACCCCTCCAGCGGGGTTCGAACTCGCGTCTCCGACTGACCGTGTCGGCGCTCTAGCCAATTAAGCTATGGAACGATTACGGGTTTACTTTTTTCATCTCTTTTTCGCGTTAATGTTTACATTGCATATAACGAATAATTCAAAACAAAAAACTTAATTACTTTCATAGTTAAAGAAGCCAGTCTTATGAAAAACCAAGCATTATCAATAAAAGCAAAGGAACATTACATATTCTTCATTTCAAACGATGGCTCACAGATTTTGTCTCCCTCTGTTACTTCTCCGAACCATTTAAAACCGAAATACATAACGTTATATTTCGGTA